>NC_031989.1:70255838-70367436 GCF_001879085.1 Nicotiana attenuata | reverse complement strand
ACGGGGAGGGGGGGGGGGGGGACCGCATAATTTTTGTCGCGGCCGCGCTCCATGGAAGTTCAGTAGATCCACTAGTTCGACTTCGGAAGCGTATATCTTTTGATCTACAAGGAATTTTGAGATGATTCAAAAAGGGAAGTTGTAGCCCTTTGTGTCTAGTTTCAAGAAATGTAAGAAGATTATCATTTGGATATCCGTAGAGAAAGTTATGGCTAAAATACTAAAGCCTGGCAGTGCAGCCACCAAAAGTGTGGCCGCACCATTTTTTTGCGACCGCAGGAGCTGGGAGGCGCGACCGCGCTTGGAATTTTGCGGACCACATAGTGGAGATCAGAGGGTGCGCTATATAACTGGGGTTTAGGAAATTATTTCACATTTTGGACCTATGGAGCTTGGTTTGTGGCGATTTTTCATGGGTTTTTCAAGAAATTCATTGGGGTAAGTGATTCTAACTCGAATTCGGTTAGTATACATGAATATATCAATGATTTCATCGTTTGATTAGTACTTTGAGGTGGAAATTTGGGGAAAATTATAGAAACTTCATAAAATGAATTTTTTGGATTTGAATGTCGATTTGAAGTCGGATTTGAGTGAAACTAATATGGTTAGTCTCATAATCGAGTGGGTTATCGAATTTTGCGACTTTTGTCAGATTTCGACACGTGGGCCCGGGGCCCAACTTTTGAGTTGACTTTTTGACTTTTGACCTAAAGCTTAGCATTTTCTTATGGGATTGATTCCTTTATCTCATGTTGATTGTATCGAATTGTTTATGGCTAAATTCGAGGTATTTGGAGGCCGGTTCGAGAGGCAAGGGCATCGCGGAGTAGGATTTTGATCGGTTTGAGGTAAGTAACGATTGTAAATCTAGTCCTGAGGGTACGAAACCCCAGATTTCATATCGTTTTACAATTTTGAGGTGACGCGCATGCTAGGTGACGGGCGTGTGGGTGTGCACCGTTGGGGATTGTAACTTGGTCCGTCCCGTAGCAACTATAAGTTGCGTAGTTGGTTGAAACTATATGATACATATGTGTTTTAGAAAGAATTTCTATAAATTTGGCCTTGAGCCATATTTGGGCCTTGTGCCAGAGTAATTTGGACCCTTAAGGGCCTGTTTCTTATTATCCTCTCACTGGTTTTGGTTGAAAACTTATAATCAGTCATGTTATACTTATTGATTTCATAACTCAGTCTTTATTACTCTGTTTTTGATGCATGTAAAATATTCTTTTGGGCCGAGCACCCTGTTTTTTACTAATAGCCACAGCATGTTGTTACTGATTCATGATTGAGTGAGGCCGAGGGCCTGATTGATTTATGCCACGAGGTGGCTTGTTATAGCACTTTGGCTGAAGGACCCCCTCCGGGGTCTGCACACCTCTAGTGAGCGCGGGTACCCTGGTTCTGAGTGGTGTTATGCTTGAGGGGCTATTTACGAGTGATTGTGATGTTTTCCCGAGGGGCTGTATATGAGTGATGGTGAGGTTTGCCCAAGGGTCCATTTATGATTATAGTTTGCTTGAGGGGTTGTTTGTGATTAATGTTTGCCCGAGGGACTGTATGCGAGTGATGTTTGCCCGAGAGGTTGTTCATGATTTCATAATTTTTGCTCACAGTTGCATTAAGGCTTTGCTTTGAAAATTGTTGAAAGACATTTTGAAAACGATTTTATTGAATCTAGATTTAAATAAGCTAAGTTGATCCAAACTATGGTTTTAAAAGCATGTTTTATTTTACTGAGATTTCATGATATGAACTTTATATGCTTTATTGTTTGTCACTACTGCTCAACCTTTATTTAATTTTGTTACTTACTGAGTTGGCGTACTCACACTACTCTCTGCAACTTGTGTGCAGATTCAAGTATTTCTGGACCCGGTAGCGGGTGTTGATTATTCAGTTGCAGACCCATCGGAGTTAGCCAGGTAGCCGCTTGGTGATCGCAGCCCTGCTTTCCTCCATCTTTATATTCCCTTAGTTGTATTCAGTTATTTCTAGGCTATGTTCGTCTTGATGTTGTCAGATGATTGTAGTAGATGCTCATGACCAATGACACCCCGATGTCGGACTTTCTTTTCCACACTTTTGATTTTGGAAATGGAAATCTTGTTTTGTTTGGGTAATGTGTCGGCTTGCCTTGTACCACGATAGGTGCCATCACGCGAGCGTTGGTTTTTGGGTCGTGACAAGTATGTTGAGAGCGTGTGCACATATTGTCCTTGACAAGGGGCAGCTCGACATAATATGGGGCCTAAGGCAAAAATAAAAAGTGTTGCCTTAAATTTTTTTAAATCATTTTTTACTCTTATAATTTATCTAAATCTGAAGAGGTTATAATCAGTTTTAATTATTGCCAATGTCTAAACAATTTGTTCAACCTCTCTATGTACGGTGAAAATCAGAGGGTCCGATTTTATGATCATTGTGATGCTTCTTAAGCATGCCTCCAAAGACTCGAGGCATGATTCGAAGTTCGACCCCGAGGGTTCTCGACGTTCGACCTCGGGACGGCGCAAATCGATGGCTATGATGGACAAACGGGAAATTCCCAAGGTACCTGTTTAAAGCTGACCAAGTCTATTAGGCTAGAACAGGCCTGTAGCGTGGCATTAAATGGCTGTACCAGCCTTATATCCTTGTAATAAATGCGTATGTACTATATTGGGATTACCCCTCCTATATAAAGGGGATCCTTATCATTTTGTAAGGGGAGGATACAACATGTTATTCAATACAAGATTAAGAACATTCGCTGCTCTCTAACTTAAACATATTCTCCCTTGATTTTATACTTTACATTTATTACATTACTTGCATTTATTGTGCTTCCATTGACTGTTCTTCATTTGTCGCCCATCATTGATCATAAAGAGCCTTCATCAAAGCTCTCAGAACTATTAATCCTTCATCGGCTGACCACAACATAACGTTTAGCTTGACCCCGAGGTCCCGTATAGCCTAACTCGAGGTCTCGATTTTCAGTCACTCGGTTTGCTTGACACACTGCCTTCAAGCTCTTACTTTGTTTTCTAGTCTCACACTTAGCATCTACTGCCTAACAACTAGCATAAAAATAAATCACGTATTTTTAGAACCACAAAATCAAATCTAATTGTAATTAGCATTTTCAAGGTAAATAGTTTGGTGCCCACCGTGGGGCTAATAATAATAGTGATTGTTTTCTTGCTGGTTTACTACATAATGCAAGTTATCTTTCACAATTTTTCTTGCCCAAGAATCTTTGATTTCTGGTCAAAATGTCAAACTCAGTGAATTCACATGAGAACAACGGTCCTGAGGACCATGGAGAGAATGGTGTAGCTGTTTCAGGCATCGGTGTACCACCGCAAAACCCTGAGGATGCACCAGAACCAATTTCTATGGACGTGGTTTCGCGCAACGGCCATCACGTCGATATAAACTCCCGCACTGACAGGAGTATACGCCAAGAAAACCAATGAGAAGCTCAGAAAACCCCAGCTCAGGAGGAACGAGAGGTTAGTCTTCACGTCATTTTTGAGATGTTGCAGGCGCAACAACTGGCAATTGCTCAACTGCAAAGCCACCAAAAAACTCCGAGCACAGCAGCACCGGAAACGGCTCCACAAGCCGAACCAGTACCAGAAAGATCAAGCAACAACGGGTCAGCAACCGACCCCGCTGTCATAAAGATGCTCGAGGACCTCACAAAGAGGATTGAATCGGGCGAAAAGAAGATAAAAGCCAATGACAAAAAGGTAGAAACCTACAATTCAAGGTTCGATAAGATCCCAGGCGCATCCCCGATTTTGAAGGGTGTAGACTCGAAGAAATTTGTGCAAAAGCCATTCCCATCAAATGCTGCTCCAAAGCCCATCCCGAAGAAATTCAGAATGCCCGTTCTCCCGAAGTACAACGGAACCTCGGACCCAAACGAGCACATTACTGCTTACACTTGTGCTATAAAAGGGAATGACTTGAAGGACGACGAGATTGAATCCGTCTTATTGAAGAAGTTCGGAGGAACACTTTCAAAAGGGGCAATGATGTGGTACCACAGCCTAGCCCTGAATTCAATAGATTCATTTGCCATGCTGGGAGATTATTTTATAAAGGCACACACCGATGCCATTAAGGTTGATACAAGGAAATCTGACGTCTTCAAATCAAACAAAGAGAGAACGAGATGCTGCGGGAGTTTATATCTCGCTTCCAGATGGAGCGAATGGAATTACCGCCAGTCTCCGATGATTGGGCAGTGCAGGCCTTCACTCAAGGTTTGAATGAACGAAGCTCGGTGGCTTCGAAGCAGCTGAAGCAGAACTTGGTTGAATATCCTGCCGTAACTTGGTTGGATGTCCACAACCGATATCAATCGAAGATTAGGGTCGAGGACGACCAACTAGGAGCTCCCTTTGGCTCAGTGTATCCTAGCAGGCTCTTGGCAAAGGAACCAAGGCCAAACAAGGAAAGGTATCAACCATACATTGAAGATCGAAGAAACGCCCCAAGGCGTAACATACCTCAAAATGATCGAAGGACAAACCGAGGTCAGAATCCTTGGGGACTTATGGGCAGAGTTGGATTCGACAGGCATACATGACCGACGGAGGCACCTCGGATTCAACATTGATGTTTCAGACGTCGTCTCTGCCATCGGTAAAATCAGACAAACTAGGTGGCCAAAACCCGTACAATCAGATCCGTCACAAAGGAACCCCAACCTGGTATGCGAGTTTCACGGCACACATAGTCATAGGACCGAAGATTGCAGACAGTTCCGAGAAGAAGTAGCCCGACTAATTAGCAAAGGGCACCTCCAAGAGTTCCTCAATGACCGAGCCAAAAATCAATTTCGGGAAAAAGAGGCGAACAGGAAATCTGAAGCAGCAGAACCACAACATGTCATCCACATGATTGTTGGGGGAGTCGACATCCCTAAGGAACCCATTTTCAAATGAACAAAAATATCCATTACTAGGGAAAAGCGAACTCGAGGTTACATACCCGAGGACGCTGTCACATTCATAACGACGCACTGATAATCTCTTTTCTTGTGAATACATTTCAAATTAAACGTGTACTTGTAGATCCAGGTAGCTCGGCCAACATTATCAGGTCGAGGGTGGTGGAGCAGCTCGGACTGCTCGACCAAATCGTGCCCGCTTCTCGAGTCCTCAACGGATTCAACATGGTGAGCGAAACGACGAAAGGGGAAATCACCCTTCCGGTCAACGTGGCTGGCACAACCCAAAATGCTAAGTTTCATATCATCGAAGAAGACAAGAGGCACAACTCCTTGCTCGGGAGGCCCTGGATACACTGCATGAGGGCAGTACCATCGATTCTTCATCAAATGATGAAATTTCTGACAAAGGACGAAATAAAAACTATGTACGGAGAACAACATGCAGCAAGAGAGATGTTCGCGGTGCACGATGTGGCACCGGTATCGACGCCTTTAGTATTGAAGTAGCTAAAGGATAAGAAATCACGAGATACATTCTCGGCTACACCCGAATAAACAAGTAAAGGACCGTACCGCATCCTTAGAGCAAATGATTGAAGCACATCAAGGCTCGAAGCACCATCACCACTAAGGTATAATCGTCTCCCTTCTGGTGTGCAGGTGTCCGATCAGAACAATCGAAGCGCTTTCCAGCTTGAAGACCTCAGTTTTTAAAGCATACGTTGCACTCTTTTCCTTCGATCGGGTTTTATCCCAAGAAGGGTTTTACCGGCAAGGTTTTTAACGAGGCAACATCCATATGCTACCTAGGGAGAACTTAATAAGTATTCAAGTCTTCTACTTCAATCAACCTCAAATACCCCAGGAGATCACCTCCTTGGAGAAGTCAAGATAAGCCAAAAAGGGTCTCAATAGGAAAATGATGTATCTGGCCAAATGGTCGAATGAACCGTGTCCGCATAGAATAATTGAACCCTTGACAACGAAAACATGTATACTTGTGCCAAGTAATCGAGGAATATTCTTCCATCAAAACACTTTGCGCTTCAAAGAAATCCGCTATTTTTTCAAGAAATGGCTCCAGAGCCAGAAATTTCCCGAACACTCAGGGACTAACATCAAAAACTCGAAGCCGTAAGACCTCCGAGCCGGAAACTCCAAGTTCGTAAGCCCTCAATGAGGCAATATCAAAATATACAAGGAACAGCTCCGGAGCCAAAAACCCTTGACGTTTCAGGGATTGTCACCGACAGTCACCCCATTGAGGTATCAAGAATCCGAGGCTATAAGACCCCATGCGGGCGACCTTGAGCCCGAAAGCCCTCCATAAGGCGCCACCAAATCTATAAGACCTCAAGCCAGACATGAATCATACTTGTACCAAGTAACCTATCTGTAAGACCTCGAGCCAGGCGTGAACCATACTTGTGCCAAGTAACCTATCTGTAAGACCTCAAGTAAGGCAAGTTCAAATTTATAAGACCTTGCAAAAGGCATAATCCCGATATTAAAGTTAAGGCTATATGTTCGAACTTGTAAGACCCTTAAAAAGGCATACCCTCGATATAGACGACGACGCTACTTCACTTGGGGACTAAAAGGCTACGACCGAACATAAGGACTACGGTCATAAGGCTCCGACAAAACTAACGCAATTCGGGGACGCCCGACCGTCACTATAAAATCACAGGCCTTCAAATTACTTCGAAAATACTTCGAAAAGAACCGGTTAACCAGGCTACCCTCGGCATAAGCAAAAGAGCTTCAATCACCTCAGCTCCAAACAATAAAAAGGCTTCGAAATAATTCAGCCACCGAGCGAAACCTCCCGAGGTGCTCGTCCATCGTCACATAACGACTCGCAATCGAGGTTCTTATCGAACCGTCGAAGAGTCGGATGAACTCAAAAAACTTCAACGAGGGAAAATTAAAGCCTAAAATAAAGGTTGTATCGACCCTACGCGTAAGAGCCACTGTCGCCAACTTAAATTAAAGGTCGTACCGACCCAACGCGTAAGAGCCACTGTCCCCAGCCTGTATTAAAGGTTGTACCGACCCAACGCGTAAGAGACACTAGAGGTCGTACCGACCCAACACGTGAGAGCCCAGGCGCCAGCCTAAAAATCGAAAACTTAAGGGCCAATGAGCTCGAGCCGATATCTGACTCAAAGACTGAGCCCGAAACAGTTAACTAAGCCTCGGGGCCAATTTGTAAACCAAGTGTTTTACCTCGAAGTCCAGTTCATCTGGCTAATCATTGACAAACGTCAAAACTCAAAGCGAATAAAGACATACACGATCAAAGGGAAATTCATGAAAGACGAAACCAAAAGCCTTTCTTTTATACGTATATGTGAAAAAATACAAAGCTCCATTTACAATGTTCTCTAAGAGCATTATACGCAGAATCAAAAAAGAAAGGCCCACTCTACTTTCCCCTCGGGAACTATGGCTCGTCGGCCCCTTCCTCATTATCTTCGGCATCGGACAAGAGGAACTTGGTGTCATATTCATCCGCCTTGGCCTTCTCTATCTCTTCCGAGAGATCGAAGCCCCTAGCATGGATCTCCTCGAGGGTTTCCCTCCGAAATTTGCACCGGGAATATTCATTGCTTCTGCTCTCTCGATCAGAAGCCCCTCTCAGCTCAGCTCGAGCATCAGCAGCTTCTTTTAAATAGACAAACACTTTCTTATAAGCCTTGGCTCGAATCTTTTCAGCTTTAGCTCGGGCGTCCACGACCTCGGCCTTCATCTCCAAAAGGTCAGATTCGAGGTTTGCAATCAAGCTCGTTTGAACCGAGCCATTTTTGCAAGCACCTCGGAGTTGCACCTCGAGGGCAGAAGCCTTGGCCAAAACATTCTTCTTAGCCACAACTTGGGCATCTATCTGGGCCCTTAGCTCGTTACACTCATACTTGGCCTAACCAACTTCACCCCAATGGCGTTCCAGGTCCTCCGTTTTTCTCTGTAACTGAAGCATCGAAATATTAGTCTCCGAGGATAGAAGAAGAAGCATGCATCCCCTCGAAACAAAAGTTACATGTCTCTCAATGTAGCCTTTATAGTTCGGACTTCGACTCGCCTCGTACCGAAGGTATACCAACTCCTATGCCCTATTGTCACAAAGAAGCCTGAGGGATTTCTCCTCTTCTAATGATTTTCGCAACCTGGATTCGCGGCGAAGCAGCTCGGACTTGAGCTTGTCAAAGGCCTATGAAAAAGAAGCTCAATTAGAAGACGAAAATGCAAAACTGAAAAGCCAATACAGTTGACCAAAACTCACCATAGAACAGAGCCACTTAGCCTTCTCAAAAGTTGAGCGTACATCTACTGGCCTGGTCTCATCGGCCCCAGTAGAACCACTCCTAATGGGAATAAGGTCGCTCGACAACCCGCCCGATTCGGGCGGCCCCTGGCCTCAAATTTCCCTCAAAGTACCTTCGAGGGGAGAAGAACATGATGGCAGAAAGTCTTTCTCCCTCGAAGTACCTTCGATGGGAAAAGAAGAAGGCGGCAGAAAATCTTTGTCCCTCGAAGTACCTTCGATGGGAAAGGAAGACGATGTTGAAGGAGGAACCATTTTTCCTAGGCTAGAAGCCTCGGATGCAGTAGGCTCAGCTGGTACTTCTTCTTTGATCTTCCGAGCAGGGCTTGCCTCGCAATGAGCGCCCTCGTCCTTCGAGGGCTCCTTCCATTTGTTATCGCTCCTCGGCCCCGAAGCTGACGATCCTTCCTCCCCTTCAAAGGGGCACGGTCTCATCACAGGAATCCAATGCCTGCGGTGACGGAGTTAACACACATGAAAGAAAGTACCTTTCAAAAGGGAATGAACCGCACAACACGTACCATGGTGTTTTGCCTCCCATCTACCCTTTGACAGGTCTCGCCACTTACCCCATCGTAGGTTGTGCGAGCGGCCAGCTTCCAAGTCCAATCCGCCAGGTTAGGGACCTCGTATGGCATCCACGAGATTGCTGTAAAAAGGAAAAGGAAAGCGTCTTTATAGAATCCGCCTCCACCGTGAACAAAATGATAAAAACACAAGTGTACCACTTACGTGTGAAATTCCATTTCTCAAGAAATGGCCGGAACTCTACATGGATAACATCGACAGTTTGCACTCGGACAAATCGACTCGTCCACCCTCGGTCCTCATTTTCATCATCGTCGGTATCAAAGGGACTGGTGGATCGACATTGTAAAGCTATCAAGCCTCGGTAATGAAAGGGTCGGTACAGTCTGATAAGATGGCTAAGGGTGAACTTGAGCCGGGCTTCCTCCGCAAATAACCTAATCATCAATACTATCCTCCAGAACGACGGGTGAACCTGTGCCAGGGTAGCCCGATATCTTCGACAGAAGTCAGGCACGACTCTATCAAGAGGGCCCAACGTGAAGGGGTATGTGTATACGTTCAAAAAACCCCCTGCATGAGCCATGATGTTCTCTTCCAATGAAGGTACCTCCAGCACCACCTTTTCTCCCAATCCGCAGTCTCTCCTCACTGCCTCGAGGTGTCCCTCTCATATTGATGAAATGGATCTCGATGCATACTCCCAATGGCCCTCAACATTGGGAGGTTTCTCTACCGAAAAGTCCCTCCTCGAGACAAAACATCTCGAGGTTGACTCACTAGACGCCGGCGGTGTACCACCGACCGAGCGGGAAGCAGAGGTGGAACTCTGCCCTTCTTGGTGAACGGGCTTGGGCGTAACAACCATAACTATGATGGAACAAGCAAAGGGAAACGAGAACTTAAGCGAATGTTTCGAATTAAAATGCTGAAAGAGCTGACGCAAGAAAGAAGAACTCTATGAAAAAGGATAGCTGCTTAAAATAGTGGAATCCTCAAAAAGGAGGGAAAAAACTCATATATAGAGCAAGCGGCGACTATCCGCCTACCCTAAAGGCCAATTAATGCTGGCTAGGCCATTGTCACTTTCGTGGAGGTGTACCGGCGGGCTCACCTCAACCATTTCATGGTTGTGTCATACGATTGACGTTGTCGTACAACGTTCGAGGGATCAAAGACCCCCATATCAACCTAGCCTCGAGATGGTACCCGATCTCGAGGATCTTTGCTGCTATAACGATGGGCTCTAAGGAGCTATCCGCATAAACCTAGCCTCGATGTGGTGCCCGATCTTGAGGATCTTTCTAGGTCCGAGTCAGTTCCCACTCGGGGGTTATTAATAAAGCCTCAAGGCTATTTTTGCCTCCAGTACAATTTAAACGCTCCCTCAGTTACTTTAGCCAAGGGGCCATCCGAGTTCGAGCATATCCTCACTCAGGGTCTATCTATAATGCCTTAGGGCTATCTTTATTTTAATTTCAAAGTAAGTTTTCGAGGTTGCCCGGGTTCAAATAAACTCTCACTCGGGGACTATTTGGAAAGGCTTGAGGGATGTCTTTATTTTCAGGTGATCGAGCAAACTCATCTCTCGAAGACTGCCAACGGGGCCTAAAAAGGCTACGTTTTGGTCTAAAATTTGAGGCCCTACTCTCACTCAATTCGAAGTCAGAAGTCCCGACGGCCTAAGTTTGTATCAGGTCAATCAGGACTTAGTCCAAGGGATGTCAAAGGGTTTTCAGAAAATATCGTATTAACCAATCAAATACCAAGGGAACGCCCACATCCGGGTCCAGTATTCAGACCGATCGATAAAGTCGCATGCTCGAATTTTTTACAAACGCAGGCAAAGGGAAATCCAACACAAGTCAAAGGCAAATTGAAGAAACATTTTTTGTATTAATAAACAACGATTACAAAAGCACTCGAGGGGTCCTTACATAGAAACAAAGAAACAAAAACAGTAGCTAGAAGTCTAATCTACTCTCGAAGGTACATCCTCGGGTGCGACGTCTACGAGAACCATTTCCTCGGGGATCCCATTTCGATCTTCAGAGCGACGCCTTCGAGAATCTCTTCCGAAGCAGCAATAGATGAAAGATGGGCTGTAGCCCATCAAAGAGAAAAAGCTTTTAATGCTAGGAAATTTGTGGCTTGGTGTAAAATTTGGCAAGTATGGGTCTCGCCAACACTACTATTGTGAAGCCACTTCTTGAGACATTGCACCGGTGTGGGATGCAACAGTTAGTAGATGATGCCACCTCACTCCGGGGACAGCAAAGGGAGTGAAGCTCCACACCAGGTTGAAGTTAAGAGAGATGAGCAGCAGTTCACGGTCCACATGTCCTCTGATGCGGGAACAATTTGAAGCCCCTCTCTCATCATTTCGGGCCAACAACAACAATAACAACAACAAACCTGTACGGTTCCACTCAGTGGGGAAAAGCTCTGAAAAAGAGCCATGGCATAACTGGCAAAACCGCTGCAGTGTGACCTTACGGTCACGGGTTTGAACCATGGAAAATAGAATTTTTGGTTGAGGAAGAAGAGAAGAAAAGGGTTAAAAGCTATTGAAGAATGACTGGATGGAATTTTGGCTCAAGAAACCTCCCATTTATATAAGGTAGTAGCGTAACAAAAGGCGCAATCAATGCCTTTGGGAAACACATCGACATGCGCAATCAATATTTTTTTTGGAAACAGATTGGCGGTGATATCACCGACTTTGGAGAATGAACCGGTAGTGTATTGAATGCTTTTGACAAGATGGACTGATAGGATGTTCTCAGTCACTTGGAAAACTGACGTCATGAGCATGACGTCATTGCAAGATGTTCAAGAAAGTCAAGGTCAGGACCGTTTCTTATCATTTTCATTCCAAGAAATGCGGGGACTATCTGTGTTCGTGAAAATCAGAGGGTCCGATTTTATGATCATTATGACGCTTCTTAAGTACGCCTCCAAAGGCTCGAGGCACGATTCGAAGTTCGACCCCGAGGGTTCTCGACGTTCGACCTCGGGATGATGCAAATCGAAGGTTATGATGGACAAACGGGAAGTTCCCAAGGCACCTGTTTAAAGCTGACCAAGTCTATTAGGCTAAAACAGGCCCATACCGTGGCATTAAATGGCTGTACCAGCCTTATATCCTTGTAATAAATGCGTATGTACGATATTGGGATTCCTCCCATATATAAAGGGTATCGCTACCATTTTGTAATGGGAGGATACAACATGCTATACAATACAAGAACAAGAACATTCTCTGCTCTCTAACTTAAACATATTCTCCCTTGATTTTATAGTTTACATTATTACATTACTTGCATTTATTGTGCTTTCATTGATTGTTCTTCATTTATCGCCCATCATTGATCATAAAGAGCCTTCATCAAATCTCTCAGAACTACTAATCCTTCATCGGCTGACCACAGCCTAACATTTAGCTCGACCCCGAGGTCCCGTATAGCCTAGCTCGAGGTCCCGATTTTCAGTCACTCGGTTCGCTTGACACACTGCCTTCAAGCTCTTATTTTGTTTTCTAGTCTCACACTTAGCATCTACTGCCTAGCAACTAGCATAAAATAAATTACGTATTTTTAGATCCACAAAATCAAATCTAATTGTAATTACCATTTTCAAGGTAAACACTCTCTTATGTTTCATGTTGAACTTTTGATCTAGTTTTTCAACCGAGGTAACTGATATAGATATTGTCAACGGTAATTGAATTAACACTTTTATGTGATCGAGTTTGCCAATTAGAGTATTCTTCTACTTATACAGTTTCTCTTGGAACTTTTAATTCTAAATATAAGTGAAAACAAATAATATTGTAGTAACTACTATATTTCAAGCGTCATTCAATGTTAAGTACGAATTTTGTTTACCCTAAAAATCGAGTAACAATTAAACTTTTAATATGGTTTTAAGGATACGTGATTTCACCTAATACCAATTGATTAATTTAGAGATAAGTGATGAAATTGACAAGAATATGAAACAAACCAATGTTTGGACAATGTCCTCGATCTGATGAACGCTCGAGAATAGTAAAGCACAAACAGTTAAAGAACAATAAATTGATGAACAATAGAGAAATATTATATTGCATTGACAAGTATGAATGTGCCCTCTACAAATGATGGGGACGCCTCGTTATATACTAGAGGAATCCTAATTGTGGTACAATTCTAATTACGGAAGTAAATCCCATGATTGATACAAATAACCGCCCTTGATTTGATCTGCTCTGAGATTTCTGCCGTGATCTCCGATCGATTACGAATATCTTGCCTTTCTGTTGTTGCATTCCACTCGAAGCCGGTCTGTCTTAGTAGCAATTGTTGTTGGCCTCGGTCTCGACGGACACTTCGATCTTTGGACTCGATACCTCATCTTCTAGCTCGGATCTGATTCATTACAAGGTTACTCCCGATGCAGGTCCTTTGTTTCAATCAAATAGCAAAAATCGGGTAGGTCCGATTTTGACCATATACAGATAGTCCCCTCGTTTCTTAGAGTGTTAAGAGAAGAAATGAGTTGAGCCTTCGATTTTGCAGCTCGACCAATTATGATGTCACCCTCGTGACGTAAGCGACGGAGGCGACTGAAGCGTCGCATCTGCACAGTTCTCAAGATCATTAATTAGTGTCAGTTGATGGTCAACCACTAGTGCCCTTGAACTGTCATGGAAAACATTACAAATAGACCATCTTCACAATTTTTTCAAACTTCTCTCCGAAAATCTCTTCTAATCTTCAAAGCCCTCTTACTTCCTTCAAGTCCCTTAATTCTGCAAATTATTTACATCCTACTTGCCAACCCTCTCTTTAAACAACAAACTTCATCTTCTTTTTTTCTCTGAACTCATAATGAAATGGAGAAAAACATCTAACACCATTCCCGAAAAGGACAAAGCCTCTTCATCGCAGCCGGCTGGTGATAAAACGCCGGTGAAGCCACGCATCGAAGAGTGCATCCCCGGGTCATGCGACCTTACTTCTGATTTCAAAATTGAAAAACCCTCTGATGGATATAAATTATTCATATATTTTAATATAAAATATAATATATTAGATATAAAATATGATCAATTTATATCCTATTGTGGCACTTTTTAAACAATTCTTGCAGGAAAAAGAATTCATAAAAAAAGAGAAAAAGAAAGAAACTACAGTTCAAGAAGGATGCATCGATGACAACTTCATCTAAGACTACACAAAGTCAAGAGATACAAAAAGTTATGGCAAATTCTCACCAAAAATTCATGTCAAATTTTCATGTCAATTTCTCTTCAAGGACATATGATATATTGATATTATCTTGCAAGTTCTCAACAAGTCCTTGTAGGAATTCTCCTATAAATAGGCATATTTTTGAAGAAGAAAGGCATCCCACTTTGTATCCAATTTCCTATCTAGTTTTCTAAAGAGAAGAGAAGAGTAATCTTGGTGTCTTTCTCTAGTCTTTCTCTTTGTAGTAAAAATATTCTTAGTCTTTTGAAAGTATTTTTTAGCTTTTCTTACTTCATAATGGAGTAATTATTTTTTGTTGGGATAGTTGATGAAGCTTGATATAATTTTAATACTATCTCAGTTTCAATACATTCTTGGCTTGAGACTTTATTTAAATCTCATACTGTGCTGGAATGATGACTTTTTAATCATTATTATCACATCAACATATTTTGTATCTAAGTTATTCTTATATTAATTTTTTAATTCTCGTGGAGCAAAATTAATATATAATAACTAATGAATAGATTATTAGAGTGAAAGTAAATTTTAGTAAGATTATTATTTCATGTTGGTAATCTTGCTTTCCTCAGTTTTAATTCTCACGGAGGAATTGTTGAAGGCAAGATTATTGATTTTCTAGTAAAAATATTCTCAAGAAGTTTTTACTATGCTTGAGCACAATTCAGGCAAGATATTTCGGTTTAACCGTTACTAGTTTTAAATCAATTAACTAACATAATCTCACAGAGTGTTAATTATTGATTTATTTCTTAGTGTAAAAATATAATTGTATTAGCAATAAGAAATTATTCTTTAGATAAATACGTATAAAACTTAGATTTTGTTGTAATGATATATCAAGTGAATTCAACGATTCCCAACTCTTTTTAAATATAAACTTTTCGGAAGAAATTTGTCTTAATTTATAATTCAAAATACACCACTCATCAATTTGATTTTCTCAAATAGTAGTCAAAATATTACAAGTCTGTAGCTTACATTGTCCAATCTCTGTAGGACGATATCATAAACTATACTACAATTTGACAGAGTACGAGCGGAAAATCCTATACACATTAGCTTCGTCAAACTTTTGGCGTCGTTGCCGGGGATCGGCACACATCTACTTCAAATTAAATATTTTATTACTAATTTGAGAATTTATTATTATTGTTAATTTTTCCTTCAAAATGTTATCTCCTACATACAACTATCATAATTGTTATTATTTGAAACGACCGGCTGGGAATTGGGTTTTTATTGTTCGGATAGCTTCGTTAGGTGATTTGGGACTTAGGAGCGTGAGCCGAATGTATTTTGGAGGTCCGTTGTAGATTTAGGCTTGAATTGGCGAAATTAGAAATTTGGCGTTTTCCGGTCGGCAATGGAAATCTTGATATCGGGTGTAGGTCTGTTGTGTTATTTAGGTCTATTGGAATTCCGAAAATTGGAGTAGGTCTGTTGTGTCATTTGTGACGTGTGTGCAAAATTTCAGAACATTCGGATGAGGTTTGATAGGTTTTTACATCGTTTGCGAAATTCGGATGTTTTGGAATCCTTAGGCTTTAATACGAGGGTGATTTGATTTTTTGATGTTGTTTTTGGTGTTCTGAAGGTGGGAACAAGTTTGAATGGTGATATTTGACTTGTTGGCATGTTTGGTTGAGGTCCCAAGGGTCTTGGGATGGATTTGGGTGGTGGACGGAAGGTTTGGAGTTGAGTTGGTGTTGCAGATTTTTTTGCTGCTTCTGTTGTTTCTGCACCTGCGGAGTGGGGACCGCAGGCGCGGGAAGTAACCGCAGGAGCAGAGGTTTTTGCAGGTGCAGAAGCTGGTGACTTAAGTTAAAACCGCAGATGCGGTTATTTTGACCGCAGATGCGGTTCGCAGAAGCGTGATTTGGGCCGCAGGTGCGAAAATTCCTGGGCAGAAGGTATAAATTAAACCCTTCGCGAAATTTTGCCCATTTCCACCATTTTAGAGACGGGATTGGAGCTTATGGAGGGTTTTGAAGAGGTATTCAAGGGGAAACTTGTTGAGGTAAGATTTTTGAACTTAATACTCGTATCTGTGGTGAAATTCAATGATTAAACATGGAAATTGAAGAGATTAGGGGTGAAAAATTGAGAAAATTAGGGCTTGAATTGGAGAGTTTAAATTGGGAATTCGAGGGAACATTTGAGGTCCGATTTTGATGTTTTTGGTATGTATAGACTCGTGGGAGGATAAGAATTCTGATGATATAATTTTTATTGAATTCCGAGACGTGGGCCCGGGGGTCGGGTTTGGCCAATTTCGGGATTTTTGAGTTAATTTGATTATTTTTGCTTGGTCTTTGTTCCTTAGCGTGTATTAATGATTTGATACTGATTTTGGTTAGATTTGGAGCATTTGGAGGCCAAGTCGAGAGGCAAAGGCATTGCGGGTTAGAGTTCGGTTTGGTTTGAGGTAAGTAATGATTGTAAATGTTGTCCTGAGGGTACGAAACCTCGAATTTCACATCGTGGTGCTATTTTGAGGTGACGCACACACTAGATGATGAGCGTGAGGGCGTGCACCATTGAGGATTGTTACTTGGTCCGTCCCGTAGCAACTATTAAGTTGGTATTTGACTGAAACTGCTTGATATTACCTTATGTTAGAAAGTATTACTATGTTTTTGGATGAATACCATATTTGGGCCTCGTGCCAACTGTTTGAACCCTTAAGGGCTTTCTTTACTGAAATTCCTCACTGTTTTGATTTAATAACTGTACTCAGTCACCCTATGTTTTACTGCTTTCATAACTCAGTCTTATTTATTCTGATTTGATGCATAAATGATATTTTGGGCTGAGCACCCTGTTTTACTGTTAGCCCAAGTGGCTTGAGAGGTTTCAGACCGAGTAAGGGCGAGGGCCTATTTTATGAGGATATCATGGGATCGGGCTGCGTACCGCAGCAGGTTGTACTGTTTTGTGATATATGAGAGGCCGAGGGCCTGATTTATTATGCCACAAGATGGATTGTGATAGCGCTTGGGCTGTAGGAGCCCCTCCGGAGTCTGTACACTCCTAGTGAGCGCGAGTACCCAGTGTGAGTGATATGTTGTTGCCCGAGGGGCTGACTACGAGTGATTGTGAGGTAGCCCAAGGGGCTGGTTCGGTTGATATTTTGCTTGTAGGGCGGTTTATGGTACATGTCTCGCCCGAGGGGCTGTTTATGTTTTCATTATTTTTTTTACTCACTGTTTCATCACTATTTTGAAAACTATTGAAAGATGTTTTTAAAAGGTTTTACTGAAACTGAGTTTTCATGGGATAATTGATTACTGTACTGTCTTGGAAACATACTGTTTTGTTGTAGTGCTATGACGTGGAATTATCTGAATTTCTTACTGCTCAGCTTTCATTTACTTTTATTACTTACTGAGTTGACGTACTCACATTACTCCCTGCACCTTGTGTGTAGATCCAGGAGTTGCGAGTCGCGATAGCGAGCGCTGATCGCTCTTCCAGCAGGTCTTAGGAGTCGGAAAGGTAGCTGCTTGGCGTTCGGAGCCTTGCACTTCTCCTTCTTATCTTTCTCAGACTGTTTTTAGTATCTTACTCCCAGACTATGATCGCCTCTATTGTACTTAGACAGACCTTATAGATGCTCGTGACTTGTGACCCCGATGTCGGGCTTGTGTTATTTTTCCACACTTGTTATCTAGACTTATTTTATGAGATATTTGTTAATCAACAGCTTAAAAATGACTTTTATGAACTACTGGTTTGATTTGGGATTTGTGTTGGTTGGCCTAGTTTCACGATAGGCACCATCGTGACCGGATCGGTTTTAGGGTCGTGACATAAACAAAGAGTTTGGAATTTGAAAAATGAAGCTGAAGCTACTGCTATTGGTGTTTCCGCACCTGCGGAGTGGGAACCGCAGTTGCGAGGTCGCAGGTGGATTTGGTTAGCCGCAGATGTGGAAATGGAAGGCCAGGGCTGGGTCCGCAGAAACGTAAGATTGGTCGCATCTGCGAGCCCGCATGTGCGAGACCTGGGGCACAGATATGGATTTAAGGATTTAAAAGGTTTCTGCAGGTGCGAGTAAATGATCGCAGGTGCGGTTCCGCATGAGCGGATATATGGCCGCAGGTGCGGAAGACCTGGGAAGAAAGTCTAAATAACACACTTCGCGCATTTCGGTTCATTTCCACCATTTTTAAGTCGGTTTTTGGAGTGATTTTGAAGGGAGATTCAAGGGGTTTTCAGTGAGGTAAGTTGCTTGAGCTCTAGTACTCCTATCCATGGTGTTTTCCAGTTGTTTTATCAATTGATTAGTGGAAATTAGGGGTGGAAATGAGGGGTTAGGGCTTGGGATTTTGGAGAGTTTGATTTGAGGATTTGAGGGACCAAATGGAGTCGGATTTTGATAAATTTTGTATGTATGGACTCGTGAGTGAATAGGCTTTCTAGTTTTGTGACTTATGTCGGATTCCAAGATGTGGGCCCGGGGGCCGGGTTTGAGTGGGTTTCGGGATTTGTGTCCAATTAAGTAATTTTTCTTGTGGAATTGATTCCTTGGCCTATATTGATTGCATTATATTGGTTTTGGCTAGATTCAGGACGTTTGTAGGTAGGTTCGAGAGGCAAAGGCATCACGGAATAGGATTTTGGCTTGATTGAGGTAAGTAACGCTTCCAAACTTGGTTCTGAGGGCTCGAAACCCCGAACTATGTGTTATGTGATTAGTATTGAGGTGACGCACATGCCAAGTGACGGGCGTGCAGGCGTGCACCATGAGAATCGGGACCTTGTTCATTCCATGGCACCGTTTAGTGACTCTTTCTCGCTGATATCCGTGTCTCCATCATGTGATTAAGTAAATGAGCTGTAAATTATGCTAGATATCATATTAGGAATTTACGCCGATACTGTTTGGAACTTAGTGGTCATTTGTTGCTGTCATCTTTCAGTGATATTTTGTCCTTAGTCTTATTCATGCATTTCATATTATGTCTCAGTCTCAGTTGTTATTTATTGGCACATCATATCATTGTTTCGGGCTAGTTTTCATGGTATTGTGAGCCCGTGTGTGAGATTGGAGAGTGCTGACTGAGTGGGGCCAAGAGCCTGATTATGAGTGACGGTTATGGGATCGGGCTGCACGCTGCAGCGGTTATGTTGATGATTATGATAGCTATTGGGCTGTAGGAGCCCCTCCAGAGTCTGCACACTCCCAGTGAGCGCAAATGATATTATTGAGGGATGGATTTCCCTGGACATGGATTTGTCCGAAGTATTGATATCTGGAGATGGATATCTCCACGGGGTTGGATGACCCTTTTCCTCGGTACCGAGTGACTTATGGTCTACGTTGAGTATGTTCCGGGATGGATTTCCCTGGGCTGGATGGCCATATGTGGTACCGAGTGGTTTAATATGTATATATATACCTGGAGATGGATTTCTTCTCAGGGTTGGATTACCCTTTTTCCTCGGTACTGGTTCACTTGCAGTCAATGTTGTATATGTTCCAGGATGGATTTCCCTAGGCCGGATGGTCATATGCAGTACCGAGTGGTTGAGCACTTGAGAATGGGAGCACATGGTGCATTTCATACATTTGGTGCATTGGCAAGTAGAATTTAGCTGAGCCTTATATCTCACATTGTGCGGATCGGACTTTATTTTACGGTTTGAGCTGTATACTTGAATTGATAGCATGCCTACTTTTTCTGCACGGTTTATTTCTATTACCTGTTGAGGTTAAGTTTGTCACTACCTAACAGTTCATAGTTTGGACTTGTTACTTATTGAGTTGGTGTGCTCACGTTATCCTCTGCACCTTGTGTGCAGATCCAGATATCTCTAGCCACGGTAGCGGTTGTTGATTTACTCAGTAGCGGATCATCGAAGATAGCGAGGTAGCTACCTGGCGATCACAGTCCTGTTTTTCTCCTTCTTTATCTTCCCTTTAGTGTATATTGGTTATTCTCAGACTATGTTAGTCTTGCTATTTTTAGAACAGTTTGTAGTAGTTGCTCATGACTCAGTGACACCCCGATGTTTTGGTCTTTATTTTCTGCATTTCAAATTTCGAGTTCAACTCTTGTTTTTTTTTATAAAATTCTGTTAAACATGATGTCTTTTGGCATAGTTTTTAATGAGTTATGGTAGTATTATGGGAGTCGGCTGGCCTAGTTTTATTGATAGGCGTCATCACAACAGATTTGAGTTTAGGGTTGTGACATTATTATTAGGAGCAATTTTATATAATATTGTAAAAGAAAAATCCCTCATACTTAGTACTTCAACCTACATTATTTTATATGTTATTGTTATATTATTATTGTTAGTACTAACATCTATATAATAGAATAATATATTAGTTTTGTGATTCACAATCTCATTATTTTTGTATTTGTCATTTTTCTTTAGTATATTTTATTATTTTTGTTGCTATTATAATTGTAAGTATTTGTTTTTATTATTCAAGTGCTAAAAGTATCCTTTGTACTATTCATATTACTATTACTATAACTATTACTTGTACTATATTTTTATAAAATAATATTTTATTGTTTCAACTTTTTAATTGATAGTACTTCAATCCTTCAGCATACTCAATTTATTATTGAAGCTTTATATATATATATATATATATATATATTTGTTAAATTACTAGTGTACTTTTACTTATGAATCATTGTACTTTCTTTCTAATCACTATTATTTATTAGTTCTTTTTTTCATATAATATTTTATACGGTAAAAATCAGAGGACTCGATTTTGTGATCACTAGAGCGCCTCAGGGAGACCACCCCCGGAAGGCTCGAAGTCTAGCTCGGAGTTCGCCCCCCAAGGGTTCATAATGATCGACCTCGAGGCAGCGCAAACCAACGGCCACGACGCACTAGCGGGAAGTTCCCAGGGCACATGATTAAAAGCTGGCCTAGCCTATTGGGCTAGTTCTGGCCCGCACAGTAGCATTAAATGGTTGTGCCAACTTCACCTCTTTTCAATAAATGCATCTTGTACCATGTTAAGATCCCCCCTCATCTATAAAGGGGACCCTTGTCATTTTGTAAAGGCATTTGATACTCAAGATACAACACACTACATTCAATACAAGAACATTCTCTGCTCTCTAGCTTGAACATATTCTCTTGGTTTCTTTATTTACATTTATTGCTTATATTCATCGTGTTCTATTAATTGTTCATCATTTATTGCTCATCGTCGGTCATAAAGAGTCGCAATCACAGCTCCCATAACTGTTAATCCTTCATCGACTGCCCTTAACCGGGAATCCGATTCGACCTCGAGGCCCCGTATACGCAAGCTCGAGGCCTCGATTCCCAGCCATTTCGGTTTGATTGTTAAGCTATCTATAAGCTATCGTCTTAATTTCCAATCCTTCGCTTAGCATCTATTGTCTAACAACTAGCATAAAAATAGATCACATATTTTTAGAACCACAAAATCAAATCTAATTGTTATTACTATTTTCAAGGTAAATAATTTGGCGCCCACCGTGGGGCTAAAATAATAGTGATTGTTTTCTTGCTGGTTTACTACATAACGCAAGTTATCTTTCACGCTTTTCTTGTAAAGATCTTTGATTTCAGGTCAAATTGTCTAACTCAGTAAACGCATGTGAAAACTACAATCTTGATGACCATGGACAAAATGGTGTAGCTGTTCCAGGTGTTGGTGTACCACCACGAAACCCTGGGGATGCGCAAGAACCAAATCTCATGGACGCGGTCTCGTGCGACGCTCAACACGTCGAAATAAGCTCACACACTAACAGGAGCACACACCAAGGAGATCAACAGGAAGCTCAAAAAACCCTGGCTCAGGAAGAACAAGGGGTTAGCCTTCACGTCATCTTCGAGATGTTACAAGCACAACAGCTGGCGACTGCTCAGCTGCAAAGCCACCAGAAAACTCCCAGCATAGTAGCACCGGAAATGGCTCCCCAAGCCGAGCAGGTACCAGAAAGATCAAGCAACAACGGGTCGGCAGCCGACCCCGCCATCATAAAAATGCTCGAGGACCTCACGAAGAGGATCGAGTCGGGCGAGAAGAAGATCGAAGCCAACGACAAGAAGGTGGAGACCTACAAAGCTAGGGTCGATCAAATCCCGGATGCACCCCCGACCCTGAAGGGTGTAGATTCGAAGAAGTTTGTACAAAAGTCGTTCCCACAGGAAGCGGCCCCAAAACCCATTCCAATGAAGTTCAAAATGTCCGACCTTCCGAAGTATAACGGAACCTCAGACCCCAACAAGCACGTCACTGCCTACACTTGTGCAGTGAAAGGAAACCACCTGAAGGAAGACGAGATCGAATCCTTCCTACTAAAAATGTTCAGAGAGACGCTCTAAAAAGGGGAAATGATGTGGTATGACAACCTAGCCCCAAACTCGATAGACTCGTTTGCCATGCTGGCAGATTCCTTCATAAAGGCGCATGATGGTGCCATCAAGGTAGCTATAAGGAAGTCCGACGTCTTCAAAATCAAGCAAAGGGAGAACGAGATGCTGCGAGAGTTCGTATCTCGCTTTCAGATGGAATGAATGGAACTACCACTAGTCTCCGACGACTGGGTAGTGCAGGCCTTCACTCAAGGTTTAAACGAGCGAAACTCGGTTTCTTCGAAACAGCTGAAGCAAAACTTAGTCGAATATCCCGCCGTGACCTGGTCGGACGTCCACTACCGATACCAATCAAAGATCAGGGTCAAAGACGACCAATTAGGAGCCCCCTCGGGCTCGATATATCCTAGCAGGCTTCCGACGAAGGAGCCAAAGCCAAACAAAGAAAGATACCAACCATACATTGAAGATAGAAGAAACGCCCCAAGGCGAAACATACCCCGCAATGATCGAAGGCTAGATTGAGGCTAGAATCCTCGGGGACTTGTTAGCAGAGCTGGATTCGATAGGCACGCAGGGTCGACAGAGGCAACCCGCTTGTCGGAATAAAACTTCAACGTCGATATTTTAGACATCGTATTCGCCACCGGGAAAATCAGAGACACTAAGTGGCCAAGGCCCGTACAATCAGATCCTTCGTAGAGGAACCATAACTTAGTATGTGAATTTCATAACACACACGGTCATAGGACTGAGGATTGCCGACAACTCCGGGAAGAAGTAGCCCGACTACTCAGCAAAGGTCACCTTCAAGAATTCCTCAACGATCGAACCAAAAATCAGTTCCGGGAAAGACAGGAGACCAAGAAGAGTGAAACAGACGAGCCACATCATTTCATCCACTTGATCTTCGGAGGTACCGATGTTCCACAGGAACCCGTGGTCAGGAGAACAAAAATATCCATCACCAGGGAAAAGCGAACTCGAGGTTACATACCCGAGGACGCCCTCACATTCAGCGACGAATACATCGAGGCTCTATCTCAGCCCCATAATGATGCATGATAATTTCCTTTCTTGTAAATACATTTCAAATTAAGCGTGTGCTTGTGGATCAGGGTAGCTCGGCCAAAATCATCAGGTCGAGGGTGGTGGAGCAGCTCAGACTGCTCGACCAGATCATGCCCGCCTATCGAGTCCTCAACAGATTCAACATGGAGAGCAAAATAACGAAAGGAGAAATCACCCTCCCGGTCAACGTGGCCAGCACAACCCAAAATGTTAAGTTTCATGTCATCGAAGGGGACATGAGATACAACGCCTTGCTCGGAAGGTCGTGGATACATTGCATGAGAGCAGTACCATCTACCCTCCATCAAATGATGAAATTTCCGACAAAGGACGGGATAAAAACCGTCTACAGAGAACACCATGCGGTAAAAGAGATGTTTGCGGTGCACGATGCGGCACCAACACCAATACCTCCACCGTCGAAGGATCCAAACGATAAGTAAACAGTAAAATAGCAATAACGAGCTATATTCTCGGCTATACCTGACTAAACTAGCAAAGGACTGTGCCGTGTCCTGAAAGCAAAAGTTTGAAGCATATCGAGGCTCAAGGCGCCATCGGCAATAAGGTATAATCATCTCCCCTTTTTTAGTTACATTTCACACTAACCTGTGTGCAGGTATTCGATCGAAACAGCCGAAACGCTTTCCAACTTTAAACACATTCCAACTTGAAGGCCTTAGGTTACAAAAGCATACGTTGCACTCTTTTCCTTCGACCCGGTTTTTATCCCAAGAAGGGTTTTACCGGCAAGGTTTTTAACGAGGCAACATCTATATGCTACCTAAGGAAGACTCAACAAGTATTCAAGGCTTCTTTTCAAATCAACCTCGAATACTGGGGGGCATCTCCCCGGAAGGTCACCTCCTCGGAGAAGCCAAAGATGTGCTAGATAAGGTCTCGATAGGAAAATGATGTACCGGGCCAAACGGTCGAACGAACCGTGTCCGTATAGAATAACCGAGCCCTTAATAGCGAAGACGTGTATACTTGTACCAAGTAATCAAAGAGTACTTTCCCCTCCATCAAAACATTTTGCGTTTCAAAGAAATTTGCTATTTCTTACAAAAAATGCCCCGAACACTCGGGGACTGGCGTCAAAACTCAAGGCCATATGACCTCTGGGTCAAAAGCTTAGAACTCGTAAGCCCTCAACGAGGCAATATCAAGTTTACAAAAATGGCTACAGGGCCCAAAATGTCCCGAACACTCGGGGACTGGCATCGAGAAGCCTTCAAGTTTACAAAAATGGCTCCAGAGGCCAAAAACGTCCCGAACACTCGGGGACTGGCGTCAAAACTCGAAGCCGTATGACTTCCGGGTCGGAACCTTCGAACCTGTAAGCCCTCAATGAGGCAACATTAATGTTACAAAAATGGATCCAGAGCCAAGAAAACTTTCAATGTCTCGGGGACTATCGCCAATTACCATCCCATCGACTTATCAAAAACCCGAGGCCATAAGACCCCATGTGGGCAACCTCGGTCTCGTATGGCCTATGTAAGGCAACAACAACGATATCTGTAAGGCCTCAAGCAACGCATGAACCATACTTGTATCAAGTAAC
Organism: Nicotiana attenuata; assembly: GCF_001879085.1. Taxonomy (NCBI): domain Eukaryota; kingdom Viridiplantae; phylum Streptophyta; class Magnoliopsida; order Solanales; family Solanaceae; genus Nicotiana; species Nicotiana attenuata. The sequence continues at coordinate 70,342,402 of NC_031989.1, read as the reverse complement.
AAAAACTGTAAGACATAAAGTAAGGCATGAACTATACTTGTACCAAGTAACCAAAACTGTAAGACCTCGAGTAAGGCATGTTCAAATTTATAAGACCTTACAAAAGGCATAAACCCGATCTTAATGTTTAGGCTATATATCGAACTTGTAAGACCCCTAAAAAGGCATACCCTAAATATAAATGCCGAAACTACTTCACTCGAGGAATAAAAGGCTCCGGCTAAACACAATGACTACGGTCACAAGGTTGTACCGGCCAAACTAACGCGACTCGGGGACGCCCGACCGTCGCTATAAAATCACAGGCCTTTAATTACTTCGAAAGTACTCCGAAAAGAACCCGTTAAATAGGCTACCCTCGACATAGGAAAAAGAGCTTTGACCATGTCATCTCCAAACTACAGGCTTTGAAACACTCAGCCACCGAGCAAAACCTCCTGAGATACTCGCATATCACCATATAATGACTCACAATCGAGGTTTTTATCGAACCGTCTAAGAGTCAGGCAAACACAAATTTCAAAAAGTCCTTAACGAGGGAAAAATAAAGCCTAAATTAGAGGTATTACCGACCCTAATGCGTAAGAGCCATTGTCGCCAGCCTATATAAAGGGTCGTACCGACCCTAATGCGTAAGAGCCACTGTCGCTGGCCCATATAAAGGGTCGTACCGACCCTAATGCATAAGAGCCATGCCGCCAGCCCATATGAGAGGTCGTACCGACCCAACGCGTAAGAGCCTAAGGGCCAGCTTTAAATTCAAAAACTTAGGAGTCAATGAGCTCGAGTCGAAACCGGACTCGGAAACTAAGCCCGAAAAAGTTAACTGAATATGCCCAAGAGCAAAAGCATAAGAGCTTAAACGCCGGATAGTACTAAAAGGTCGTACCGACCAAACATGTAAGAGCCTACGGGCCGGCCAAACGATCCCCATGGCCGTACTATAGACCTAAGGGTTCTTTTTCAAAGGCCAATTCATCTGGCTAACGACTGACAAACGTCGAAGCAAAAGGAAGTGCATGAAAAGTGAAGCCGCAAGGCTCCTTTTTATACATATGTGAAAAAATACAAGCTCTATTTACAATGTTCTTTGAAAACACTATACACAAAACTAGAAAAGGAAGGCCTACTCTACGTCCCCCTCGGGGACTGTGGCCCGTCGGCCTTCTTTCTCGCTATCTTCGGCATCGGACAGAAGGAACTTAGCGCCATATTCGTCCACCTCTGCCTGCTTTATCTCTTCTGAGCGGTCAAAGCCCCTAGCATGGATCTCCTCGAGGGTTTCCCTTCAAGATTTCTACCGAGCATACTCCTTGTTTCTGCTCTAACGGTCAAGAGCCCCTCTCAGCTTAGCTCGAGCATCAGCAGCGTCCTTCAAATAGGCGGCCACATTCTTATCAACCTTAGTTCGGATTGCTCCGGCTTCAGCTCGAGCATCCGCAACTTCGGCCTTCATCTTCGGAAGCTCAGTTTCAAGCTTTGTAATCATGTCCGTTAGGACCGAGCTGTTCTCACGAGCGTTGCAGAGTTGAACTTCGAGGGCGGAAGCCTTGGCCAAAGCATCTTTCTTAGCCGCAACTTGGGCGTCCACCCGAGCCTTTAGCTCATCACACTCACACCTGGTTTGACTAACTTTGCTCCAAAGGCATTCCAGGTCCTCCGTCTTTTTCTGCAACTGAAGAAAACAAAACATTAGCCTCAGAAGATAAAAGAAGAAACACGAACTCCCTTGGAACAAAAATTACCTGCTCCTCAAGGTAGCTTTCATAGTCCAGACTTCGACTCGCCTCATACCGCAAGTGTGCCAACTCATCTTCTCTCATCATAAAGAAGCCTGAAGGATTTCTCCCCATCTACGGCTTTTAGCAGCAATGCCTCACGATGAAGCAGTTCAGACTTGAGCTTGTTAAAAGCTTATGAAAGAAACTCGATAAGAGAGAAAAAGCTACAAAAGCTAAAGAACTGATACGATCGGCCAAAACTCACCATAGAGTTGAGCCACTGAGCTTCCTCAAAAGTCGAGCGCACATCCACCAATCTGGCTCCATCAACCCCTGTAAAACCACTCCCGATTGGGACACAGTCGCTTGATATATGCGGCCCCTGGCCTCGAGCATCCCTCGAAGTACCTTCAACGGGAGGAGAAGTCGGTGGCAGACAACCCTCGTTCCTCGAGGTACCTCCGACGAGAAAAAAAGATGGCAGCGGAGGAGGGACCGTTTTCCAAGGCTAGAAATCTCGGGCGCTGCAGGCTCGGCTGATGCATCCTCAGTGAGTCTCCGGGCTGGACTCATCCTGCTATAAGCATCGTCACCCTGCAAAGGCCCTTTTCGCTTATTATTACTTTTCCTTGGCCCAAAAGTTGATATCCTTCTCCCTCTCCGAGAGGGCACGACCTCACCTTAAAGAGCTCTCCAATGCCTGCAACGACGGAGTTAGTACACATAAAGAGAAAGTGCCTTTTAAAAAGGAGCAAAATACATAGCACGTACCGTGGTGTTTTGCCTCCCATCTACCCTTGGACAAGTCTCGCCACTTACGATCATCATAAGTCGAGTGGGTCGCCAACATCTAAGCCCAATCCGTCATGTCAGGAACCTCATATGGCATGCATGGAATTGCTGTAGAAAAGAAAAGAAAGGCGCATTTACAGAGCCTGCTTCCACCATAAGCAAAACAACGAAAGCACAAACTGTACCACTTACGTGTAAATTTCCATTCCTCGGGAAATGGCAGAAACTCCGCAGGGATAACGTCGATAGTCCGCACTCGGATGAATCGGCTCATCCATCCCCGATAATCCATCTTCTTCATCATCGACAACAAAGGGCTTGGTGGATCGGCATCGTAGGGTTAACAGGCCTCAATGATGAAAAGGCAGGCACAACCTGATGAGATGACTAGGGGTTAACTCAAGCCCTGCTTCCTCCGCAAAGAATCTCATCATCAATACTACCCTCCAAAACGACGGATGAACCTATGCCAAGGTAGCTCTATACTCACAACAGAAGTCGAGAACAACCCTATCAAGGGGGCCCAGCGTAAAGCTGTACGTGTATACGTTCAAAAACCCCTCGGCATGATCCATAATGCTCTCTTTAGGGGAAGGTACCTGTAGTACCACCTCTTCCCCCCCATCCACAATCTTTCCTCACTTACTCAAGGTGCCCCTCTCCTATCAAAGAAATAAACTTCGAGGCATACTCCCAATGACCCTGAACATTGGGAGGTTTTTCCGATGAAAAGTACCTCCTCGAAACAAAATGCCCCGAGGTTGGCTCGCCAGACACCGGCGGCGCACCATCAACCAGGCGGGAACCAGAGGCAGAACTTCCTTCTCCTCGCTGAATAGATCCTGGCGTAGCAGCCATAACTGTGATAAAATCATAGAATTGGAGCGGGAATTTGAGCGAGGGCTTCAAAGATAAAATGGTGAAAGACCTAACACAGAAAAGAACAGCTCTATGAAGGAGGATAGCTACTCAGAATAGTGGAATCTTCAAAGAAGGGAAGACAAACCTACATATAGAGCAAGCGGCGACTGTCCGCCTGGCTCAAAAGCCAAATTTAAAAATACTGACTAAGCCATTATCACTTTGGGAAGATGTACTGGCAGGATCACCTTGGTCGTCCTATGACTAAGCCATACGATCAATGCTGCATTATGGGTATCAAAAGGCCACGGAGATCAACTGAGCCTCTAGATGGTACCCAATCTCGAGGATCTCTATCAAAAAGAAGATAGGCTTTGAGAAGCTAGTAACATCAATACAAGCCTCGAGATGGTACCCGATCTCGAGGATCTCTATCAAAAAGAAGATAGGCTATAAGGAGCCAATAACATCATCACAGGCCTCGAGATGGTGCCCGATCTCGAGGACCCCTGTCAACACGATAGATAAGCCCTGAGAAGCTACTCATATAAGCATGACCTCGAGGTGGTACCCTACCTCGAGGATTTCTGCTATTGGAAAACACGGGTCATTCTTCCGATTCTTTGGCCCTCGAGCTACCCGAGCCCGGGCCAGTTTTCATTTGAGGATCACTAATAAAGCCTTAGGACTATTTCTCGCCTTGGAGTCGAGTTAAACGTCCTCTCGGTTACTTTAATCCAAGGGCTATCCGAATCCAGGTGAACCCTCGTCCGGGATCTATCTATAATGCCTTAAGGCTATCTTCGCTCTAAGTTCAAAACAAGTTTTCAGGTCTCCCGAGCTTGAGCGAATTCTCGCTCGGGAACAGCTTTCGAAAGCCAAAAGGCTATCTTTGTTCTCAGGGGTTTGAGTAAGTTCTCCCTTGAGGACTATCGATAGGTCTGAAAGGCTAAGTCTCGTTCTACAAATTCAAAGTCCTATTCTCACTCGGGGGTCCCGGCGGCCTAAGATGGTATCAATTCAACCCGGGTTCAGCCCAAGGAACGACAAAGGGCTCCACAAGATATTGTATTAACCAATCAGGAACCGGGGACCTACACCCGGACCCGGTATTCGGACCGATCGATAGAGTCAAGCACTCAGATTATTTACAAATGCAAATAAAGGAAAATCCAACATAAATCAGAGACAAATTGAAGAAACTTCTTTGCATTAATAAATCATGATTACAAAAATCCCGTGATCGGACCTTACACATGACAACAAAAGCCCACGAAGGATCCTCATACAGAAACAAAGAAGCAAAAGTAACATCTAAAAGTCTAATCTACTCTCGGGGGTACATCCTTGGGAGCAATGCCTTCGAGAATCATTTCTTTGGGCCCTCACCTCGACCTACCAAACGGCATCTTCAAGGATGAAGAAGAAGCAGAAAAAGATGAAGAAGTGGCTGGGTGAAAAATTTGGCGAGTATGGGTCTCGCCAGCGCCACTATTGTGAAGCCACTTCTTGAGACGTTGCACCGGTGCGGGATGCAACAGTTAGTAGATGGTACCACCTCACTCCACAGAAAGCAAAAGGAGTGAAGTACCGCACCAGGTAGTTAAGAGAGATGAGCAGAAGTTCGTTGTCCGCATGCTTTTTAATGCGAAGATAATTTGAGATTTCTCTCTAATTATTTTAGGCCAACAACAATAGCAACAACAACGAACCAGTGCGATCTCGCTCGGCAGGGGAAGGCTCTGGGAAAGGGTCATGGCATAACTGATGGAAACTCTGCCATGTGACCCTATGATCACATGCTTTAAACATGGGGAATGGATTTGGATGAAGACGAAGAGAAGAGAGGAATAAAAGGTTGTTGGAGAACGATTGAATGAAGTTTTGATTCAAGAAAGCTTCCATTTATAGAAAGGAGGGAGCGTAACCAGCAGCGCAATCAACACCTCTGGGAAACGTACCGACGACACAATCAATGTCTTTGGAAAATGGATCGACAGGCGCAATCAATGCTTGTTGGGAAATGGATCGGCAACAATATTATCGCCTTGAGAAAGTATACCGGTGCTACATCAAATGTTCCTCGGAAATACATATTGATGGGACGTCTCAGCTATCGCAAAAGCTAACGTCATAAGCATGATGTCATCGCAAGAGGCTCGAGGGAATCAGTGTCAAAATCGTTTCTTGTCATTTTATTCTAAAAAACGCGTGGACTATCTGTATACGGTAAAATCAGAGGGCTCGATTTTGTAATCACTAGAGCGCCTCAGGGAGACCACCCCCGGAAGGCTCGGAGTTCGCCCCCAAGGGTTCATAATGATCGATCTCGAGGCAGTGCAAACTAACGGCCACGATGCACTAGCGGGAAGTTCCCAAGGCACACGATTGATAGCTTGCCTAGCCTACTGGGCTACTTCTGGCCCGCACAGTAGCATTAAATGGCTGTGCCAACTTCACGTCTTTTTAATAAATGCATCTTGTACCATGTTAAGATTCCCCCTCATCTATAAAGGGGACCCTTGTTATTTTGTAAAGGCATCTGATACTCAAGATACAACACACTACATTCCATACAAGAACATTCTCTGCTCTCTAGCTTGAACATATTCTCATGGTTTCTTTATTTACATTTGTTGCTTATATTCATTGTGTTCTATTAATTATTCATCATTTATTTCTCATTGTTAGTCATAAAGAGTCGCAATCACAGCTCCCATAACTGTTAATCCTTCATCGACTGCCCTTAACCGGGCATCCGATTCGACCTCGAGGCCCCGTATACGCAAGCTCGAGGCCTCGATTCCCAGCCATTTCAGTTTGATTGTTAAGTTATCTACAAGCTATGGTCTTAATTTCCAATCATTCGCTTATCATCTATTGCCTAACAACTAGCATAAAAATAGATCACATATTTTTAGAACCACAAAATCAAATCTAATTGTTATTACCATTTTCAAGGTAAACAAATATAATTAGTAATATATTTGTTTACCCTAAATCCGAGTAACAATTAAACTTGTATTGCGGTTTTAAAGATATGTGATTAATTCAATACTAACTGATAAACAAGAAATCAAGTGTATAAATTAAAGAAAAGGCAAGTCAAACCGGTATGTAAGTAAGTCTCGACCTTGAGCTATGGCAACCTCGTGGTAGGTGAATAAGAACAATAAAATAATAACAATGAGATTTAGATGAGCAGTAAGCAAGAAAGTGATGTATGTATATTCTCTTGTCAATGATTGATGCGTTACAAATGATTGGGGTCCCCTTTACATAGTAGGGGAATCCTAAATAAGGTATACTTCTAATTATAGTAGGGAATCTTATTATATAGCTGTCTAACCGCCTAGTACAAATCCATTCCAAAATTTACGCCATGATCTTAGGGTAATTGCGGGAATCTTGCTCTTTTTATTATGAAATCATAACGGTATTATCTCGAGGTTGGTAATACTTGGCCTCTGCGTTCATCGAGCACTTCGATATTCGAGTCTTGTACTCTGTCATCGGTCTCGATCCTGGTCCATTTTGAATTTATTCTTCGAAGCGACCCCTCGAGCCTACGAAATCGGGCGGACCTGATTTTAATGATGAAAATAATAGATTTGTTCTTTGTATAGGAACTCATGGCTAGCATTCAAGATTGAAGGAATCAATTAGAGAAGATCAAGGAACTCATGGATAACATCCAAGATTGAAGGAATCAATCAGAGAAAATAAAGGAAAGCATCCAAGATTAAAGGAATCAATGATACTGTCCACTATTGACAGAATCAATTAAGGCTAAACTGAAGGAATCAAATCAATCAAGAGTATCGAAGATCTTGCAAGATAATAATTCAAGTATACTAAATCTGGAAGGATCAAGATTCAAGGAAGGATATCCGGCGGTATCAAGTCACGTATAAGGGAAGTCATTAAAGCCTCTTGTCAAGACAAAGCCGTTGCGGAATAACCTTATTCTTGGAAAGAATCAATTTCTTTCTAAGGATCAAATCTCTTGGGTTGACAAATCTCTTCAGAAATCAAGCCTCTCTCAAAGTATTTAAACTTGTATCTATACCTTAGCACATATACTTTGATCGAACCAAATACCCTCTCTTTGTTCTACTACAAACAAACATTGTAGCTCTACTAGATCTGTTGTGTGACAAGTTAGAGAAGAAAGATAGAACAACACTGGTGAGGCATTGTATCAAAGAGAAACGACTGATATAGGAACTGAGTTATCGGTGTAGATCACACTATTCACTGTGTACTCGAGAACCTCATTCACTGAAAGAGAACTCCCTTGCAACCCAAGGGGACTGGACTAGGATTCACATTGAATCCGAACCAACATAAATATTCCGGTGTCTTTAATTCATGCATTTAATTTATGCATCTTAAATTCTGTCCATACTGTTATCAAGTTATTATATCTAGTTGACTAATTAGAAAACTAGTCAACTGGTAGCGATTAACTTTAAAAATAAACAATTCACCCCCCTCTTGTACTTTCAATTGGTATCAGAGCAAGCTTATATTTTTCTTTTGCTTAACATCTTGTGAGAAAAGATCATGGAAAATCAAGTTATTATAGGAGCACTCTTCCAAGGAAGAACTTGGCAAGTAAGGCCACCATACTTTAATGGACAAAATTTCTCTCACTGGAAAGTGCGTATGGAAATATACGCAAAGGCATATGATGTTAAAGCCTGGAGAGTTATCAAAAAGGGGAACTATCCCCTGCCGGCTGCCGCTTAACCACTTGTTGATCCTGAAGATATAAATTCATATACAGATGAGCAAATGGCAGTTGTACAAGTCAACAATAAGGCAAGAAATTTGCTCTACAATGCTATAAGTGGTGCAGAGTATGAGAAAATCTCCAGTTGTGATACAGCCAAAGAGATGTGGGATAAGGTTGAAGTTACATACGAAGGAACCAACAAAGTAAAGGAAACACATAGTAACATGTTGGTTCATGATTATGAAGTTTTTCACATGAAAGAAGGAGAATCTATTGAAGAGATGTTTGCCAGATTCAGCAAAATCATTAGCGATCTAAAAGCTTTTGGCAAACCATACTCAAGTGGTGATCAAGTTAGAAAGATTCTTAGAAGCCTACCCACTACTTGGCAGACCAAAGTAGTCACACTTGAATCACATGATCTGAATAAGCTATCATATGATGAATTTTGAGGAGAACTCATAATTTTTGAGAAAACACATCTCAAGAAAACAAACCAAGAAGAAAAAAACAAAACAGTTGCACTCAAGGCCACAACTGAAATAGCTGAAAATAATATCGATGATGATCCTAAAGCTCTTCAAGAAGAAATTGCCATGGTGTCAAGAAACATGGATGGGTTAATGAGAAGATTCAATAATGCGAGAAGAGGAAGGATTCCACCTAGGCGATCAAGGCAATATAACGAACAAGATAAAAATGATGGAAAAAGTTGTGAGTGTGGAAGATTTTGGACATGTCCAAGCTGAGTGTCCAGATCTAAAAAGAAAAATCTCCAGAGGTTTCAACAAGAACAAATCATTTGGAAGCTGGAGTGATGAAGACAGTTCAGAACACGAAGAAATAGCAAATCCTTGCTTCATGACAATTCTGGAAAACGACATGAACAAACTTTCAGGATGCTGGACATGAGGACACCTCAGACGATGAATGCAAAGATGATAATGAGAACTGTTTCATGGCACGAGGTGAAACAAGCAAGGTAAGGTCTTATAACTGTGAAAGGTGTAATGAATTGCAGGATATTCTTGATCTTACTTTGAAAGAGTCTCAAAAACTGATGAATGAACTAAAGAGACTCAACAAAGAAGTAAAAGACTGGAAACTCAAGCATGAAGTATGTGAAATCGAAAAAGAAGTACTTCAAGAAGAGTTTGAGGAATTGTAAATGCAACTCAATGGCATGCGCAAATCCACCAGTCATAGTTCTATCAGGTCAAACCAAGCGACTTACAAGTCAACTAGAGAAAGACCAGCCAGAACAGAGTCTACTAGTACTAACACTAATGAAAGATCCAAAATTAGATTAGGAGTTACGTGTCACTACTGCAACAAAAGTGGACATAGATATTCCTTTATCGATTTCGTAAGTCAAATATTTCAGGATGGATTTGGAAACCCAAAAATAATTTTGAACCTAGTAATACTAACCAAGAAGGACCTAAGCAAGCTTAGGTACCTAAAATAAAGTAATCACTATGTTTTGCAGGAACACCATGTGAGAAGTCGCAAAGGAAAATGGTACTTAGGTAGTGCATGTTCCAGCCACATGACAGGTGATAAAAACTTGTTTAAGGAAGTTATAAAAATAGATGGAGGAAGTGTTAAGTTTGGCGATGATTCAAAAGGAAAAATAGTCGGTACCGGAATAGTTCCCTTCAATAATAACTGCGATATCACTGAGGTTTATCTCGTTAATGGACTTAACTGCAATCTTTTGAGTATAAGTTAGCTATGCGACTCAGGGTATGAGGTAAAACTCAAGAAAACAGATTGTGCTATTGAAGATGAGATAGGTAAAATAATCCTCCCAGGTAAAAGGTATGGAAATATTTACATTCTTGATGGATTTGAAAATATAGATGGTCATTGTTTAACATCCATATCTGATGATCTTTGGTTATGGCATAAGAAACTTGGTCATGCATGCATGCATTTGATAGAAAAACTTTCGAAGCATGAGTTAGTTATTGGTTTACCCAAACTAAATTTCTCTAGAAATCATATATGTGATGCTTGACAAATTGGAAAACAAACTAGAAACTCTTTCAAAAACAAGGGTATTGTATCTACCTCTAAGCCTTTGCAACTGCTTCATATGGTTTTATTTGGGCCTACTAGAACTGCTAGCATAGGAGGAAGACGATATGCTTTTGTTATTGTTGATGATTACTCACGTTTTACTTGGGTGATTTTCTTATCTCATAAAGATGAAGTGTTAATAAATTTTGAGATTTTTCTGTAAGAGGGTTGAAAGAGAAAAGGGGTATCTGATTACAACAATCCAAAGTGATCATGGAGGAGAATTTGAAAGTAGAGCATTTGAAGACCTCTGTAATGATCAAGGATATACTCATAATTTCTCTGCACCAAGATCACCCCAACAGAATGAAGTCGTTGAAAGGAAAAATAAAACCCTGCAAGATATGGCAAGAACTATGATACTAGAACATTCACTACCAAATCATTTATGGGCAGAAGGAGTAAGTACATCATATCACATTCTCAACCGATGTCTCCTAAGGTCTATTCTGAAGAAAACACCTTATGAACTGTGGAAAGGTAAACTTCCTAGTATTAGTTATTTTCATCCCTTTGAAAGTAAGTTTTTCATTCACAATAATGGTAAGGACAATCTTGGAAAATTCGACCCAAGAAGTGATGAAGGTATTTTTTTGGGTTATTCATTGAACAATAGATCTTTTAGAGTTTATAATAAATGCACATTATGTGTGCAAGAATCTGTACATGTTATATTTGATGAAAATAACTCTTCGGCTGAGAAAGGAATTATTGTAGGTGATGAAGATCAAGCTCAAGAAATTCAGGAGACAAGAAAATCTCAAAAGTTGACTAATGGATCTGATGTTGTGATAGAGTCAACTTATGAAACCAGCAACAATCCACCAGAACCTCCAAAAGAGTCAACTACCCAGATGGATGTTAAAAGTGCCTTTTTGAATGGTTTCATTGAAGAGAAGTATACATGAAACAACCTCCTATGTTTGTAGATTCAAAGTTTCCCTATCATGTGTATAAGCTAACCAAAGCGTTGTATGGATTGAAGTAAGATCCACGAGCATGGTATGAAAGACTCAATTCACTTCTTATTGATCATGGATTTACAAGAGCTAAAGTGGACACTGCTCTATTTATTAAAAGATCATCAGAAGGTAATCTCATTATTCAAATTTATGTTGATATTATCTTTGGTAGTGCTAATCCTTTTATGTGTAAGAAATTTTCAAATTTTATGCAAAGTGAGATCGAAATGAGCATGATGGGAGAACTAACGTTCTTCCTTGGACATCAAATCCAACAATCTGAAGAAGGAACGTTCATATGTCAGAACAAATATACAAAGGACTTGATCCAAGAATATGCTATGAGCAATGCTAAAGCTATTGGCACACAAATGAGTCCTTTAACAAGTCTCGACAAAGACGAACAGGGAATTCATATTGATGAAACTATGTATCATGGAATGATTGGCTCACTTCTTTATCTAACTGCTAGTCGAACATATATTATGTTTACTATCTGTAAATGTGCCAGGTTTCAGTCGGCTCCTAAGGAATCACATTTGACTGCAGTAAAAAGAATTATTCGATATCTCATTGGATCTGTCTCTCATAGACTACGGTATCCTCGTTCTAAAACATTTAAATTAGAAGGTTTTTCAGATGCTGATCTTGCAGGTGATAAGGAAAATAAAAAAAGCACAAGTGGAAGATGCCAATTAATTGGCAAAGCATTGATAACTTGGAACAGTAAAAAATAAGGATAGGTTGCATTATCCACTGAAGCTGAATACATCGCTATTGGACAATGTTGTGCACAATTACTGTGGATGTCTCATTAACTTGGTGACTATGAATTATCGTTTAAGCCTATACCAATTTTCTGTGGTAATTCTAGTGCTATATGTCCCTCTAAAAATCCTGTGCATTATTCTAGGGCAAAGCATATAGACATCAAGCATCATTTTATAATAGATCATGCTCTTAAAGGAAACATAGAACTATCTTTTGTTAGAACAACTGATCAATTAGCGGATATTTTTACTAAGCCTTTGTTAGAAGAAATATTTTACTCTCTAAGAGAATTACTTGGGATTATTTGCATTAATATTTAACATTAGGACCTATGTGCTATTATGCCTAGTGTTCTATTTCTTTTCTTAATCATTAATTGCGCCTCCGATTTCCCTCTCTTTTCTTCCGTTTTACATCAGTTACAAAGTTCATGGAAGGAAAGCCAATCTTCACGTCTGATCAACTGACGCCTTTTCCTTATATGTACTCAACCGTCTGAAACCCTTTTTTTAATGCTGAAACCTCTTTTCAATCTCCATCGTTTCTATCGCCTAGAAACCCTTCTCAGAAACTTTGCCCAACCAAAAACTCTTCAATGGCCAAACACCCCAAATATCCCTCTGCCTCCACCAGGAAGAGTACTCGCTCCAGAGCAAAACCCCCTTCTCTGCCCCCAGAACAAGTAGACCTAGGATCCGATAATTCTGAAGGTTTTGCCTCTTCTCAGGCTGATTTGTCTGATCATTCTCACACCTTAGGAGAAAAAGCTTTGGGAAAATGACCTATGGATGAACCTCCTATTTCCTTGACTCAAAAGAAGTCAAAAATAGATCTTTCTAGACCTAAATTTCTGGGATTCTCCAAATACGGACTTTTTCATCTCCCTAAAAGACAAGCCTATTGCTCATGGGAGGGTAGTCGACCTTGATGACATGGAAGCCCTAAATTGTAAGGTAAAAGATCATTTCGTTTATCAAGGGTGGTCAAAGTTCTTTTCTGTTCCTCCGCCTAAAATCTATGAACCCCTAATGAGAATGTTTTATGCAAATCTATACTCTAGTAAGTCTGATAAGTTAGAGTCCTTAGTGTTAGGAAAGGGTATTATTCTTGATTGTGCCATGTTTGATTCAATCTTTCAGTGTAAGTGTTCTGGTTTCCCCATGTTTTTCAAAAATTCCTGGCCCGATGATTTTGAAATTTCTTTTGATCAAGCTAAAAGGTGTATTGCTGAGTGTCCATCTGAATCTCTCCCAAACCAGTTAGGCCCTAGTGATGTTAGTTTCGAAACCCGTGTTCTGGCCCACATTGTTGCAACCACTTTGCTTCCCCGCACTGGCTCTTTCTCCACCTTCTCTCAAAGAGACACCTTTCTTGTCTATTTCCTTGTGACTAAACTCAAAATCAAGCTGTCCTCTTGGGTCATCAATTTTATGATTGAAAGTGCAGATGATCCCACTAGTCTACCCTATGGCATGGCTATCACTCACATCCTGGAAGCTCACAATATTTCCATATCTGCATATCCCTTTATCTTTGTTTCGAAATATTACAACTCCAAAGCTTTTGCGAGTGTGGGTATGTGTGTGTGAAGGGCTCATGGGTTATGAAACAAGAAAGAGAAGTCAAGCATGCTCAAACAGATTCCAAACCCAAACCTTCTGCTTCCCATCCTAGCCACAGTGATCCTGACCTTGCTGAAAAGCTTAACAATCAGCTCTCTACAATCAAAGATCTTCTCACTGCCACTCAGTCCACTGTTGGTGACATTCATGCTATCTCCAAAGAAACAGAGTCTAATGTTTCCAAGATAAACGTTGCAGTTCTCAGAGTAAGGGAAAACACTATCAAGGCATTCAAGGAGGTGTTACAACCCATATTCACATACGTTAGTTCATGCCAAAAGGTCGTCGACGTAAATCCATGAAGAGATTATCTTTGAGATGATAAGAGATTAATCCTATTGGTCTTAAATGATACAAAGGTGTATAAGGGTGGTTAACAAGTATTAGAAGTGAAACGAATTAAGGATGTTGTCAGCCGTATTTTTGGGTAAACCTAGGGGTGCTTAATACTCTCAAGAGGTCGTATTTTAAGGTATATGAATCATAAAATATCCGTATCATAGTCTTGAAGTCAAACGAGTTATGAAACAAAAGTCGACAAGAGTTGTTGCAACTTAAATTCATAGTTTTACTTAAACATTAGGTCAAATGTTATTAAGCTTTTCTCCCAATATACTTGGAATTACGGGGTGATCTACCCACCAAATTGAAGATCTATGAGTCTAGTTTCCAACATATTAAACCTTTTATCAATACGACATTGGAGTAGAGAGATATAGACATTTTTGCGAGACTGCACAAGCTGCTAGGTGACAAGTAGGTGGGTCACCTACTTGGTTAAATGATAGCCCAAAAAGAGGCAATTTCGGGTCAGACAAAGAGCCCATTAAAAGGCTTATCTTCTGCAATATATCCCTCATTATATTTCACAAATAACCAGACCTAAACCCCTGCAAACTTCCTCCCAAAAATTATCCACAAACCCTAATTGATTTTCCATCTCTTTCAAGTTCAAATTGGGGGTAAACCCTAGAGTTTGAAGAACCAAGATAAGGGCTGAGTTATCCAACAAGTAAGGTGAGTTTACTGCTATCTTTCATATATTTATTCTGCTGTGAATTCATGGTAATTCGTTCTATACATGTAAGAACTCAGGGGACGGTGATCGGAAGCCGTGAGTTCGAGTTATTCACTTGTAGCGGACTGTTTTGTGGACTGTTTTGTGTTGCTGTTGGGCTGCGTGTTTTACTACTGTTTTTTGGAGTTTTGGAGGAGGAAGGGTGTGGAGAAACACCATATAGATGTAGGGTTGTGGGTGGTAGTTCTTCGTAACATTTCCGGGTCATTTGACACGACTACGGTGGCCGTCGTATGTATGAAGTGATTTGGTTGTGCGTGGACTGTTTTGGGAGGCTCAATATGATTATTATTGATGTTGTTTGGGCTGTTTGGTGATTGTTTGGAATTGTGTGAAGTCATATATATAGGGGAGGTGCTGTCCGTTTCATCGTAAAATAGGTTGCGGTCGATACATAATAGTTATGACGCTTGAATGGTAACTATAGTATCGTTTCTCTTATTGTAGATTAAGGAGTCATGAAAATTGCATAGCTTGAGATTGGGGCAGTATATACAAGGTATGTGAGGCTATCCCTTTCCTTCTTTTGCACGACTCTGATTGTACATAATGTAATGAACGAGCTTCCAAAGATATTCTACTCTTAGAAGCTAGCAGTACTTACATTGTTTCCCCTTTTATGGAACGATTGATGTTGATGTTGCTTCTCTTATTCTTATGTTATCAATGTTATTGGTACTTCCTGATTCTTATAAGGTTCATGGTGAAGAGTTAGTCCTAATAACGTGTACAGAGGATACCGACCTTACGTCACTCCGAAAGGTTTAGAACGTGAGTCCATGAGTCGAGCATGCATTATATATATGTATCTATTTTACTCTACCGAGCCGCGCTATAGTCGGTCGGGTACGACACCTATTGTGCAACCACTGATCAGTTGGGTTTTGCCGAGCTCCACGTGGCCGGGTACGTTTTTACCGAGCCTATTACGGCTGGGTACGATATGATGATGATGATGCCACAGAGGCGTATGTTTTAAAAGTTTATGTAGGCGTATGTTTTAAAAGTTTATGTATATATACATATGTATCACGCATTTCATGTCAGTAGCCCTTAGAGGTACCCAGATGTTACAGGTTGTTTATTCTCTATCCCTGCTTACATTACTTTTCGTACTTATGGTTCCCTGCCTTACATACTCAGTACTTTATTCGTACTGACGTCCTTTTATTTGTGGACGCTGCATGTCGTGCTCAGGTCCTGATAGACAGGCAGGCGCAACTCCCCCACCATAGTAGGCTGTCCAGTTCAGCGGTGATTGGCGAGATCCCTTCTTCGGACTTGCCTTGGTCTTGGTATGCATTTTTGTTATAGATGTTATGGGTATGTCGGGGCCATGTTACGGCTATGTTGCAACAATTATGTTCCTTTAGAGGCTCATAGACAGGTGTCGACTCATGTATAGTTTGGTAGGCCTTGTCGGCTGGTTTTTGTTGTATAGTCTCTTATGGTAGTGTGGTAGCTCGTACCTTATATATAGTTTCTTGATTGTCTAGTCATCCCATGTTATGTATGTTCATGCCATCATATTTTATTGTTGGTTGTCCATGACCCATGTCTACCATTTATATTGATCTCGTCAGCCCTAAAAGATAATAAAGAAGGTTAGATAAAATGTATATTGGTACTCGGTAAGTATGGCCGGGTGCTAGTCATGGCCCTCCAGTTTGGGTCGTGACAAACTTGGCTCATGACAAGCTTGATGGAATGAATGTTTCAGCCAATGCCAGCTTTGATCGATTGAAGGAGGCGATCTGCAATACTCTTACCTATTTTTTGCGTTGTTAATGTGGACGTTTAAGACACTTTTTTGTTGTGCTGTTTTTGGACTGAAAAATCAGTCGGTGGATAATTTGTTTTTGTTTTCTTTTGTTTTGCTATAACTTTGCTAGCATATCATGCTATAAATCCTGTTTTACTATGTCGTCTGTTCCCTCTTTGCTAATGTCAAAAAGGGGATAAAGGATATATGTATTTGTACAGATACATACAAGGATAAGTCGACTGAAGGGTAAGTGCAGCTCACGACACTTTTTGAGGGGGAGTCATAGATCCTGCAGAAGAAGTCGACTACATGAGCCTCAACAGCTATAACTAGAGAAAGTCAACTGCTCTCATTGAGGGAGAGTAAAATACAGGGAAGTCAACAGCTATATATATATTATATTGTCATCATAAAAAAGGGGAAGATTGTTAGATCTAATTTTAATGATGAAAATAATATATTTGTTCTTTGTATGGGAACTCATGGATAGCATTCAAGATTGAAGGAATCAATCAGAGAAGATCAAGGAACTCATGGATAACATCCAAGCTTGAAGTAATCAATCAAAGAAAATCAAGGAAAGCATCCGAGATTAAAGGAATCAATGATAGTCTCCACTACTGACGGAATCAATTAAGGCTAGACTGAAGGAATCAAATCAATCAAGAGTATCGAAGATCTTGCAAGATAATCAATCAGTGTACTAAATCTGGAAGGATCAAGATTCAAGGAAGGATATCCGGTGCTATCAAGTCATGTATAAGGGAAGTCATTAAAGTCTCTCGTCAAGACAAAGTCGTTGCTGAATAACCTTATTCCTGGAAAGAATCAATTTCTTTTTAAGGATCAAATCACTTGGGTTGGCAAATCTCTTCAGAAATCAAGCCTCTTTCAAAGTATTTAAATTTGTATCTGTACCTTAGCACATATACTTTGATCGAACCAAATACCCTCTCTTTGTTCTACTGCAAACAAACATTGTAGCTCTACTAGATGTGTTGTGTAACAAGTTAGAGAAGAAAGAGAGAACAACACTGGTGAGGCATTGTATCAAAGAGAAACGAGTGATATAGGAACTGAGCTATCTTTGTAGATCACATCTATCACTGTGTACTCGAGAAACTCATTCACTAAAAGAGAACTCCCTTGCAATCCAATAGAACTGGACTAGGATTCACATTGAATCCGAACCAGTATAAAATTCCGGTATCTTTAATTTCTGCATTTAATTCCTGCATTTTAAATTTTGTCCTTACTGTTATCAAGTTATTATATCTAGTCGACTAATTAGAAAACTATTTAACTGGTAGCGATTAACATTAAAAATAAACAATTCACCCCCCCCCCCCTCACCCGCTTGTACTTTCAATTGCCCCGTTTGACAAAGCTTCCCCAAATTTATTCAACAAAACCGACTCAATCTCATCATGATTTAAGTCGTTTCCTTTAATCCTGCATGTGTAAGAAGTGATGTGTTCATTAGGATCGCTCGTCCCATTGTACTTAGGTATATCTGGCATACCGAATTTCTTAGGAATGGGCTTCGGGGCTGCACTCTGAGGAAATGGCTTTTGCATGAACTTCTTCGCATCCAAACCTTTTAAGATCGGGGGTGCCCCCGGTATTTGATCAACACGGGAGTTGATTGTTTCCAATTTCTTGTCATTATCTTCGATTTTTTTCTCTCCCGACTCGATTCTTTTGGTGAGATCCTCGAGCATCTTCATAATTGCAGGATCAGTCCCCGATCCATTACCGTTCGACCTTTCTGGCACCGGCTCAGTACAACGAGTGATTTCTAGTTCGACCACACTCGGAGCTTTATGTTGACTTTAAAGTTGAGCGATAGCAACCTGCTGAGCTTGTAGCATCTCGAATATTACCGGGAGATTAACTCCCCCGTCTCCTACACCCTGTGTTCCTTGGCCCCCAGATCGGACTTCCCTACGTACACTTCCTCCGGGGTCCGTGCCTAAGTCCGCATTTAAAGCAATGTGCGAACTAACATCGTTCTGCAATCGGCACTTCCCCAAGGTTAATCGGTGGCACACCAGCTCCTGGAGCAACTACATTATCATTTTCCCCGTGAAGTCCAAGACCATCATCGCCATGTACGGGTGCGTTTTGTGAGTTTGACATGATCAACTTGAGAATAAAAATTCTTGACAAGAACAAGTGTAAAAATAACGTGTGCTATCAGAATCAGTACTGAGACAATCACTATTATCCTTAGCCCTACGGTAGGCGCCAAACTGTTTACCCTAAAATTCGAGTAACAATTAAACTTGTATTGTGGTTTTAAAGATGTGTGATTTAATTCAATACTATCTGATAAACAAGGAATCAAGTGTATAAATTAAAGAGTAAGGCAAGTCAAACCCATATGTAAGCAAGTCTCGACCTCAAGTTATGGCAACCTCGAGGTAGGTGAATAAGAACAATAAAATAGTAACAATGAGATTCAAATGAGCAGTAAGCAAGAAAGTGATGTATGTATATTCTCTTGTCAATGATTGATACGTTACAAATGATTGGGATCCCCTTTATATAGTAGGGGAATCCTAAATAAGGTACACTTATAATTATAGTAGGGAATCTTATTATACATCTATCTAACCGCCTAGTACAAATTCGTTTCGGAATTTACGCCATGATCTTAGGGTCATTGCGGGAATCTTGCTCTTTCTGTTATGAAACCATAACGGTATTATCTCGAGGTTAATCATACTTGGCCTCGGCGTTCATCGAGAACTTTGATCTTCGAGTCTCGTACTCCGTTATCGCTCTCGAGCCTGGACCATTTTGAACTTATTCTTCAAAGCGACCCGTCGAGCCTACGGAATCAGGCAGAGCTAATTTCGACCATATACAATATTATTTCTTTTGATGGTTAGTTACACCTTACTGTTTTAGCTGACTATAATATTACCGTACTATTTTTTATTTTTTTTATTTTTTTTAAAAATTATCTATTACTATTTTAGGAACTGTCTTTATTTTACTTTTATTTCAGATAGTTTATGATCCGCTTTTCTATAAAAGAGTTGGCCAATTACGATTCTGAAATTGAAAAAACTTTGTGATTCTGTAGAAAAGGTCAAATATCATCTCAAAGCATAACTTGTAACAGAATGGAGCACCAATTAGAAGATGATAACAATCCAATACAAATTCTACCACCAGCTCGTGTAGAGGAGCAGTTTGATGAAGTGGCACCAAGACAAGCGAATAGAATCCTAAGGGATTATGCTAGACCTGATTGCTTTAACTGTGAATCTAGTGTCAGGAAACCCCCAGTGGCAGCCAACAACTTTGAAATCAGGACAGGCCTAATTCAAACAATTTAACAATCTTGCATCTTCACTGGTGATCTAAGTGAAGATCCACATAGTCATTTAATTGACTTTTTAGAATTGGTTGAAACTGCCAAGTATAATAGAGTACCTCTTGAAGCAATTAAGTTAAGGTTATTTCCTTTTTTCTTTAAAAGGAGAAGCCAAAACTTGGTTACGAAGTTTTCCGCAAGGGTCTATTACCACATTGGACCAGGTGACTCAGAAATTTTTAAATAATTATTTTTCCCCTGCTAAAATAACAAAGTTAAGACAGAATATATCTACCTTCTTGCAGACTGACACTGAGTCAGTTTATCAAGCTTGGGAAAGATTGAAATCAATGTTAAGGAAATGTTCACACCATGACATTCCTCAACATATGCAGTTGTACATTTTCTATCATGGGTTAAAACCATCTTCTATAAATGTAATAAATGCAGCTGCAGGAGGTTCCATAATGGGAAAGACCACAGAAGACGCATTGCAATTGCTTAATGAAATTTCTGAGAATGCCATCCAGTGGCCATCTGAGCGTGTAATTATCAAGAAGGCTGCTACGGTAAATCTGAGGGATGCTTTAAATACACTAATCTCAGTCTGCCAAGCCAGTCTGAGGCTTGTGACATGTGTGGAGGAAACCATCTTATCTCAGTCTGCCGCAGAGATGCCTCTGTATTATTTGATCCAGGTTCTACTTTCTCTTATGTGTCATCATATTTTGCCCATTATTTGGATACGCCCTGCGAGTCTCTTGTTTCTTCTGTTCATGTCTCTACTCCGGTGGGTGATAGTGTTGTGGTAGACCGTGCATACCGGTCGTGCGTTGTGTCTATTGGGGGTCTTGAGACCTGAGTGGATCTTCTGTTACTTTGCATGGTCGACTTCGATGTGATATGGGGCATGGATTGGTTATCTCCGCGTCGGGCTATTTTGGATTGTCATGCCAAGACAATGACTTTAGCTATGTCGGGGGCGCCACGGATTGAGTGGCGAGGTTTGGTTAGGAAAGGGTGTCTTTCATACTTAGCATTTGTGAGGGATGTCAGTGCAGAGACTCCTAACATTGATTCTGTTCCAGTTGTGAGGGATTTTCCCGATATGTTTCCTGCAGACCTGTCGGGCATGCCACCGGACAGGGATATTGATTTTGGTATTGACCTGGTGTCGGTCACTCAGCCCATTCCTATTCCACCGTATCGTATGGCACCAGCGGATTTGAAAGAGTTGAAGGAGCAGCTTCAGGAACTCCTTGATAAGGGGTTTATTCGGCCTAATATTTCGTTGTGGGGTGCTCCTGTCCTGTTTGTGAAGAAGAAGGATGGCACTATGAAGATGTGCATTGATTACAGGCAGTTGAACAAGGTTATAGTTAAGAACAAGTATCCCCTGCCTCGCATTGATGATTTGTTCGACCAACTCTATGGGGCGATGGTGTTCTCCAAGATTGATCTCCGTTCAGGGTATCACCAGCTAAATATCAGGGACGCGGATATTCTTAAGTCAGATTTCAGGAACCGATATGGTCACTATGAGTTCCTTATGATGTCTTTTGGGCTGACCAATGCCCCAGCAGCGTTCATGCATTTGATGAACAGCGTGTTCCGACCGTATCTCGACTCGTTTGTCATAGTTTTCATAGATGATATTCTG
Source organism: Nicotiana attenuata (assembly GCF_001879085.1). Taxonomy (NCBI): domain Eukaryota; kingdom Viridiplantae; phylum Streptophyta; class Magnoliopsida; order Solanales; family Solanaceae; genus Nicotiana; species Nicotiana attenuata. Next base: position 70,321,025 of record NC_031989.1, on the reverse strand, counting down.
GTATACTCGCGTAGTCAGGAAGAGAAGGCGGAGCATTTGAGAGTGGTATTGCAGAGATTGAGGGAGGAGAAGCTTTATGCAAAGTTCTCCAAATGTGAGTTTTGGCTCAATTCAGTGGCTTTCTTGGGGCACGTGGTGTCCAGCGAGGGTATTCAGGTTGATCCGAAGAAGATAGAGGCGGTTTAGAGTTGGCTCAGATCGTCCTTAGCTATAGAGATTCGCAGTTTTCTCGGATTGGCTGGTTATTACCATCGGTTTGTTCAAGGATTTACATCCATTGCATCACCCTTGACCATGTTGACTCAGAAGGGTGCTCTATTACAGTGGTCGGATGAGTGTGAGGCGAGCTTTCAGAAGCTTAAAACTGCCTTGACCACAGCTCCAGTATTAGTTTTGCCATCAGCTTCAGGTTCATATACGGTGTATTTTGATGCATCGAGAGTGGGTATTGGATGTGTGTTGATGCAGGAGGGTAGGGTTATTGCTTATGTTTCTCGTCAGTTGAAGCCACATGAGAAGAACTACCCCGTTCATGATTTAGAGTTGGTTGCCATTGTTCACACGTTGAAGATTTGGAGGCATTACTTGTATGGTGTGTCTTGTGAGGTGTTTACTGATCATCGTAGGCTCCAACACTTGTTCAAACAGAAGGATCTCAATTTGAGGCAGCGGAGATGGTTAGAGCTGTTGAAGGATTATGACATCACTATCTTATATCATCCGAGAAAGGCCAATGTAGTGGCTGATGACTCGAGCAGAAAGGCGGAGAGTATGGGCAGTTTGGCATATATTCTTGTGGGGAGTGACCTCTTGCAGTTGATGTTCAGGCTTTGGCCAATCGGTTCGTGAGGTTGGATATTTCGGAGCCCGGTCGGGTATTAGCTTGTGAGATTTCTCGGTCTTCCTTATTTGACCGCATTAGAGAGCACCAGTATGATGATCCTCACTTGCTTTTCCTTAAGGATAGAGTTCAGCATGACGATGCCAGAGATGTGACTATTGGGGATGATAGGGTATTGAGGATGCAGGGCCGGATATGCGTGCCCAACGTTGATGGGCTTCGGGAGTTGATTCTGGAGAAGGCCCATAGCTCGCGGTATTCCATCCATCCGGGTGCCACAAAGATGTATCAGGATTTGAGACAGCATTACTGGTGGAGAAGAATGAAGAAGGACATTGTGGGATTTGTAGCTCGGTGCCTCAATTATCAGCAGGTGAAATATGAGCATCAGAGACCGGGTGGCTTGCTTCAGCAAATAGAGATTCCAGAATGGAAATGGGAGCAGATTACCATGGACTTTGTAGTTGGGCTCCCACGGACTTTGAGAAGTTCGATGCTATTTGGGTGATTATGGATCGGCTGACCAAGTTGTACTACCTATTCTTCGGAGAGTTTGGCAGGGATCTATATCTGGGAGATTGTTCGCTTGCATGGTGTCCCAGTTTCCATCATTTCTGATAGGGGCACTCAGTTTACTTCGTAGTTTTGGAGGGTCGTGCAGAGAGAGTTGGGTACTCAGGTCAAGTTGAACATAGCTTTTCACCCTCAGATGGACGGGAAGTCCGAGCGCACTATTTAGATATTGGAGGACATGTTGCACGCCTGTATGATTGACTTTGGTGATTCATGGGATCGGTTTCTACCGCTCGCGGAGTTTACTTATAACAACAGTTATCAGTCGAGTATTCAGATGGCTCCATATGAGGCTTTGTATGGGAGACAGTGTAGATCTCCAGTTGGTTGGTTTGAGCCGGGTGAGGCTAGGCTTTTGGGCACAGACTTAGTGCAGGATGCTTTGGACAAGGTGAAGGTGATTCAGGAGCGACTTCGTACAGCGCAGTCGAGACAGAAGAGCTATACCGACAGGAAGGTCCGTGATGTGTCCTATATGGTTGGGGGGAAAGTTCTACTGAAGGTGTCGCCCATGAAGGGTGTTATGAGATTTGGGAAGAAGGGTAAACTAAGTCCTCGATTCATTGGGCTTTTTGAGGTGCTTCGGAGGATTGGAGACGTAGCTTATGAGCTTGCTTTGCCACCCAGCTTGTCGAGTGTGCATCCGGTGTTTCATGTTTCTATTCTCTGAAAGTATATTGGGGATCCGTCTCATGTTCTGGATTTCAGCACGATTCAGTTAGAGGGAGATTTGACGTATGATGTGGAGCCAGCATCCATTCTGGAGCGTCAGGTTCGAAAGTTGAGGTCGAAGGATATAGCTTCAGTGAAAGTGCAATGGAGAGGTCGGCCCGTGGAGGAGGATACTTGGGAGACCGAGCGGGAGATGTGGAGCAGATATCCTCACCTATTTGAGGCTTCAGGTATGTTTCTTGACTCGTTCGAGGACGAACGTTTGTTTAAGAGGGGGAGGATGTAACGACCCGCCCGGTCATTTCATGAGTTACCGCTCTGTTTCCCCCATTTCTGCTTCTTTATACTTTGATCATCTGTATTATGTGGTGTCGGGTTAATCGATTCGAATCCAGAATGGTTTTGGGAAAGGTTTGAGACACTTAGTCTCTTAAGTTGGTCTTTAGTTGGAAAAGTCAACCAGAAGTTGACTTGTGAGCAAATGATCCTGGAATTTGGGTTTTATGCTTCGAATAGCTTCGGGAGGTGATTTAGGACTTAGGAGCGTGATTGGAATTTGTTTTGGAAGTCTGGAGTAGATTTAGACTTGAATTGGCGAAACTGGAATTTTGACGTTTTTCGGTTGGTAAGGGAGATTTTGATATAGGGGTCGGAATGGAATTCCGAAAGTTGGTGTAGGTATGTTATGTCATTTGTGACGTGCGTGCAAAATTTTAGGTCATTCGGACGAGGTTTGATAGAGTTTATTATCAAAAGCGGAATTCGGAAGTTTTTGGAGTTCTTAGGCTTGAATCCATGGTTAATTTGAAGTCCCGGTGTTGTTTTAGGTGTTTCGAAGATTGGTACAAGTTTGGATAGTGGTATATGCCTTGTCCGTATTTTCGGTTGAGGGGTCTCGGGGGCCTCGGAGTGATTTCGGATGGTTATCGGAAAGATTGTAACTTGAAAGTTGCAGCTGAAGCTGTTGAACCTGTCATAACCGCACCTGCGGCTTGGGGACCACAGGTGCGAGCCCGCAGAAGCGGAAATGAAGTCACAGATGTGGCCAAGAGAGGGAAGGGATAGAGCCGCAGATGTGGAACTTTGGGCGTACCTGCGATTGCATAGGTGTGAGAACTTGATTGCAGGTGCGGTGGCTGGGCGGATAAGTGGGATCCGCAGATGCGCACCTGGGGCCGCAGGTGTGGGTCCGCTGGTGCGATAAATGGACCGCAAATGCGGTTTTGATGGGTCAGATAATGTATATTTCACCCTTCGTGAATTTGGGTTATTTTTCATAACATTTCAAATGAGAAGAAGCTTTGGAGAGAAAATTCAAGGGAGAGTTCAAGAGGGTTTCCTAGAGGTAAGGTCATTGGTCCCTAAACTCGTTTTTATGATGATTTTTGAGATTGTAAGCTTGAAATCTATGGGAAAATCAATAGCAAATTGGGAGTTAGGGCTTGGAAAAATTGGAGACCTAAAATTAGGGATTTGAGGGGCCATTTGTGGTCGGATTTTGGTACTTTTGGTATGAATGAACTCGTGGGGGGATAAGGATTCCATTGACGTAAATTTTGTCGGATTCCGAGACGTGGGCCCGGAGGTCGAGTTTGGTCTATTTTGGTATTTGTGTTGTAATTTGATTAATTTCGTATGGGTTTCACTCCTTTAGCATATATTGATGGTTATGAACTGATTTTGGTTAGATTCGAGGCATTTCGAGGCCGAATCGAGAGGAAAGGGCGTCGCGGGCTAGAGTTTGGCTTGGCTTGAGGTAAGTAATGCTTCTAATCTCGGTTCTGCGGGTTCAAAACCACGAACTATGTGTTTCGTGATTATTATGAAGGTGACGCCCTGCCAAGTGATGTGTGTATAGGCGTGCACCGTGGGAAACGCGACCTGGATCATTCCAGAACACCGCTTAGTGGTTCTTTCTTACCAATATTTGTGCTGTAATTATGTGATTTAGTTGTTGAGCTTTAAATCATGTTGATTATCATGTTAAGGCTTCACGCCGATATTATTGAGACCCAAGAGGTCGTTTCTTGCTGTCATATCATTTATTTTATTAATATTCTGTACTCAGTCCTTTCCATGCATATTATATCCTGTCCCAGTCTCGATTATTACTATTTGCCACATTTTTATTGTTGACCGAGCTAGTATCATGACATTCAGAGCCCGTATGTCAGACTGGTGAGTTATGACTGAGTGAGGCCGAGAGCCTGCTATTGAGTGACAATATGATATTGGGCTGCACACCGCAGCGAGATACTGAACAAGCCTTCGTTGGCTTTGTTATAGCGCTTGGGCTAATGAGAGAAGCCCCTCCGGAGTCTTTACACCCCTAGTGCAGATGATGATATTGAGGGATGGATCTTCCCTGGACATGGATCTTGTCCGAAGTATTATACCGGGAGATGGATCTTCTCTATGAGGCTGGATTGGCCTGTGTCCTCGGTACTGGATGACTGCAGTTACTGATGTATATTCCGGGATGGATCTTCCCTGGGCCGGATGGCCATGTACAGTACCAAGGGGTTGAGTACTTGTGAGTGGAGGTTCATGGAACATTGATCATGCTAGTTGTGCATTGGTATATGTAAAATCTCTGAGTTTTGAACTTCGTACTGTTCAGTCCATCACTACCTGTCAGTCTATAGGTTGGACTTGTTACTTACTGAGTTGGTGTACTCACGTTACCCCCTGCACCTTGTGTGCAGATCCAGGTGTCTCGGGTCACGGTAGCGACTGCTGATTATATTGTGCGAACTTTCACTTGGAGATTGCGAGATAGCTGCTTGGCGACCGCAGTTCCGCCTTCTCCTTCCCTATCTTCCTCTAGTTTATATGTTGGATATTTTCAGACTGTACTAGTCTTGTTACTTTGAACAGCTGTAGTAGTTTTTGCTCATGGCTAGTGACACCCGAGGTCAGGCTTGTATTTTCTTTCCGCTAGTTTTGGAACTTCTATTTTTATATCACTAGATTTCTATTAAAACATGATGTATTCTTAAGCTTTTCAATTGGAAAATAGAGTTATTGGAAATAAGTGGCTGGCCTAGTTCCACGATAGGCGCCATCATAACCGGGTCGATTTTTGGGTCGTGACACATCTAAAACACGAATATCAAGCAACCAATCAAAATAATGAACAAGTCAATGTCATCGGATACAAGTCGTATCCTTTTGAAAGTCCATTGGCACAAAACATCCAGGATTTTAATGGAGCAATGTAAATGGTGCTGAACACTCTCAAAACTACCAAAAGAAACAGGTACAGAGTCCTTCCAGATATCAAAATCAAAATCGTGGACAACAAAATTTCAGGCCTTATCAGCAAGCAAGTTCATATCAGCAAAGGCCTCAACAAGGTCATCCAAGTCTTGAAGATCTTTTGTACAAGTACTTTAAGGTTACTGATGAAAAAATGTAAAGTCAAAATTCAGCTCTAAAAAATCTTGAAATTCAGTTAAGCCAATTGGCAACTCTTGTGTCTAAAAAGATTCAAGGTCCTTTACCAAGCAATACAGAGAAAAATCCAAAAGAACACCTTAAGGCTTACGGTCAGGTACGACTCTAGATGAACCCTATGCAAACAAACAAGAAAAGAATCAATCAGAATAGCTGGTAGACAAGGGTGAGAATGTTGAGACACCCTCACCTATCACAAGAGAATGAAGCCAAGAAAAAGAAGAAAAAAAATACTAAAAATTTGACTTCTTTCCCTGTTACAATTACTTTCCCAAAAAAGATGAAAAGAGAAAAGCTTGAAAATCAATTTGCAAAGTATTTGGATATTTTAAAATAAATTCACATTAACATTCCTTTTACTGATGCTTTATTGCAAGTGCCTTCATATGCCAAATTGTTGAAAGAAATTTCATCAAGAAAAACGAAATTGGAAGAAGTTTATGTGGTAATGCTTACTGAAAATGCAGTGCTATACTTCAAAATAAGCTACCACAAAAACCCGGTGACCCAGGTAGTTTCATCATTCCATGTACTCTGGGAGGAGTATATATTGAAAAAGTACTTTGTGATTCTGGAGCTTCAATAAATTTGATGCCATTTTCTATTTTTTTAAAATAGATCTTGGTGTAATGAAAGACACATGTGTTTCACTTCAATTTGCTGATCAAAGAACTAAGAGACGAAAGGGAATAATTGAAATGTGCTTGTAAGAGTTGATAAATTTGTTTTTCCTGTGGATTTTATAGTAATTGAAATGAAGGAGTGTCCTGATGAACCAATTATTTTGGGTAGACCACTTCTTGCGACAGGCGGGGCAATCATAGATGTCCATCAAGGACAACTAATTTTAAGAGTTGATGAAGAAAGGGTTATTTTTTATATGCAAAAGATATTAAGATTCTCAGAAGATGATACATCATCTTCTTGCTTTTCAATTGACATGATTAATAATCTTGTAGATGAATTCAAAGATGATTAATTAATTTCTAACTCGATGGAAAGATGCTTGCCTAAATCTGGCACCACACAGGATGAAGATCCGACTATCAGAAATGATGCAAAATTAATGGTGTAACGACCTGGCCGGTCGTTTTGAGAATTAATGCCCTGTTCCCCTATTAACTGCTTCCCCCATATATATTTCTGCTATTGCGATTTTCTGGGATGATCCGTTTTGAGTTTCGGAGTGTTTTAGGACACTTAGTCCCTAAATGAGAGCTTAAGTCTTAGAATTTGGACCGTAGTTGGAACAGTGTGAAGATGGCTTCGGAATGGAATTCTGTCAATTTTGTTAGCTCCGTTGGGTGATTTTGGGCTTAGGGTAGTGTTCGGATTGTGTTTTTGAGGTCCTTTGCTCATTTAGGCTTGAAATGGCGAAAGTCGAATTTTTGGAGTATCGGGCCGATAGTGGAATTTTCGATATCGGGGTTGGAATTCGATTCCGGAAGTTGGAGTAGGTCCGTAGTGCTGAATATGACATGTGTGCAAAATTTGGGGTCAATCGGAAATGGTTTGGTCGGTTTCGGTATCGGTTGTAGAATTTTGAAATTTCAAGTTCATTAAGTTTGGCTTGGAGGGTGATTTGCGATTTTAGCGTTGTTTGATGTGATTTGAGGGCTGGACTAATTTTCTATGGTGTTTTAAGATTGGTTGGTATGTTTGGTTGAGGTCCCAGGGGCCTCGGGTGTGTTTCGGATGCTCAACGGGACATTTTTAAACATAAGAAGATGGCAGATTTTGCTGGTGTTTTGTTGCGGAAATTTTGTTCTTCGCGATCGAGAAGAGGAGCTCGCGATCGTGAAGATGTGGCCAGTGGGAGCATCACGAATGCGAGGAGCAGGTCGCGGTCACGTAAGGTTAAGTGGACCAAAGCTGAGCCACGCACTTTGCTCATCGTGAAAGAGATGGTTAGTTCGCGATTGCGTAAATGCGAGAGGTAGAGCACCGCATTTGCATGGTGTTTTATGCATTCGCGTAGGGTAAAGTCATGAGTCAGCGAAGTTTTTCTTTGCGATCGCGAGGGTTTTTCCGCGATCGCGACTAAGAAAATCACTGGGCAGATTTTAAAGTTAAAAAACGAGGGTTTGAGTTCATAACTCCAAAATATGATTGAGAGCTCGGTAGAAGGCGGAATTTGAAGAGATTTTCGGAGGAAGTTTGTGGGTAATGATTTCTAACTCCTTTTTGATTATATCCCATTAATCTAAGCTTGATTTCATCATTTAATTTTTGATTTGGGGTGAAATTTGGGAAAAATTGAGAAGAGTTCTTAGGTCGAATTTTGGTATCGAATTTGAGTTAATTTGGTATGGTTAGACTTGTGAGTGAATGGGTGTTCATAATTTGTGACCTTTACCTGATCCCGAGACGTGGGCCCGGGGAGGATTTTTGGCATTTTTCTATTTTCTCACCTTAGCTTTGATTTTCATTAGCTAAATAAGTTGTTGTGTCTATATTTATGTTATGTAATTGATTTGATTAGATTTGGGCCACTCGGAGTTGGATACTTGTGGCAAGAGTGTGATTTCGGATCGATTTGAGCTTGGTTCGAGGTAAGTGGCTTGCCTAACCTTTTGTGGGGAAACTTCCTTTAGGATTTGGTACTGTTTGATATATGAGCGCCGTGTACGTGAGGTGACGAGTTCGTACACGGGCTATTTGTTGATAAACTCCATTTTCGTTAAGCAAATATCTGTTTTTCCTTTAATTGAGCAACACTAGTATTTGTACCTATCATGTTTAGCTTAGGAAAGCATGCCTACGTGCCTTAACTGTTTTAACTGCCTATCTGAACTTTGTGCAGCATGTTTAGTAAAAAATGTATATGTCTTCCTTGATATGAAATTAGTCTAAACTGTAGAATTCCTTGTTGAAACTGTTGTTTATGTTGATTGAGTTGCATATTTACTTTGGGACTACGGAACGGTACTTCGGGAGATCCCCCTGCACGTTTATGTTTAGGACTATGGGACGGTATCCCGGGAGATCCCCCTGTAATGGAAATTTACTTTGGGACTACAGAACGGTATTTCGAGAGATCCCCCTGCACATTTACGTTTGGGACTACGGGACGGTATCCCAGGAGATCCCCTGCACATTTATATTTGGGACTATGGGACGATATCCCGGGAGATCCCCTGTTGCTATCTTTGTGTATAGAGTTATTGTTTTTCTGTGATATCATTCTCGTTAAATGTTAGTTTTATCTTTACTGCGATATTTCATGTTGTATTATTTTATTATATATATATACGCGCACATACACCAGTAGGGTCCTGACCTGATCTCGTCACTACTCGACCGAGGTTAGTCTTGACACTTACTGGGTACCGCTGTGGTGTACTCATGCTCTTTCCTGCACAAGTTTTTCGTGTGTAGATCTAGGTACCTCTTTCCAGCCACATTTCCAGTGAGGCGAGGCGATTGTAGAGACTTCGAGGTATATCTGCCACGTCCGCAGACCTAGGAGTCCCTATATACTCTTTCTTAAGTTAAAGACTCATTTCCAGTGAGGCGAGAAGATTGTAGAGACTTCGAGGTATATCTGCTGCATCTGCAGACCTAAGAGTCCCTATATATTTTTCCTTAAGTTAAAGACTTTCTTGTATTTTTCTTCGTTGATAGTTTCTGGAGTTTCAAAGCACTATTTACTTCTGTAGCTTGTGACCCGTGATATTCTGGGTTTTGGGAGCATTTATGTTCATTTCGAGAGTGATTATTGTATATGTTGAGCGGCATATAAACTTCTTAATTAAATTTACATGTTAAATTGTTCGTTTTCATGTTTTCATTTCATTTCCGCAAAATGTTAGGCTTACCTAGTCGTAGAGACTAGGTGCCATCATGAAGGTTGACGGAGGGAGAACCTGGGTCGTGACAATTGGAAAAAGATTATGAGGAAGGAGGCATGCAATTAGAAGAAGTTCAACCAAAAATTGAACTCAAAACTCTCCCATCTCATTTGAAATACGTCTATCTTGAGCATGAGTTATTCCCTGTAATTATTTCGTCTTCTCTAACTACAGAATAGGAAGAAAGATTGATTGAAGTATTAAAAGCACACAAAGGAGCCTTGGGGTGGACTGTAGAAGATATCAAAGGGATAATCCGGCAATGTGTACGCACAGAATCCTCGTGGAGGATAGCTACAAACCAATAGTCCAACCCCAAAAGAGATTAAACCAAGCAATGCAGGAAGTGGTAAAAAGGAGATTGTAAAGCTTTTGCCGGTAGGTATTATTTATCATATTTTAGACAGCCCTTGGGTAAGTCTTGTTCAGGTAGTACCAAAGAGAGGTATGACAGTGATAAAAAATAAAAACGATGAACTAATACCTATCCGTCACAAGATGGAGAGTCTGTATAGATTATAGACGTCTCAAAGATGCCACTAGAAAAGATCACTTTCCTTTGCCATTTATTGATCAGATGTTGGAAAGAATTGCAGGATACGGGTTTTATTATTTTCATGATGGCTATTCAGGGTATAACCAAATACCAATTGCACCAGAAGATCAAGATAAGACAACTTTCACATGTCCTCAGGGAACATATGCCTATAGGAGAATGCCATTTGGTTTGTGCAACGCCCCTGCTACATTTCATCGTTGCATGTCAGCAATTTTTTCTAACATGACTGAAAAAATTTTTGAAATTTTCATGGATTATTTTACACTCTTCGGCAAAGGTTTTGAGGATTGTCTTCACCATTTAACCTTAGTTCTTAAGAGATGTGAAGAGACAAACTTAATTCTTAATTGGGAAAAATATCATTTTATGGTTATTGAGGGAATTGTTTTAGGACATAGAATCACTGCTAAAGGAGTAGAAGTTGATAAGGCTAAAATTAATCTTATAGCAGGATTACCCCCTCCCACAACTGTTAAAGGCATTAGAAGCTTTCTAGGTCATGTAGGTTTTTACAGACGGTTCATAATGGATTTTTCAAAGATTTCAAAACCATTGACTAACCTTTTAATAAAAGATTTAAGTTTGAGTTTTCAGGTAATTGTATTAAAGCCTTTGACACCCTTAAAGAAAAATTATCAACTGCTCTATAATTGTTCCCCCTAATTGGAACCAACCTTTTGAGGCCATGTGCGGTGCTAGTGATACAGCAGTTGGAGCTGTTTTAGGCCAGAGAAAAGATAAGATTTTTGGTACAATTTACTATGCCAGCAGGACAATGAATGAGGCTCAACTAAATTATGCCACCACTGAAAAAGAATTGCTAGCAGTGGTATTTGCATTTGATAAGTTTGGTTCCTATCTAATAGGAACTGAGGTCACTATTTTTACTGACCATGCGGCTCTAAAATACCTCTTAGCAAAAAAAGATGCCCGACATAGATTGTTATGATGATTTTACTTCTCCAAGAATTTAAGCTCGAAATAAAAGATAAAAAGGGAATAGAGAATCAGGTAGTTGACCATTTATCTAGATTAGAGAACCCTCCACTTGAGTTGTATAATATAGAGTTTCCCGATGAACATATTTTTTCTTTCAACTCAATTGTTACTCAACCACCCTGGTTTGCAGATATTGCAAATTACTTGGTTGGAAAATGGACACCCCAAAGTCTCACTTACCAACAAAGGAAAAAGTTGATATCTGATGCAAAATATTATTTGTGGAATGACCCTTACTTGTTTAAAATCTGTACAGATAATATTATCGGAAGGTGTGTACCAGGAGAAGAAATGCCTAAAATTTTGTATCATTGCCACGATGGAGCAGTTGGAGGACATTATGCAGCAAATCGAACTGCCTTTAAAGTTCTAGAAGTTGGATTTATCTGGCCAACACTTTTTAAGGACGCTCATGCCTACGTTGCACAGTGTGACAGGTGTCAAAGAACAGGTAATATCACTAAGAGAGATGAGATGCCATTGCAATCAATTCAGGTGTGTGAAATATTTGATGTATGGGGAATAGATTTCATGGGTCCTTTTCCTTCATCTCATTCTTTTGAGTATATCCTCGTGGCTGTGGATTATGTTTCAAGATGGGTTGAAGCCATCCCAACAAGGAAAAATGATGCTTAAACTATGTGGAATTTTCTCAAGAAAAATATTTTTACCAGGTTTGGTACACCACGAGTCATCATTAGTGACCAACGGTCTCATTTCATGAATAGACAATTTTCAGCATTGTTGTCAAAATATAGTGTGACTCACAAAACAGGAACACTATATCATGCTCAAACACAAGGTCAAGTTGAGGTTTCTAACCGCGAATTAAAAAGAATACTTGAAAAATCGCTGGAATCTCCAAAAAAGACTGAGCTTCTAAATTAGATGACACACTGTGGGCATATAGAACGGCGTTTAAAACACCAATTGGTACGTCTCCATATCGATTAGTCTTTGGAAAAGCTTGTCATCTTCCAGTTGAATTAGAACATAAAGCTTTTTGGGCGTTGAAAGCATTGAACTTTGATTTAACCCCTACTGGTAAAAGTAGATTTTCTCAGGCGAATGAATTGGAAGAACTCGAATTAGAAGCCAATGAAAATACTAAAATTTTTAAAGAAAAAACAAAAAAATGGCACGAAAATTTAATCCGACAAAAAAATTTTAGAATTGGAGATCAGGTACTTCTATACAACAATAGACTCATGGTATTTCCAGGAAAATTAAAATCCAAGTGGACGGGTCCTTACAATGCTATAGATGTTACTCCATACGGAGCAATTGAAATTCAACAAACCAATGGAGGAGACAAATTTAAGGTAAATGGTCATAAGTTAAAATTATATTTTGGAGGGCATTTTGAGCAACAACCATCTGTCACTTTGATAGATTGATGAAGTCTACAATTAATAAGTCGAGCTGACGACGTTAAACTCAGAACTATGGTTCCTTACCCGTAGCCATTGAGGGAGAAGCAATGGAGCCTCATAAGTCCAACATAGATTTTAATAGTTAAATGCTTAATCAATTGATCTGGTTAATATCCAGGTTATTGTACACCAGAACATCTCATGAAGGCCTCTACAAAAACAGAGTCACCTATACAGGAGTAACTCCATGGTGATCGGTGTGCCTAAGTAATTGGTTGGTTAACCATTTAATAATGCAATTTATATGTTGGCACAGGTAATTTTCTAGTTTATATACAAACTAGACTTGTTAATTATTTGCACGCAAAAGGTGTGTGGCTGCAGTTTCTTTCAAGCTTTCTTCTACAATTGTATATTATATATATATATCCTTTTCTTTTTTATAATTATGCCTCTTGTAAAGTGTTAATTTATCAATATAAAACTCTTATTATTCTATGTCAAATAATATTTTTATATTTACCACATAACTTTCTTGTTTTTAAGTTTATTTTTATGAAGGCAAGAACAAATATCTTCTGCACTTGGCAAGACATTCCGAGATTAAGAAACATTATGGTCAAAAGCAAGTAGAACTTAAAATATATATGCTAGAACTTGCCACAAATGTCTTTCGAGGCGAAACCCTAGACAACACTGATTATTGAAATATGAATTTAGGCTTTCTTTGTTTAACTCAGTCTTTTCTAGATATTGCATAAAAATTTACTACAAAAAAAATAAATTCCTAGCACCAATTTTGAAGCTTGAAGACCTTTTTTTTTCTTTTGATACCTAAATATACCCAAATTTAAATATCACATTCATGCTTATGATTTGAAAAATCCTTTTTCAAAAAATAAGTTTGGAGTTTATTTTGAAAAAGAATCAATAAAAAAAGGAGATTGATCTTATATACAAGCATTATAAGTACAACAAAAAAAATAAAATATAAAAATCAATAGCAAATATTTGGAAAGCCTGATCTTAGAAATATTCTGCTCCAAAACTGGAAAATGGCGAGTCACTACAAATATAACCTTTAACCTACCAGCCTGAAGCCAACATTACAAGCCAGAAAAAGTCCTAAAAGATTTTAGAAATCAGTGTTTAGTCTATATTAGTGGAGATAGACATAAAGGGCAAGCCTATGGACAAAAGATGAAGAATACTCAATGCAAATGATCATAAAGTTATCAATTTCAGAGAAGTCTCAAAAAGAAAGAAGGTACAATTTTTGTTGAATAGAAATAAAAGTAAAAACAAGATAAAGATTTGATGAATATAGAAAATGAATAAAGTTTGAAAGCATGATAGATTTTATTTGATTAAATTTTTATTTTACAAGAGTAGCCATAATTTTAAACAAAAGAATAGTAATATACTTTTTTTCAAAATTCTTTTCCTCGAGGACGAGCAAAAATTCAAGTGTGGGGGTATTTGATGGATATAAATTATTCATATATTTTAATCTAAAAATATAATATTTTAGATATAAAATATGATCAATTTATATCCTATTCTAGCACTTTTCTAACAATTCTTGCAGGAAAAAGAATACATGAAAAAAGAGAAAAAGAAAGAACCTACAGTTCAAGGAACAAGGATGCATCTGTGACAACTTCATCTAAGACTACACAAAGTCAAGAGATACCAAAGTTATGGCAAATTCTCACCAAACTTTCATGACAAATTGCCATGTCAATTTCTCATCAAAGCCATATGATATATTTATATTATTTTGCAAGTTCTCACCAAGGCCTTGTAGGAATTCTCCTATAAATAGGCATATGTTTGTAGAAGAAAGGCATCCCACTTTGTATCCAATTTCCTATCTAGTTTTCTAAAGAGAAGAGAAGAGTAATCTTGGTGTCTTTCTCTAGTCTTTCTCTTTGTAGTAAAAATATTCTTAGTCTTTTGAAAGTAATTTTTAGCTTTTCTTACTTCATAATGGAGTAATTTTTTTTTTGTTAGGATAGTTGATGAAGCTTGATATAATTATAATACTATCTCAGTTTCAATACATTCTTGGCTTGAAACTCTCTTTACATCTCATACTGTGCTGGAATGATGACTTTTTAATCATTATTATCACATCTACATATTTTATATCTAAGTTATTCTTATATTAATTTTGTAATTCTCACGGAGCAAAATTAATATATAATAACTGATGAATAGAATATTAGAGTGAGAGTAATTTTTAGTAAGATTATTATTTCAACTCTGTAATCTTGTTTTCCTCAGTTTTAATTCTCACGGAGGAATTGTTGAAGGCAAGATTATTGATATTTTAGTAAAAATATTCTCACAAAATTTTTACTACGCTTGAGCACAATTCAGGCAAGATATTTCAGTTTAACCGTTACTAATTTTAAATCAATTAATTAACATAACCTCACGGAGTGTTAATTATTTATTTCTTAGTGTAGAAATATATTGTATTATAAATAAGCAATTATTCTTTAGAGAAATATGGATAAAACTGAGATTTTATTGTAATGATATATCAAGTGAATTCAACGATTCCCAACTCTTTTTAAATATAAACTTTTCGGAAGAAATTTGTCTTAATTTATAATTCCAAACACACCTCTCATCAATTTGATTCTCTCAAATAATAGTCAAAATATTACAAGTCTGTAGCTTAGATT
Organism: Nicotiana attenuata; assembly: GCF_001879085.1. NCBI lineage: Eukaryota > Viridiplantae > Streptophyta > Magnoliopsida > Solanales > Solanaceae > Nicotiana > Nicotiana attenuata. The sequence continues at coordinate 70,306,008 of NC_031989.1, read as the reverse complement.
GTCCAATCTCTGTGGGGCGATATCATAAACTATACTACAATTTGACGCAATACGAGCAGAATAGCTTTGTCACCCTCTTCGGTCCCTGGCCGATGTGAGCCCATGTCGAGGTTCATATGCTCGATAACCGAAGGCGATGGGAAAACACAGAGGTGGTGATTCCCGAGGAGGATATTACCACTTACCTGGAAGGGTTTTTAAGTTTTTACACTTATCCTTTCACGCTGGATCCCGTCGATCCCGTTATTATCGAGTTCTGCTGCCAATACCGAATAACTCCTGGCCAGATACACCCCTCCTTTTGGCACATTGTTATCTTGCTCCGATTCTTCGTGAGTAAGGTCGAAGGGATGCCATTTACTCTCAACCACCTCATGAGACTATATAGCCCCCATCTCTATCGGGGCAGATTAATAAGGCTCCATCGCCGAGCCACAAAGGTGTTGTTCTCAAGTACAGACGAAGACAAGGATCGAGGATGGATGGGTCGATTTGTCCGAGTGAGGACCATCGATATAATCCCGGCCGACAAAATGCCATTCCCCGAGGAATGGGACATGAAGCGTAAGTAAACCCATCAACATCTTATGTTGATTGCTTTGTTTCTTTTATCTTCCTTCACCCGCATCTTTTCTCACCCATGTCTTTTCTTATGATGTAGCGGTTCCCTAGGTTCCCGGTGCAATCCCGAACCTCGAAAGTTAGGTTCAAAAGCTGGCTTCGACTTCCACATATGCTGAGCGCGCGTGGCGTGATTTAGCGAGGGGCCGATGGTAGGCCAAGAATCATGGTAAGCTTATCCTATACGCTATCGATGCTTTTTTCTGAAACGTTTCTTTTTATTTATACTTGACTCCCTTTTATGCAGTTCTCAAGGATGTTGCTGAGATGTGGCCGGCCCTGCCTAGGAAAGAGGTGGCCCCGAAACCGGCTAAGGATAAGAAGAGGAGAAGGGCCTCGCCTTCCGATACCCTAAAGCCAAAGAATAGCAAGGCTCATAAGTCGAAGAATGACTCCGTCGTTCTGCCCGCTGCCGTAGGCAAAAAACTACGAGATGAAGAAGAGGAGGGAGAAGATGTTGGTTGCGAGCTGGTGGCTTGAAAGAGGGGTTGCGTCGAAGCTTCAAAAGCAGCTGAACCGATGATGGCCGAGGAGGCTCATCCTCAGATGATGGTCCGAGAAAAGTCCCCGAGTCATCGGGGGCTGAAGATGTCTCCCGCCGTGATGAACAATCGGCGAGTGTGCCTGTCCGCCGTGACAAACAATCGGCGGTTATGCCTGTAAAGTCTGATTCTGAGACCCTCCGAAAAGGAGAGAGTGCCCCAAGTGGCTTAGTTGGGGAAATCAATATTGATGATTCGGAGCTCGGCCCCACATTTTTTGAAGGGCAATTTCGGGAGGCTCAGTCTATGGAGACCCCCGATGTGGGAACGGCCCACGAAGGGGATGAAATATTTCGTGGCTGCTTCACGGGGGTCGATGACGTTTCTGACCTGGATGCAACGATCATTTTTTATAAGGCTCAGCGACTCCTGAACCAGGTAATTTTCAGCCCCTGTTATTAGCTTTACGCTTGCTTTTATTTCCTTTTTTCTGATTTCCTTCTTTTCTCCATAAGCTGTGACGCTCCATCGGGAAGCATTTTCCAAATCTCGAGCTGAGCTGAACCGGTGTGAGGCCAATCTCAAAAGGCTCACGGAGGAGAGAAACGCCCTCAAACTCCTCTATTTGCAAAAAGAAGAAGAGATCAGGGCCTCCGAGCTAAATTGGCAAGAGCTCATAAAGAGCAGACCGATCTCATCGAGCAGGTAACGTACATTTTTGGGAGCTTGACATATCAATTTGATTTTGGAAACTAACACTTAGATCCTATAGGTTCAGCAGAAGGCCGAAAAGATTGAGTAGCTTCACGAGAAAGCTGAGGTGAAAGAGGTAGAGACTTTAGGGTGGAAGAAGAACATGGACAGGATCGCCTCGAAAAAAGATATGGCTCGAGCGCAGTTGTCTTCAATTGAGCGTCAATTCCAAAGCGTAAAGGAGGAGAGCTTGGCCCGAGCCAAGAAAATTGAGGAGCTCGAATCTCTGTTGGTCGATGAGCTTGCAAAAGCCACATCTGAGGCGGAAAAAGTAAAGGTCGAGGTCGAGGCCGAGGCGGTCGTCGTCGTCTACCGAGCCGATGCTGAAGCCGCCTACGCTCGAGCATAGGACATTTCCGATGTTGTTGGGGTTCGATTATCCCTCGTTGCCGGTCATGCTAAGTGCCAGTCTCGGAGAGAGACTCTCGAAGAGATTCATGCTCGTGGCTTTGACCTCGAAGCCGATATCGAGAATGAGAAAGTGTTAGAGGCCGAAGCCGAAGCTTTGCTCTCTGATATGATGACTCCGGGAGCGCAAGTGGATCTGAAATCGGAGAAGATGAAAATGAAGCTCCTGGGAAGATTAGGCACTTAGAACTTTTTTCTTCTTTTTGGATTTTTGTGTAAGACCCTGAGTGGTCTTTACAAATGCTCTTGTATATATGAAAGATCCTTTTTCTTTCCGATTTGTCTCTGATTTTATTTTGTGAAAACATTATTTTGCTTTTGCCTTATGATAATTCCGATATACTTTAGGCCTTATGAGGAATTTAAATACTCCGTTGCCTCGTGAAAATTTTGTTGAAATCGGATTACTATAGTTTCTATAATCGAGAGAGTACTTGCTCGAACTCAGAGTAGAAAAACCCTTAGGTTTTTTGGTTAAGCGAGGACGGGTCCCCTGGCTCAACAACGTAATGGCCCTTAGGCTCTTGAATCGGGATGATATGGCCTCAAAATAGTGGCTATTACCAATTTTCCTGCTTAAAAGTTTAATTCGTTATGCCTTAGAATGAGATAAATCTATACCCATTAGGATTTAGTGTTGTCAAAAAACTTTGTTATGCCTTAGCATAAGTTTGTTCAATTTGACACCTCTAAAGGTTTTCGAGAGTCGACTTTATCGAAACCCTATATAAATTTGCCGAGGTTGGCCCTTTTTTTAACCGGTTTTATAATACTATGTGAAGGCCTGTTTGATTATGGAATTCTGACGTCTCTGAACCGTGTTAGTTTGGCCGTAGCCTCTAACTTGATATTTGCCCATTGGGCTTGTCTATCGATTATACTTTAAACTTGTTCGAAGTATTAGTCCCCAAGTGGGGTGGCCGTGGCCTATAAAATCGAGGATTGCCTTTTTAAGGTCTTAAGATTTCGAAGTTCAACAATTTGAGCGTGTCGATTTTCGGACGATAGTCCCCAAGTATGGGGTTAACTGCTCGACCTTTATTTGCGATTGGCTCTTGAGATGATTTTCGTAAAATATCGTAAGTACGAAATTTTAAAGTAGAAATTTCACTAAGGCATGGTGATGTTATATACATCAATACCACAGAAGAAGGGGAGGTGATTTGTGTGGTACCCACTTTTCGCTCTAGAAGAACCTGGTTCTTCTAGGTGTACTTACTACTACTTTTTGCGGAATTAAAAGTACATAAAATGAAGAACGCAGAGATTTTTACGTGGAAAACACCTGGCTCAAAAGGTGAAAAAATCACGACCTACTACTCAATAGGATTTTCCCAAACTTCCACTAAAATCACTTAGCCAAAACAGCATTTACAAAACTCTTGTAAACCTAAGGATTAAACTCTAATTCCGTTGTGGCACACAGCCTCAGCTGTTGCGACAACTTCAAGTTAACTTTAACTTGAATACTCAAAGTACCTAATACAGTTGCTTCTATGAAAGCTGAAAGGTACAAGTTTAAATCACCTACTACAATTGAACTAGAATAAAAGAAAGACACAATGTAATTGGTTCTTCTATCTTGTCCAAGTAGCTTCAGGAATGCACACTTAAATCTCACATAAATTGCTTGCAAAATTGTGTCGCTCTTTTGCTCTCAATTTAGTTTAACTTCTGCGTTTGTGCAATACCTGTAAAAGAGACCAATCACTGTTATTTAAAGAGTTACTAATTGGAGTTTGATTAAGACTCAATTGCTAATCGTCCATTAAAGTTGAGTCCTCGAACAACACAACCTCTAACCCCATCCTTTATCCGGATTGTGTTCTCTTCTCATAAGGAGACTTTCTCTCCTTATCCCATATGCAACCTTTTCGATCAGTTCAGGAGATATTGCTGCTTGATCAATGGACTTATCTCCTTCACGTGCATCTCACATGTATAGGTTGACAAACACTGTGCTTCACATGATGGACCTGGTCCATGACTGAGTTCATTTGTCATTCTTCAAAGCTTCACCTGTTCCTGGGCCAACAAATTCCCCATTTTTGATGATGACAAACTCTGTGCTTTTCAGTGATCAAATACTTGTAACAACTCAGGCTTAATCATTATCACTTAACTTAGAAATTTTACTTCTCATCAAGGACCAGGTTAATTAGGTTATAAATATCACTCAATTCAGAATAATGAGTAAACTTAATTCAGAATAATGAGAAAATCACAATATCATCTCTTCCCCCTTTTGGCATCATCGAAAAGTTGCATACACAGTGTGAAACCCAGACTTTAATAAGTACTCATGGCCATTGGGGCAACTGCAAGTAAAATCATTGTGCAATTATCAATAATCAACACACATATTTAAACTATTAATATCAGAATCATCATTGAACAAGAGAAAACAGCAGTTGTCATTGATAATGATATGGTTCCACAAACAGTCCACAAAAAGAAAAAAAAACTTCCAAAACATGGGTCACTGGGGTTCACTGGGGGTACTAGACTGGTTCTAAAGACAAGTGCTGGAAGAACTAGAGCTTGGAGGAACTAGAGGGTTGAGATTGGAGAAGGTTTAGCATATTCTGAAGCATTCCATCACTCTTTTCCTTTTCTTTTGCTCGCTCAGTTCTAAGGCCATCTCTCTCATTCTCCAATTCAGCCACGCGTGCCTTGAGCCTAGAAATTTCATCATCGTTAGTTCCACACTCCTGAACCAAGGCCCTAACCTTGCTGTTGGTGGGTGTCCTCAGAGATGAACCAGGTTCAACTGGGATGGCATTGACAGGATAGTCACAAGCCAGTAGGGTCTTAACACCAAAATGCTCCTTGCTTGATGCCATTTCCCATTTCTTCAAAGGCACATTCAGCCTGTCTAGCACAGTAGTCAGTATGAACCCATATGGAGTTGCATGAGCCTTGGAGCTATTAATGACCCTGTCTAGTAATTTGACAATGAAAGCAAGCCAGTTGATCTGTAGGTCCATGTAATTTGCAGTGTGACTTCTCTCATGTCTAGGCAGCAGGCACTTGTTGACAAATTCCAACAAGACCTTGTGTTCAGGTCTCATTTCACTTTTCTGCACAAATCTGGCTTCAGGCACTTCTCTAGAGTCACAGAATCTCCTAGTGATTTCAAGAGCAGTAGGGAGAGACTCTAGACATGGCCACCGTTGCCTTGTATAATCATCATACCCTTCAGTAGGTATGTCAAGGATCTCACCAAGTTTGACTGCATCAAACTTCACTCTTTCTCTTCTCACCAGGCTGGTGACTACTCCATCTTTTACAGCAGCATTGGCCATAAACTCAATCAATTCATTCCTGGCCATCCTCCCATCCATTTCAAGGACCATGTCCTTCCAACCTTGTGCAGCTAAAGCATCCACCAGTCTTCTCATCCCTGATTCTTCCAGGTCCTTCAACAGTCTTCCTTTCAGAATTTTTCTCCTGCAAAAGATGGCAAACTTATCCAGCTTCTTCTCAGATTCCTCTTCTTCTTCTTCACCACTCCACTCTTCATCTTCTTCAACAATTTTCTTTTGCTTACCTTTCACAGCAGACCTTGTCCTCTTGGCTAATAAGGGTTCACCAGACACAGGTTCACAGGAAGACTTCTTGGTAGAAGTCTTGGACCTTTTAGGTTTTGGTGAAGGAACCTCTACTGTTGTTCCTCTTTCTTGATGAACCATCTCCTCTTCTTCAGTAGCCTCAGAGGACTCTGCAACCTTTTTCTTTCCTTTCTTCTTTTTCTTTTTCATGCTTTCTTCCAGAGCTTTTTGTAGGTCAGCTTCACTTTGTTGAACCCTGCTTCTTGTAGCGCGTCCCTTAGGTACTGAAGGGGCAGTAGATTTAGGGGGTGAGGTCTTTCTTTTCTTGGCTGGATTGAGAACACTTGGGGCCTTTTATGAGATAGACTTGCGTTTCTTTGGGTCATAACTTGCCCCAACCCTTTTCAGGATATCAGTCAGAGTTTCCTCAGCAGATGAACCGGGTTCATCTCTTTGTTTGCTCAAATGAACCAGCCCTTCAATTGCTTCCCCAGAACCACTTCCCCCTGACTTGAAGCCACTTTCTTCTTCAACTCCACATATAGCAAGAAATTCTCCCTTTCCTTGTCCCCTCTCTTCACCACTTCCTCCCTCTCTCTTTTCCTTTCTTTTTACCTCCACTCCTACTCGATTCAACCAACAATACATCTTTAACAGGTTCAATTAGAACAAACCTGTTTTCTACGTTTTTAACTTCAGAAGAACCTACCTCAGGAGTTTCTTGAATTTTCTCAGTGTCAGAAGACCCATGTTCTTCACCTTCACTAGCAGAAATAAATGATTCAGAGTCAGAACTGGAATCAGACTCTTTAGCTGGGGATTCCCTTTTCTGGCTAGCTTTCAACCTCTCATTTAAAACTTTCCTCAAGGCTCCAGATGGTACAGATTTTCTAGCCAACATTTTCTACCTTCGAAACCTAGGTTTTGGGGATTCACTAGAAGGAGTAGATGAGGATGAATTGGAGGGGGATGGTGGTGGAGGAGTGCCAGGATGATCTTGTGGGTTAGACATGATTCTTCGTTTATGGAGGAGTTTTGGGAATTTTTGAGAAGAAAAGCGATTTGGAATTTCTGGAGAGAGAATCGATTGAGGATTCTTGGAGAAGAGGAGCAATTAAAACAGGAGATATAATTTTTGACGGTTTTAGAATGAAGAAGAGAATAATAGACGTGGTGTATATTTAAAGACAATTAGTCATTAATGCAGTAACGGCAGCTTTTTCATAGGTCAATTAGAAGTCTAATCAGCCTGGAATTCCAGTCCTTTAATGATTATTTTGGCTTCCCTAGATATTAGGCAAAAATCACGATTTTTAGAGTTCTAAAAGAACAAAACTAGTTCAATGCCTCAACGGATAGAATTTTCTAGGAATTTGACAAGTATAGGACTTCTGCTCATGATTGAATTGTTAATCTTTCTAATTATGCAAAGCATTGAAAACATACCTGAACTTTCATATGAGCTCATACTGATGAACCAGGTTCTTCATATAGAACTCTCTTGAACATGCCTCAAATGCCATAATAGAAAAAACTTTGTAAGAGATCAGTGAATCATATGTACACATGTCACAGGAGTATACTATTTAAAGTATGAAACTAAGTAAGAATTAATCTAGATATTTACACACAGTTAGAACTCCTAACCAAAACTTTTTTTTCATTGTGCATTCGGAACTGGACCTATTAGGTGATCTTAATCATCCCTAATTCAAACCTGTTCCTCTCAAAGTTTTCTCTATTCAGTGCTTTAGTGAAAATGCCAGCAATTTGCTTATCAATAGCACATAATTCTATGGAGACCAGTCCTTTCTCATAGTTATCTCTTAAGAAGTGGTGTCTAACATCTATGTGCTTAGTCCTTTTATGATGAACAGGGTTCTTTGTCATACTTATAGCACTAGTGTTGTTGATACGATCAAATTACACTTTTATAAATTGTGTAAGGCGGTCGATGTCAAATATAATAACCCAACAAGGTTGGGGTCGAATCCCACAAGGAATAGGTGTGAAAAGGTTACTAGAATAGTGTGTTGCTCGACTAAAGTCGTAATTCTATCCAGTTAATGGTAACAATAGTGTGAATTAATAGTGACAAGAGTACGAATTGAGTTTGTTCGAAGTAACAACTAGTTGGAATATTAAGAGTGTGAATGATTTGGATTAAAGAAACCAAGGTTGTGTCCCCTTTTATGAAATGTAATGCTATCGGTGTTAATATGATATATTTCTAATGGTCGGCCCTTTTGATATGCAAATGATATCTAAGAGACTACCCAATATTCCTCAATAGTTGGATAGTATTTCCTCTTTATAATTTTCCCAAATGTAAAAGAGTTGCAATTAATAACAATCAATATATGCCAAATAAAACCCACTTATCCCTAAGCGATTTTATTAAACAAAGTTTAAAGCCTTGAGTCTTTGATATTTACTTCTACCAAATTCTAACCCACTTTCCCAAGCAAAGTAGAATTTAATGGCACTTGTTAATGTTTGCAACCACCAACAATAAATGAAGCACAAGAAATAAATAAATATCAACCAACCATTATATATATATTCAATGTTAAACACCCATTAACATAACACCCATTTAGGGTCCCATCAGTGAGATACCACTCTGGAAGGGCTAGAATTCCCTTAGTATTTAAAGTTAGCTACTCATGCTACAATTCAAAATCGAAAGAGTATTTAATGTCATAAAAGCTTACAAAGTAGAGAATCTTCACCCAAAAGCTTCCAAAAGTGAGGAATATTAATGTCTTGGAATGTAGTGCAAAGACCAGACAAGGTGAGCCCACAAAGACATCATAAAACTATTTATAGTGGGATCAAAATCGGGACAGAAAGCGGACAAAAATGCCCTTGCAGGTCTGATATGCGACCGCATTCGTGTCGCAGATCACGTATGCGGTCCGTATTTTGATCTTCCCCAACGCAGAATGGAACCCTAGTTGACAGGTCTTCATCGCATTCTGGTTGTGCGGATCGCATTGAAGAAATGCGATCGCATTTTGCGTCGTATTTTCATCATTCAGTGACCTTCATGGTTGGTTTGCGGTTGACTCTGCGGCTCGCATGTTGGTTCTGCGGTCGCATAGTGGATCGCATTCTTGACTTGAAATTTAGCCCAGGACTCTGTTTGTGTCTGCGATTTGGCGTCCACTCTGCGGCTCGCATGTCTGATCTGCGATCGCATAGTGAGTCGCAGACCAGCTTTCTTGCTATATTTGCTCTTTTCTTGTCTTTTTCCTTCCATTTCCATGTTCTTGGATCCTCAGTCTTATGCCCTGTAGAAACAACAAAACTACATTAGTAACGGAGATAATTGCATTAAAACAAGCTAAAATCTAAGCAATTAGTATTGAAATGTGCCGAAATTCTCCGGCACATCAACACCCCCAACTTAAACTCTTGCTTGTCCTCAAGCAACTAAAACAGACTTAGCCTATTCTAGACTTTATTTACAAAACATGAAACTATAATGACTACGGGTGGTGTTCATTGCTAGTACTCCAAGCATGCATTTACAATTGTTTTACCCTTCCTGAACTGATAATATATACATGGAAACTAGTCAGCTTGTGAACCCTGAGCCTCAGACATTGCGACAAAATGTTACCCTCAAGTGAGCGCAATTGCATTTGACTCAAAAGCCTAACTTTTGTTTAACTCCACAGTTCATGTACCCTCACTAGAAAGAAGGTCCCAAAATCACAATATTTACAAGGACAACAAAAGGGGACATTTTACAAATACACTCACTCTCAGAAAGAACCTCAAGTGCTACAACATTTCATACCATAAGCTTGCCCTTATTTTAATTCATCGCTTATTCAAGAGTGTTCGGTTGAAGGTCCCATAAGGACTTTTTTAGCTTGTAATGTAGGTTTAGGAAAGGGTTGGATAAACATTTGGGTACAAGTGACTTCACCCTCCTTGAATACTACTCACAAGTTTCCTTCTTTTTTTTTTATTCTCTTCAACTCACATAGCCTCATTGGCATCTAGTTCCCAATATAGAACCACCTTACATACCTCTCTGATTTTCTTCAAGGCTCCATAATATATATATACAAACAATTCTTTTTTTTTTTTATACACATTTTTCTTTTGGAGCTTGATTGATATAATACGAACACTTTGAGGCATATGATCCTACACTCAATGTACAACCTTATCAATTTTTACTTTAGCACCATACCCCCAACTTAGGCTTTTAGCCTCATTCTCAATGTTCAAGGAGGGACGGGTTCAAAAGAGGGGATTATTTTACAAAAAAAAGAAAGGTTTGTAATGAGTTGGCCAAAGAAAAGGCTTAAAGGCTCAAATTGGGTACTAGTGATATTATTTATGTACAGGTCGGCTTGAAAGGCTACAGAGATTTAGCAATTAAGACAAAGAATGCCTAAGATCATCCCTCCAACCAAACATACTATCATTAGCATTGAAAGACCAACCGGGCAAGTTCTGGATGATAGAAGTACACACAAGAATTATTTACACACAGGGAACTCACACTCACATGGTACATGAACTGTTTCACTCGCATAGTTCGATGCTCTCGAGTCACACTTGGCATTCAAGGCTTTCATCATAGGCACGTTGTTCACACAGTTGATCTTTTTTTTTTATAAACATGCGGAAGGGTATCTGCTATGTACAGACACACATGCTTGATACTAGGCAAATACACCAAACCAGTCAATATGATTCATCCTACTCTCCTGGTTCTACTATTACACCCTTGGAAAAGAACCGGGGGGAAGAAAAACCAAGGGGAATTGATTACTAGTTGCTATTTATGGACACTACTATGAACACAAAGCACTTATGAACACAAAACAAACACTACTATTAACATATACACATTTCCTAACACAACTTATGTGCCAAAGTCATACTAATATATACAGAACACAAAATACTCATAAGTACAAGAGCTTGCAATTTCCAGTATCACCAAAAAAAAGATATATACAAATATCTACAATGCTACCTTCCACCCCCAACCAAAAAGCATGCATTGTCCCTAATGCATAAAAATAAAGAGATGAGTTTGAGGGGGGCTCCCTGGGGCACACTAAGTGCTATGGGAGTCAGTAGCTGGCTGGGTGCTGGAGGGGTCACCCTCTGATGTGGCAGCTGGGACCGATGGCAGTACGGTCTGAGATGTGGCCTCCTCTGATGGAATAGTGCCCTCAGGCGGGCTCATAGCAGGAATGGGTACTAGAGCTGGAGCTAGTGCTGGAGCTGGAGCTAGTGGTGGAGCCTGAGAGCTGCTGGACACACCCACTGATGATGGGGTCGCTAAAGGAGCTGTAGGAGCAGCCATGTCTACTAGAGACCACTGGATCGCTGTCTGCATATCTTCCTGGTCCATCTCAACAACAGCAGCCTCCTCAATGACAGCATTCTCGACATAGGCATCCGCAATCTGCTTCCCTTTATCTTGAGGCCCATCATCGCTGGAATACCCCGAACTTTCCTCCTCCTCGCTCCCATCTTCTTCCTCATCTTCTGATTTACCAGAACCTCCGGACTCCTCCCCAGAAGGGATCTCAATATGTGCTAGAGGAGGGGCAGTCTCAGTCATTAGCGTAGAGAAATCAAGACCTAAGTCCGGAGGTACTGTGCCTGTAGCCTGGTCACCGTCAGTGGGAAGGAGGGATGACAGATCGAACTCCAAGTTTTGCATCTTTTGGAGTTCAGTCTTCATAGAAGCGACCTCCTCCTTGAGGCCAGGCAATCCACTAACTTCCCCCCGCTCTATCTTCTCTATCCGCAACTCAAGTTGCTGCAACCGATCCTCAAACGTTGATTGTTGCTGCTGAAGGTCTGTCACTGAAGCTTGCAACGGAGTAAGGGCTTGTTTTATGAGAGTCAGCAAAGTCTTCAAAAGCTGGTCTACCTTGGCGTTGGCGTGCTGAGCCAATAGACCAAGCTTTGAGACAGCAGGAGTAGCCGTAGCAGGCTGGACAGTGGTGGATTGAGGAGCAGGCTCGGAGGTGGAAGATGCTGCCACAGTAACTTGAGGAGTTACAGTGGGCTGGGAACCGGAGGCTCTTCTGTAGGCTGTTCCTGAACTGGAATGACCGGTGGGATAACAGCATCACTAAGTCTAGTGATATCAATGACCTGTGTTTCCTTCCCGGTTTTGTCTTTGCGCTCATCTACAGGAACTTTCTTGGCTTTGCACAGGGTTGTGATTAAAGAAGGGAACGGGAGTGAAGTAGCAGACTGTGTTGCCCGAAGCCCTATCTCCTGGAATATCACAGCTCCAACATCTATTTTGATACCACTCATGATGCAGGCAATGAGAAGCGCCTTCTCAATAGCTATTTCAGTTTCGTTTCGAGTCGGTATCAATCTAGAAGTGAGGAAACTGAGCCAGAAACGACCCTCTTGTGAAAAACTTTCCTTGTAAATCTTACGCCCATGGTTGATCCAGGCAGGGGTCCCCTTTGCGATCACTGAGGCAATCCACCCTCGCTCACTTTCTTTGTTCGCCAATTTTTTGTCATACTCTGTTGTGCCTGGACTCCAGTCTGGGACATATACTTTGTTTATGGCACCTATGTGGCAGAAAACCGTTTGCCCTCGAACAAGCACTTCATCAGTAAACACTCTGTTGCGTTTGTGGTGCTTGGTCCGCGAGGCCCCATACGAAGCATAAAACTCGCGAACAAGAGACTCGTTGTATTCAGCAGGTGGCTCAGTGAAAGACTCCCATTTTCTCTTCTTGATGTTCTCTAAGATGTGGGGATATTGTTCTTTCAACCCATTCAAGCTCAGTTGTTTCTCGAGCAGGAGTTTCCGCTTGATGAGCCCTTCTTTATACCTTTCCCTGGACCCCTCTACTCCCCAACGGAGGTGGAAGTCATTTCCGTGCTTCCTCCTTGCTTCAGCCAATAGGTCAACCTCGGGTAAGAGCACCTCCTTATCAGACTGGGAGGGGCGTGGTTCTTCAGACTCCGTCCTTGGTCGCTTCGATTTTTGATTGGGCTGACTGGAGGATGGCCTTGTTAGGGCATGCTTTTGTCTGGGAGCCATATCTGCACAAGGATGAAATGTGAGTGACAACAGAAGCAGAGTGGAAGAAAACACAGAAGAATTAAAAGAAAAAGCTCAAAATGCGGTGTGCTCTACGGTCGCAAAACCACAATGCGGACCGCAGAGGCATCGCAGAACTGATGGCCTCAAAGTGCGTTCAATCTGCGGTGGATTATGCGGTCGCATAACCACTATGCGAACCGCATAACCATCGCAGACTGGACTTTCCAAAACATGCATCACCAACTGCGATCGCATATCTCACCGCAAAGTAGAAAATGCGATCGCAGAATGGCCGCAAAATGCAAGGCTCAACAACTGGGACTTCTGTTCAAGTCTGCGGTAGGTTTGCGGACCGCATGTCAATTTTGCGACCGCAGACCCACCGCATTTTACCATCCCCAACAGCAAGGCTGGGGTTCAACTGTGCGGCCAAAATGCGGACTGCATTGCAATTATGCGACCACAGAAAGGCCGAATTTCACCATCGTCCTCAAAGCACCTAGGGTTTGTTTCTGCGGCCAAAATGCGGACCGCATTTTCAACATGCGGACCGCAGATGTCGTCTTCTACACAGGTCACCCTAGCTTACAACAATGGTGATCCTATTTTTGCTCTACCCCTTACCCCCAAATCATGCTCAACCCAAAGTTAACTACGTTACAGGGAAACAACTACACAAACATCTACACATTTTTGCACATGATTAAACCAAAGAAAAACTCAGAAACTACAATGCAAAATAATAAAAAATAAAATGAGGGAGAAACGGGCGCATACCAGTAAAGTTTGATGGTTGGGACACTGTGTGACAATTGGAGTCCTTTGGTTGCACAAACTGAGTTTGAATCTCAATGACTGTTCGTGTTCTTCCCCCTTTTTCTCTCTTTTTTTTCGTTTTGTATTCCCCTTTTTTTTTGTTTTGTTGTGTTTTAAGTGAGTGAGAGATGAGAGAGATATGCGACGTACCTTGTCAATTCTGCGAAGGAAGGGACACCGCACAACACACAATGCGACCGCATATGTGTTATGCGGTGAAGTTAAAGACCAAGCTGAGAGGAGGCAAAGGCGGTGCAAATTGCGGTCGCATAAGTGAAATGCGGACCGCATAATGCACCACCACACCGCATTTCCGACCTCCATTTTAACCAAACCTTCTGTTCAGGTTTGCGGTCAGAATGCGGTCCGCATTGTGAAAGTGCGACCACATTTGTGCAGCATACTTCACCTGTTCAGTTTTTTTTTTTTCATTGCATCCTTTCCGCGTATTGAGATCTTTTGAACCCCCTGCACTCTAACACACACTTTAAATTGCGCAACCAAATCTATCTAAAAAAAATGAAGAATTTAAAGGACAAAAGCGTGTTACCACACATGGGTTGCCTCCCATGAAGCGCTTGATTTAACGTCGCGGCACGACGAAGTTGATGCTCTTTTGGTTTCACTCAATGGTCGGGCATGGACCATCTTTGAGAGCCAGCTGCTCCACCAAATGTTTTTCTCTATTAGTGCCCAAGTAATGCTTGATGCGTTGGCCATTTACCTTGAATGTCCGGGACCCATCCGTTGATTCTAATTCCACCGCTCCATAAGGAGATACATTTACCACCTTGAATGGGCCAGACCATTTTGATTTAAGCTTGCCCGGAAACAATTTGAGCCTCGAATTAAAGAGCAAGACCAAATCACCCGCCTTGAACTCTGTTTTCAAGATCTTCTTGTCATGGACAAACTTCATCCGTTCTTTGTAAACAGCTGCACTTTCATAAGCATGGAACCGAAATTCCTCCATTTCATTGAGTTGTGTTAACCTCAAATTTGCAGCTTCAGCCCAGTCTAAGTTCAGCCTTTTCAATGCCCACATCGCTTTGTGTTCCAACTCCACGGGTAGATGACATGCTTTACCAAAGACTAACCGATAAGGAGAAGTACCAATAGGAGTCTTGTATGTCGTGCGATATGCCCACAATGCATCATCTAGCTTCCTTGACCAGTCGGTCCTATTAGTGTTAACAGTTTTTGCTAGAATGCTCTTGATCTCCCGGTTGGAAACCTCAACTTGACCACTTGACTGCGGATGATAAGGTGTGGCCACCTTGTGCTTGACGCCATACTTCTCAAGTAGCCCCGAGAAAGCCTTGTTACATAAATGAGATCCACCGTCACTAAGAATGGCTCTAGGAGTGCCAAACCGAGTGAATATGTTTTTCTTCAAGAAAGCGGTCACACTCCTTGCCTCATTGTTTGGTAAGGCAACTGCTTCAACCCATTTGGACACATAGTCCACAGCTACCAGGATATATTTCATCCCACAAGAACTTACAAAGGGACCCATGAAGTCAATTCCCCACACGTCGAAGATCTCTATCTCCATCACAAAGTGCATTGGCATTTCATGCCTCTTGGAGATTGAACCTTGTCGTTGACATTGGTCGCAAGCCTTGACCATTTCATTGGCGTCATGATAGATGGAAGGCCAGTAGTAACCACATTCAAGAACCTTAGCCGCCGTCCTATTTCCCCCATGATGTCCCCCAACCGGTGAGTCATGGCATGCCTTGAGAATCGGCATAATCTCTTCTTCTAGAACACACCTACGGATGATGCTGTCGGCACAAACACGGAACAAGTATGGCTCTTCCCAATAATATTGCCGACAATCTCTCAAGAACTTCTTCTTTTGATAAGACTCCAACCCCTCCGGAATAAGATCACTCACCAAATAGTTAGCAATGTCGGCATACCATGGAGCAAAAGTGTTAGATAGTGCCAAGATATGTTCATCCGGGAATGCATCATTAATTTCAAGCTCTTCCTTTGGCCTCCCTGCCTCCTCAAGTCTTGACAAATGATCCGCTACTTGATTTTGAGTTCCCTTGCGATCCTTGACTTCAAAGTCAAATTCTTGCAACAACAAGACCCATCGAATTAACCGAGGCTTTGCATCCTTCTTTGCCATGAGATAGCGGAGAGCCGCATGATCTGTGTACACCACCACCTTGGATCCCAATAAATAGGCTCGGAACTTCTCAAAGGCATAAACAATGGCAAGAAGCTCTTGCTCAGTGACAGTGTAATTCATTTGTGCCCCATTGAGTGTTTTACTTGCATAGTAGACCGGGTGAAGTACTTTGTTGTGACGTTGGCCAAGCATTGCTCCAATAGCTACACCACTAGCGTCACACATGAGCTCGAAAGGAAGAGTCCAATCGGGTGTGACAATAATAGGTGCCGTGGTGAGCCTTAGCTTTAATTCATCAAAAGCCTTGAGGCATTTTTCATCAAACACAAATTTGGCGTCCTTCTCAAGGAGTTTGCACATAGGATTTGCAATCTTGGAGAAATCCTTGATGAACCGCCTATAAAATCCGGCATGCCCCAAGAAACTTCGAACACCTTTTATCGAAGTAGGTGGAGGAAGCTTGGAAATAATCTCGATATTAGCCCGGTCAATCTCAATGCCATGCTTTGAAATTTTATGCCCCAATATGATGCCTTCATCCACCATGAAATGGCATTTCTCCCAATTTAGCACAAGGTTGGTTTCCTCACATCTCTTAAGCACTTGTCTCAGATTGTTAAGACAATGCTCAAAAGAGTCACCTACTACCGAGAAGTCATCCATGAAGACCTCTAGAAAATCCTCCACCATGTCGGAGAAAATGGACATCATGCATCTTTGAAAATTAGCCGGAGCATTGCACAAACCAAATGGCATCCGACTAAAGGCAAAAGTTCCATAGGGACAAGTGAATGTTGTTTTCTCTTGATCCTCCAATGCGATGTTGATTTGGTTGTAGCCGTAATATCCGTCAAGGAAACAATAGAAAGGAATTGGTCGCAGTGAAGGAATGCTCTACGCGATCGCCAATGATGGTCTGCGATCGCAGTGTTTCAGAAGTTGACTCTACGCGATCGCAGTCTAGGGAACACGATCGCAGAATGACTGAATGTGACTCTACGCGATCGCAAATCTGTTTCACGCGATCGCGGTAAAGTAAATCTGGGCGAAATCTGGGCAGAAATGGAATTTCATGTTTTTGATCCCCAAACCATTTTTATACACGACCAAGCGGATCTTTGGCATATCTTTGGCTTATTTTTCAGTTCATAGAGTTAGAGAGAACAAGTATTGAAGCTAGGGTTTTGCACACACACTTGGATTTTGAAGATTGAAGCTTGTGGTTAAGATTTCTTACCTATTTATGTTTACTTCTTCATTTCCTTGCTTTGTATTGAATATTTAAGTGTGTAGTATTTATTTCCAACACTTGAATCTTGTTTATGGAAATATTTATATTTAAAGTGTGGATTAAATACCTTGTTGTGCTTATGTATTGAATGATTTTTATTCTTTTATGAAGTGAGCTATTGTTATTTTAATTATTCTTGTTCTTTAATGTTTCCAAAGGGATTAGATAACCCTAGGACTCGCCCATTAACTCCGAATTAATTTTGGAAAAGATAGTTTGGGGTTGGGAAAGATTAATTAACAAGAACTTGAGGCTTTAACCCTCATTTTATAGATTCTACCTAGGGATAGGATTGAACTACTTGTAGTCATTCCGGGTGTGCTTAATCTTCTAATTATTTTAGGGATAATTCAATTAGGAAGTCTTGTTAGTCTTCGGAAGAAGCTAATTAAGAATTATTATCCGTGGCTAATTAACATAAACTCGCTCATATTTGTAAAATCGTGAAATACATTGGATCGTTACTTGAGTGTAATTACCGATGCAACCATACTTGTAGCCATTGATCATTTTACTTGCTTTCTTCCGCATTTAGATATAAACATTTTCAAAACCAAATTCTTATTGTTTGGCACTGCGTGATAAGCAATAATTTTCTTACATTCCTAATCGCCTACACATTGTTCTCTGTGGGATTCGACCCCGACTCATAGTTAGGTAAATTATATTGCATGCGACCGTGTCTATTACATTTTAGTAGTGGATTTGGACGTTATCAAAATTTGGCTCCTATATATATGATGATTATGTGTGGAATTTGTAGTTGTAGTTTATGTGGAACATGAAGTGGTTGTTTTTGGGTGGTTGTGAACTTGTGTAGATTGGTAATATTGTTAGTTTATTAGTAAATCCTTGTTAGTTTCTATTTTTAGTTTCCATTTTTCTTGTTGTGTTGTTGTTTATTTGGTTTTATAATTTTTGTGTTTAAATTTTTGGTCAAATTTTTTTTTTAGTAGTCTTAAGGTAATTCCTTGGTTTTTCTTTCTACCGCAGTTCTTTTCCAAGGAATTTAGTTATGTTGAACCAGGTGACTTTTCCTATGATGGATGGCGTGACACCTTTCTTAAGGGATTAGTCTTGTATTTTTTTTTAGAAAGTACATATTTTTTTAGTAGTTAGTTTAGTAGCTAGTTGTGAATAAATTGGTTTTTGGGGTGTAATCTTATGCCCATAAGCCAACGTGTGACTTGTTTGGTACCAACACAATTTAAATTTTGGCATATGAAGTTTTGACCTTTAAAATGAAAAATGATTGAAGTAAAAAGTCCTTGTTGTGACTTTTAGATTCTAATGTTGGCTCTTTGGTTCACTAAATAGCCTCTTAGGCTACTTGTGACTTCCTTGAGATTCATTGGTTTCAATTGGATTTTGGATTTGTATTCCATTTGAGTTTTCATGTGCCATGTGTGGTGAGATTTATTGTGAGTTCTTTTGCATTACCTGTAGTCTAGAACTTGCCCGGAATGTACTTCAAGGCGAAATTATAGACTAACTTGATTTGAAAAATGATATTAGGCCTTCCTTGGACCGCTAGTATTCCTTAAAATTCCTACCCTTGAATATTTTCCCTAGTCAACCCATTTTGAGCCTTTAACCTTATTCTTTGGCAACCATATTACAAGCTTAAATCCTTTGTTCTTAATTGATCTAGCTTTTGGCCCCTACATCCCTAAGTACTTTGAAAGTGCAAACATAGGCTAAAAGCCTAAGTTTGGGGGTGAAGGTTGAAAAAAAAATTGTGATATGGAAGTTGTTTGAAAAGGTGGAAGGTAGAGAAAACAAAACAAAAATATATGAAATCTTCCTTGACTTTGAAAAGGAAAGAAAACAAAAGAAAAAAAAAGGAAGGGTATATAGAATAAAATGATAAAAAGTCGTGAATAAAGGGAAGACTAGGTGTGGAATGAAAAGTGAAGAAAGGATGAAAAATGTTTCTGAAGGAAGTGGACTTTAATTGTAAATATTGTAGTGCTTGGGGAGGTTTTGAGTCACTTTAACCAAAATCGTGCCCTACCTTAACCAAAAGCCTAAACTACAACCCTTTAAGTCCTAATTGATCTTGAACCAAGTTGTCTACATTAGTGGAGGAATACATGAAGGGCAAACCTATGGTACTACTTGTGTGCATTTGAATATTTTTGAGAGAGAGAGAGTTGATTCCTTCCTTTTGTCATCCCATTGATGTCTTGAAATAAAATTTGTGAGTTTGGGATTCTCTCTTAAAGTGTGAGGGCACATGAAATTCGAGTTGTGAATTTAATCCCATTTTCAATTGGGAGGAATGAGCGAAGGAAAACAAATGTGATGGAGAGGCAAATTTTGAATCTTTAATGTCATGACTTGGTTGCTACTTTGATTAATTTAAAAAAAAAATTATGTGAAAAGTTGGTGATTCATATGCCTTAGATTAATTGTTGGTACCAACCGAAGTTACTAGATTGTACTTAAAGTGGTCCGTTTTGACTTGGAATGATATTTGGTTTGCCATTGAGCGTAAATGATGATTTGAATGAAGGATGTTCTTAGTTTTTGAATTGCTTGAGGACAAGCAATAGTTTAAGTTTGGGGGTTTGATAAGTTGGTATTTTACCAACTTATCTCCTCTTAATATTTAAACTTTTGCGTAATTTTGGTAGGAAACTAGGACATTTTCTGAGGTTTATTGGCAATTTTCAGGTGTCATGTGATTTGGAGAAGAAACGGAAGAAATCAAGTCAAATTGTGCCAAAATGAGGAAAAATAACTGCTGGGCAGTTGCTCTTCGTGATCACAATGAAGGGAAAGCGATCGCAGAGGGCTGGAAAAACATACATCGCGATCGCATAGACTTTTACGCGATCGCATTGAAGGAATTGGTCGCAGTGAAGGAATGCTCTACGCGATCGCCAATGATGGTCTGCGAAGGTTTGCCCTTCATGTATTCCTCTACTAATGTAGACAACTTGGTTCAAAATCAATTAGGACTTAAAGGGTTGTAGTTTAGGCTTTTGGTTAAGGTAGGGCACGATTTTGGTTAAAGTGACTCAAAACCTCCCCAAGCACTACAATATTTACAATTAAAGTCCACTTCCTTCAAAAACATTTTTCATCCTTTCTTCACTTTTCATTCCACACCTAGTCCTCCCTTTATTCACGACTTTTTATCATTTTATTCTATATACCCTTCCTTTTTTTTTCTTTTGTTTTCTTTCCTTTTCAAAGTCAAGGAAGATTTCATATATTTTTTTTTTGTTTTCTCTACCTTCCACCTTTTCAAACAACTTCCATATCACAATTTTTTTTTCAACCTTCACCCCCAAACTTAGGCTTTTAGCCTATGTTTGCACTTTCAAAGTACTTAGGGAGGTAGGGTACCAAAAGCTAGATCAATTAAAAACAAAGGATTTAAGCTTGTAATATGGTTGCCAAAGAATAAGGTTAAAGGCTCAAAATGGGTTGACTAGGAATAATATTCAAGGGTAGGAATTTTAAGGAATACTAGCGGTCCAAGGAAGGCCTAATAT
The DNA here is from genome assembly GCF_001879085.1 of Nicotiana attenuata. Lineage (NCBI taxonomy): Eukaryota > Viridiplantae > Streptophyta > Magnoliopsida > Solanales > Solanaceae > Nicotiana > Nicotiana attenuata. The sequence goes on along the minus strand of NC_031989.1, from coordinate 70,285,381 downwards.
CATTTTTCAAATCAAGTTAGTCTATAATTTCGCCTTGAAGCACATTCCGGGCAAGTTCTAGACTACAAGTAATGCAAAAGAACTCACAATAAATCTCACCACACATGGCACATGAAAACTCAAATGGAATACAAATCCAAAATCCAATTGAAACCAATGAATCTCAAGGAAGTCACAAGTAGCCTAAGAGGCTATTTAGTGAACCAAAGAGCCAACATTAGAATCTAAAAGTCACAACAAGGACTTTTTACTTCAATCATTTTTCATTTTAAAGGTCAAAACTTCATATGCCAAAATTTAAATTGTGTTGGTACCAAACAAGTCACACGTTGGCTTATGGGCACAAGATTACACCCCAAAAACCAATTTATTCACAACTAACTACTAAACTAACTACTAAAAAAAAATATGTACTTTCTAAAAAAAAACACAAGACTAATCCCTTAAGAAAGGTGTCACGCCATCCATCATAGGGAAAAGTCACCCGGTTCAACATAACTAAATTCCTTGGAAAAGAACCGCGGTAGAAAGAAAAACCAAGGAATTACCTTAAGACTACTAAAAAAAATTTGACCAAAAATTTAAACAAAAAAATTATAAAACCAAATAAACAACAAAAAAAAACAACAAGAAAAATGGAAACTAAAAATAGAAACTAACAAGGATTTACTAATAAACTAACAATATTACCAATCTACACAAGTCCAAAACCACCCAAAAACAACCACTTCATGTTCCACAAAAACTACAACTACAAATTCCACACATAATCATCATATATATAGGAGCCACCCCCAACCGAAAATATTGCATTGTCCCCAATGCAATTATACAAATCAAGCCAAAATGAAAGAGGTGCTCCCTGAATGGTATCACTCGTCACTGGAGGTGCTGGGAGCTTCAAGCTCAAAGTCATCATCCTCGACCTCATCCGGTCCACAGAACTTCCGCAAAGTGTTCATGATCTTGTTGAGGAACTTGCTCTTCTTCTTTTCATGTTCCTTTTGCTTCCGTTGCCTTCTTTCAATTTGTCCCAGCTTGGACTTGATGGCCTGTTGCTCCTTAGCAAGGTCGGACAATGTGGGAAGCTTTCCTGGGCCAGCTAGACCTGCAGAAGTGCTCTCTCCAGATGGTCCACAAGGAAGACCAGCTACAAGCTGGCGTACCTGTGTGTCCATACCATAAACCTGCCGAGAGATATACCTGAGAGTGAGAGGTCCCTGCTCAAGTTGGGTGATGGCTGTGGAAGTACCGGTGGCATCTGCAGGAGTGTCCTGTATCTCCGTGTCTGTGAATTCGCCAAAGCTGGGAGCTGCTACCTCAATTTTTCTCTTCTTCGGTGCAACTCCTGCTCCCTTTCTCAGCAAAAGGGTGGATGAGCTTCTCTGGGTTCTTTTCCTTTTCTGTTGGTTTGGGCAGTACCCCAGCCTCATAGCATAGCTGGGTGATCAGGGATGGGAAGAATAAGCTCTTGGTCCTCTCAGCCACCACCTCTGCAATTTCATCGGCAATGAGTTGCCCCACATTCACCGGTATACCCTCCAGAATAGCACAAGTCACTCTTGCCTTCTCAAGTGTCACCTCTGTCTCATTTTTTGAAGGCATGATGCGAGCACAGATAATGGAGAGCCAAGTCTTGGCCTCCGCAATGAATTCTGAAGACTCGATCCTGGTGTGATTCTTTATCCATTTCGGCACCTGTCCACCATGCAAGTGAGTGATGAACCACTGGGTACCCAACTCTTTAGCTCGCTCCCTGTACACCTCGTTGTTGACATTTGCAAGATTGTAATGGGCATTGATCCGCTCTGGACTGAAACGGACTTCGCTGCCTCAGACAGTAGCCACCAACTCATTGTTGAAGTCCGTCTCTACAGCATTGGCATAGAATTCTCTATCGACTTCATGGTTGGCTGGCCTGGGCTCTTCGGCGAAGCAAATCCATCCACTTGTAAGTAATCTCCCATGGAACTCGGGCCATCGGTCCTCAAGGTCGGCTAGGAGGATGCCTCGTTCCCTTATCATGCTTTTGGAGAGTTGTTTGTCATACCGTTGAGAGCATCTGAGTGATGAGAATGTGTCAGCATCATAATAATCCTCTGCGGCAGCTTGTGCGGCATATTGTTGCACATTTTCATTTGTTGCTGAATCCATTTTATAGTCCAAAGTACCTACAAAGAAAGCATACATGTCAAACGACCATGTGGGCACTTACATCATTGCATTTAGAGGTAATTAGGCTAAAGAAACAGGTTAGAAAGCTTTTGGAAAAGAAATGGCGAAGCTACTGTTTTTCTGTTCTGGGCAGCAGTGAACCGTGATCGCAGACATTGTCACGCGATCGCGGAGAAGACTGTGATGGAGCTACGCGATCGCAGAGTCATTTTCGCGATCGCGATGAAGGATTTTTGGCACTGGTCAGATTTAGACCTACGCGATCGCGGAATGAGGCATCGCGATCGCGATGGTCGTCTTCTTCACCTAGGCAGAGTTCTTGTGGGCATTTCAGTGAACAGGTTGTGTGCCCCAATTTTCTCAGCAAGTAGGCACCACTAACCCAAGGATTTTTACCCCACAATTTCACAAAGCAACTCTATTTCTCTCAACCAATCTCTCACAGCAAGCAAGCATACAAAGAAACCCAATATGTATTTGACAAGGTAAACAAAGTTTCAAGCCCTAAAGTCAAGAGATTTTCTGCTATTTAGCACCTCACACCAACCAAAGGAGCAGAAGAAGCAAGATGAAACAAGAAATAGGAGAGAAATGCACATACCTGGAGAGTGATGGATGAAAAGTTGCAATGGAATTGAAGCCTACTTGATTTTTAGGAGTGTTTTCGGGGGTTAAGGGGAGCAGGGAGGTTTTGTTCTTTGTTTGGGTGAAAATGGGCGAGTTGCTAACCTCCAGTAGTTTTAATCCTCGGAAACTTACCATACGTCGCGATCGCGTGGGGAACACTGCATTCGCGTAGAACGAAATTACAAAAAGTCTGCGATCGCGTGGGATACTCAGCGATCGCGTAGAGTCAGTACAATATCATTCACCGCGAACGCGTGGAAAACCCTGCTATCGTGATTCTTTGCATTTTTCTGCAATTTTCTGCAGCTACTGGTTTGTGGCTGCCCGGTCACCCCGACCTGCCCAAATCAACTCCAAAAATTATGAAACTTGGCAGATTAGTCAAAAATAATATACTAAATCCTAAAAAAGAAAATTTCAAAAACGACTAAAATTTTAAAAAATGATGGGGTGCCTCCCACCAATCGCCACATTTAACGTCGTGGCACGACGAAAACAATATTACCACTTTTCTCGCCACTTGGATGATATGAACTGGGCACCTAGCTTGGAATCAAGCTTGTGACCACGAGCGATAGGGGGTGGTAAGTTGATGATCGAGCCAAGCCTTAAATTCTTCATTTTGCACTTCTTGGCTCTCAAGTGAGGAATGTCATTTTGTTTTCTTGTTTCTTCAAACTGTAAAATGTATGATTGTTGTCTTTCCTCCTCACAATCCCTCGTTGACTCGTGTAGTTCAATTTCCATATCTCCACACAATTCCAACGTTGAAAATGCATGGAATGTGACTTCAAACCTTCACTTTGCAATTTTTCTCGGATTTTGACATCCTCTTCTTCCCCCGAACTAGAGTCAATTTCAACCCATATTTCATTTACACCGGATGACTCTAATTCCATCTTTGTCTTGGCATCATTGACATTCATGGAGTCGGTTGGCGGATGTTCAATTCTTGAATCCTCAAAGTAAAGCTCACTTTCTTCCTCGGAATTGGACTCTTCTTGGCTTCCTTCCACACTCTCAAGTTGGTGGGCATAGTGAGCCTCAACCAATATTTGCATTTGATCCTCCAAAGCGCGGATGTGTTCATCATTGTATTTCAAGCCTTGTTTCAAGTCCTCGAATGCAAAGTTGTGCTTTTCCTCATTTTCAAGAATGGTCTCCAACATGAGCATCATTTTCTCATTTTGAGCATTTGAGAGTTCTTCTTGGTTTTGATCAAGTGCCAAAGAAGGATTTTCACTTTCAATCTCCAAAGAAGGTTCTTGGCTTTCATTCACTTCTGAGGTTTTTTGAACCCTTAAGGCTTCGATCATTTCATCCAGTTGGGAGTGCAATCTTTCAAGCGCCAAGTCATTTTGGAGACTATTCTCCAAAAGCTCCTCCAAGGCATTTTGCTCCTTGTTGCCTTTTTCAAGTAAACACTCCAACATAAGCTTGAACTCTCCATTTTGTCCATGCTCAACTTCTTCCACTTCCATAGCCCTATAATTCTCATCACAAAAAGTAGACTCATCATAGTAGGGGCTTGGGGAAGGGAAGGACAAATATGCACAAATACTCCACTCATGGGTTTGAGATTGTGCGCACAATCCACCCCCGGGAGAATTTAAACAATTTTGCCACGAGTGTGGTCCTCCACAATAAGGACAAGGGTCATCAAAGTATGAACAACTACCATCCGACCAATTATCATTATATGATGCCATTTTTTCAAAAATAAGAAAATAAACAAAACATATAGAAAAATAGACCAAGGTAAGAAAAATAATTACACAAATATTCACAAGTTTGGACCAAAGCACTTTCGCTTACTTCTCAAACAACCTAAATTACGCCAAATTGCTCCCCGGCAACGGCGCCAATTTTGATGACGTCCAAATCCACTACTAAAAAGTAATAGACACGGTCGCATGCAATATAATTTACCCAACTATGAGTCGGGGTCGAATCCTACAGGGAACAATGTGTAGGCGATTAGGAATGTAAGAAAATTATCGCTTATCGCGCAGTGCCAAACAATAAGAACTTGGTTTTGAAAATGTTTTATATCTAAATGCGGAAATATAAACTAACCTAGAAAGCAAGTAAAATGATCAATGGCTACAAGTAAGGTTGCATCAGGAATTACACTCAAGTAACGATCCAATGTATTTCATGATTTTACAAATATGAGCGAGTTTATGTTAATTAGCCACGGGTAATAATTCTTAATTAGCTTCTTCCGAAGACTAAAAAGACTTCCTAATTGAATTATCCCTAAAACAATTAAGAGATTAAGCACACCCGGAATGGCTACAAGTAGTTCAATCCTATCCCCAGGTAGAATCTATAAAATGAGGGTTAACGCCTCAAGTTCTTGTTAATTAATTTTTTCCAACCCCAATTATCTTTTCCAAAATTAATTCGGAGTTAATGGGCGAGTCCTAGGGTTATCTAATCCCTTTGGAAACATTAAAGAACAATAACAATTAAAGTAACAACAACTCACTTCATAAATAAATAAAAATCATTCAATACATAAGCACAACAAGGTATTTAATCCACACTTCAAACATGAATATTTCCATAAACAAGATTTAAGTGTTGAATAAAATACTACTCACTTAGATATACAATACAAAGCAAGGAAATGAAGAAAGCAACATAAATGGGTAAGAAATTCTCAACCAAAAGCTTCAATCTTCAAGACCAAAGTGTGTGTGCAAAGCCCTAGCTTCCAAAACTTGTTCTCTCTAGCCCTAAGAACTGAAAATAAGCCAAAGATATCCCAAAGATCTGCCTGGACGAGTATAAAAATGGTTTGGGGATAAAAATGTAAAATTCCAAAACTGCCCAGAACTGCCCAGATTTAATACAACGCGATCGCGTGAATTTGACTGCGATCGCGTACTATGACTTGCTGAACTTCTGCGATCGCGTGAGAGGCCCTGCGATCGCGTAGTGTTATCTTCAGAAGCTCTGCGATCGCGTGCTATCAACCGCGGTCGCCTAGAGCATTTCCTGGCAGGTGCATAGTTTCTTCACTGCGATCACATGTTCTCAAACGCGATCGCGGTTAATATTTTCCTAGACAAGTGCGATCGCGTTCCCTTATCTGCGATCGCGAAGAGTAATTTGTCAGCAGTCATTTTTCCACATTTTGGCACAATTTGACTTGATTTCTTTCATTTCTTCTCCAAATCATATGACACCTGAAAATTGCCAATAAACCTCAGAAAATGTCCTAGTTTCCTACCAAAATTACGCAAAAGTTTAAATATTAAGAGGAGATAAGTTGGTAAAATACCAACTTATCAACAGTCTTTCTGCAGGCCCAAGAGGCTGACTACTTCCAGAACATGATGTCTGATATGGGTAAGCCGTTCACCGAGGCTATCAAAATTGGAGAAATGGTTGAAAACAGTTTAAAAACGGGCCGAATCTTGAGTCATGCTGCCTTTGAGGCCACATCACAGGCTGCTCAGAATGGTTTGGAGGGTTTGATGAACAGAAATGGGTTTGAAGAGGGAGCCATGATGGTGTCAAGCTCGACGGGGGCCCGCAGGTCATTCAACCAGTCATGTGTGCCTCCTATGGTCCCACCACACTATTATCCCCTTCAAGATGATGCTTATGCCATGGCACCGCCTCCCTATGCGGTGATGAATGCGAGACCTTACCCGCGGCCACAACATTATACACAAAACCGAGATCCACTTCCCAAAAATGCCCATCATTACCAAGCTCCATATAATCCCCAACCAAATGACCCCGAATACAATCCTCGCCTAAGAGAACCTTTCAGAAAAAATCAGTTCACCCCTATTGGTGAACCGTATTCAAGCTTGTTCCAAAAGCTAATCAGGCTAAATCTATTGCAGCCAGTGGCCCCGAACCGGCCAAACCCCGAGTCCCCCTCGCACCAAGTTGATGCTATATGTGAATACCACTCTGGAGAGGTGGGACACAGTACAGAGGACCCTCAAAAGGGCAGTTGAGGATTTGATCAAAGCTGAAAGAATTGTTTTTCAGGATAAAGAAGCTCCTGATGTGATGAACAATCTGTTGCTTGCTCACAACATCGGGCCAATAGTCGGAATGATCTGTGAAGCTGAGGAATTTGATCCGGCACTGAAGGCTATTGCAGCCATTGCCGAAACAGAAGAAAAGCCAAAAAACGGTTGCCAAGCCTGAAAGTTCCCCATCAGACGGGAGTCTCGGTAGCCAGTCTTGCTATCCTTTCTGCGTCCGGATTATCGCAGGGTGTGATCCGGATGTTTTACTCTATTGTGTTACTTTCCGATGTAAACCCTTCTCCCTTCATAAATTAAAAAAAAATCATCGAAAATCAAATGAAATTAATATTTCATTGTCCAGGAATGTCTCTTTTCTTAATCTTGTTGTTTTTCTTATTCTCTTTTCAGGTCTGTCAAATGCAGATTTCAATAACATGACATGCTTGCGGACTTCATGCCCAGATCCTGAAAGTTGTCATACTTCGAAATAATAAATCAAGAGTCGAAATGCAAAGAAGACAAGTTTGAGGAAATAAAACAAAGAGTTGGAACAGCTGAAGGAAAATTGGTTCCAGAGTAGAAAGTACCATACATTGCAACAAGAGTACTGCCAAAAGAGTGTGTTGTACTTGGGACACATCGAAGGAAATGTCCCAAAAACAACTGTCAATGCAAATGCAGTGAAAAGGTAATATGTTGGATCCTCCATATAGTTCTAATATTCTCCGTTTGAGATGACGAAGGCTTTCATTCTCGCTACCCAAACACTACCAACCCTTTGCAAACCCTTTGAGCCGACTCCCATTCTTTGATTACCCTCTTTGGAACCTGGAAGTGTTATTGAAAAATGAAATGAAAAAAAAAAAGGAAAAGGCAAAGAAAATGAAAAAAAAGAAGAGAGAGGAAAAAGATAATGAAATGAAAAATGGAAAACGAAAAAAAAAGAGAAAACAAAACAAAACAGAAAAATAAAAGAAAATTAAAAACAAAAGTTTCCTGAACTACTTTCGACTTGATTCCTAAAGGATACGTAGGCAGCCTCTCTATGGGGTTCAGTCACACCAAAATAAAACTCCAAAGTCCCCCCAAAAAGTAAAACTGGGGCAGATGTTATAACGGTCCAGCGATGATCCCGCCCAAAGGTTCCAAAGTTGTAACTCAATCCAAATCCTTTTTACCCAAACCCTTTTCAAGTCCTTCTGATCAATCGGTGAGAATGTTCAAGGATCATAAAATACAGCTACTTGGATCCGATACAGTCAAAATGAGAAGAATAAAATGAGAGAGTCTTATTGGTGAAAACCCACACGGGCACCGTAAGGCGATAGTAAGCAGAGAAATTGAAAATGAGAGAGTCTTGTTAGTGAAAACTCGCAAAGAGCACTATAAGGCGATGGTGAGAAGAGAAATGAAAGAGGTCAGCTCGTGAAAACCCGCAAAGGGAACCCCTGATCGAACAGAGAATCCTCACAGCCATCAGCACCGACAGAGTCCTGGCAAGGTTTCTCGATTTTGAGGCAAAAGTTGTGATGAATTTCTGAGAGTCGGACGGTTTACACAGATCGGGCATCCAGTCCAAAAGGCATGTCATGTTCATTGAAGTCTGCATATACTCCAGATAAGTCCTTCTTTCCTTTCCCCGAAGGGGACACTTCTTGTTGTAAACTCATTCTCCATTCCATTGTTTGTTTTCTTGGAATACCTTTCAGTCTAACACTGTCCTGAACCTAAGACAAAGAAAGGATGGCAAGACTGATTTACAGGGTTCTCATTTGGCGCGAGCTAATGTGAAGAAAGGCACCCAGCCTCGTCACGGGCATCAAGTCGACCCCGACTAGCCATGGCGGCCGATGCTTCGAAATCAAAACTCTTGTAATGAGAAAATCAAATTGAAATGCCTATAAAGGCAATTGAAGTTGAAAAAGTTTAGGTCCCACGTGGCTAACCGCCTCGGCAAGAAGTTGAAGAAGCCAAGGTACCCCAAATGCTCTGTAATTAAAGTTGGAAGAAAGAAGCTAGAAAAGAAAGGCCTACAAAGGCGAAAATAAAGTTGGAAGAGGTTAAGTCCCACGCGACTAGCCATTGCAGCAAAGTTTGAGCAGCCAAAAGTTCCCCAATGTTCTGAAGAAAAGAAAAGAAAAGAAAAAAAAAAGAAAAAAGAGAATGAGAAAGGAAAGGCCTACGAAAGCAAAATAAAGTCGAAAAGGTTGAGTTCCACCGACCAACCGTCATGGCAAAATCTGGAAAAAACCAGAGGTTCTCAAGGTCTGAAATGAAATTGGTCCCCAGGAAACAAGCAGTTGCAATTGAGATCTTCATCAAAGAAGCTGGGCCGAGATCAAGCGATTGAGACAATCAAGGCCACAAAACCAACCACCGTTTCAACTAACAATTGTTCTTTGTTTGAAAACATGAAACAGGTGCAATCCAAAGCAACCTTGCAAGAAACAGGTGCAACCAAAAAGAAAAATGCGCAAGAGCTAGAAACAGCTCTGCAACAATAATCAATCCAAAAGGGAAGTCTCCTTCAAATTATTTCCTGCATTTTTACTCATTTTCTTAAACTAAAAAAAATTAAGAATGATGAAAAAAAAGAGAGGAAGAAAAATTCAAAATCATGATAGCATAGAGCCTCCAATCTCTAGCTGCATCCTTTCCAACATAGGGCCCCATTCCCTAGTTATCCGCGGCATAACCCGAGGACCTTTTTCCTTTTCTCCCCGGCATAACTCGAGGACCTTTTTCCTTTTCTCCCCGGCATAACCCGAGAACCTTTTTTCTTTTATCCCGGCATAACCCGTGGACCTCCCTGGCATAACCCAAGGACCTTTTTTCTTTTTATCCCGGCATAACCCGTGGACCTCCCTGACATAACCCATGGACCTTTTTTCTTTTATCCCGGCATAACCCGTGGACCTCCCTGGCATAACCCAAGGATCTTTTTTCTTTTCTCCCAGCATAACCCGTGGACCTCCCTGGCATAACCCAAGGACTTTTTTTCTTTTCTCCCGGCATAAACCATGGACCTCCCTGGCATAACCCAAGGACCTTTTGTTTCTTTTCTCCCGGCATAACCCGTGGACCTCCCTGGCATAACCCAGGGACCCTTTTTNAGGGCCTCCAATCTCTAGCTGCATCCTTTCCAACATAGGGTCCCATTCCCTAATCACCACCAGCATAACCTGGTAGTCTTTTCCATTGTAGGGTTCCATTCCCTAGTTGATCCCCGGCATAACCCGTGGAACTCCCCGGCATAACCCGATGACCTTTTCCTTTCGCTCCCTGGCATAACCCAAGGACCTTTTTTCTTTTATCCCAGCATAACCCGTGACCTCCCTGGCATAACCCAAGGACCTTTTTTCTTTTATCCCGGCATAACCCATGGACCTCCCTGGCATAGCCCAAGGACCTTTTTTCTTTTATCCCGGCATAACCAGCGGGCTTCCCTGGCATAACCCAAGGTCCTTTTTTTCTTTTTATCCCGGCATAACCCATGGACTTCCCTGGCATAACCCAAGGACCTTTTTTCTTTTATCCCGGCATAACTCGTGGACCTCCTAGCATAACCCAAAGACCTTTTTTTCTTTTTATCCCGGCATAACTCGTGGACCTCCCTGGCATAACCCAAGGACCTTTTTTCTTTTATCCCGGCATAACCCGTGGATATCCCGGCATAACCCGTGGATATCCCGGCATAACCCGTGGACCTCCCTGGCATAACCCAAGGACCTTTTTTCGTTTATCCCGGCATAACCCGTGGACCTCCCTGGCATAACCCAAGGACCTTTTTCTTTTATCCCGGCATAACCCGTGAACCTCCCTGGCATAACCCAAGGACCTTTTTTCTTTTATCCCGGCATAACCCGCGGATCTCCCTGGCATAACCCAAGGACCCTTTTTTTCTTTTACCCCAGCATAACCCGAGGATCCTTTTTCTTTTCCAGCATAACCCGGTCATTTTTCCAGCATAACCTGGTAATCCTCCCAATTCAAGGCTTCACTCCCATTCCCAAGGATACAGTTTCCTGATTTTTATTGCTTTCAATGAAGAAGTAGTTTAGATTTGTGTTGCAAATAACTCACGAAATTTTCCTAGTGAAAACTGGGGCAGAAAAATTTCGTTCTTTTGTTTGTTTTGGTGTCTGAGCAGGTTTTACCTCGAGGCACAGGATTCGAAATGACCAAAAGAATGAGTCACAATCCAGAATAAAGAAAAGATGAAAAGAACAAAAAGAAGTGAACTTAGAGTGCGGAAGCGGAGAAAGACACGGACTGCCCAATATATGATTGAAGTCACAAGCTTTGTTTGTCCCGCCTTGATCCAAAGCTGGAGAAAGAACCCGCACCTACAATTGACGAGCATCAAGATTCAGATCGGAGTCTGCAGCAAGAACCAGCTAAGACTTAAGATCAAGCTTCAAAAGATTTACAGATAGGAATCTTGTAACTCGTAGTTGATAGGCCTAGCTAGCTTAGCTTTTGATTTTCCTTTTTGGTGTAATAAGGAGGCCAGCAAGCAGTAGCAGCAGCAGCAACAGTGAAATCACAGCTTCCGATAGTCCCAGCTACCAAAATTTCCCGAACTACACTGACCTGATTCCTTAATAGCCAAGGATATGTAGGCAACCTCAGAAGTAGGGTGCGGTCAAATCTTTCAAAAATGCTTCCCACGCAGTATTCAAACGAGCAAAAATCGCTCGTATCCGCTCACTTTATCTTTGCACGAAAACTCTTTGTGTTTCCGAGCAAAGAGGGGCAGCTGTGAGCACGTGATTTTTGCCCTATATGAATTACTCCCATAAATTCAAAACAAAATAATTTTTTTTTCATTGTTTGCAATTTTGTGGATTTTTTGTGGCATTTTCTGTTAATTGTTTGCATTTGTCTGTGCATGTTTATTTTGTTAAATTAATGAAAAAAAACAAAAATACGTTGCATTTGCACTTAGGATTTGACTTTACATTTTTAAGAATTAATTAGTAATTAAGTTGTTTTATAAAAGGAAAATCACAAAATAGTTTATTTTATATTTTTAGCTTTAATTTTGAATTTTGGGTAGTTTGTCCTTTTTTTTGGTTTAGTTAATAATGGTAATTTAGAATTAACAAGTTTTTTTTTAAGTTAATTTGGTTTTATATTAGGATTTTAGGTTCAATTTTTGATAAAAAAAAAAAGAGAAAAAAAAAAGAATTTAGAAAAATGAAAGAAAAAGACAAAGGAAAAAGAAATCTCAATTTTGGGCCAGTCTTACACAAGTCGTCCAGGCCCAGTTGTAAATCCATCAAAAACCCGCCCCAAATTAATCCCAAACCCGGTCCAGAACCCCCATTTACCCAAAACGACCCGTTTTTGAAGATGCAATCCCAGCCATTCGTTTCGTCTCATCCAACGGACGAAAACTGAAGACTATTTTGATATATAAGTGTCGGAAACCACCCCCCAAACCGTCTCTCACACGCACCCCTTTGAAGACCAGTGTAACGCCGCCCCACGCCGCCCCCAAAAATCGCTTATGGCAGCGGCCGGCGTCCATTCGCCGCCAAATTATACCAGATCACCGCCTCACCCTCCTCTTTCCAGACCTCCACTCCATTTCCTTCAAAACCTCCTGGAACCTCTCGAATTTTTGATTGAAAAATCAAAACCCTAGCGCCGCCACAATTTCGTCGGTGGCGGCGCCACCTCTATTCAACCCCAGCTTTCTTCCATGCAACCATTACCCTTTCATTAACCCTAATCCACCACCATATCTCTTCAAATCATCACCAAGCGAGGCCGGTTTCAGATCTAAGAAAAAAGCAAAAGTAAAGTCTCCCAATTCTTCAACTGTCCAAGAGTGATTCGGCCTGAAACTTGTATTAATCGTTTGCTCTCAACAAGAACATTTGATTAATACCAATTTCGGTTCAAATCGAAGAATACAGGAGACATGTTCAAGCCAGCCATCTGATAGTTTTTCTTGGGGGTATTTCCTTTCCTTTTCTTCCATTTCTTTATCTTTGTTTTCTTTTCCTCGTCTCCTTCATGCTTTCTCTCATTCTTCTTAGTCTTATTTCATTTGACCAGTAGCGAAATTGGATAGCATGACCTTGTTAGTGTTTCAAACAGACTCAAGGTCAATTCTGCTTTGTTTAATTTTATCTTTTTGGTTTTGGTTTTTATTCATAAGAGTCGAGTTAGTAGTCAGCAAGGATCAAATGGGTTACATTTTTTACTATAATTAATTTTGGTAAGGCCTGGGTCCGAAATTGAGTTTTGAATGCTCATTTGGAATGGTCTAACATCAGCTTTGGGCTCTTTGAGTCATTTATGACCCAATTCAAAGAAGCACGGCTGTTTTGGATCAGGTTGGGGAGGGTAATTGATATGGGTTTAAAAGATAATTTGGGGATTGTGGTTTGGGAATCTTTAGTGTAACAGATTTAGAAGCTTCTAGGGAGTTTGGGTAGGGGTCTTTTATTGAATTTTAGCCTTACTTGGTTAGCAAGTCAGAAAATAAAGGGTAACTAGCAAAAAGAAAAACTAAGGAAGGACTAAAATGAAAAAAAAACTAAACCCCTAGGGCTGCCCTAGTAACTTGCCTATAAAGGCATTGTTACTTGAGGCTCAATTCAGATTTTGGAGAGCTAGAAATCAGAAAACGGCTGAAAATTTAGGGGAGAATACTATTCCATTAGAATTCTGCCTTGAATCCTAAAGTTTTTCTTTGGTTACAAAATAATTTCTGAATCCTTTTGAGTGAAAAATGGCTTGAGCTTGTGTTGGAAAAGCTTTGGGTTCAGTTGTGTTGAAGTTCACTGTTCCATGGATCTTTGTTTAGATTCCTGAAATTTTCAAAGTTCTAAAGCATTTTTGGTTCACTTGAGGTTAAGTATGACTTGATTTGGGGTGGAAATTAGTTCGAAATTAGGTCCTTGGGCCTGCTGGTGTGTCACTTGTTGTGAGTTGGGTTGTTGCTGATTTTTGCTCGAACCTATTGCTGTGTTGTTAGCTGCTAGCTTCTGATCTTGCTTGGTTTTGGTTTTTATCTCATTTCCAGGTACACAACTCTGTAACTTTTCTGATTATGTAATGGAAACTTGAAGAGTGAAATGGAAAATAGAAGCTAGAATCATATCCCTCAGCTTTTAATTCATAGTTTTATTTCTGTTGTCCTTCTGAATTTTGTTGTTTTGATTCGTTAGATACATTGTGTGACAAAGTCTGACTTTGAATTGCTGTGTAAATTTGATGTATAACTGGTGTAACAGAGCCAGTAGATATATCCTGCATTCTATTATGTTAAATGGTGTTAATTGCGTTAGACTTCTCCTAGTCGTGTAATTGATTCGGACTGTCATAACATTTTCTCTTTGCTGCAATTAAATGGCTACTTATGGTTCATTAAGTATTAAAGAGGTCCAGGTTATTTTGAAGTTGAACTATGCACTGACCTTAATCACTTGCCTGTAAGCACATCTTGGTTTTGTATCTGTTTGATTGGAAATTATGCAGCACTTTACTTTGTAAAAAACCATGGATGATTTTTAGGTTATTAGTTAGTATACAGGTAATTGGGTTTTAAAATGGTTTGGGCAATGACTTAAGGGTCAAGATATGTACGGAATTACTATGGTGTAGTTGAGAGTATGTTTAAATTATTAAGTCTGTGTTTTCGCTGATTGTGTGCAATGAAAAGGGGATTTAATTAAAGTCAAAATTTGTATGCAAATGTCCACTAACTTAGCCTGAATAGCTTCAAATCTGCACAGTTGTATTGTCAAAAATAGTGGAGTACAGAGTTCGCCTAAAAATGTGCTTTAAATGTTCATGATCACAGTTGCCCTTTCGTTTAATTGTTTTAAAGAAAAATGAAATGCAAGAGGTCAACCTCTTGTGCTGATCTGCAGATTCGAACTAGTGACCTCATCCCCCTTGCTGGAGGCTGCTCTGTTTCGACTTGGGCTCACCCTTGGGCCCAAATGAGATTGTCCTGTATAAATGAGACCTGGGTTGCCCCTTTCTCGTTGAGTTGTTGACCCGTGTGTGCTGGGTTAAACCCCTCTGCTTAAATTAATTAATTTTTTCCCATGAAAACCTTTAGTTAGTTTAAACAGAACTTTTAACTTGTTTAGTGTTAATTAAGTAAGTCCATTAATTAGACTCGAGGTGAGCCTTATTAGATAAAACAAATAGTCTATGGCCCTCCGAATTCTAGTCTGAATATCCTTTTAAAATGGAATTGAGGTGCGTCGCGCCAAATAAAACCTCAAATGCATGGCCCTCATTTAATTATTTCTTTTAAAATACTTAGAATTCGAGGCGTGCCATTTAGCAAATTTCCATGGGCCTCGCAAAGTTAAAAACGTGTAGTTGCTTTAGGCGCGCTGTTTAATAATTTACCTTCCTAAACTCGGGTGCACATTTATGTGACCCAAATCCAAATCCCAACAATGTTATATAAAATGTGTTGCGGACTGCGGGTGCATTTATGTGACGTGGTCCCAGACATATTTTAAATCACGTTGCAATTTTTTTTTAAATGAATAAAAGCGGTTAAAGGTTTGAAATTGCACCATAGGTTAATACATGTATTAAAATCAGATAATGGGCCAATTATGATAGTTTAAGCGACCGTGCTAGAACCACGGAATCCGGGGGTGCCTAACACCTTCCCTCGGGTTAACAGAATTCCTTATTCAGAATTTCTGGTTCGCAGACTTCAAAAGGAAAGTCAAAGTTTTCCTCGATTTGGGATTCAAAATAAACCGGTGACTTGGGACACCAAAATAAACTATCCCAAGTGGCGACTCTGAAATAAATAAAATAATCTCATTTCTAATTATGTCACTTAAATTGGAAAAACTTCCTTATATACTATCCTTCTGGACAGTGTGTAAAAAAGGAGGTGTGACAGGTATAATATTATATTTTAAATACCTACTTCTATAATTGGTTTGATTCGGTTTTTTCGGGTATTTTTTATTAAAACCAAAACCAAACCAAATTTGATCGGTGTTTAAAATTCAAAACTAAAACCAAACTAAACCAAAAAAGTATCAATTTTTTTGTTCGTTTTGTTTTGATTTTCGGTTTGGTTCGGTTTTTCAGATTTTTATGAAGGTGAATGACACAATTACCCACAAAAATAAAACTATTTACCCTTACCTACCCATTTATTTTTCTACCCATCAAACTAACTACATTTCCTACCCATAGTAGTTTTGTGGGGAATTTTCACTTTTTTCTCTAATTCTTTTTTATTTCTATGTTTTTTCTTTTTTTATCTTTCTTTTCTCCTTTTTTTCCTCTCGTTTTCTTCTTATTTTTTTTTCTTTTTTCTCTTTTATTCATTTATTTTAACCCAAATCGTATTATTGTTATTTTTATCATAACTTATTTCACACTCAAATTTAACTCCTTTATTCTTTTCTTTTTATTTATTTTCTTTATTTCTTTTCCTTTTCTAATTCCACGTGATTGTCATGCAAACCTTGATCTCCTTCCCTATAAATATTAGTACACACTCTACCATTAGCAGTAACACAACTGATTATGGAGAAAGAAAACGTAATCTATCCATATATACTAGTTAGAATAGAAATGATAATAAAATATTGAAAAAAGCAATAAAAATATAAGTAGCATAAAAAACTTTTAGTACCATATGATATCAATATGGTATACATGTATATTGACAGAGTATATTATTGCTCTAGAATATTGCTACAACTATCTACGACTATACTACTGTACCAAAACATTAAAGGATACAATAAAAGTATGAGAAAATTACATGCTCGCATTGCAAGCTAAATATTCGCAAAGCAACTTGCTTATTCCGTATACTAACATGGTATATAGTTGTATGGGGTCGTTCCAACAATTGCCTATAACAATAAAAATTATTACATAATACACACAATTAATGTCCATCGCATTAAAAAATTGCAGCACTGCAAATCATGTTCATATAAATTATTTCAAAATAAAATTCACTTAAAAATGCAGCTAAAACAACCAAAAAAATATTCGAACAACCATATGATACCAATATGGCATATAACTATACCAACATGGTATACCGTTTTACTGGTTAATTTCCTGCAACTATATGACTATACTACTATTACATAACACACGTGCAAAAAGAGAAAAATAAAAAAAAAAATAGTGTACCACATGTTAATATAATAAAGTATTTCAAGATATTGTACTATATTACTATTTTTAAAAGAAAATCGAATAGTGTACCAATTAAATGCAGCTAATATAACCAAAAAATAATTCAACTAGCATAAGATACCAATATAGTATATAGCTATACTAATAGGGTGTATAGTTGTACGGGGTCGTTCCAACAACTGCATATTGTGATGACCCAAAGGGTCATCACCAATTTTCTCACTCATTCTGTGTCTCCGAGGCCTTGAAAACCTCATTTAGGCTTGCCTCAATTTGCATGCGCAGTCTGGGCGCGTAGCCGGAAAGCTTAAATATGAATTCTGTGTAAAAATTGATGAATTTTGATATTAATATGAATAAAGTTGACTTTGGTCAACATTTTGGGTAAACGGACCCGGACCCATGATTGGACGGTCCCGGAGGGTCCGTAGGAAAATATGGGACTCGGGCGTATGCCCGGAATCGAAATCCGAGGTCCCGAGCCCGAGAAATGAATTTTTAAAAGAAATTGTTTTTCTGAATTTTATATGGAAACTTGAAATGAAAATGGTTTAGAAAGTGTTGGTATCGGGCCCGTATTTTGGTTCCCACGCCCGGTACAGGTCTTATATGTGGTTTAAGCGCTTCCTGTGAAATTTGGTTGGAATCGGACGTCATTTGACGTGTTTCGGATCTAAATATCTAAAAATGAAAGTTTATGAAGTTTGATGAAAAAGTGATAATTTTGAGGTTTGATTCCTCGTTTTTTATTTTATTTTGGCGATTTGATCGCACGGTTAAGTTCGTAGGATGTGGTTGAGTTAGTGTGTGTGTTTGGTTAGGAGCCCCGAGGGCTCGGGAGTGTTTTCAGAGGTGTTCGAGATGGTTTTGAAACTTAGAAAAATGCAGAAAAGTTGCAGCAGGTGAACAGTACTTTTCTTCTTCGCGTTCGCGTACCCTTGGGCTCCCCCTTTTCGCATTCGCGGAACAGTCCCCGCGTTCGCATAGTCTTAGCCCATCCTTCATCGTGTTCGCGTATATACCCACGCGTTCGCGTAGAGTAAGTTCCTGGACCCCAGCCCTCCTCTTCTACGCGTTCGCGATTAGACTCCCCGCGTTCGCGATGCCTTATCCCATTTACCCTTCGCGAACGCGATCCCTTTTCCACGAACGCGAAGGGAACTTTTGCCCAGTGATTTTAAATACCCAAAACAGAACAGTGACGGGATTTTTCACCCAAAAACACACGAACTCATCTTCTCCACAGCCCATAGGCGATTTCTAGAGCTCTTCTTCACCAAAGCTTCTTGGGTATGTATTATTTAACTTGTTTCCTTCATTTTCCTTCATCATTTATCAAATTCTTAGGCTCAAATCATGTAATCTAGGGTTGAAATTGGGGGGAAAATGGGTAGAGTTAGGGCTTTTCAATCTTCTTTGATTTAGACCTCGTTTTGGGGTCGAATTTGAAAACAAATTGTATTTTCGGGCTCGTGGGGGAATGGGGGATATGAATTTGGTCCGAACCTCGGGTTTTGACCAAGCGGGCCCGGGGTCAATTTTGGAATTTTTGGAAGAAAGGTTGGGTATCTATATTTAGGCGTTGGGTTTGATTTGTTTAGCTATTATTGATATTATAAAGTCGTTATTTCATAGATTTGATTGAGTTGGAGCCGAACTCGAGAGGGAAAGCGGTCGTTGTGGATTGATTTAGCCGTGAAAGTTGAGGTAAGTGTTTGGTCTAACTTTGGCTTAAGGGAATAGGAGTAGAGTCTTATTTGCTAATTGCTATTTGTCGAGTACGGTGTATAGGCATGGTGACGAGTATCTATACACTGGTGACGAGCATGACCGTGAGTCCTGAATTGCTAAATTATCGAATCTTAATTTATTGTTTATGAGGACTTGGTTGGAAATCTTTAACACTGAGACAAGTAAATTGAGTTGAGACTGAGTATTGATTTAATTTTGTTAAAGTAGAAATTGAAAAAAATTTGGTTATAGCTGGACTCTCCCTTGCCGGGATAGTTATTATATTATCTTGGTTCCTTGCCGGGATAGTTTATTATATTTACTTGTTCCCTTGCCGGGATAGTTTATTAATGACATATTTTCCTTGCTTGGGACTATATTGTGTATTTGTGCCTGAAAAAAATGGGAGCGAGTGGTACGCCTACCACGTGATATTATGAAATGGGATCGAGTGGTACGCCTACCACGTGATATTATGGAAATGGGATCGAGTGGTACGCCTACAACGTGATATTATGAATGGGATCGAGTGGTACGGCCTACCACGTGATTATTATGAGAGATGGGATCGAGTTACACACCTGCAATGAGAGAGAAATTGAAACAAGTGAAACTGGTTTGTTTTCCCTTATTCTGTGTTAGAAGAAATCAGTTGTAGTCCCCTATTGTTATTCCTGATATTCCGTTTTATCTGCTACTCCATAAGCATGTTTCCCCTCCCAGCTTTAATTGTTTATTTCCCGCTATTACTTCGTTGTATTTTGTATATATATATCACAGGTTTTGTCTGGAGTCTGGTGCCTAGGCCTCGTCACTACTTCGCCGGGGTTAGGCCAGGCACTTACCACCACATGGGGTCGGTTGTGTTGATGCTACATTCTGTGCATCTTTTTGCACAGATCACAGTGCTGGAGTAGCAGCTTTTGGACAGCAGTAGTTGATTGGGAGCTGACTTCAGTCCAGGGACATTCGAGGTAGCCATGCTGACGTCCGCAGGCCCGGAGTCCCTTTCTACTTTATTCAGTTTGTTATCATTTGTACCGAAGCAGACAGTTTCATGTTTCATTCAAACCTTGTATTTAGTATTCTCTAGACGTTCGTGAGTATTGTGACACCAGTCTTGGGTAGAGTTATGTTATACTTCCGCATTTCTTTTAGTTAATTATATTTGAGACTTCCGCTTTATTATTAAATGCTTCATTGTTTAATATTGTCGACGTTCGCTAAAAGAGGTAATTGATAATTGGCTTGCCTAGCTCCTATTAGTAGGCGCCATCACGACTCCCGAGGGTGGGAAATCCGGGTCGTGACAAGTTGGTATCAGAGCACTAGGTTACATAGGTCTCACAACTCACGGACAAACTCGGTAGAGTCTGAGGGATCGGTACGGAGACGTCTGTATATCCCCCAGAGGCTACAGAGTTAGGAAAATTTCACTTTTGTTCTTTCTTGTCGTGCGGTTCTGTTTCTCAACCATCGATTGAATTTATACTCTGTTCTTTCGCAGATGGCGAGAACACGCGCTTCTTAATCTACCGCTCAGCAGTCCGAGCCCCGAGCAGCAGCCCCAGAGGCGGAGCCTCAGGTTGAGTTTGAGGAGGAGGTTCCAGCCCCAGCAGTTCCGGTGGGCCCAGTTCAGGTCCCAGAGGGGTTCATTGCCACCCCAGTTCTTCAGGACGCTTTAGTCCGATTGGTAGGCCTCATAGAGGGTGTCATTCGAGCGGGTTTGCTTCCAGTGGTTCAGTCAGTGGTGGCAGGTCAGCTGGGTATAGTGGCTCAGGCCGGGGGTGAGATCGCTTTTCAGGAGGCGGCCAATGTGGGCCGTAGAGTTGAGATAGTTCTGCCCCAGGGAGGTGGTCATGGGTCGGATAAGAGGCCCCGTCATGCAGGCAGATTCAGTGGTACCTCGTCAGGAGGTAGAGGTTCTTGTGGTAGAGGCCATCCTTCCAGGCCCTTTCAGTCAGCTCTCCAGGTCACTCATGGTACTTCAGGTGGTCATTCAGGTCGACAGGGTCGGCCTCAGTTTCCGCAGCTACAGCAGTCGCGTGGATGTTATGAGTGTGGCGAGTATGGTCATCTCAGGAGGGCTTGCCCGAGGTTGAGGGGTGCTCAGCCGCAGCAGCCGAGGTCTTGCCACGTTTGTGGCGACACGAGGCACATTGTCAGATATTGCCCCCAAGTTTATGGCAGCTCTCAGCATCAGAGTTCTCGCGCTATGGTTCAGGCACCAGAGGTTCCACAGCCTGCCCAGCCAGCTATAGGTGGTAGCCGAGGTATTGAGGTGGAGGCAGAGGTCATAGAGGTGGAGCTCATACTGCCAGAGGTAGAGGCCAGCCAGCAGCCGGCCGTCCCAGAGATGAGGTTCAGAAAGGTGGGGCCCAGCCCTGGTGTTATGCTCTTCCATCCAGGCCAGAGGCTGAGTCATCAGACGTTGTCATTACAGGTACTATTATGGTCTGTGATAGAGATGCTTCAGTGCTATTTGACCCAGGGTCTACGTATTTGTATGTGTCATCCTATTTTGCACCGTACTTGGTTATGCCTAGTGATGCCTTGGGTGTTCCTGTATATGTATCTACCCCGGTGGGTGATTCTATAGTGGTCGACCGAGTTCATCGTCTCTGTGTTGTAGTGTTTGGGGGTCTTGAGACCCGTGTCGAGTTGTTGCACTTAGACATGGTAGATTTTGACGTTATATTAGGGATGGATTGGTTGTCCCCGTATCATGCTATCTTGGATTGCCATGCCAAGACCCTAACCTTAGCTTTACCGGATTTGCCCCGTTTGGAGTGGAGAAGGACCCCAGGTCATACCACTCGCAGTTTTATCTCATATGTGAAGGCTCGACGCATGGTCGAGAAGGGGTGTTTAGCTTATTTGGCGTATGTTCGCGACTCCAGCGCAGAGGTCCCTTCTATTGATTCTGTTCCCATTGTTCAGGAGTTCCCTGAGGTTTTCCCTTCAGACCTGCCGGGTATGCCGCCCGACAGGGATATCGACTTCTGTATTGATCTAGCTCTGGGCACTCAGCCCATTTTCATCCCGCCGCATCGCATGGCCCCGCCAGAGTTGATAGAGTTAAAAGACCAGTTGCAGGATTTGCTTGAGAAGGGTTTCATTAGACCCAGTGTTTCGCCTTGGGGTGCGCCGGTGTTATTTGTGAAGAAAAAGGATGGTTCGATGAGGATGTGCATTGATTACCGGCAATTGAACAAAGTGACGATAAAGAACAAGTATCCACTGCCGAGGATTGATGATTTGTTCGACCAGCTCCAGGGTGCAAAAGTGTTTTCAAAGATGGACTTGAGATCTGGCTACCATCAGTTGAGGATTTGGGCATCCAATGTCCCTAAGACAGCATTCTGCACTCGGTACGGGCATTATGAGTTCCTGGTCATGTCATTCGGGTTGACCAATGCCCCAACAGCATTTATGGAGTTGATGAACCGAGTGTTCAGGCCTTATTTGGACTTGTTCGTGATAGTCTTTATTGATGATATTCTGATATACTTCCGCAGTCAGGAGGAGCACGAGCAGCACCTCAACGTGGTTCTTCAGACTCTGAAGGATAGCCAGTTATATGCTAAGTTCTCGAAGTGTAAATTCTGGTTGAGTTCGGTTGCATTCCTGGGTCACGTCGTATCAGCAGAGGGTATTAAGGTGGACCCGAAGAAGATTGAGGCAGTCAAGAACTGGCCTCGACTAGCTTCAGCTACAGAGATTCGGAGTTTCTTGGGGTTAGCAGGCTACTATCGTCGGTTCGTGGAGGGGTTTTCATCTATCGCAGCCCCGATGACCAGGTTGACCCAGAAGGGTTCCCAGTTCAGATGGTCGGATGAGTGTGAGGCGAGCTTTCAGAAGCTCAAGACAGCTCTGACTACGGCACCGGTATTGGTTTTGCCCACAGGTTCAGGGCCTTATACAGTCTATTGTGATGCTTCTCGTATGGGGCTTGGTGCAGTATTGATGCAGGATGGCAGAGCCATAGCCTATGCTTCGAGGCAGTTGAAGATCCACGAGAAGAATTATCCGGTTCATGATCTAGA
This sequence comes from Nicotiana attenuata, assembly GCF_001879085.1. NCBI lineage: Eukaryota > Viridiplantae > Streptophyta > Magnoliopsida > Solanales > Solanaceae > Nicotiana > Nicotiana attenuata. The sequence goes on along the minus strand of NC_031989.1, from coordinate 70,262,640 downwards.
ATTGGCAGCCATTGTTCATGCTTTGAAGATTTGGAGACATTATCTATATGGTGTGACGTGTGAGGTGTACACTTATCACAAGAGTCTTCAGTACTTGTTCAAGCGAAAGGAGTTGAATTTGAGGCAGAGGAGGTGGTTGGAATTGCTGAAAGATTATGATGTTGCTACCTTGTACCACCCGGGGAAGGCCAATAGGGTGGCCGATGCATTGAGTAGGAAGTCCGCCAGCATGGGTAGTCTTGCTTATATTTCGGCCAGCCAGAGGCTGCTTGCTTTGGATGTTCAGGCTTTGGCCAATCGATTTGTGAGGTTGGATATCTCTAAGCCTAGCCGAGTGTTAGCTTGCACGGTTGCTCGTTCTTCATTGTTGGAGCGTATCCGTTATCAGCAGTTTGATGATCCCCATTTGTGTGTCCTAAGGGACACGGTGCAGCGTGGAGGTGCCAAGAAGGTGACCTTAGATGATGATGGTGTCTTGAGACTGCAGGGGCGAGTTTGTGTGCCCAATGTTGATGGGATTCGAGAGTTGATCTTAGCGGAGGCCCATAGCTCCCGGTATTCTATTCACCCGGGCGCCGCGAAGATGTATCAGGATCTCAGGCAGCACTATTGGTGGCGCAAAATGAAGAAAGATATTGTTGCATATGTGGCTCGATGTTTGAATTGTTAGTAGGTTAAGTACGAGCATCAGAGGCCTGGTGGACTGTTTCAGAGGATTGAGCTTCCCGAGTGGAAGTGGGAGAGGATTACTATGGATTTTATTACTGGACTCCCGTTGACCCGGAAGAAGGCTGATGCGATATGGGTCATTGTTGATAGGCTGACTAAGTCAGCGCGTTTTGTTCCTGTTGCAGCCACCTATTCATCCGAGGGGTTAGCTGAGATCTACATCAGAGAGATTGTTCGCCTTCATGGGGTGCCGTTATCTATCATTTCGGACCGGGGTACGCAGTTTACTTCGCACTTATGGAGAGAAGTTCAGCGAGAGTTGGGCACCCAGGTTGAGTTGAGAACAGCATTCCATCCTCAGACGGACGGACAGTCCGAGCGGACTATTCAGATATTGAAGGATATGCTCCGAGCTCATGTTATTGACTTGGAGGTTCATGGGATCAGTTCTTGCCCTTAGCAGAGTTTGCCTACAACAACAGCTACCAGTCAAGCATTCAGATGGCTCCATATGAGGCATTGTATGGGAGGCGATGTCGGTCCCTAGTGGGATGGTTTGAGCCGGGAGAGGCTCGGTTGTTGGGCACAGATCTAGTTCAAGAGGCCTTGGACAAGGTCAAGATCATTCAGGATAGGCTTCGGATAGCTCAGTCGCGGCAAAAGAGTTATGCAGATCGTAAGGCTCGAGATGTAGCTTTCATGGTTGGTGAGCGGGTATTGCTCCGAGTGTCGCCTATGAAGGGCGTGATGAGATTTGGGAAGAAGGGCAAGCTTAGCCCTGGGTTCATTGGTCCATTTGAGATTCTCGATCGTGTGGGAGAGGTGGCTTATAAACTTGCCTTGCCGCCTAGCTTGTCAGCCGTGCATCCAGTGTTTCATGTGTCCATGCTTCGGAGGTAACACATGTATTTTATTTTGTATTTTTGTATTTATTTATTTTTCTGATTTTATAAAATGCTAAAATAAAACCAAAAAAAACAAATTGACTCTAACAATTATATTTCCTAATTAATTCCTAAAGAGAAATGCAAACTAATACCAAAAATGCAAAATGGACCCTTTTTGTTATTTTCTCAACATTTGTTCTAAAATCAATTAATACTAAAATATGAAATTAACCTAAATGCAAAATGCATATTTTTTGTGTATTTTCATATGGATTAAAATGCACAAATAAAAATGCAACAATTACCAAAGGATGCCACAAAATTCACAAAAAATTATAAATACTAGAAAACTGTTTTGTTTGAAATTTTGGAATTATAGCTTAGGGCAAAAATCACGTGCTCACAGCTGCCCCTCTTTGCCCGGAAACACGAAGAGTTTTCGTGCAAAGACAAGTGAGCATAAATGAACGATTTTTGCCCGTTTGCATATTCCGTGTGAAGCAATTTTGAAAAAGCTTGACCGCACCCTGCTTCAGAGGTTGCCTACATATCCTGGGCTAAACAGGAATCAGGTCAGTGTAGTTCGGGAAGGTTTGGTAGCTGGGACTACCAAGAGCTGTGATTTCACTGCTGCTGCTGCTGCTACTGCTCGCTGACCTCCTTATTACACCATATAAAAATAAAAGAAGCTGGACTAAGCTATGATCTATGAATTACAAAGAGTTCTATCTATATCTTCTAACTTGCTCTTTGTGTTGCCTTGAACTTGTATCTTTCTACTGGAATTCTTGCGTTGTTGCCTTGAGTTGATTGTAGATGTTTCACCCTTCCTCCGGGTGATGTTTGACTGCTGCAGTTTGCAATATGTGCCTCTATTCTTCAGGCAGGCTCCTGATTGCTGGACTTGAAATGTATTCCCTTGTTTTCCAGGTGGGCGCCTGATTGCTGAAACTTGAAATATATTCCCTTGTTCTCCAGGTGGGCGCCTGATTGCTGAAACTTGAAAAATATTCCCTTGTTCTCCAGGTGGGCGCCTGATTGCTAAAACTTGAAAAATATTCCCTTGTTCTCCAGGTGGGCGCCTGATTGCTGAAACTTGAAAAGTATTCCCTTGTTATCCAGGTGGGCGCCTGATTGCTAAAACTTGAAAAAATATTCCCTTGTTTTCCAGGTGGGTGCCTGATTACCAAAACTTGAAAAATATTCCCTTGTTATCCAGGTGGGCGCCTGATTGCTAAAATTTGAAAAAATATTCCCTTGTTTTCCAGGTGGGTGCCTGTTGCTGAAACTTCAAAAATATCGCCTTGTTCTCCAGGTGGGCGCCTGGCTGCTGAGACGAAAAGTATTCCCTTGTTTTCCAGGTGGGCGCCTGACTGCCGAACTTTGAAAAGTATTCCCTTGTTCTCCAGGTGGGCGCCTGACTGCTGAATTTTGAAAAGTATTCCCTTGTTATCCAGGTGGGCGCCTGATTGCTGAAACTTGAAAAATATTCCCTTGTTCTCCAGGTGGGCGCCTGATTGCTAAAACTTTGAAAAGTATTCCCTTGTTCTCCAGGTGGGCGCCTGATTGCTAAAACTTGAAAAATATTCCCTTGTTATCCAGGTGGGCGCCTGATTGCTGAAACTTGAAAAATATTCCCTTGTTATCCAGGTGGGCGCCTGATTGCTAAAACTTGAAAAATATTCCCTTGTTTTCCAGGTGGGCGCCTGATTGCTGAAACTTGAAAAATATTCCCTTGTTATCCAGGTGGGCGCCTGATTGCTAAAACTTGAAAAATATTCCCTTGTTTTCCAGGTGGGCGCCTGATTGCTAAAACTTGAAAAATATTCCCTTGTTCTCCAGGTGGGCGCCTGATTGCTAAAACTTGAAAAATATTCCCTTGTTTTCCAGGTGGGCGCCTGATTGCTGAAACTTTGAAAAATATTCCCTTGTTATCCAGGTGGGCGCCTGATTGCTAAAACTTGAAAAGTATTCCCTTGTTATCCAGGTGGGCGCCTGATTGCTAAAACTTTGAAAAGTATTCCCTTGTTATCCAGGTGGGCGCCTGATTGCTGAAACTTTGAAAAATATTCCCTTGTTCTCCAGGTGGGCGCCTGATTTCAACAAAATAACGACGAAGAAAATTTCTGCCCCTGTTTCAATCAAAGAAAACTTTGTTAGTAAAACGGTGACTAGCTGCTGGCATTCTTGTTGGCCATGCTCCCGCTTCTGACATCCACCCTGACTTGCTTCCTGGACTTTCCTTGACTTGCCCCGATTTCCAGTTGACCTTCAACCCTTAGATCTCGATGACCCCCGTGTTGACTTCATATCATTGTTTGGTGTTCCTGTTCCAACCTTGCCTTTTCCTCGCAAATGTCTGATTATTCCACTGATTTTATTGATCCTTCATGTTTTACTTCCTTTGACATGTCTCCAATTTGTTATGCCCCGTAACTGGGAAGCTGGTAATTAGCTTTGACACTCTTTTTTTTGTAGAACTGACACTAAAAGGTCTTATAAACAGATTTCAAGAGGATGAAATGCAATGACCTCGAAGGTGTTGAGGATAGAAAAACTTTTGGGAATGCATGAGTGGTAATGTAAAGGAAAAGACAAGACTTATCTGAGTGGAAAGGCTGATTCCGTTGATCGTGCCACGCACTTGGGATCCCAACCTAGTCTGTCCAGCCGATCAATTGTTACTTGCAACATTTGTTACCTCGTACTTTAACGCTCGACTTTTAACAGAAACCAAACCTTGCTTTTTTTTCACAGTGTTTCAAACACCTTTCAACCGCAGACTTCCTTATTTGCACATCTGAAGACTCATGCTCGCCTTACGATGCCCATGAGGGTTTTTACCAATAATATCTCTCAAACTCACGTCGCCTTACGGTGCCCGTGAGGGTTTTCACCAATAAGACTCTCTCATTTTTAATATCTCTCAGACTCACTTCGCCTTACGGTGCCCGTGAGGGTTTTCACCAATAAGACTCTCTCGTTTTTAATATCTCTCCTTCTGTCACTGGAGTGTTGTCCCCAACGAAATCACTTTATCTGCTTGCATTGACATTTCTTAAGATTGATCGGAAGGTCTTTCTTTGGACCGTAATGTGGCTTTTGGATGGGTTTAGAAAGAAAGGTATAGAAGCTCAAAATAATTCAAACGTGGGTCCGATGTTACAACTTTCGGAATCATATCTCATGCAACAACCATAACCTCTGCCCCAGTTTCCTTTCCGGGGATTGTTTGGATTTTCCTCTTGTTATGACTGAACCTCAGTGAGGCTGCCTACGTACCCTTTCGGGATCAAGTCAAACGTAGTTCAAACGACTACGTTCATTGTTGCGATCTTTCCTTTTCTTCCATCTTTGTTTTCTTTCCTTTTACTTCCTTTCTTTTCTCTTTTTTTTTTGTTTCATTCACTGTTCTTTTCTTTTTTCTCTTTTTCTCTTTTTCTTTTTTTTTTCTTTTTTTTTCTTTTCCTTTCCTTTTTCACGGTTTTTCTCTTATGTCTCCATTTCCTTTCCTTGGCCTTACGAGCTTGATTATTGATTCCGAAAGAGGGGTATGCAAGAAAGTATTTAAGGCTCAAAGGGGTAACGAGGGATAGAGTGTTTAGATAGCAGAACAAAATGCCTTCGTCATTTCAATCTCAAAGTATGTCAAATACAATCAAGTACACAAAGACAAAAGAATCATACATAATATCTCTTGACTGCATCAGAATTGATAGCCATTTCTACACATTTTCCTTCCACATCTGTCAAATATAAAGCGCCATTGGACAACACTCTGGTTACGACAAATGGACCCTGCCAATTTGGGGCGAACTTTCCTTTTGCCTCAGCCCAATGAGGTAGGATACGTCTCAGCACCAACTGCCCTACTTCAAACTTACGTGGACGCACCTTCTTGTTATATGCTCTTGCCATTCTCTGTTGGTATAACTGACCATGACATACCGCTGCCAGTCGTTTTTCGTCAATCACACTTAGTTGTTCCAAGCGGGTTTTAACCCATTCATCATCATCAATTTCGGCCTCCGTGATGATCCGGAGGGACGGGATCTCAACCTCTGCGGGTATCACTGCTTCGGTTCCATACACCAAGGAATAAGGAGTCGCTCCTACTGAAGTGCGGACAGTAGTGCGATAACCCAATAATGCAAAAGGTAGTTTTTCATGCCATTGCCTTGACCCTTCGACCATTTTCCGAAGTATTTTCTTGATATTCTTGTTAGCTGCTTCAACTGCTCCATTTGCCTTAGGACGATATGGAGTGGAATTGCGGTGCATGATCTTAAATTGCTGACATGTTTCGGCCATCAAATGACTATTGAGATTTGCACCATTATCTGTGATGATTACCTTTGGGATCCCAAACCGGCATATGATATTTGAATGCACGAAATCAACAACTGCCTTCTTGGTCACAGATTTGAAGGTTTTTGCCTCCACCCATTTAGTGAAATTATCAATGGCTACCAAAATGAATTTATGTCCATTTGATGCTGCTGGCTCAATCGGTCCAATAACGTCCATTCCCCAAGCAACGAAGGGCCATGGTGCCGACATTGTATGCAATTCCGAGGGCGGAGCATGAATCAAATCTCCATGTATCTGACATTGATGACATTTGCGCACGAAACTGATACAATCCCGTTCCATGGTAAGCCAATAATACCCTACTCGGAGGATCTTCTTTGCCAATATGTATCCACTCATATGAGGTCCGCAAACTCCCGCATGTACCTCAGCCATGATAACTGTAGCCTGTCTGGCATCTATGCATCTCAATAACCCAAGATCTGGAGTTCTTTTGTACACCACTCCTCCACTGAAGAAAAATCTGCTTGCCAAGCGTCGAATTGCTCTCTTTTGATCCCCTGTAGCCTGTGTCGGGTATACTCCCATCCGGAGATACTCTTTTATGTCGTGGAACCATGGCTCACCATCAAATTCTTCCTCCACCACGTTACAATAGGCATGTTGATCTCGAACCTGAATATGTAACGGGTCCATATAAGCCTGGTCCGGATGGTGCAACATCGATGCCAAGGTGGCCAAGGCGTCAGAAACCTCATTATGCATCCTTGGAATGTGTTTGAAATCTATTGACTGAAACCGTCGACAAAGTTCATGCAAGCACTGCCGGTATGGTATGAGCTTCAAGTCTCGTGTTTTCCACTCTCCCTGAATCTGGTGTACGAGAAGATCCGAGTCACCCATGACCAAGATTTCTTGAACACCCATATCTGTAG
>NC_031989.1:70238940-70255738 GCF_001879085.1 Nicotiana attenuata | reverse complement strand
AAACCATCCGACTGGAGACCGACATCGCCTACCATACATCGCCTCATATGGAGCCATCTGAATACTGGACTGGTAGCTGTTGTTGTAGGCGAACTCCGCTAAGGGAAAAAACTGGTCCCACGAGCCTCCAAAATCGATGACACAGGCTCGGAGCATATCCTCCAATATCTGAATAATCCTCTCGGACTGGCCGTCCGTCTGAGGGTGGAACGCTGTGCTCAACTGAACCTGGGTGCCCAACTCCTGCTGAACTGCTCTCCAGAAATGCAAGGTAAACTGCGTACCCCAGTCCGAAATGATAGATACCAGTACCCCATGAAGGCGAACAATCTCTCGGATGTAGATCTCAGCTAACCTCTCCGATGAATAAGTGGCTGCAACAGGAATAAAATGTGCTGACTTGGTCAGCCTATCAACAATGACCCAAATAGCATCAAACTTCTTCCGAGTCATCGGAAGTCTAGTAACGAAATCCATGGTAATCCTCTCCCACTTCCACTCGGGAAGCTCAATCCTCTGAAACAAACCACCAGGCCTCTGATGCTCATACTTGACCTGCTGACAGTTCAAATACCGAGCCACATATGCAACGATATCTTTCTTCATCCTACGCCACCAATAATGCTGCCGCAAGTCCTGGTACATCTCGCGGCGCCCGGGTGAATAGAATACCGAGAATTATGGGCCTCCGCTAACGATCAACTCTCGAATCCCATCAACAATTGGGCACACACACTCGCCCCTGCAACCTCAAAACACCATCATCATCTAAGGTCACCTTCGTGGCACCTCCACGCTGCACCGTGTCTCTCAAGACGCACAAATGGGGATCATCAAACTTCCGATCACGGATACGCTCCAACAATGAAGAACGAACGATCGTGCAAGCTAACACTCTGCTAGGCTCAGAAATGTCCAACCTCACAAACCGATTGGCCAAGGCCTGAATATCCAAAGCAAGCGGTCTCTGGCTGACCGGAATATAAGCAAGACTACCCATGCTGGCGGACTTCCTACTCAATGCATCGGCCACCACATTGGCTCTCCCCGGGGTGATACAAAATAGTAACATCGTAATCCTTCAATAGCTCCAACCACCTCCTCTGCCTTGAGTTCAACTCCTTCTGCTTGAACAAGTACTGCAGACTCTTGTGATCAGTGTACACCTCACACGTCACACCATATAGGTAATGCCTCCAAATCTTCAAAGCATGAACAATGGCTGCCAACTCTAGATCATGAACCGGATAATTCTTCTCGTGGATCTTCAACTGCCTCGAAGCATAAGCAATGACTCTGCCATCCTGCATCAATACCGGACCAAGCCCAATACGGGAAGCATCACAATAAACTGTATAGGGTCCTGAGCCTGTGGGCAAAACCGATATTGGTGCGTAGTCAGAGCTATCTTGAGCTTCTGAAAGCTCGCCTCACACTCGTGTGACCATCTGAACTGGGCACCCTTCTGGGTCAATCTGGTCATCGGGGCTGCTATGGATAAAAATACCTCCACGAACCAGCGGTAATAACCTGCTAACCCCAAGAAACTCCGAATCTCAGTAGCTGATGCTGGTCGAGGCAAGTTCTTGACTGCCTCAATCTTCTTCGGGTCCACTTGAATACCCTCTACTGATAAGACATGACCCAGAAATGCAACCGAACTCAACCAAAACTCGCACTTCGAGAACTTAGCGTATAACTGACTATCCTTCAGAGTCTGAAGAACCACTCTGAGGTGCTGCTTGTGCTCCTCCTGGCTGCGGGAGTACACCAGAATATCATCAATACAGACTATCACGAACAAGTCCAAGTATGGTCTGAACACTCGGTTCATCAACTCCATAAATGCTGCTGGGGCATTGGTCAACCCAAACGACATGACCAGGAACTCATAATGCCCACACCGAGTGCGGAATGCTGTCTTAGGGACATCAGACGCCCTAATCCTCAGCTGATGGTAGCCAGATCTCAAGTCTATCTTTGAAAACACCTTCGCACCCTGAAGCTGGTCAAACAAATCATCAATCCTCGGCAGTGGATACTTGTTCTTTATCGTCACTTGTTCAATTGCCGGTAATCAATGCACATCCTCATCGATCCATCCTTTTTCTTCACAAATAACACTGGCGCACCCCAAGGAGAAACACTAGGCCTGATAAAACCCTTCTCTAGCAAATCTTGCAACTGGTCCTTTAACTCCTTCAACTCTGGCGGGGCCATGCGATACGGCGGAATAGAAATGGGCTGCGTGCCTGGGGCCAGATCAATACAGAAATCAATATCCCTGTCGGGCGGCATACCCGGCAGGTCTGAATGGAAAACCTCGGGGATCTCCCGAACAATAGGAACAGAATCAATAGAAGGGACCTCTGTGCTGGAATCGCGAACATACGCCAAATAAGCTAAACACCCCTTCTCGACCATGCGTCGAGCCTTCACATATGAAATAACACTGCGGGTGGCATGACCTGGGGTCCCTCTCCACTCCAATCGGGGCAAATCCGGCAAAGCCAAGGTCACGGTCTTGGCGTGACAATCCAAGATAGCATGATACGGGGACAACCAATCCATCCCTAATATAACATCGAAATCCACCATGTCTAAGAGCAATAAGTCAACACGGGTCTCAAGACCCTCAAACAATACCACACAGGAACGATGAACTCGGTCGACCACTATAGAATCGCCCACCGGTGTAGATATATAAACAGGAATACCCAAAGCATCACTAGGCATAGCCAGGTAGGGTGCAAAATAGGATGACACATATGAATACGTAGACCCAGGGTCAAATAGCACTGAAGCATCCCTATCACAGACCAGAATAGTACCTGTAATAGTAGCATCTCACCCTCAGCCTCTGGCCTGGCTGGCAAAGCATAACACCGGGCTGGGTCCCACCTCCCTGAGCCATGTCTCTAGGACGATCGGCTACTGGCTGACCCCTACCTCTAGCGGTCCGAGCTCCACATCTACGGTCTCTACCTCCACCTCTATGATCCCTACCCCCACCTCTAGCTGGCTGGGCAAGCTGTGGATCACATGGTGCCTGAATCATGGGGCGAGGACCCTGCTGCTGAGAACTACCCGAGGCTCGAGGGAAAAATCTGATAATGTGACTCGGGTCACCACAACCATAACAAGCCCTCGGCTGCTGAGACTGCTGGCCCTGATGACCTGAATGTCCTCCCCGAAAACTCTAAAGTGGTGGTGCACTGATGGGCTGCTGATCAGAATAATGCTGCTGAGAACCACCACCGCCTGGAGTACCATGAGAAACCTGGAGTGCTGACTGAAAGGGTCTCGGTGAATGGCCTCTACCATAAGAGTCCCTACCTCCAGACGAGGTACCACTGAACCTACCAGAATGACGAGGCCTCTTATCCGACACATGACCACCTCCCCGTGCAAGGGCCATCTCAACTCTGCGGGCCGCATTGGCCGCCTCCTGAAAAGAAATCTCACTACCAGCTCCCATAGCCATCTGGAGACGGATCGGCTGAATCAACCCATCAATAAACCTCCGCACCCTCTCTCGCTCTGTGGGGAGTATAACAATAGCATGGCGTGCCAAATCAATGAATCGAGTCTCATACTGCGTGACTGTCATTGAGCCCTACTGGAGGCGCTCGAACTGCCTGCGAAGAGCCTCTCGTTGAGTAACTGGGAGAAATTTCTCCAAAAACAACTCTGCAAACTGATCCCATGTCAATGATGGCGACCCTGCTGGTCTGGATAAACAATAGTCCCTCCACCAAGTCTTGGCGGATCCTGCAAGCCGAAAGGTGGCGAAGTCGACCCCATTGGTCTCCAGAATACCCATAGTCCGAAGGATCTCATGGCAGCTAAATAAGAAGTCCTGTGGATCCTCTGAAGAAGTACCGCTGAATGTGGTGGTGAAGAGCTTGGAGAACCTATCAAGCCTCCACAAAGCATCTGAGGACATAGCCGCCCCATCGCCGGCCTGAGTCACAATACCTGGCTGAACTGCCACAGCTGGCTGAACCACTGGAAGCTGAGCCTGGGGAGCTACCTGGTCCGGAGTATGTGCAGCAGGAGTCTGAACTCCTCCTCCAGCCTGAGAAGTGGCTGGTGCTACTGGAAGCAAACCCGCTCTAGTGACGCTCTCCATAAAGCCTGCTAGTCTGACCAAAGCGTCCTGAAGATCTGGGGTGACCATGAACCCTCCTGTGACCTGAGTTGGTCCCACCGGAGTTGCTGGGGCTGGAACCTCCTCATCATAGTCAATATGAGGCTCCACCTCTGGGACTGCTACCCGGGGCTGAGCTCTGCCCCTGTCTCGGCCTTTGGCACGGCCTCAGCCTCTGCCCCTCGCAGGAGCTGCTGCTGGGGGCTCGGGCTGCTGCGCGGTAGAAGAGGAAGCACGTGTTCTTGCCATCTGCGGAAGAACATAGTAGAAAGACAATCAGTATTTGAGAAACAGAATCGCACGACAGGAAAGAACAAAAGTGAAACTTTTCCTAACTTCGTAGCCTCTGGGGGATGAATACAGACGTCTCCGTACCGATCCCCCAGACTCTACCAAGTTTGTCCGTGAGTAGCGAGACCTATGTAACCTAGAGCTCTAATACCAACTTGTCACGACCCGGATTTCCCACCATCGGGAGTCGTGGTGGCGCCTACTATCGGAGCTAGGCAAGCCAAGCCTTTTAAACATTTCCTGGTTTCACTTCAACGAGAACAATACGAAATATGACGAGTCATTTAAATTAAAGCGGAAGTCTTTAAAACACAGATAAATGAAAAACCCAAAATGAGGAAGTTTAACATTTCTCTACCCAAGACTGGTGTCGCTATCTCACAAACTACTAAAGAGTGCTACAAACAAGCCTGAATAGAAATACATAAGTGTTTGTCTCGGTACAATGAAAACAAACTGAAAACATAGAAAGGGACTCCGGCCTGCGAACGCCAGCTAGGCTACCTCGTAAGTCCTTGGACTGAAGTCAGTTCCCGATCAATATCCTACTGCTGTGGTCCAAAAGCTGCTCCGGTACCGTGATCTGTGCAAAAGAGCACAGAAGTGTAGCATCAGCACAACCGACCCCATGTGCTGGTAAGTGCCTGGCCTAACCCCGGCGAAGTAGTGACGAGGCTAGGCAGGACTACCAAACCAACCTGTGCAGTTCAATATATATATATGCAATAAAAGGGAAGAATACAGAAATTAAACAGTTAAGAGGGAGGGAAGCATACTATGGGGGAGTACAGTCCGGATATAAAGTCAACAATTTAAGTAAGAAACAGGGCAATAACAATAATTAATGAGAGCAGGAAAATCAACAGTTGCACAGCATCAACCTTCGTGCTTTTACTCTCATTCTCACCAAAAGCAATCAAATAAAGTGCACGGCATCAACCTTCGTGCTTTCCCTCTCATACTCTCAAATCATGGCACGGAATGACCCTTCGTGCAAATATAATCAAAACATGGCACGGAATGACCCTTCGTGCAAATATAATCAAAACATGGCACAGAATGACCTTCGTGCAAATATAATCAAAACATGGCACGGAATGACCCTTCGTGCATTATCACTCTTCCTCACCCAAACAGTAATCACAACCAAACGGGGCGAGGGGATAGACAAATAATAAGAAATTTCCCGGCAAGGGAATTACACAATTAACAGCTAAATCCCGGCAAGGGAGCAATAACAATACTCTCACATCCCGGCAAGGGAGATAATCAGTGTACAAAACCATCCCGGCAAGGGATTAATCATATCACTTTCTATTTCTTTCATTTCTTACTCAATAGTCTTTTTATCATTCGAGCCAACGCTCCAAAGAATTTACAATTCATCATTAGTCCTCATACTCTTCACATTGCATAGAATTCATCGATTAACATGGAAGTGTCATAACAATATCAGGATAAATACATACAAGGACCCACGGTCATGCTAGACACCGGTGTATAGATACTCGTCACCATGCCTATACACCGTACTCGATCATTTAGCAATTAGCAAATAATAACACTCTAATCCTATTCCTTCAAGCCAAAGTTAGATCAAACACTTACCTCAAGTGCTCCAAAATCAACTCAAGCCTCTAGTATAGCTTTACCCCTCGAATTCAGCTCCAACTCAGTGAAATCTATGAAATAATGACTTTACAATATTAATAATAGCTAAACAAACTAAACCCAATGCCTAAATATGAATTTCTAAGCTTTCTACCCAAAATTCCAAAAATCGACCCCAGGCCCGCTTGGTCAAAACCCGAGGTTCGAACCAATTCCATGTCACCTATTCCCCCACGAGCCCAAATATACAATTTGTTTTCAAATTCGACCACAAAACGAGGTCTAAATCAAAGAAAATTGAAAAGCCCTAATTCTACCCTTTTCCCCCAATTTACACCTTAAGTTACATGATTTAGGTCTAGGAATTTGATAAATGATGATAGAAAATGAAGAAAACGAGTTAGAAAATACATACCCAAGAAGCTTTGGTGAAGAATCGCTCTAAAAGTCACCTAGGGGCTGTGGAGAAGAAGAGCTCGTGTGAAATTTGGGAATAATCCCGTCACTGGTCTGTTTTGAGCTTTAAAAATCACTGGGCAAATATGCCCTTCGTGTTCGCGAGAAGGGGGCCGCGTTCGCGAAGGGTAGATGAGCCAAAGCATCGCGAACGCGAGATGCTAGTCGCGAACGCATAGAAGGATGGGGCTGGGTCCGGGATTAGCTTGTACGCGAATGCGAGATGGGGCTCGCGAACGCGGTGAAGGGTAAACCAAGGCTACGCGAACGCGGGGACTTGTCCGCGAACGCGAAGAAGGGAAAGCCCACTGGTACGCGAACGCGAGCTGAGTGCTGCGAACGCGAAGAAGCAATAATCTGAGCAAAAATTACAGAAAAATCTGCTATCATTATAAGTTTAAAAACACCCGAACACCTCCGAAAACACTCCCGAGCCCTCGGGGCTCCTAACCAATCACACACACAAACTCAACAACATCCTACGAACTTAACCGTGCGATCAAATCGCCAAAATAACATCATAAACGAGGAATCAAACCTCAAAATCATCATTTTTCATTCTAACTTCATAAACTTCAAATTTTAGATATTTAGGTCCGAAACACGTCAAATGACGTTCGATTTCGACCAAATTTCACAGAAAGCGCTTAAACCATATATAAGACTTGTTCCGGGTGTCGGAACCAAAATACGAGCCTGATACCACAGTCTTTTAATCAATTTTCATTTCCATTTTCCTTAATAATTTCAGATAAACAATTTCACAGAAAGATTCTTTTCTCGGGCTCAAGACCTCAGAATTCGACTCCGGGCACATGCCCGAGTCCCAAATCACGGTCTGAGTCTGTTTACCAAAAATATTGACCGAAGTCAACTTTAATCATTTTAAAGCCACATTTTGAAATTTTTCACAGAATTTAACACATAATCTTTCCGGCTACGCGCCCGGACTGCGCACGCAAATTGAGGCAAGTAAATGAATGAGGCCACCGTGCCATGAGTAATGAATCTTGTGAAAGGCCCAAAGAGCCAAGGAAATATTATTAAAGTGGATGGTTGAAAATACTAATAAAGATCTATACAATGTGAAAGATTCTGAGATGAATATATTTATATCTATATTACCTTGTGTGCAAATCAACTAAAAATGTTTTTGGGAGTATCATTAGCAAGACCGAGGAAGGGTGGGTCATAAGGCCCACACCTGAAACTACACGTGCCGGTGTAGGGGTGGATTGTGATTAGGGATGAAATTAAAATATTGGTGAAATTGTGATTATTCCCCCAAAGTGGGATGAAACTAATACCTGTGAATTGGAAAAGAAAAAGCCAACCCACAAGGCATATCTGGGAAGGCGGCCTGCTGATCGGGTGGAGATCAGACTCCATGTTGCGCACATGGTGGTACTACTCTTGTAACAACTTTCTTTCGCATCATAATGTCAAACCACATTGTCCGTGGGGAGATGGCCTAGCCGATCGGGCGTGATCGGACTCCGTGCTAACAAAGACGGTGGAAATATCGATGCTAGTGATCTCCCAACCAAAAATATATATATATATACACTATTTTCTTACTCTGAAAACGTTATGTTTCAATTGGTTATTTGGATATTGTTGATTGTGACTTGCTGTTTCTNTGTGTTGTTTTTGCTTATATGGACATTCTATTTTGAAAGAGGACTTTTAGCTATACATACTAGTGCTATTCGCCGGCACTAACGTCCCTTTTGCTGGGGGCGCTGCATCGCTTAATGATACAGGTGGTTCCACAGCGAGCGGCATCGGCCAGTGATAGAGGTATTCTCTTCCCAGCAGACTTGGTGAGCCCCACTTTATCCCGGGATCATATCATGTATCTCTTGTACATTTTCTCATCACGTTTTGAGGTATAGCCGGAGCCTTGTTGCCGGCATTTCCCTATTACCCTCCTATTGTATTTAGAGGCTCCGTAGATAGGTTGTGGGTGATGTTTGATATTGGAAATTAAGTTAGAAGTACTGGTATTTGGCAAATATGTTTTTCGTCATCATAACCATAAAAATTGTAATATTTTGGTCGTTATGGTTGAAACTGCTAATGGAAATAAAATGGAAGTTGTTAATGAAATAATTACAAAGTATGATTAATGGAGTTCACCTCCTCTTTATTCATGAATTAGTTTGGGTAGAATGAAACGTAACAGGCTTGCTCAGTCGGGTTTACTCGGTTGAGCGCCGGTCGCGCTCTTCGGTTTTTGGGGCGTGACATTATGTCAGGAACCCGTACAGTGCTAAGTGTTGATGTGCGTGATGGTTAGGGCCTTGTGCGTGCTAAGTGCGGTTATTCTTGATGTTTTCACTGTGATGATATTTAGTTGATATGTATATTTGACATGTAGGCGTGGAGATGTATTTTTCTTGTGCTAGACGGTAATATGGCATATGATAAATTGACATGTATATTTGACATGTAGGCATAGAGATGCGTTTTTCTCATGCTAGACGGTAATATGACATTTGATGATTTGATATGTATATTTGACGTACCGGCATAGAGATGTACATTCCTCATGTTAGACGGTATATGATAATTGATGACTTGACATGTACATTGACATGTAAGCATAGGGATGTACTTTCCTCATGTTAATTGGTAAACATAAAGTCTTATCTGGTATTGTGAATTGGTAAATACAGTTCTTTTGATAAACTCAGGTTTAGTTGATTTCGGCGGTAAGATTTGGACTTTAGTTGTCACACTCAAAAGCATGTCTACTTTTCTCATAGTTGTAAACGAGCTGAGCATATATCTCTTATGTTATTTACCTTTATTGTCTTCATTACATTATTATGAGTTGTTATTGGCTACTGGTGTTGAACTTTGACCTTCTTTCGAGCTCGTCGCTACTTTCAACCTGTGGTTAGGTTTGTTACTTATATAGTACATGGTTTGTACTCATACTACACTTCTGCACCTCGCGTGCAGATCTTAGAGTTGATGTTGTTGTGTATGGCGGTGGCTGACATTGAATATGTACCTACTTTCTAGATGTAGCTGCCACTTGTTCTTGGTAGTCCTAGTTTTGCAAATCTGTTTATGTATATTTCGAACAGATGATGTATTTATTTAGCACCAGCTTTGTAAATTCTAAGTCTTAGAAGCTCATGATTTGTACTACCATTCATTGGGTTATTGTATAAGAGTTCAGATAATTCTTCATTAATTTCTTATAAATCTTATTTGGATTGTATTGACTACTAGTTGGCTTACCTAGCGGGTTGGGTTAGGTGCCATCACGGCTAGTTGGATTTTGAGTCGTGACACTAATATAACTTGTGCAGTTCATAAGCAAGAAAAATAAGAAGTGAAAAGGCGAGTAACGGTAAAAGAACCAAATAAGAGAAATAATGAACATGATTCTCAAACATAACAACCATACCTTTCTCAATAAATCAAGTCTGTGAGGAAGAAACAATATCCATAAAACAGCATAAGTCACATCCACCAATCCGCACAATGCAAGGAATGTGTATATGATATCAAATCAATTAGCACGGCAACACCCTTCGTGCATTTATCTCATCCTCACCAAGCATATGTAAATATATCAAATCAAATGGTATGGCAATACCCTTCGTGCATTTATCTCATCCTTACCAAGTATATGTATAACAACACTAAACTAGGTAGAAGGCATATAGCTAATAGTAACAATAAGGTAGAAGGCATAAATGCAAGAACAACAGACAAGATAAAAGACATGTAGATGATAATAACAAACAAAATAGAAGGCACGTAGATAGTAGTAACAAATAATATAGAAAAGAGAGAGAGATATTACAATAGCAAATAAGTCATGAGGCATATAGGCAACAGTGACAGGCAAGATAGAATACGCATAAATAACAATAACAGACAAGACATGATGTACCCAAGAATCAACAACAAACCAAGTAGGTGGTGCATAGTAACATCAAGAAACAAGGCAAGATGTACATGAGTAACACTAAAAATCAAGGCAAATTGTATATGTGTGTATATGAAGGAAAGATAAACACAATAAAATGTATGTCTCTCATCCTCACCTCCACGATAACTGTAATGATCCGACAGGTCGTTTTGAGCTCTAGTTCATTGTTCAGCGGTTTGAGGCCTTGAGTAGCTTCATTTCATATTTTATGACTTGTACGGGTTGTCGGAATTAAATTTCGGGAAGTTCAGAGTTGATTCGGAAGGAAAATTCTCAATTTGGAAGGTTTAAGTTGGAAGAGTTGACCAAGGTTTGACTTTGGATTAAACGACTTCAAAATAGGGATTTGAAGGTTCCAATAGGTTCATATGATGATTTTGGTCTTGGGAGTATGTTCGGGTTGAGTATCGTGTGGTCCGGGAGCATTTCAACGCTTATTGTGGAAAGTCGGCATTTTGAAGGTTTTAGAATTTCCTAAGTTTGGTGAAGCGGACTTTCGTGTTATCGATGTCCGTTTGGGATTTCAAGCCTTGGAATAGATTCGTATCGTGATTTAAGACTTGTACGTAAAGTTTGGCGTCATTCCGAAATGTTTAAGTATGATTCGGATGCGTTCATTGAAGTTTGAATGTTTAAAAGTAAAAGAATGATTCTGATCATTGGTTCATAGTTTTAATATTATTCGTGGCATTTCGAGTCTTTGGATAAGGTATTGGAACTAGTTGGCATGATTGGACAGGGTCCTGGGGGCCTCGAGTGTGTTTCGAGATGAATTCTGACCATTTCTCTATGTTGTGCAGTTGCTAGTTTATAGTGCGTTTGGTATGCATTGCGATCGCGAAGGTAGGAACGCGATCGTGAAAGGTTAAGTGGACTGATGGCATTTTTGTTCATCGCGATTGCGTAGAGGGAGCTGCAATCGCAGAGCTGGAGCAGGTTGTTCTTCACGTTCGTGTGGGCAAAGTTGCGAACGAGATGGTTTTTGGAGGAAGGCCTGTCTGGGAGAGTTGTGCTATGAGATCGCGAAAGGACTCACGCGATCGCGGAAGAGGAATCTGCAGAGGCTATGTTTGGCCTTCGCGTTCGCGTTAATGGGCTCGCGTTCGTGGAGGCCTGGGCAGGTTGTGCTTCATGATGGCGAGTAGGACCTCGCGTTCACATGGGGTAATTTCATGGGAGAGGCTGGTTGGCCTGCGCGATCGCGAGGAAATTTCCGCAATCGCGAAGAAGGGAGTTGCTGGTTAGTAAGCTTTTATTTCGGGACTTAGCCCATTTCTCTCATATTTTCATTTGGTTGGACGATTTTTTGAGCTCTTGGAGGGAAGATTTTCATCATCTATGTCAAGGTATGTAATTCCCACATATTGTTAGTTAACTACAAGGATTCTACAAGGATTTAAACATGGAAATTGGTAGAAATTGTGTGATATTGAAAGCAACCTAGAATTTAGTATTTTTGGATTTTGACCGCGAAATTGGACATGGAATTTGGAATAAATTATATATTTGAGTTCGTGATGTTATGGGTAATGTTTATATTCGAAAATTTTTGGAATCCGGGCATGTGGGCCTAAGGGTTGACTTTGTTGACTTTTCGAGCAGAGTTGGGAATTGTTATGAATTGTTAAATTATGAGTATTGGAGTATATTTTTATTGGTTTGCACGTTTTTTGACTAGTTTCGGATCGATGGGCATCGGTTTGGGGTGTTAGAGAGGCGTTGGAGCCGGTTATGGATCTTCGGAGCAAGGTAAGTCTCCTGTCTAACCTTGTGAGGGGGAATTTACCCCGTAGGTGTTATACTTATTACATGCTACATGTTTTGGGAGATACGCACGTATGAGGTGACGAGTGTCCGTGCGTATGCTAGAGTTCCTGATTATATCTGGGTAGACTTAGATGCATGCCATGCTTTAATTGTACTAATTGAGTTATTCTTGCTTATTTAATTACTTTAATTCGCATTATGAACTGAGACTAGACTTGCTATTTTAGATATTTGACAAGCTACTTGATTAGCCATAAGAATTGTACTTCTTTCGGATTTCTCTCGCGTTGTGCGTATTCATCGGAAAGTTTCTCTTGAATTCCATTACTCACACGTATATTCATGAGTGGGGTCATAGACTTGCAAAAGCTTTACACTCTTATGGGATCGGGTCGTTCTCCTCAGGATATTGTAACACGCTCTTATGGGATCGGGCTGTTCGCCTCGGCAAGATATTGTAACACACTCTTATGGGTCGTTCGCCATGGCAGTATCACGTATCATATTCTTATGGGATCAGGTTGTTCGCCTCGGCAGAATTATTTATCACACTCTTATGGGACTGGGTCATTCGCCTCGGCAGTTTTGTGAAACACTCTTATGGGCTCGGGCCGCTCGCCTCGGCAGAATCGTGCGAATACTTGGTAAGGAGTCTGCGTACTCATGATGAGTTTCTTGACTTGAGATGTGACCGTTGATTTGGTATTGACCATTACGTATTCCATTTGAGGATGTATCAGATAATTGAGGACTTTTGTGTTCATTGTTCAGTTGTAGACCGTATTATTTGCCTATATATGTACTCATTATTTACTTACCATGTTTCATTCTTGTCTACTTTGTTATAGTTGATTTACTGGACCACCAGTAAGTGTCAATGTCGACCCCTCGGCACTTCTTCTTCGGGATTAGGCTAGATACTTACTGGGTACACGTGGATTTACGTACCCATGTTGCACTTCTGCACTAAATCTGCATGATCTGATGATTCTTTTGGTGGTCATTTGGGCGTGTAGGCGTAGCTGCTGAGGGGACTTTATGGTGAGTTGAATTCCATGCTATGATTCGCAGCACACAGAGTTTCCATCATAATTATTTACTTTATCATGTCTACCTTGTATTCCAAATAGATGATGTATTGTTATTGTACTTCCTAGTAGATGCCCATGCACTTGTGATGCCGGGTTTTGGGGTATTCTAGAATTTGTGTACGGTTTGCTTTACATTGACACACTTTTACTTTATATTTTATTTAAATTCTACGTATCTACTATTTTTAATGCATTGATCTCTCTATATAATAAGATTCATGATTTTAAAAATAATAAAAATGAATAATTAAGCTGATAGTTCACCGTTGCTTGCCTAACGGCGACGTTGAGCGCCATCACGACCTATAGTGGGTTTTGGGTCGTGAAAACAACACCCTTCGTGCAATGAACTCTCATCCTTCCATGCACGAAAATATCCTTTAGGCCAATAATAATAATGTCAAGAAGCACGAAAATACCGTTTGTGCTTAAATCACTCTTCCTTACAAGCACGAAATACCCTTTGTACATAAATCACTTGTCACGACTTGATTGGTCATTTTGTATATTTGCACCCCGTTTTCCCTTTTGATGCTTCACACACGTGCATTTGTGGTTTTATGACTTACGGGGTTGATTGGTTTCGTTCCGGGAAGGTTTCGAATTGATTTGGACCCTTTGGTCTTGGCTTAGAAGCCTAAATTAGAAATATTGACCAAACTTTGACTTTTGTGAAAACGACCCTGGGGCGGTGTTTTGATGGCTTTGATAGCTTCATATCATGATTTTGGACTTGGGAATATGCCCGAAATCGAATTCGTAAATCCGTAGGTTGATTTGTGTTGTTTTGCGGAAAATTTGCAATTTGAGGTTTAGAAGTTTGACCATAGATTGACTTTTGGCTATCGGGTTCGAAATTTTGTTTTGGTACTTGGAATAGGTCCATTATGCTATTTAGAACATGTCTAAAAAATTAAATATCATTTGGAGTTGATTTGATTGGATTCAGACGCCTAGTTGTAATTCTAGAAGTTCTTGAACTTTACTTTGAAATTCATGCATTTTGGTGTCCGATATGTAGTTCTAGATGTTATTTTTGTGTTTTGATCGCGCAAGCGAGTTTGTATGATGTTTCTAGACTTGTGTGGATTTTTGGTTTGGATCCGCGAGGGCTCGGATGAGCTTCAGACTGTTATTCAAAATGTTTTGGATTGAACCTGTAATTGCTGGTGTGTTGGTGCTTTGATGTCGCAATTGCGAGCACCATCATCGCAATTGCGAAGTGGACAGGGGGTGTTCTGATGTCACAATTGCGACCTTCCCCTTTGCATTTGCGAAGCCAGCAGTTCTGGGTTGGTATCGCATTTGCGACCACATGGTCTCTTTTGCGATGGTAGTCAGCTTCGCAATTACGAAGACTTTGTCGCAATTGTGACTTCTATTGAGGTTGTTAGGGTTTGCAAATGTGATCCCTGATTCGCAATTGTGAATGTGAACCCTCTGTCGTAAATGCAACATCTGCAGCTGGACATAAGGGCTGGAAAGTCGGGATTTAGTCTCATTTCTCACATTTTAGAACCCTGGACTCAGTAGGAGGTGATGTGGAGAGGGGATTTTCATCTACATACATTGGGTAAGTGATTCTAATCAATTTCCAACTATATTTCATGATTATATCTTGGACTTATTGTCAAATTTATGAGAATCAAAGAGGAAAATTGAAAAATTTTGTCAAGCTTTTGAAAAATGAAGAATTGAGTTTTGAGAGTCAATTTAGACTCGGATTTGAAAACAAAATACATATATGGACTTGTAGGGTTATGGGTAGTCGGAATCTACCCTTGGACCCGGGTTTTGACTGAGCGAGCCCGGTATTTACTTTTGTTGAATTTTTGAAAATTTTGTAAAGATCAAAGCTTTATCTATTATAAATGTTTTTCCTTGCATTGTTTGATTATATTAAGTCACTTTTGGTTAGATTTGAGCTGTGTGGAGGCGAATTTTTGGGGAAAAGTTATTTCCGAGAGTTGAGTTATCCTAGTTGAGGTAAGTGTCTTGCCTAACTTTGTGGGGGGGAACTACCCCTTAGGATTTGGGTTGGTTGTGCTATTTGTGTTATGTGAAAGTTGTGTATGCAAGGTGACGAGTAGGTACACGGGGCTATATGTGGTAATTGACCGGTTTAGGTTATTTAACTCTTTCCATGCTTTTAATTGAATTCTCATAACATGTTATATCTCTCATTGTTAATCTACTCTTACATGTGTTAATCTACCCTTACATGCTTTATTTGACATTGTTAACACTTGTTCTACCTCTTACTTGTTACTTTGCTCTTATATGCGCTAGTGAAGTTATTGTCTTCCCTATTGTCTTGTTACCTCTTGAATTTTTCAAATCACTTTTACTTAAAGTTGTTATTTCGAGGAATATCTTCTTGTTGAGTTATTGGTGTTGAAGTTGTAAAAGCCTTTATCACATTGAGGTGGAGTTGTTAATTGTTAAAATATCTTTCTTGTTGAGAATTCACATTCATTTTGTTATTGTTGAGATTTTTGTACACATTGTGGTTGATCCATGGGCTATTTGTTGTGGAAATATGGGTATTGTTGACTTTTTGGCAAGTTGTGGCATATGGACACTTGTGGTGCAAGTTGTAATTGTGTTGTAATATTGATACGCATGCGGTGGGTATAAGGCTAGGGGTTGATACGCATGCGGCGAGATAAGGTGGGCTTGATACATGTGTTGCTAGTAGGGGAACTACTTGAAGCCACGCGGTGAGATAAGATAGGCTAAAACGCGTGTAGCTATTTCGGGAAAAGGATTGTCAAAACTAAATGTAAGGCTCACGCGGTGATATATTGAAAGGTTATGATTGAAATTGTGAAATGTGAATACGAGGCGGTGCCTCGGTTGTGATTCTTGTTGTGCATTTCATAATTGAAAAGAGTTATTGGTTGAATAATTCTTGTTGCTTTTATTCTTCCTTGTCTTACCAGTTTGTCCGTATTTGGTTATTTGTGGTTCTCATTATTTGTTTCCTTCTTGTTGTCTTTTGCTTACAATTATGTCATTAGCTTATGTTACTAAACTGCTTTGCTATCATTCAATTCTCCGCTTTCCAGTAATTTCCGTTGTTATTTTTTTGTTCCGTTTATCTTGTCCTTTCTGTTATTTTCTTTATCAGATAGTGTTGTAGTAGACGTTATAGAATATTTTATAGAGCTTATGACTCAGTTTCACCAGATTTTGGGAGTTATTTGTCAGTTGTGCTGTTGAGATTTATTATGATAGTTTAATGGTTTAAATTTGAGGTTTTATTATTCTTTCTGATATTTCTCTTTACATGTTAGGCTTACCTAGTCTTAGAGACTAGGTGCCATCACGACATCCTAAGGTAAAAAATTAGGGTCGTGACATCACTCTTCCTCCGTAGCACGGAAACACCTTTCGTGCAATGCACTCTTCCTCACCAAACATATATATATATATATATATATATATATATATATATATATATATATATATATATATATA
>NC_031989.1:70192986-70238920 GCF_001879085.1 Nicotiana attenuata | reverse complement strand
TATATAAAAATAGTACCAATCAAGTTGGGAAGCATAAATAACATAAAAAATAGTGATTAAGCATAATACGCCACGTGAGAATTAATCACAATTTTTGCACCAATAGGCGAGCCCACATTTCAAGAACCATAATGCTCAATTATCTCAAGAAAACTTAAACATGATTTTTAAAATGAATATGAAAACTCAAGTATCACAAGAATAATAGATATAGATATCTGTTCATGATATAAGTATGGCTACAACCGAATTAAGTATATCAACAATCTCAAGAATAGTCCATCATGTTATCTTTAGCATGGATATTTGTACCCATGTTATTATAGAAGTCAAGTAACACATAAGTCATGAAGATCAAAAAGTTAAACAAGGCACAAAGAAGCATAAAATCTTCCCCAAGCAGGGATAACCCTAACACATGCATATATGTTCGTCACTTAGCATATACATCACCCCCACATGTAGCAAATAATAGCATCTAGTAGGAACAACTCTCTCAAACCAAGTCTAGGCAAGACACTAACCTCATTGCGGAACAAGTTCAATAATCAAATACTCCTTTTCTTAGAATACTCCTCAAAATGATCAAAACCTAGTCAAATATCCCAAATCAATAAAGGTTCAATCTTTGATGAAATCTCAAAAGTCAATAAAAAGTCAACTCGAACTCACATAGTCTAAATCCAAACTCGAGACCAAACTTTAACGATACTCCACGAGTCCAAATATATAATTTGTTTCAAGAAACGAACTCAAATTGAGGTCTAAATTCAAAAAATTAGCTCTCTTATGTTCAAACTAGAGAAACCAATTTCTACACTTTAAATCCTAGATTTAGGAATAAAATCTATGAGGAATCATGATATATGGTTAAAATAAGTTAAAAATACTAATCTTAGAAGTTGAGGTAAAAATCCCTTCAATAATCGGCTCCTACTAAGGTCTAGGTCTCAAAAATGATGAAAATTAGGTCACATTCTAATATTCAGTATTTGAATACCCATGCGTCACTGTCCATCGTGTTTTTGGCACATACCTCGTGTTCACAAAGTCCAAGGTATATGGCTATTGCGTTTGCACTTATGCTATCATTTTCATGATGGTTTCTCCCTCCGCCAGCCTTCAGGCATCATCATCATATCTAGGCCTGGCTGGGTTGTCGAACATCATACGCACTGCCTTAGCAGTGTCGGCAGCAAGGTCTGGCTCCTCAGACTGGCCAGCTGGTGATACCGGTGCAGATGGTGCTGAAGGATCTGGGGCGGACTGGTGCGGGTCAAGCAGCATATCAAAAGGAAGGTCTCCAGCTATAGCAAGTCTAGTCACCTCTTTCCGGAGCTTGTCCACTTATTTCTTTCTTACTTGGGACTTCCTCATCTTCTTCACTTCCTTTCCCAACTCCTCAATAACTGACACGTGATGTACCAAGTTGTCCATGATCGTCATCTGGTTCTCCAGGATCTTCTTCAGTGTCTCATTAATGTCAGATGGGGCCTTTGGTGCCTCTGTAGTGGACTGCGCTACAATAGTACTAGATAAGTTAGACAACTTTGCAGTAACTGTCTGCATCAACTTGTTGAGACTCGCCAATGTCTGGGAGACTCGTAGAGCAGATGGTGGAGCTGTGGGCATGGGCACTGGCCTCAGAGCTGCCCTAGGGGATGTGGTAGGAGCTGGGGATGATGGTGGAGACAAAACAGCATCATTAGAAGAAGGCTCAGCAGAGGTGGATGGAAGATCAGCTATCACAGAAACTACCACTACTGCTCATCAGACTGGCCTGTGGTGGTAGAAGGCTGGACTATCTTCTTTGGGTTGCTCACATACATCTGTGAATACCAGTCGAATGGCTTCTTCGGCTTCACCTTAGTGTCAAAATCTCTCAGCTCTACCTTTGCATCAGTGAGGTTCTCTGTGATAGTGTTGGGATAAGGGTAGGCCGAGCTATCCTGCCATGCTATCAATAAAATGTTGGCCGACATCACGACACCCATATTGATTGGGTAACCGTCCATGATGGAAGCCACAAGAACTGCCCGAGGAATAGAAAGATGAGTCTCATTCTGGCTTGGGTCCAATCTGCTGCAGATAAGGGTTTGTCACCCCTTCGCCTCTAAACTCAAAGTGCTTCGGTGGATGGGAACCCCGGTAGTAATCCATGGTGGTGGTTGACCCGGTGGTGCTAAGATCTTAGCCAGCCAAGGTCGGACTTCCTCCTTCATTGCGCACATCTCTAGATACTCCTCTAGCTCAACATCCTTGAAGCCCAAGTACGCGTTTACCATATGCTGATCAAACCTCACCTTGACATTGCACACTTTGGTCACCTTCATCCCTTTCTTTATATGAGCAACATTGGCATAGAACTCTTGGACGAGGTATTCTTTGGCATCCTCCACTCTCTCGTTGAACCACATCCAATCCTTTCATGCTCTGCACTGCCTCAATATTGTCGAGTTGTATGTCTCCAAATCTTTCAATAAGAACTGTCGCTCAAGAGTCAAAGACCTTACTGGCCACCACATACGGAAACTAGTAAAAACGGCCACATGGACAAACCTATCCTCCCAGACTTCCTTCTTCTTAGATCTCTCCATACCTGTGGTTGTACCATCTCCCCATCTACCATCATCGGGAATCTCATGTATAATTTGTGCCTCTAGGACTGGTGTAGATGATGGCTTAGAAGCCTAGCAAGCACTCTCTGAAACCTCAGAGGTGCTGTGCAATGAAGAAGACTCATCCCTGAGCTGGTACCTGGCTTGTGGCCTCGACTGTGTGTAGTTGTATGCTCCTAATGAACAGAGGCTGAGTTGCCTTCTGACACCTCCCTAGACGGGACATAGGAACTAGACTCGGAGAGGTTTTCACCTCTCCCTCTACCGGCTGTGGTTTTCTTTCTGATAGTCTTAGGCTGGCCAAGGGGCAAGGTACCTCTACCCCGACCCCGGGAAGATTTACCCTTTCCCTTTGAAGTGTCGCCTCGGCCTCTTGATTGAACCATGTATATAACAAAGCAAAGAAGATTGTTATTATAATTCATTGTTCAACACATTCAGGACTTATGTAGGTAAGGGAGAAACAATTGGACACAGTGGGATGATAAATATAACACGTGTCTGCATGTAAAGGGATCTGTGGTCCGCACCGCAGAAGGGAGTTGTGGTCTGCATAGATCTATTGTGTTGCCGCAGAAAGGAAGTGCGTTCTGCACATTTTAACTTGCGGCCCCACTTCTGACTCTCAAAAATTTTGACTCTCTGATGAAAGAGAAATGGTTGATCTGCGGCCAAAGAGGGAAATCTGCGGTCCGCACATTTTAACTTGCAGCCGAAGATTCCTTCTTGTTTGGGTTTCCAATTTTGCTAATCTGCGGACCACAAAAATTCAAGTGTGGCCGCAGGTTTCAAAAAGTTACGAGCATACCACTTATTTTCTACTTAGGTTTTTCAGTTTCTTACACAAATAGGCATGGTAACATGGTAAAAACATGAAATTTCACTAACCCAAACCCATTAGAGTATGTATTATTGTTACCCAGACCAGATCTACCCCACATGGACACATAATTGAACTCTAATAACAGATGGCCTAAAAAAACTAAAAATTTAACTAACAAAAAAAACTTTAACATGAGATTAAAACATAACAGATAGAGTGAGTGTAATGAGTGAATAATCAAGGTGGTGGTGTGTGAGGACAGTTAGAAATCTCCAAGAAAATCATTAGAGCAACCGTGTTTTGTAAGAGAGCGAAAAGTGTACAATGAGGTCTAACCGTTCTATTTATGCCAACTATTTTGAGAAGGGAGAAAAGGCGAGTGAGGTCCGCACTCTGTCACCTAGGTGGATATTCTCATAACCCAATATGTAGTTCGCACATTTTCAGGTGCGGTCGCAAATTTCTTATGCACCCGCAGATCGACCTCCGCACTCACAAGCTCAAACTTCAGAGAGTTGGTATTTTGACATTTCTTTAATATTTCAAATGTGCAGTCTGCAAGAGAAACGTGCGGCCGCAATGTTCTTCTGTTGTAGCACATAGAAATGTACGGTCCGCACAAATAGAGTGCGGTCCGCACATTTTTGAACACACAGCCATATTTTTGTCCACCTATCTTGTAAGTCACACTCATCCTTGTACCACACTTCAAATCAAGTTAGAACACAAATAACATCTAACTACAAAAGAAAAAGGAAAAGAACTTGGGTTGCCTCCCAAGAAGCGCCTGATTTAACGTCGCGGCACGACGCAAAATACCCTCAAGTGAAGTGAATGACCACCACCACGTGGCTATCTCCAACCATGCCCAAGTAGTGCTTCACCCGGTGACCATTGACTCGGAATACTTCATTGTTTTTGTTCTTCAAGTCTAATGCACCAAAAGGTGTCACACCAACAATTTCAAATGGACCACTTCACTTGGATTTTAGATTCCCGAGAAACATTCTCAACCTTGAGTTAAACAACAATACAAGATCATCCACTTTGAAATCTTTGTTCCAAATGTATTTGTCATGAAGATATTTCATCTTTTCTTTGTACAAGGACGAACTCATATAAGCATGGTATTAGAACTCATCCAATTCATTCAAGTGTGCAACCCTCAAGTTAGCGGCTACATCCCAATCAAGATTCAACTTCTTTAGAGCCCACATTGCCTTGTGCTCTAGTTCCATCGGAATATGACAAGCTTTTCCGAACACTAACCGGTATGGCGACATTCCGATAGGTGTTTCGTAAGTCGTACGATAAGCCCATAATGCATTATCAAGCTTCTTGGACCAATCCATCCGATTAGCATTCACCGTTTTGGACAAGATACTCTTTATCTCCCGGTTAGAAACTTCCACTTGCCCACTAGCTTGTGGGTGATAAGGAGTCATGACTTTGTGAGTAACACCATACTTGCTAAGTAAAGTGTTAAAAGTCTTGTTGCAAAAGTGTGACCCCCCATCGCTTATAATTGCACGTGGAGTACCAAACCTTGTGAAAATATTCTTCTTCAAGAAAGCCACTACACTTCTCGCCTTATTGTTGGGTAAAGCGACGGCCTCAACCCATTTGAACACATAATACACCTTGACCAAGATGTAGGTGTTTCAACAAGAACTCACAAAAGGGCCCATAAAGTCAATGCCCCACACATCGAAAATATCAATCTCCAAAATGGTTGTGAGAGGCATTTCATTTTTCTTTGAGATTCCACCGGCCTGTTGACATTCATCACATCTTTTCACTAACTCACTTGCATCCTTGTAAATAGTGGACCAATGAAAACCACAACTAAGCACTTTGGCCGTCGTTCTTGCTCCACCATATGGCGAAGAATGACAAAGCCACAAGATATCACCTTGCTTTTCTTCCGGTACACACCTCCTAATCACCCCATCCGTACAAATCCAGAAAAGGTCTGGTTCATCCCAATAATAATCTTGACAATCCTTTTTGAGATTCTTCTTTTGGTTTGAAGAGAACTCATCCGGAATGATACCACAAACAAGAAAATTTGCTAAGTCCGCGAACCATGGCACCTCTTTCATTGCAATTGCCAAAAGTTACTCACGGGAGAAGGAGTCATTGATTTCAAGGCCATCATGCGGCCTCCCCTCCTCCAAACAAGACAAGTGGTCCGCCACTTGGTTTTCACTATCTTTTCTATCCTAAATGTCAATATCAAATTCTTGTAACAAGAGCACCCATCTCATCAAGCGAGCTTTGGAGTCCTTTTTGCTCATAAGATAATGAAGCACTGCATGATCCGTTTGGACAATAACTTTTACACCCATCAAGTACGGGCGAAACTTCTCAATTTCAAACACAACAGCAAAGAGTTCTTTCTCTGTAATGGTATAGTTGACTTGGGCATTATTCATGGTCTTACTAGCATAGTAGACTGGATGGAAAATCTTGTTGATACGTTGCCCCAAAACAGCCCCAACCGCTACGTCACTTGCATCACACGAGTTCAAAAGGCACACTCCAATTTGGAGCGGTGATGGTGGGAGTAGTTGTCAACTTGAGCTTCACAATTCAAAAGCTCTCATGCAATAATCATTGAAACTAAACTTGGCCTCCTTCTCAAGAAGCTTGCACAACGGGTTCACCACTTTAGAGAAATCTTTGATAAAGAGCCGTTAAAAACCCGCGTGGCCTAAGAAACTCCGCATACCCTTCACCAAAGTTAGGGGTGAAAGCTTAGAAATCACCTCAATCTTTGCCTTGTCAACTTCAATTCCATTCCTTGAGATTTTATGGCCAAGGACAATACTTTCCTCAACCATGAAATGACATTTCTCCCAATTGAGCACCAAATTGGTTTCTTCACATCTAGCCAATACTTTGTCCAAATTTGCAAGACATTCATCAATAGAATCTCCAACCACCGAGAAGTCATCCATGAAAACTTTACATGCATTATTGTGATATGAACTTTACATGCATTATTACTTGTCACTACTTCTCAGCCTTTATTTATTGTTGTTACTTATTGAGTTAGCGTACTCACGTTACTCCCTGCACCTTGTGTGCAGATCCAGGCATATCTGGACACGGTAGCGGCTGTTGACTATTCCAGTTGCAGATTTTTTCGGAGATAGCAAGGTAGTTGTCAAGCGATCGTAGCCCTGCTCTTCTCCCTCTTATCTTCGTTTAGTTGTATTTAGTTATTTTCCAAACTATGTTAGTTTCGATAATGTCGACAAATTGTAGTAGATGCTCATCACTAGTGACACTCCGATGTCGGGCTTTCTCTTTTGCACTTTTGTTTTGATTTGAACTCCCTTATAAAGGTTTTATATTAAATAGCTTTGGAATTTATCTTGAAATGAAAATATCGTTTTGTTTTGATAATGTGTCGGCTTGCCTAGTACCACGATAGGCACCATCACGACAGGTTTGGATTTTGGGTCGTGACACTTTAATCCCTTAAGAAACCTGTCGATGGTATCCATCGTCGGAAAAATCAAAAAATTTACATTTTTTATGTTTTTCAATTTTTTTCTATCTCTAACTACTACAACTAACAAAAAGAAAACTAAAACTAATATGCATACAACATACAACTATCCCTCACCCCACACTTTAATTTGTGGAATGTCCCTATGACACACTATTAAAAAGTATAAGGTAAAGGAAACTTCCCTGAACATCTAGGCGGGGTTTGAGTCGAAGTCGGGCTCTATTCTAGCGCCCGAACTAATGCACACATCCATGCAGACAGCTTCTTCTCAGCCTTCTTGGGGTACACCCCACACTTATCTTTCTCACTCACTGCAACCTTCTTTTTCGAGCCCTTTACTTTCCACTCAACACTTGCAACTGGTTTTTCCTTTTGTGCCCCCTTTTCTACATCCATCTTGAAAGTCACAGTCTCCTCATCCACTCAAAGAATGAGTTTTCTCTCTTGTATATCTAATATAGCTCTTCCTGTTGCTAAGAATGGTCTTCCTAGGATGAGGGGGACCTCCTTGTTTTCCTCCATCTTCACCACTATAAAATCCACAGGAAATACCAACTTATCCATCCGAACTAAGACATCTTCAACTATTCCCCCGGGTATTAGAGTTGTTTGGTCTGCCGGCTGCAAAGATATAGGTGCAGACATTATCTCTTCAATCTCCTTCTCCAGTTTCTTGTAAATAGATAGAGGCATCAAATTAATTAAGGCACCAGAATCACATAAAGACTTATCAAAATTAATAGTTCCTAAAGAGCAAGGTATAGTAAAACTCCCTAGATCTCCACACTTTAGTGGGAGTTTGTTTTGCAATATCGCGATGCAATGCTCTATGCTTGACCACTGGGGTCTCCTCTATTTTTCTCTTCTTTGTAAGGATCTCCTTCAAAAATTTAGCATAAGCCGGTATTTGTGAGAGTACTTCTGTGAATGGTAAGTTTACACGAACCTGTTTCAGCACATCCAGAAATATCTCGAACTGCTTGTCCAGCTTTTCTCTATATAGCTTTTGGGGGAAAGGTAAAGCAGGCATATACTCGCTCCCCTCAGGTTCCTCACTTCTCGATTTTCCTTCTTTCTTCTTTTTCTTAGCTTACATCGGGCCTTTCTTCTTCTTATCATCATCACTTTTTAGTTGCTCCCCGCTTTCTTTTTCAGGTATCACATCTTTTTGGATTGGGGTGGGATCTTTTAACACTTGCCCACTTCTCAAGGTTACAGCATTCACTGTTTCTTTGGGATTTCTTTTAGTATCAGCGGGGAGAGTTCCTGGAACGCTCTCAGATAATATTGTTGCAATTTGTCCCACTTGCTTCTCTAAATTTCGAATTGTTGCCCCTTGTACTTCAAATCTTTCATCAGTTTTCACAATAAAGACCTTCATGAGATCTTCTAGACCAGGCTAATTGGGTTGCTGAGGCTGAAACTGCTGCCTCGGCTGATTCATGAAACCAGGAGCTCCTTGTCCCTGAAATCTGGAATTGTTTTGTTGCCATGCATTTGCAGTACCACAGGTGAACTCCATGAAAAACCGGGGTGCTTCTGACCCATTGCATTAAAATTATAATTTCCCACAGCATTCACCTCCTCAGTTGAGGCCGACTGGTGTCCTCTTCCACATATATCACAAGGTGCATGAGGTTCACTTTGTATCGTGGCTAAGGTCAGCTTTCGTATTTCTTTAGCCATAGCATCAAGTTGTACCTGCACAGATGTATTAGCATCAACTTGGTGAACACCAGTCGAGCTTCTTCTTTCAGCACTCTCAGAGGGCCACTGGTTAGCATCTTCAGATAACTCATCAAGAATTGTAACTATCTCCTCTGGAGTCTACTTCATCAAAGGGCCTCCGGCTGCATTGCTCAATGTTCTATGCGAGGCCGGTGTCACTCCACCCCAAAAGTCCTGGAGTTGCATCCAATGTTCAATTCTGCTATGTTGACACTTTCAAACTATCTCCTTAAACCTCTCTCATGCTTATGTTGACACTTTCAAACTATCTCCTTAAACCTCTCTCATGCTTCAAAACCAGTTTCAATCTCTTTCTGACAGAAGTTATGAATTTCTCTTCTAAACTTGCTAGTTTTTTCTGAGGAGAAATATTTATCAAGAAATTTTCTGGTCATCTCATCCCACGTTCTAATCGATCCATTGGGCAAGCTTCGAAGCCACTGCTTCGCGCCATCTTTGAGTGAAAAGGGGAATTCCCTTAAGTACAATACATCTTGTGATACCCCATTATATTGAAAGGTGTTCATGATCTCCTCGAAGTCCATTAGATCTGTGTTTGGATCTTCGTTCATCTTTCCTCAAAAAACACAGCAATTCTGAATGGTTTGAAGCAGCCCTTGCTTCAATTCGAAATTGTTTGCTACAATTGGAGGTGGTCTAACACTAGATAATCCTTGATTGTAGACCGGTCCTAGCATAATCGCCAAGTGGTCTCCCAGGCATGGGAGCTATATTTCTGAACTGGTCTGTAGCCAATGGTTGATTTTGAGCAATTCTTCGACCCCTCTCTTCTTTATAGATAATATGTGCATCTCTAATAGCTGCTTCATCATCATCCCGTGCAGCTTTTCTCGTTGTCGAGTTGCCTCTCTTGTAACCAAATCCACATTATCATCGTCATTTCCATCCATAGTTTCTTTGGTTGAGGATTGCCCAACCTTTTCCGATGTCACGGTGAGATCTTTTTCCTTCCTTAGCTGTCGCAATTGTTTTTCTATCTCTAGCTCGTATGGTAGCACTTATTTTGCAGAAGCTCGAGTCATGCACCATTCTTAACCTGTAACCTGCGCTCAGCCAAAGAACACCAAACGTAAAAAGAGAAAATAAAAGAAAAAAGAAAAAATTCATGAATTAGCACTACAAACTATTTCAAAGACTATTGATTGCCAATCCCCAACAACTGCGCCAATATTTGACGAGCTCAAAACACATACTTAAGATATACTCGCTAATCAAACATGGTATAGTATAATATCGTATCCACAAGGATTGGAGTTAAACAATATTTTCGTAGTTTCTAGCTTGATTGCTATCCAAAATGATCAACAATTGAGATTTATGTGATTAATACTAAAATTAACTAAGAATATAAAGCTATTGACTAATGACAATCGCAACAAGGAATAAGTAAGGAAGGTTATCAATGGGAGAAGATAGGGTTTTGATAGGATAGGTGCAAGATAATTGTTCGGGATCTAATTCTAGATAATTCACTTCTAACGTTCAAGTGAGTCTCTCGAATTCACTTGATTATTAGTTCAAACGTTTAACAAAAACTCCTCTCTCAATTAGGTCTTAACTTCACGAGATGAACCAATTTAAGCACTGTGAAGATATGCAAGAATACGTAGTGGATTGATCTTTAGGAAAACCTCTCTCGATTATTCTCCTAACTCGGTATAATCAATGACTCAATAGCCTCTTTTGATTAATTAGAAGAATCTATGAACTCAACAGACAATATAGTGCAAAGATATCACATGTTATGCCTCTCTCGAATACATGAACTAGTGAATGTAGATGCAATAATTAAATAATCCAAAATGCTTCAATACATAAAATTAGAGTTATAATCCATAAACAATCATCAATACACCAAATCCATCAAACCCTAAAAGAGAACTACTCCATAGACATGGAGTAATTCATCACAAATATAATTAAAAGATAGGAAAACATAAATTCAATGCAAACTCGGGTCTTGAGTGAGGAAGGAATGATGAAATCCTTGTGCTTTTGCTCCTCCAACTCCTCCTTAGCTCCCTTAGGTCGAAAGTATGTCAAAAGTCCAGAAAATAATATTTTTCCATTTATTTATACCAAGTAGGATCCGGCCCAGACGAAACCACCCTTTCCTAGCCGAAATAGGACAATAGCTCTGGAAAAATACACAAGCGCGCCGCATGAGGCGGCGCACCATGCAGAACGTTAGTGGGGAAATCCAGAGAGCTCGAGAATTCATCAGGCTGCCAAAATACACTACAGCGGGTGCACCACATGCCGCCTCACGCGCCGCAGCAGTGCAAAATCCTCAGAGTCATGTTTTTGCTCATTTTTTGATGTCCAGACGTGGTCCTTGACCCCCCAACGCGATCCCGGCTTAATTCCTTGGGCTTTTACTCAGACTTCAAAGCTCCAAATAACTCGAATTAGCTCAACAATATCTACATCACTCGAAATTACTCCTATAAGGCATAAAACACACAATAAGTGCAAAATATTACCAATTAAAGTTCAAACACAAGTAAACTGCGGTGAATTAGAGTGCAATAAGCGACTAAAATATGAGATTATAGCCTACCATCAGAGTTTATTTGATTTTATTGTATTACTTGATATTTGGTGATGTGGATTATGATTTGGTAGTTTCATTGCTCGTGTTGGACAGAGGTTTATTTCATGGTTTCTCACTTACTGTTTCAGTATGTTGTCCCCTATACATGCCTTTGTTGTTTCATTTGACTCTTTATTTGTTATTCTTTTATGTATATATATAACTTCACAAGTTTGTTGTAGGGATCTTGCCTTAGCCTCGTCACTACCTCGTCGAGGTTAGGCTCAACACTTACGGAGTACATTGGGTCAGTTGTACTCATAATACACTTCTGCACTTCTTGTGCAGATTATGGTACTGGCCCCAACGGTATCTAAAGGAGGCTTACTCGGATCATATCTTTTCAAGAGACTTGAGGTAGGGTTGAACAACGTCCGCAGTCTCTGAAGTCCCCTTCCTTAGTTAGCTTATTGTTTACCTTGTTTCGAATAGTTGTACTTTGTTTCAGATTTTAATGGTAGTATTCTAGTTGATCATGTACTTGTGACTCTAGATTTCTGGGATTAGTATAAACTGCGTTACTTATGGAGTTGTTTTATGTATTTTAGAGCATTTCAGTATTAATTATTATTATTCTGCTTTTAAATTGTTAAAAATTGGTAAATTCATAGCTAATGTTGGCTTGCCTAGCGAGTAAATATTATGCGTCATCATGGTCCCGTGGTTGGGAATTTCGGATCGTGACAGTATAATTAAAATAAAGTAAATATTTAACAAAAAATAATCTCTATATTACGATCCATAAATTAATAATCTTTGCATTACCTATCCTTACATAATTAATTCATTCATAATTGAATCATGCATGACAAAATTTTGCATAACTAATTCCTACATAATTAATCTCTGCATTATTAATAGTTGCGTAACTCTAATAAGCAACCAAATGCTTATATTCTTCTTTATTTATGCTAAAACATAGGGTCCTTTGCGTAAATCCAAAAATCCGCAGATTTTATTTCATATTTATCTATTTATTGTTTACTTATATTTTCCCTAAAATAAGATTCCGAGCCGAAACTCACGAAAGTAGGGTTGAACGATCGGACGACTCTGCCTTGTTCTCCAAGTCGTCCTATTTTAATTAATCAACGCAGCTCAGCGACTTACTCTGCAATTCTCAGATTGCAAATAGAAATCAATGGTTTCCTCTTTTTCATGATCGATTCCGAAAATCTCCATGGCTCTCCCTCTCGGCAAGCTCACTATCCTCGTTGGTGCTGGTTCGTACTCTCTGTTTCTCCGTTACTCCTCCCGTATCAATTTTTCTTTTTTGTTTGGTTATAGTGAGCTTAGCTGGATTTTTAGTTAATACTTTATGCTCTGGGTGAAATAGGATGTGTAGCGCGTATTATGTTATTTGTTATACGAAACCGTTTTGTTGCTATCAAAAGTTTTGAGTTGCAAATTTTTAGTGGTTTGCTAAACCCTAAGTGAATGAATGGCAATTGAAGTACTACCGCCTTTATTGGCGCAAAAATAGAGTTGGTTTGTCGTGTTTGAGATGTGGAAACAACCTCTTTGCCGAAAATGCAAAGGGGAACTTGGGGAGCAATAACCCTTGATTACGTTTGGGCCTCTTTCATGCCTTAACAAAGTAGAAGAGTTGAAGATTTTTGAGAAAAAAGTAATGATTTGACAATAAGGCATAAGGAGAGTAGCTTGAGGACATGAAGTTGATTCTATAGAACTTTTGGATTTCACACATGGGGAGAAAGAACTATGAATGGCGTTTTAAAGATTGCAATTTTCTCTTATTCTGGATAATTTTCATCTGGAGGAACTAAAATTAAGAAGTTAATAAAAAGGGCAGCCCGGTGCATTAAGCTCCCACTAAGCGCGAGTCCGGGGAAGAGCTGGATCACATTGGTTCTCATGTACACAACCTTACCTTGCATTTCTGCCGGGGGTTATTTTCGCGGCTTGAACTCGTGACCTCCTGGTCACATGGCTGCAACTTCTACAAGGCTCCCCTTCCTAAAACTAATAAGTCAAAAACAATAAAATTAATAAGATAAAACAAGTGTATCGTTAGTATCAAATAATTTATCTCGTATGTCGTGCAGGCATTGTTGGGTCGGTACTTGCTAAGGAAGGACGATTGCCAAATGTCTCTGATTTCTTCTCCGGCGCATTTAAGGTCTGGTTGCTATTCACAGTAGTTTTGAGAGTTCTAGTTGCATTGCTTTTTAAGTTTCTCTACCATGTCAATTTGAAATGCACTAGATCTAATGCAAGTACATTGTCCTCTGACTGCAGATTGCATTAAAGCAAATTCGGCAAGATAATTCAACCAATTCAACTCCAAAGCCAAAAAATGATTCCTTGATGCAGCAGGTTTATTTTTGCCTCTTGCTTGTTCATATTTGGTGCTAATGGTTTTTCTCATCTTTGAAATTTGTGATTTTCCTTTAGTTTGTTCATCATGATGATCCTGGAGTTAAAAGATTATAATTTTTTGTTAAGGCTAAAGTTTTGCTTCAATCATCCTTGACAAGTAGATATCAGTTGGTAGTTTCTTGATGGAATAGGTAGAAGGCGTGGGTTATAGGAGAAGTTTCTAATTTTTGATTTAGTTATTTAATATTAATTAATTAAGAAGTAAGTTATATGTGGATTTTCTGGTTATGCCATATGGCTGAATTAGTTATTAGTTAATAGTTAATACGCTATATGTGGCTAATTTTAAGGTTTTCACTTGGCTTAATGAGAGGGCTTTTTCCTCTCCTTCTAATAATATATAGATATTTGCCAGCATCTAATTTTGGAGATCCCACAGTTGAGTTAGGAAATGTTAAATGAATGGTGTATGTCATATGCAGCAAGTCTTTCGTAGGTGTCCGACTGAGATTATGAGCCTGAGAGGAGGGATTAGAACGACTTTTGATCAGCATAGAAAGCTTCAGCATTTTCTTTTTGCTGGTTATTCCGGGGAACTGGAATTTGAAGGAGATCTGAGAGAAAAATTTGGTTACAAACCGAAGGACAGAAAGTGGGTTGTAAACATAGGAAAAGTTCAAATGAATGGTGTAATGACAAAGGACTGAATCAGCATTCATGAAGTATCTCTTTGAAATATCTCTTTAAACTGTCAAACAAATGCGGTGAGGAAGGAACCTTTAGCGTAGTTAGCCAGATTAATCATTGTGGAAGGTTTTTTGCCGGTACAGATGTAGGCTATTATGAGGGAAGTTGTCTCCATAATCTTAGCCCAGGGTATCATTGCTTTATGGACGAGAAGCGATTATTTGTCCAAGTCTTGGTGTCTTTTTCTTGGTTTTTGCACTGGAATGTAATGGTTATCAAAGATAATGGTATTACTATTGTGGTCAATGTTATTCTGCAAAGAGCCGCGAATATAGCATTTTTAAGCTATATATTTCTCTGATTCCACTACCTCTCCTATAACAAAAGAAGCACTTAATACCCTTTTTTCTAGCACGAGTATCAAATTAAAATGATAGACTTGTATGTGTCAAAAATAGATGTTTCTTTGCAGGGATTTTACTACATAGGAGTTTTAATTTATTTTTTTGGATGACGGTGGTGTTGGGGCTAGCTTATGTGCACCTTGACTAATTCCACCAGGTACCTGCTACCTCCCACCAGCATAGGTACCGTGTAACTTTACCTACCAAGGTTTGGGCAGATGAGAAGAAACTCCTAGTCTTTCCTGCCTCCTTTGGAGTTTGAACCTAAGACCTCATGGTTCTCCTCCACTTCTTCATTGACCACCAGGCAACACGTTGGGTGCATAAAAGAGTTTTTGGTTTTAAAGTTAAAAGAGAGGAGCACACCCCATGGCTTGAGACATATGGCTTATTTGGCCTTAGATAAAATGCGCTCTCTTCTAGTTTTGCTTTTTTCTAGGACAAAAGTATAGGGCTCCAGGAGAAATAAGGGAGGTGGATAATTTGTGGTGCTAATGGGAGCTATCTTTTACCCAATAGGGAAGAGCTGAACAAAGATTTCCTGATGATCAAGGTTAGCATATCTAATACAATACATATTTTGGACGTGAAAAATTGTCCTTGGGAAAAGGAAATGTTGAATGAGTTGATAGTAAACTATGGGATCTTCAAATCTTTTGCCTTGACAGTTATCTGTTGTGAAGGAACTTGATACTAAAAAATTAACTTGAGACATTGCTCTGAACATTTAGTTGGATTTGACTTTTTATTTATTTATTATTATTTTTTATTTTGAATGCCAACATGCATCCATTATCTTTCTCTCTTTTCTCCACCTATCTGGGTTGGTGGCTTGGAGGATCATTGTATTAAGAGGGCTTTTGCTAACTCGAGCTATTTTGTGAACAAAGGATCTTTGGGCTCAAGTAAGCTCAACATTGGTTTAGATATTTACTCATACTGGATGAGCGTGTGCTCAAGTTTGAGCTCACATTTAAGGGACTGAGCTTGTGTTAAGCTCGTTTTTGTTCATGAGACCATCTTACCTTTTTTACTTGAAGTATCTAAAAGTATAAATAGAAGCTATTAAAGATCTCTTATATATGTTATATCTTTGATGGCCAAAATCCATTTCTCTGCAACACCTTGAAAAGATTTTCATTTATTAAAATTCAATTCTAAAATTTGCTTAAGTTATATAAAACTTTATAATTCCCCAACGGGCCTGAAAATATCCGCATGGACTGAAGTTCGAGTTTGAGCTCATCCTAAGCTCGTTTACTTTATCGACATGAGTCACACTAAACTCTCAAGATCGATTTAAAGCTTGATTAATATTGGAGCTTGACTTATATACTACTCAAAGTTTGTTTGTGCAGAACTTTGGGGTTCAGGATTGGTGGTTCATAATATTAACAGTGATACTTAGAGAAGATCATATATCTTATTTTCGCTAAAACAGCCTTTTGTTGATTTCATTCTCCTGTAAAACATCTTTCTATATGGTTCAACATGATGCTTGTGCAGCCAAAAGAAAAAGAACATTGATGAGAATAACAAGTAATTATGTGTGCCTTGCGTTTTATAATCAATCCTTTTCTATAAGCTGTCAAATTTTTGCTCTTTAAGAAAAAAGTCGTTTAATTGATTTCATATATCAGCATACCTGCTGCGCTGAATTCATCAAAGTTTTATTTACGGGGAATGATTTTCTTTACAGGTTAATAGCTTACGGCAGGAGCTACAACTCTTGGCTTCAAATAGATCTGTTACAATTGTGACATCAAGTGGATCAGGTTTCTGTTACTACAGATTGTTAGTTGTATATGAAAGCAATTAAATAACCTTACACCTTCAGGTGGAAACAACTGGCCTTTTATGCCAGGAGTGTCTTAGGACATCTCTACTGTCATTTCTTGATCTACTGAGACAAATTGTGGTCTCACTGTCAGTGTTATACATGCCTTGCAAATTAAAATCTCCTAACTTGTAACGATCTTTCAGCCTGCTTCATTTACAGCATTATTTATTGCAGTGACCAATGACATTTTGCGAATTATTTCACGCATTTAACTTGGTTTTTAAAATTCTATGCAGGTACTAGCAGATACACTATAATCATTGTTGTTGTGGTCATGGGGTATGGTTATATTTGGTGGAAGGTAACACCTTTATTTCTTTCTGCAATACTGTATTTCATAAATAATGTTGATGCAAAATTAATGTCTTTTTTTACCAGG
Source organism: Nicotiana attenuata (assembly GCF_001879085.1). Lineage (NCBI taxonomy): Eukaryota > Viridiplantae > Streptophyta > Magnoliopsida > Solanales > Solanaceae > Nicotiana > Nicotiana attenuata. The sequence continues at coordinate 70,221,967 of NC_031989.1, read as the reverse complement.
GACATAATTATTTGCACCCAACATTATTGATGACATACAATTCATATTTAAAGTAACTATCCCCATTCGATGCAAAAATTAAGTTTCTAATTCATGGTTCAAGTAACTGTCCTCCATTTGATGATTTACTGCACCATCCTTATCTCAAGGAATGGGGTGATTGAGTACGAAGTGTTCCCTTACTGTTAAGAGTTTATTTTCCTAATATGAGGCTTTCAAACTGTTAGAATAGTCATGTAAATAGGAGTAAATAAATAACCCTAATCCAATATATATTAGGAGTAGGACATGTTATGTGTGTATATATATAGGGCTCATTGTAACATATGAATATACATTAATAATATATTTTCTCCTGTGCTTTCTCACATGGTATCAGAGCAACCGTGAGAAATTTATCGTTGTGCGTCATTCCAACGATATCCGGGAAGAAACAACTCAGTCACCGTGCAATTTTCCGGTGACCTAAGTGACTAATTGCGTCAAAGTCACTAATTATCAGTGTTGTGCAAAAACCAACACCACCACAGGGTTTCCAAGGCTCCGGCGACCAAACCCCAGTAAACCCCACCGGAAAACACCACCTCACGCGCCCTCACACGCCGGCGATATTCCGGCAAATCTGACCCACGCGCCCCCATGCGCCGGCGCGTGAGCACTGTTTCGGCCATTTTTTGAAAATCTTCCAGTTGGACAGTCGGATCGCCTAGTAATTCCGAGTCTGTCCATACCTTTTTCGTTTGATTCCGACCACTTTGAGTTTTTCCGGCGACTACACTGATTTTTCCGGCAGCTACAGTACTTTTCCGGCAAACACAGTGTTTTCTTCATCTGTTTCAGAGAATTTTCAGTTGATTCTTTTTGTTATTTGGTGATAATCCAACCATGTCTTTGGGAGTCGATGCTTTCGGGTCTAGAAACCCGGGTTCTGGCAGTTCCGGTGTTATGATTACCTCAGAACCTTTAATGGGAGGTTCAAACTACTTAGATTGGGCTTCATCTGTCGAGTTGTGGTGTAAAGGTCAAGGAGTTCAAGATCATTTAACAAAAAAGGCTAGCGAAGGTGATGAAAAGGCCAAAACACAGTGGGAGAAGGTCGATGCTCAGTTATGTAGTATCCTGTGGCGATCTATTGATTCCAAGTTGATGCCCTTGTTCCGTCCATTCCAGACATGTTATTTAGTTTGGGAAAAGGCTCGTAATCTATACACTAATGACATATCTCGTTTCTATGATGTAATATCGCGAATGACAAGCTTGAAGAAACAGGAATTAGATATGTCTACTTACTTGGGACAAGTTCAGGCAGTCATGGAAGAATTTGAGACGTTGATGCCAGTTTCTGCTAGTATTGAAAAACAACAAGAGCAACGACAGAAGATGTTTCTAGTTCTTACACTCGCTGGACTCCCTAATGACCTTGATTCAGTACGTGACCAGATTTTGGCTAGTCCAACCGTCCCCACAGTTGATGAATTATTCTCTCGATTACTTCGCCTTGCTGCAGCACCTAGTCACCCAGTGAGCTCATCACAGACACTTGACTCATCTGTCCTCGTATCCCAATCAGTGGACAATCGGGCATCTCATACTATGGAAAATAGACGAGGAGGAGGTCGTTTTGGAAGATCTAGACCCAAGTGCTCCTATTGTCATAAACTTGGACACACTCGTGATGTATGCTATTCTTTACATGGCCGCCCAACCAAAAATGCTTATGTTGCTCAGACTGAGACTACAGGTAACCAGGGATTTTCTTTATCTGAAGGGGAGTATAATGAGTTCCTTCAGTATCGAGCAAGTAAGCAGACATCTCCACAAGTAGCTTCTGTTGCTCAGACTAATACTTCTGTTGCTGGTAATTCTTTTGCTTGTGTTTCCCAGTCTAGTCCTCCTGGACAATGGGTTGTGGACTCAGCCGCTTCTGATCATATCTCTGGTAATAAATCACTTTTGTCAAATATTGCGTATTCACAGTCTCTTCCCACTGTTACTTTAGCCAATGGGTCTCAAACCAAAGCAAAAGGAGTTGGACAAGCGAATCCCCTACCCTCTGTCACTCTAGATTCCGTTCTCTATGTCCCTGGCTGTCCTTTTAATCTTGCATCTGTTAGTCGTTTGACTCGTGCCCTCCATTGTGGTATATATTTTATTGATGATTCTTTTATTATGCAGGACCGCAGTACAGGGCAGACGATTGGAACAGGACTTGAATCAGAAGGGCTTTACTACCTTAACTCCCTAAAATCCTCCAAGGCATGTCTAGTTACAGATCCTCCGGACCTAATTCACAAACGTTTAGGACATCCAAGCTTATCCAAGCTTCAGAAGATGGTGCCTGGTTTGTCTAGTTTATCCACATTAGAGTGTGAGTCATGTCAGCTCGGGAAACATACCCGAGCCTCCTATCATCGTAGTATTGAGAGTCACGTAGAGTCTATTTTTTCTTTAGTTCACTCTGATATATGGGGTCCTAGTAGAGTCAGTTCAACCTTGGGATTTCGTTATTTTGTTAGTTTTATTGATGATCATTCAAGATGTACTTGGATTTTCTTAATGAAAGATCGTTCTGAGTTGTTTTCTATATTCCAGAATTTTTGTGCTGAAATTAAAAATCAATTTGGTGTTTCCATTCGCACTTTTCGCAGTGATAATGCCTTAGAATATTTATCCTCTCAATTTCAGCAGTTTATGACTTCTCAAGGAATTATTCATCAGACCTCTTGTCCTTATACCCCTCAGCAAAATGGGGTTGCAGAGAGAAAGAATAGGCACATCATTGAGACTGCTCGCACACTTCTCATTGAATCTCATGTTCCGCTGCGTTTTTGGGGCGATGCAGTTCTCACAGCTTGTTATTTAGTTAATCGGATGCCTTCCTCTCCCATCCAGAATCAGATACCGTATGCAGTATTGTGTCCCCAATCACCCGTATACTCTGTTCCCCCTCGTGTTTTTGGGAGCACTTGTTTCGTTCATAACCTAGCCCCTGGGAAAGATAAGTTAGCTCCTCGTGCTCTCAAGTGTGTCTTCCTTGGTTATTCTCGTGTTCAGAAGGGCTATCGTTGTTACTCACTTGATCTTCGTAGGTACTTTATGTCCTCTGACGTCACATTTTTTGAGTCTAAACCTTTCTTTACCTCTTCTGACCTTTCTGACCCCCTTGATATATCTGAGGTCTTACCTATACCGACCTTTAAGGAGTCTACTATAGCTCCTCCTTCACCTTCCGCCACAGAAGTCTTACCCGAGTCTCCTATAGCTCCTCCTTCACCTTCCGCTATAGAAGTCTTATCCATTCCAGCCGTTGAGGAGTCTAGTGTGGCTCCTCCTAGACTCCCTGCCACAGGAACACCACTTTTGACATATCATCGTCGTCCGCGCCCAGCATCAGGTCCAGCTGATTCACGTCCTGCACCTGACCCTGCTAATACTGCGGACTTGTCTCCTCTTAATCAACCGATTGCACTTCGGAAAGGTATACGGGCCACCCTTAATCCTAATCCCCATTATGTCGGTTTGAGTTATCATCGTTTGTCATCACCCTATTATGCTTTTCTATCTTCTTTGTCCTCTGTTTCCATCCCTAAGTCTACAGGTGAAGCATTGTCTCATCCAGGATGGCGACAGGCTATGATTGACGAGATGTCTGCTTTACATACGAGTGGTACTTGGGAGCTCGTCCCTCTTCCTTCAGGTAAATCTACTGTTGGTTGTCGTTGGGTGTATGCAGTCAAGGTTGGTCCGGATGGTAAGGTTGATCGTCTTAAGGCTCGTCTTGTTGCCAAAGGATATACTCAGATATTTGGGCTCGATTACAGTGATACCTTCTCTCCTGTGGCTAAGATAGCATCAGTCCGCCTTTTTCTATCCATGGCTGCTGTTCGCCATTGGCCCCTCTATCAGCTGGACATTAAGAATGCTTTTTTACACGGTGACCTTGAGGATGAAGTTTATATGGAGCAACCACCTGGGTTTGTTGCTCAGGGGGAGTCTCGTGGCCTTGTATGTCGCTTGCGTCGGTCACTTTATGGTCTAAAGCAGTCTCCTCGAGCCTGGTTTGGTAAGTTCAGCACAGTTATTCGAGAATTTGGCATGATTCAGAGTGAAGCTGATCACTCTGTATTCTATCGGCATTCTGCCTCGAGTCTCTGTATTTATCTGGTGGTCTATGTTGACGACATTGTTATTACCGGCAATGACCAGGATGGTATTACTAAATTGAAGCAACATCTCTTGCAACACTTTCAGACTAAGGATCTGGGCAAACTAAAGTATTTTCTGGGTATTGAGGTCGCTCAGTCTAGCTCAGGTGTTGTGATCTCACAACTAAAGTATGCCTTAGATATTCTTGAAGAGACAGGAATGACAGGTTGTAGACCGGTTGACACTCCGATGGATCCGAATTCTAAACTTATGCCAGGACAGGGGGAGCCTCTTAGCGATGCTGCAAGATATAGACGGTTGGTTGGTAAATTAAATTACCTTACAGTGACAAGACCTGACATTTCCTTTTCTGTGAGTGTTGTGAGTCAGTTTATGGATTCTCCGTGTGATAGTCATTGGGATGCAGTTGTTCGCATTCTTCGGTATATAAAATCAGCTCCAGGCAAAGGTTTATTGTTTGAGGGTCGAGGCCATGAGCATCTTGGATACTCAGATGCTGATTGGGCAGGATCACCTTCTGATAGACATTCTACGTCTGGATATTGTGTCTTGGTAGGAGGAAATTTGATGTCCTGGAAGAGCAAGAAACAGAATGTGGTTGCTCGGTCTAGTGCAGAAGCAGAATATCGAGCGATGGCTATGGCGACATGTGAGCTAATTTGGATCAAACAGTTGCTCAAGGAGTTGAAATTTGGTGAGATTAGTCAGATGGGACTTGTGTGTGATAATCAAGCTGCTCTTCATATTGCGTCAAATCCAGTGTTCCATGAGAGAACTAAACACATTGAGATTGACTGTCACTTTGTTAGAGAAAAGATACTCTCGGGAGATATTGCTACAAAGTTTGTGAAGTCGAATGATCAGCTTGCAGATATTTTCACCAAGTCCCTCACTGGTCCTCGTATTAACTACATATGTAACAAGCTCGGTACATATGATTTATATGCACCAGCTTGAGGGGGAGTGTTAGAATAGTCATGTAAATAGGAGTAAATAAATAACCCTAATCCAATATATATTAGGAGTAGGACATGTTATGTGTGTATATATATAGGGCTCATTGTAACATATGAATATACATTAATAATATATTTTCTCCCGTGCTTTCTCACACAAACAAATTGTTGAGGTAAAAGGCAATGGTCATAGCCAATCTTAGGTATATGCTTTTAGTCAAACATGAACCTTATAATTATTTTTTGGTAACTGAGAGGGAGCCTAATAGTTAATTATTGCCTGCTATTTCGGATGCCATAGGCTTGAATTCTCTTCCCGGCTTCTTTAACAACTCCACCTTAGAATTGAAATGCATGCTTGTAGGGTTGGAAGCTTCCCGAATTAATGTTTGCAACCAGGCGGAGCTTATCTGATGCATGTGCTAATGTGTCCAAACAGCTCGAGAGTGTATATACATCTATTTCTGTAAGTTCTTGATTCCTGATTTACTCTTCTTATAAATACATATAAACATGTGAAACTCAGACTGAGTTGGACAGTAAATCTGTCGTGTAATCGCCATGTACGATTCTGTGAAGTGAATTCTGTATGCTTTGTATATGTCCAATGTCATTGGATATCTTCCAAGGGTTATTACCTTATTTTGTGTTTAAATAAAAACTCAAACTGCTCATGATGATGGCCTGTTTCCTTGCATCTTGAAGTTCATGATTGAGGCTGCACTTCTCTCTGTTTGTATCTTTGTTACGCCTCTTATTGACGAAAATAATCATCAAGCTAAGACAGTTGCCTCCCTACTAACAAAATACTCATTAAGCTAGGAATATGACGTTCAGGCAATGAATCCTCATTTTATTGGTGTTGTAAAAAGAGTTTTTTTGTGTTCTCAAATTGGTGATTATTGGCATGACTGCCGATTTCATTTGTATTGTCTAGATTCCTACTGTATGCGTGTTCATTGACATATGGCATTAGGGAAGTTACGAGTACTACTGACTTTAAATCATGTATATGTAGCTCTAGGTGTTATGAATGCTATGTTAAGCATGCATGACTACATGAGCCACACCATTAAAGAATTTTCTACAGGTGATTTATTGTGCTTTGTTTCTTTAAGACACTCTGTACTAAGTCATAAGTCGCACCCAAGGGTGTGGCTTAGTGGTCAATGAAGTGGATTGAGAACCATGAGGTCAGGTTCTAATCCTAGCGGAAACAAAAAAACTAGGTGATTTCTTCCCATCTGTCTAAGTTTTGGTGGACAGAGTTACGAGTTACCTGATACCTGTTGCTAGTGGGAGTTAGCAAGTATCCCGTGGAAATTATTCCTGTGCGCGTCAACTGGCCCGGATACCACGGTTATTTAAAAAAAAAAAAGGGACACTAACTTGACTCATGACCAAGACACCAAAAAAATAGAAAAAGAAAAATGAACTGCATGGTTCAGGTCATTCTGCATGTGGCTATCAAATAAGAGATGCCCAAGGTTTGCTTCAATGCATCTGTTGTTATGCAGTAGGTCCTGTTTACTGTTCTACCCCTTGGTAGGTAGGGCAGTTATTCAGTCTACAGGAAATATTTGGTTAAGATTTTAACCATTGCTTGCCTGCCTGCTGTGATGTTTGTTTTTTCACATTTTTCTGTTATGTTTAGTGTCATTAACTTTATTGGGTTCCTTTATCATGCCAGGCCACAAAGCGTCATTTAGCTTCACGAATTGACCGCGTCGATTCTAAAATAGACGAGTGTGTGGATAATACTGCTGCTACAAGAGATGAGGTGAGGCCAATAATGGCTTGTACAGTTAGTTAATTTGAAGGTTTGAGATTTCTGATATTTGATGCAGCATTGTTAAATGTATAGGTTTCTGAAATTCGAGGAGAAGTGAGCAAATTTAGTGAGGATGTCCAATCTGTTCACCAAGTTGTCAGATCACTGGTGAGATATTTTCTATGCATCAGCATTTCCATATGAACTTTTTTTCTTGTATATTTTGCCTTGTTAGCTAGATTTGATTTGTCTTGTGGAATTGAAAACTGCCTTTTCTTATATGAACAGGGGACAAAAATTAGTAGGATTGAAGGGAGACAGGTATTTGAATTGGCTTGCTAATTTCATTTTTGGCTTAGCTTAAAAGTTTGTCCGCGTAATAGTCATGGTAGTATTATGATCTGTGTAGAATGAAACAAACTATGGCGTGGAAAAGTTGGTTGCTTTTGTGAGGAGCTATGAAATTGGTAGAGTCAAGGAGCAGATTGAGGTACAACTCCTCTTAATGTTTGATTTCTTCTTTTCCCTATGCTTTTCTCCTAACTATGTTGTCTTCAATGTGTAGGCATCCCCATCTAGCTCATCTAGACCTGCCCTGGAATTACCATCTGTAACTCCCTCAACACGGGTAAATTGTGAAACTATTTTAATATTGCCCGAGTCAATAGTTTCTTTGGTTTATAGTTAAAATGGCTTATCTTCCGTCATCAATAAATTAAATAAAGGGCTTATCGCGCTGCAGACCTGATTCCTTCTTCCATCTCTTGTTTGTGTCTTTATAATTTATCCTGCTCTTGGTGGTTTGGAAAAGTTGAATGATCTACTTATTTCTGTTGCAAGACCATGTTGGTTTTGGTTTGTCGAGCATCTTCAGTCATATGGGGAAAGGCCGACTCTAGTGCTGACTTTGTATTAATTGATTTGAAGTCCTGGCAAATTTACATTAAAGAGTGACTTCTTTGCTTTTTGTCTTAGACTTCTAAGTTTTCTTTGCATGCCAATCTTGTGATACTGGCTATGCATTGTCTGGTAATAACCTGCATTTTGCTTCAACTTTTCTGCAGGCTGGGCCTTTGTCTCCAAGTTCATCAATCGAACAACCATCTCCATCTGCTTCTAGTGTATCTCCGAAGGTTTGTTAATTGGTTAATTTTGCAGCCATTAATACTGAAGACCAGTTTCTGCCCCATTTTACTCACATTAGCTTTATAGAAGCAGTTTACAAGCAAAAGTCTAACTTAGCTTGGACTGGATAAAACATTATACCGACACTGGCCCTTCCCAGAGTGTTAAGTACTTTGTAGAAGTACTTCAACCTTGGTCTTAACGATCAGAATGCTTCAGAAGTTAGGGTCTTCCAAATAGTCGTATACATGAAGCTCTCTATCATCTTCTGCTGATAAAAAGAACTAATCCCCGTTTAAACTTTTGCAGCGTCCTTTGCATAGTGCTATATCTGCCTCAGGCCTGAAGGTATTCATGAGTTTCTATTAAGCCCTAACCTTTTAGCCATCTACACAGATCTGAAATTGGACCCTTTTTGTTTTCCTCTCTTTAGGAGCTTGGAGGTATATCAGATATAGTCAAAGTGTCAAGTGAAAGCAGTCCTCAGATTTCCAGTGCTGTTTTCACCTCAGAACAGAGCAATGAGAACTCTGGTTATAGTGTGTTTGGGCGTACGTTTTCTGGCATTGGTGCTTCTTTTATCACAAGAAGCCGCAGTGCTATGCAGAATTTTAGGTGAAGACAGTTCAGCAATCAGTAAAATAATTGATCTTTTATATAGTATATATTCAAGGTTAGTGTTGCTAGCTGAGCATCGATCTCGGCTCAGTGAGTATTTTTGCCATTTTTTGATGGCTGAATTTTGTAGAGCTAATTTTGACCAAGGTAAATTTAGGTTACATATGTAAGTTCAGGCTAGACATAAGAGAAGCAGGAAATTGGATGAGAGGAGTTTCAAGTCAAATTATCTCCTGTTTATCAAATGAATGTTATCATCACATGAGTGTTATCTGGTGCTTTTTGCATTTTTTATTTCGGTGCAGCTTACCCTGCCTAGGTCTTTGCTTTTCAAGGCTGCTTCTTTGTATATGTTGGGTTGATTTGTTGTCTGTAGTACTTAGACCGAGAGCTGTTCCCGATGAGGACCAATATAGTCCAGGGATGTGTTCCGTTGGGGCATATACATTACAAATGATATACTCTTATCATGCATCAGTAGATATGATGATTGTCACGACCCAGCCTAGGGCTGAGATGGATAACCGGCACTAAGTGCCGATAATGTACTAATCATGAATATAGACTGATAAACTAAACAAGCATGAGCATAGCTGATAAGAACGGTACAATTTGGAAAGCCGACATATGAAAACATACTAACTGCACAGGGACGGAGTAGGGCCTCGTCATACGAAGTAAGTGGAGTGACTCCAACGGCTGATAGATGGCCTACTGATGTGGCTCAAGTGTTGATCTATTTGTACCTGTGCGACATGAAACGTAGCGCCCCGAAAAGGACGTGAGTATGATATATACAAAGTATATGTTAAGCATACTAAAGTATGTTGTAAGTTGGAAATCTGATATAAGCTGAAAGCCAAACAAGAGTCTAAACTAGAAACTGATCTGGAATTGAATCGAATTTTAATCTGAAACTAAACTAATATCTGAACTGGTACATGTCTGGCGTTATGGGTTGTATCCCCCAATCAGGTAACGATACATCTGAATTAGCCTCATGTAGAGCCGTCAATATGGGCTTGGCCCGTTGGGCCAGCCCAGCCCAGCTCGTGATTTAGCAGGGTTGGGCTAGAATTTTTGGAGCCCGTTTAAAAATGAGGCTTTTAAGCCTGGCCCGAGTAAGCCCGTGGCCCTGAGGCTTGACTGAGGCTGGGTCGGGCTGGCCCGTGGGCCTTATAAAATATTTATTTAAAATATATAAAAAATAAAAAGTATACTGCCTTTAGAGATGAAAAGTCAGAATTGGATCTTTACTAAGAGGAACCAAAACTTATCTTGAGAAGTTTCAAGAGATGGATGTTATCATGTATTGGAAGGATCATTCTAGAAAATATCCCGATCTTTCAATGATGGTGCGTGATGTACTTAGTATTCTTAATACCATTGTAGCATCGGAATCAACATTTAGCTTTGGTGGCGTGTTCTTACTAAGTACAGAAGTTGCATTTATTATGAAAATGTCCAAACACGTGTTACTACTCGTAATTGGCTGCACAGTTTTCCCAAACTCAAACTGGTAATATTTTTTTTACGTGAATTTAAATGTTATTAATTTTTAAAATTTAATTATTTTTAATATTTCACTAAATAATATTGCATATGAATTGTAGATGAAAGTGAAGATGTTAAGACAACCTTGTCACAAGCGGATTCAAATGTGTTTGATGAAGATGATGTGTTGGATATCTCATAAGCATCATGAACGTTCTCTTGAATAGTTTGTTTTAAGTTTTGACTTTTAGTGAATGAAATATAGTCTTGTCTTTTACTTTTTTTAGTGTTTATTGTGATATATTGGAACAATATAAAAAGTTAGTAAGTTTTGCAAATTTTTTCCAATAAGATATTTTTTAACTTTTAAATAATTATCTTTTTTTAGGTTAGAACTTAAAGAAAAAATATAAAATTATATTTTTAAAAATGATGGGCCGGCCCGTGGGGGCCCGCGGCCCACATAGGGCTGGGGTGGGCTGACAATTATAAGGCCCATCAAAATGGTGGGCTAGCCCAGCCCAGCCCGTCAATTGCCCATATTGACAACTCTAGCCTCATGTACAGTCATGCAATGCAAACTGTAGTTATATACGTATATATGACATGCTTGACTGGCATTATGGACTATATTCCCCAACAGGTAAATATATAATCAGTAGGCCCGACTGGTGTTATGGGCTATCTCCCCCCAGCATATGATCAATAGACTTCGCTGGTGTTATGGCCTATATCCCCCCCCCCCCCCAGCATAATCAATGTAAGCATGTATGAGGCATAACACATGTGGCACCATCTTATGGACTCAAGATATCATGAAGGAAATCATAAACGAAATCACAAACGTAATCTGACGCTCGTCATCCATAAGTTGGATGGAGGAGCCTATCCCCATTGTAGGGAGAAACTGAATATGTACATGAGATACTAAGGCTAATTAACTCATTAGGGTCCCTCTAGAATCAATATAGAACCAAGGAACTCAAAATTTGTCCAACTCTTCGAATTTCCAAAATTTTCGGTAGAGTTTCCCCTAAAACTGGATGATCCCAAAAAACACAGTAAACACCACAATATAAACGGGAATGGATACCCAACCAAGATGATAACATCAAACTAGAGGAGATCCAGTTATCTACAATAGTGTCGAACGACTGACAAAATGGAATTATGAACATAATGTCGGCTCGGAGTGGCTAACTTGTGACATGAAAGTCTAAATATGATTTAAGAATAATCTAAGCATCAACACGTGATAATTAAGCTCATATAATCTTAAATGAAGCTATTAGGATCATATGGGGGTTAGGTATACATAAAAACATCAAAGGAACGAAACAAACAGAAGTCCGGATGGCATAGGCCAAATGGGCGATTCACCCTTTTTGTTTTTGTTTTTGTTGTGTTTTGAAGTTCCAACCTAAACTAGTTTCTTCCATACTGTGAAATGGAATTGCATACTATATAAGGATACAATACTTGCTCAAATTTTCCTTGAAAAACTCTTAGAGCCCGTTTGGATTGGTTTGTTTTAAGTGTTTTTAAGCCAAAATAACTTTTAAGCCATTTTGTAGTATTTGGATAAAGTAAAAAAAAAAAAAATTGCTTTTAAGCACTTGTTTTAAAGCTAAAATGACAAAAATAAGCCAAAAGCTAGAATTCTTAACTTATGACTTAAAAGCTATTTTGGCTTAAAAGTTACTTAAAACAAGCCCATCCAAACGGTCTCTTAAAAGATCAAGAATAAAAGTTAGAACATAGTTACACCAAATCATGCCGAAAATGAAATGAAAACCTTACATACCTCTTGCGTTCTTGCTTCCAAACCTTATTCCATTGATCCACACCCTTTCGTATGCTTGTATAGCTAAAATACAGAGGTGACAAGCTTGCTTAGCCACGAAGCTCTTTCCAAAACTCGACATATAAGGAGAAAGGAGGATGTCAAAGTCTTACTCATGTCGTAAGGATCGCGTTGATGTGTTCGTTTCTTGATTTTAAGTTGTGGATGATAGAATTGTTTCAAAACCCTAAGGATATGTTTAGGAGTCCTAGAGAGAGTCTTAGGTCTGATTTGGGTCGAAAATAATACTTGGAAATGAAAGCCACAACTTTATATAGCAAGATAATTCTCAACCGACCTTGTGGGTCCCAAAGGGAGCTACTTGCGCAATCTCGCAAAAATGCGAATATCTCACTACTCCGATATTGTATCGACAAACGGTTTAATGAGTTGTAAACTAGACTCATAGATCTTCAATTTGGTGGATGGATTACCCCCTAACTCCAAGTATATTGGTAAAAACCTCAATGACATTAGACCCAAATTTCAATACAATTTTTGAGTATAACTTGTGACGGCTTTCGTCGACTTTTGTTTCAAAACTCTCTTGACTTTAAAACTTAACACACGACTATCATACGACTAAAATACCTCATCACCTTCTTATCATGTTAAGCACCCCAGTCTCACCCCCAAAAGTACGGGTTACAACATTCCCAACTTGCCGACATTCGACGAAACTTATTTTCTTCAATTCCTTTAGCTTCTAAACCTTCTAACCCTCTTGGTACTTGTAGTTCATGATCGTAAATATTTGTAAACTCCAAGGTAACATGATTAACTTCATGTACTTTTAAAGATGATCTCATTCTCGAGCTTACATCAATTGACTTATCGACGTACTTTTACGTACGAAAACATGGGGTGTAACAATGATATGAAGCTATCTTTGGCGAGCTTTCGTGGAATCCTGTGGTATCAGCTGTATTAAAGAAATATCCAGCGTTGGCAAGGCTCTAAGGTGGTAGAAATGAATGCATACGCTAATGCAGGCTTGAGTAACTCTCTTGCAGATGAAAATTAAGCACAGGTTACTTGATTGGTTTAAGTGTTCACAGAAACTACTCCCTTCCATCCGACGTCACCTTTCAAATGCATATTCTTGTGCCTATTATCAATAAACATGCTACACATATATGCTTACATAGTTACATCGCTTTGAACAGGGCAAGAAAGGTCTTTGGATCTTCACCTTTTAATGCTCTGGTATTGGCCCTTGGCTTTTCATTGTTTTGAATGAGAATCTTATGTAAAATTCTTGCCCTCCAAAACAACAATCTTGTATTCATAGTACTACCGTGGAAGGAAAAAGGTCACCTTGGTAGCTACTTGGCCTGTTGGCACTGCAAATTCTGAAATATTAAAGAATCTACAATATAATTCACGTGATGATAATAACTGAAACTGCAAAAAATCAACTTACTCTTGATGTTTACTGGAAAAAATTCAATATCGCCGTTCAGCAGTATATTTGATTTTGAACCGTCTCCCTAGATTAATGGGGCATGTAATTTGAAAGAGCCTATAAGATTTCATCATTTTGCCAAAAAAAAAAAGAAAGTAAAATGAAAGAAAATTATTGAATTTTGGGAGCTTATAATTCTTTTTCTTTGGTGGTTAGCTGAACAAAAAGATTGGTAGTTAACATTTGACGAAAGTCCAGGTGGTATTTGGTGTATGTGACTAGCATATGAGAAGCAAATCAATGTGACGATGAAATTCAACAAATGTTAAATTTTAGGAAAAAATTAGTTAAGCTAGTTAATAATTAGTTACTCTTTTTGAATTTTGAATTAAAAATAATTAAATATCTATATATTTTTAAGAAAACTATTTTATATGTATATATATATATATATATATATATATATATATATATATATGACTAATTTTTTTTTGAGATGAGAAAGTATTTGAATAATAATTCATATGGTTATGCTATATGGATAAGATCATGTAACTAAAAATATTATAATTGATAAAACTAAAGACAAAAACATAAATAATAATTCCAAGAAATAAATAAAATATAATTTAACTTCTTGTATAGTAATCTTAGTAAAAAAATTAAAATTTCATATTAAATACAAACGAGAAGAAGAATTCGATTTAATTTCTTATTGAAAATGTCACGCCCCGAACCTGGGGGAGACCCGCACCCGGTGCCTCACCTAACCTTGCGTACCAACTTGCGACTAAGCGACTTTGAACATATAATGTCATACTTTGGCCATGGGGCCACATTGCAAGACAATTTGCGAAGCAAAATATAAAACTGAACTGAAGCTAACGCTAACTAAACATCAATATAACGCTGGGCCGACAAGGCCGTCATAACTACTACAACTAACAAACCAGCAAAATATACATATAAGGCCTACAAGCCCAACATACTGCAGTAACTGACAGGATATGTCTACAAGCCTCTACTGATGGATGTACTGTGATCGGAACAGGGCCCCGACCTACCCATAACATATATACATATATACATAAGATGTACACAAAACTCTAGACCCGGCAACTCCGAAAGACGTGGAGCTCACCGATCGGGCTGAACTCGGGCAACACCTACTGAGGAGGTCTACCCGTCTGTCTGTCTGAACATGCACGCATTAAATGCAGTGCCCCCAAAAAAGGGACGTTAGTACGAAATAATGTATCGAGTATGTAAGGAAATAAAATAACTGAAAGTTGAAACTGAACTGATAATATGATAACTGAAAGTAACTGGGAGTCAAAGATGATCTGGAGATGTACTTACCTGCTGATACTGACTCAACTCTCTCTATATAGTAAGTAAAATAAATGTCCGGCCCTATAAGGCTCGGAACGTGTAACTGCTCCGCCGTAGTAGGCTCGCTCATAGGCGCTCGACCATACTAGTCTTTGTATCTCGGCCATTCTAGGCTCGCTCATAAGCGCTCGGCCACAGTAGGCTCAGTATATAACTTACCATCTGATCTAAGGTTGCCCAATAGGGGCCTGTCCATCGGTTATAGCTCGATGATGGTGAAAATACTGTAATACTGTATATATATATAGACCCTCTGCTCTCTTGACTAGAGAAGACAATACTTAACTGAATATAAAATCCCGATAAGGGGAAATACGGTAACTTATGAAACTAGGATAGTGTATATAAATTCGGGAGTATGAACTTCTCCTTATGCCTCGTTATTAAACACATGTAATTACGAGATCGTGCCAAAATGAAGGAAGGGATTAGCCTTAACATACCTTATCACAATCTTTTCAATCACCAAGTTGAACTCGCCTCTTCGTACCTTAATCTACAACAATGATAATAATACTATCATTAAGTTACGAAAGGTACAACTATCGCACAATGAACGACAAGCTTATTTTGTATTAAAACGGGCAGCATCTTCCCTATAATCCTTACTTCCTCCAAATTCAAGAAAATACCAACAACACAAGAACACAATAATAACAACATATATACATTATTTTCCGGCCTTATATACACCATCCAATACCGCAAAATAGCCCAACACACCACAATCTCTTCATACACAAAACGACCACTGTAGTAGTGTCAAACGACCCGGAAATGTTACGACGAACGCCCAGCCCACCACCCTACATTTATATGGTGTTTCTACACACCCTTCCTCCTCCAAAACTCCACAAAATAGTAGTAAAACACGCAGCCCAACAGCAATACAAAATAGTCCACAAAACAGTCTGCTACAAGTGAATAACTCGAACTTACGGCTTCCGATCATCGTCCCGTGAGTTCTTACAAGTACGTAACGACTTACCATGTATTTACAGCAGAAAAAATGGATGAAAGAGAGTAGTAAACATACATTATTTGTTGGATAACTCAGCTCCTATCTTGGTTCTTCAAACTCTAGGTTTTACCTCCAATTAGAACTTGAAAGGGAGAGAAAATCAATTAGGGTTTGTGGGAAATTTTTGGGAGGATTTTTGTAGAGCTTATGTCTGGTTATTATGCCCTATTTTCAGTCTAATATATGAAGAAAATAGGCCTTTAATAGGCCTCTTTGGACGACCCTAAATGGCCCATTTTTGGGCTCTCATTTAAGCAAGAAGGTGACACGCCTACTTGTCACCTAGTCGTCTGCGCAGTCTTGCAAAAAAAACTCATATCTCTCTACTCCGATGCTGTATTGACAAACGGTTTAATGTGTTAGAAAATAGACTCATAGATCTTCAATTTGATGGGTAGAAAACCCCATAAATCTAAGTATATTGGGAGAAAATCGCAGTTACATTTGACCCAAATTTTCAGTAAAACTTATGAACGTAACTTGTGATGACTTTCATCAACTTTTGTTCCACAACTCGCTTGATTTCAAAACATAACACACGACTATCATACTACTAACCTAATTCATAACATAACCTCATCATGTTAAGCACCTTAGTCTCACCCCAAAAGTACATGTTATGACATTCCTAACTTGTCGACTTTCGACGAAACATTGTTTTCTTCAATTTCTTTAGTTTCTGAACCTTCCAACCCTCTTTGTACTTGTTGTTCATGATCTTCAATATTTGTAACCTCCGAGGTAACATGATTAACTTACTTTATATACTTTCAAATATTATCTCATTTTTTGTCCTACATTAGTTTGCTTACGACGCACTTTTACATATGAAAATATAGGGTGTAACAGAAAATAGTACAAAAATATTAATTATTATAATTATTAGTAGATTTATGACATATAATAAAAGAACTTCTCTATTTAACCTTTGAACTAATTCAACACCATCCATTTAGAAAAATAATACAATAATATTCGCATTATAAATAAACACTAAATGAAAAAAATTAAAATATTATAGAACAAAAACTAATGTATAATGTAACAACCCGGTCAATCATTTTGAGTATTGTAGCCCCGTTTTTCTATTTAATACTTCTCTGTTCATTTGTGGTTATGGGACTTGCCGGGGTGGATAGTTTGGTTCCGAGGGTATTTCGGAGTGAATTGGGACATTTAGTCCCAAGGTTGAAGGCCTAAGTTGAAAGAGTTGATCATAGTTTGATTTTTGTGTAGACAACTCTGTAATGGAGTTTTGATAATTCTGATAGTTTCGTATGGTGTTTAGGACTTCAGCGTATGTTCGGATGTTGATTTGGAGGTCCATAGGTTGATTTAATGTTGTTTGGCGAAAATTGGAAGTTGAAGGATGAGAGGTTTGACCGAGAGTTGACTTTGTTGATATCGGATTCAAATTTTGGTTTCAAGAGTTGGAAAAGGTCCATTATGTCATTTCGGACTAGTGTGCAAAATTTGAGGTCATTCGGAGTTGATTTGATATGATTCAGCCTGAGTTTTGGAAGTTTAAAGTTCATTAGTTCATATGCTTGGATTGGGGTGCGATTCGTAGTTTTGATGTTTTTTGGTGTGATTTGAGACTTTGAGTAAGTTCGTATAATATTTTAGGACTTGTTGGTAAGTTTGGATGGGGCCCCGAGGGTCTCGGGTGTGATTCAGATGGACTACATGCCATTTCCTTCATGTTTGGGGCTGTTGTTCTGAGGTTCTGGCTTCCTTCTTCGCGATCGCGAAGAAGCTGTCGCGATCGCGGAAGGAATTTTATTGGCAGGGGAAATTGTTAATCGTGTTCGCGATGTTGAGCTCACGTTCTCGAATTTTTGAGGGGTACAGGATTCACGATCGCGAATAGGATGACGCGTTCACGTATAAGAAGTGTTCAGCTGGGGCGTCAGGTGTTAAGATTACGCGATCGCGGAAGGTTGCCCGCGTTCGCGAAGGTTCAGGATGTTGAACATCGCGCTAGCGAGTTGGGTCTCGCGTTCGCATAAGTTAATTCTAGGGCAGAGATTATTTGTTCTTCGCAATCGCGGCGTAGGTCTCGTGATCCCGATGCATAATGTATGTGCTGACTATACAGTACTCTATTTCGAGGGCTTGGTTCATTTTAACATATTTTGAGTTGTAGAGCTCGGTTTTGGACGATTTTGGAGGGATTTTCATGATTTGGAGCAGAGTAAGTGTTTTTGACTCAGATTTTTTCATTATTCATGATTCCATATTTTATTTTATCATTCAATTGGTGATTTAAATTAGAGAAATTGGGGTTTTTAGTAAAAACTTTCCTAAAGTATAAATTGAGGATTTGAAGGTTGATTTAAAGTCGGAATTGGATGAAATTGGTATGGTTGGACTCGTAATTGAATGGGTGTTCGTAATTTGTAATTATGGTCGAGTTCCGAGGCGCGGGCCCGAGGTTGACTTTTTGGAATGATTTTTTTATTTTGATTAAAGATCTTAGCTTTATCATTTGGATTCGATGCCTATGACTTTTATTAATTATATTAAGTTAATTTGGCTATATTCGGGTCGTCCGAAGGTTGATACACGCGGGAAGGGCTTGTTAGCAGAGTGATTTGGCTTGCTTGAGGTAAGTATCTTACCTAGTTGATTGAGGCACTAGTTGCCTGAATTATTTGTGTAGCTACATGCTATGAGGGGCGCATATATTTGGGGTTGAGCCCATATGCATGCACCGAGGTACTATTTTTATGCTCGGGGTAGTGCTTAGGCTATGACATGCCTTGAATTGATTACTAAGCTTCAAGCTGTGTTGTTTCTTCTATTTGTACCCATGTGAGCTATTTGTACCACATTTGAGATTTTGTTGAGGTTATTCTCCCTATTGAACCTGATAAATTGCTATTTCGTGATGAAACTGTTTGTTCTAGTTGTGATAGCACATGTTGCACATGCCTAGACTATAGCATGTTATTTATACATGTCTAGGAGTATGAAACTTGATAATTATTAATCATGTACATGTATTCTTGTATGTTTTCTTTCTATGTGTTACAATCTGGACTGGTATCCTGTGACCACACCAGACAAATTGTGATTATTGGTACGTGAGTGGTCCGTGCGGATCCAGATTGATATTATTAGCACGTGAGTTGTCCGTGGAGCACCAGAGTTTTCCGTGCGGTTGATATTATTAGCACGTGTGTTGTCCGTGCAGCACGTGAGTTGTCTATACAGCGCATGGATATGGATCCATCCCCTTAGGGCCACCCTCTCATGTTTCTCTCTTGATGGTGTACACGCGGATTCGAGGAAATTGATAAGCGATTTGGTTCGGATATGGGATTATTGAGGAAAATATGTCTAGTGTTTGCTTTGGATTTTGCATTTCATCTTTACTTGCAATTTTCGTGGCTAATTACCTAATTTATTTGCATATCATCTTTATATGCTATATCATTGACAGAACAGAGAACTTGAGTATTTGTGCACACACACCTGATTCTTTCTGTACTTTATGACTTGATCACATTATTATTTTATACTTGTTAAATTAATGAAATTGTACATGTTATAGCAAGTATCATTATAATTCTTTCTTCTTTTACCTCATCAAGGTAGATTTGCATTCTTGACCACAGTCTTGGCGTCTATTTTCTTATGTACTGTTATCTTTATTTCAAACAATATTGTACTTGGTCATTTTCAATTTGTATTTCCGTATTAGAGCCCATGACTGTATTTACCAGTTCTAGGAGATTTATCATGTATTGGTCTTATTTTGTTATATTGAGGTTTCAGACTTATGGTATTTCTATAAATTTCGCTATTTCGGTTCTTTATTGTTATGTCAGGCTTGACTAGTAAGTGTGTTAGGCGCCATCATGACGGGTTGGTTTTGGGTCGTGACAAGTTGGTATTAGAGCCCTAGGTTCATAGGTATTACGAGTCATTAGCAAGTTTAGTAGAGTCTTGAGGATTGGTACGGAGACGTTTGTACTTATCGTCGGGAGGCTACCGAACTGTAGGAAACTTCAGTTTATTGCACTATTGTCGTGCGGGTTTGTTATTTCCGAAGTTTGGAACTTGGCTCTTCTATTCTCTCACAGATGGTGAGGACACGTGTGACCGGATCAGGCGGACGGCCACCAGTACGACCAGTTAAGGCCGCGAGAGGCCGGGGCCGCGATAGAGGCCGAGGTGTGGCTCGTACTTGTTACGATCCAAAATCTACTATAGACCGTGATGGTGCCCAACATCGCCGCTAGGCAAGCCAACACTTAATTATTCATTTTATTATTTTTAAAAATCATGAATCTTATTTAGGTAGAGAGGTCAGTGCATTAAATTAAATCGTAGTTACTTACAGTTTAATTAAAGAAATAATAATAATAAGTAAAAGTGTACCAATGTAAATCAATCCATAAAATTCTAGAACACCCCCAAAACCGGTGTCACAAGTGCATGAGCATCTAATAGAAGGTACAATAACAATACAACATCTGTCAGGAATACAAGTTAGACAGGAAAATGTAAATAATTCTAATGGAGACTCTGTACGCTACGGATCGTAACCAAGGATGCATCTCACCGTAAAGTCCCCACAATAGCTACGCCTTTGCACCAAAAGACCACCAGAAATATATACCTGCACAATAAGTGCAGAAGTGCAGCATGAGTATGTAAATTAACGTATATCCAGTAAGGTTCTAGCCTAACCCGGAGAAGTAGTAATTTACTAGGGGTCGACATCGACACTTACTAGTAGTACAATAAAGCAAGTACAATAGAAATAAACAAGTATGATGCATGGTAATTAAACAGTGTAAACAAATATAGATACGTGCTACGATCCTCCTCCGAACAGTAAACACAAGCTATCAATTATCGGTTACCTCCTCAACCGGAGTATATATAAATGGTCCCCACCAGATGAGTCATCACAACTCAAAGCAGGAAAACTCGCGGATACGCTGGCTTCTTGTCAAATATCACGCATGATTCTTCCGAGGCGAACGGCCCGATCCCATAAGAGTGTTTCATGAAGTTGCCGAGGCGAACGGCCCGATCCCATAAGAATATGTTATAATAATCCTGCCGAGGCGAACAGCCTGATCCCATAAGAATATGATACTGCCGAGGCGAAGGGCCCGATCCCACAAGAATATGATGCAGTCGAGGCAAACGGCCTGATCCCATAAGAATATGATGCTACCGGGGCGAACGGCCCGATCCCATAAGAATATGAAGATTTAAAGGGTCCTTGACTCCACTCACGAATAAACGTGTGAGTTATGAAATTTAAGGAAGCTTTTGGATGAAAACGCACAACGCGAGAGAAATTCATAAGGGAAGCACAAATTATTTTGCGGCTTATCAAGCAGCTCGTCAAATCTCTACAATAGCGAGGTCGATCACTCTACGCAAGCCTAGTCTCTGGTCGTAACGTGAAATCAAGTAACTAAGCAGACAATAATAACTCAACCAGTACAAATAAAGCGTGGTGTGAATCCTAGTCTACCCGGACATACTTAGGAATTCTAGCATGTGCACGGACACTCGTCACCTCATACGTGCGCAGCTCCCACAACATGTAGCATATAACAAGAATAACACCTACCGGGTAATTTTTCCCTCACAAGGTTAGACAGGAGACTTACCTTGCTCCGAAGTTCCATAACCAGCTCCATCGCCTCTCTAACGCCTCAAACCGATGCTCGTCGATCCAAAACTAGTCAAACAATGTGCAAACCAATCAAAATATACCCCAATGCATATGATTTAATAATTTACAATGATTCCCAACTCTGCTCGAAAAGTCAACAAAGTCAACCCTGAAGCATACGTGCCCAGATTCCAAAAAATTTCGAAGATAACATACTCATAACATTACGAACTTAAATATATAATTTATTCCTAATTCTATGCCCAATTTTGTGGTCAAAATCCAAGAATACCAAATTCTAGGTTTTCTTCAAAGTCACACAATTCCACCAATTTCCATGTTTAAATCCACATATAAACCATGTATTTAACTCGCACGGTACAGAATTCACTTACCTCAAGATTGACGATGAAAACGGTGCTCCTAAATCGCTCCAAAGTCGGCTTCCATTGAAGAAATGAAGTGAAAATGGGCCAAACCCCCATTTTTTAAAAACCACAATGCCTAGAAAATCTCGTTTCTGCGGTCCAAAAGGTCGCTTCTACGGCTTCAATCTCGCACATGCGAGAACCCACGCCAGGTCGTCGGCCGCATCTGCGATCCCTGTTGCGCTTCTGCGCTGCCCCTTCCGCAGGTGCGGTTCCACTTTTGCGACATAACGACCGCTCCTGCACTTGCCTGGTTGCTTCTACGGTGTTGCATCTACGGTGTTACCAAAAAGTTCCATAACATAACAGGGACCTGCTCGAGGCCTCAAATCACATCAAACATCATCAAAACTATGAATCGATGATCGAAACCTTTCTTTAACCTTTCAAACTTTTAAACTTCTCCGAACTCGTCCGAATTATACTTAAACATCCCGAAACGACGCCAAATTTTGCGTGGAAGTCAAAAATCACGATACGAACCTGTTCCAAGGCTCGGAAATCCAAACGGACATTGATAACACCAAAATTCACTTCAAATCAAAATTAAGAAATTCTAAGACCTTCAAAATGCTAATTTTCCACAACAAGCGCCGAAATGCTCCCGGCCCACCAGATACTCAACCCGAACACGCGCCCAAGTCCGAAATCATCATACGAACCTATTAGAACCTTCAAATTTTGATTCCGAGATCGTTTGATCAAAAGTCAAACCTTAATCAACTCTTCCAACTTAAAGCTTCCAAATTGAGAATTTTACTTTCGAAACAACTCCGAAATTCAATTCCGACCATACGTGCAAGTCATAATACATGACGTGAAACTACTCAAGGCCTCAAACCGCCGAACGACGCGCTAGAGCTCAAAATGATCGCTCGGGTCATTACAGTACTACAACCAAAGCAACACCTGTGGAGCCACTAGTTGCTCCAGCTGAGGAGCAGGTACCAGATATTGTTGAGCATATGGGACCAGCTCTGGAACCACCAATGCCTATCATTATTCTCGGCCTTCAGGAGGCTTTGGCCCAGATTTTGACTATGCGCGCGAGCCTGGATTAGGCGGTTTCGATTATAGCTGCACCATCCACCTCACAGGCTAGGAGAGGTGCCTAAACTCTTGTCGCCCGTACTCCAAAGCAGCTGCTCGGCCGAGGTTAGTCCACTTATGATTGATAAAGAGCAGAAGGGGTTAGAGCGGTTTGTGTCACACCTCCTTTTACACACCTACCCCGAAGGATAATGTATAAGGGAGTTTTTCCATTTAAAGTGACATTATTCGAAATGGGATTATTTATTTATTTTTAGAGTCGCCACTTGGGATAGGATTGGCTTTTGATGTCCCAAGTCACCGGTTTAACTTGAATCCCAAATCGAGGAAAATTTCGACTTCCCAGTTGGAGTCTGCGAACCAGAAATTCTGAATAAGGAATTCTGTTGACCCGAGGGAAGGTGTTAGGCACCCCCGGATCCCGTGGTTCTAGCACGGTCGCTTAAATTATTATAATTGGCCAAAAATCTGATTTTAATGCATGTTTTAACTTATGTGCTTTTTAACTATAAAAACTTTTATTATTATTCAAAAAGAGAATTGCAACGTCGTGAAAACGCGTCTCGAACCACGTCACATAAATGCACCCGCGATTTTTGGCACATTTGGACTTCGTTGAGATTTGGATTTGGGTCACATAAATGTGCACCCGAGTTTAGGAAAGAAATATTATTTAAGTAACGGGCCTAAAGCAACTAGCGTATTATTAACTTCATGGGAGGCCATGAAATTCGCTAAATGGCACGTCCCGAGTTCTAAGTATTTTTAATGGAAGTAATTAAAGAGAGTCAAGCAATTTGTGATTTTATTTGGCGCGGCGCACCTCAATTTCATTTTTAAAGGATATCCTAAGGGTGAGCTACTATTATCTATTAAGGTTTGCCACTTAACTTGAAAGGCCCAATGCCTAAACCTTATTTTTTTTAAAAACCAGTAAGTCCAAAATGATTCAGGACTTCCTCACGTTGGGTGTAAAACCAGCCCATTCCAATGACGAAAGGAGACAGGTGAAAGACCTGGCCCAGGGACAGGGGTGTGCTATCAGTCCCGCTCGTAGGAGTTGTCCAAAATTTGGGCCACAAGATGAGCCCAATCCGGACGTATAATTGGAATTAAGTCTCAAGACCAAATCCCTATGGGCCTGAGCTTAGCAGAATTAGTATATTATGCAACTGGGCCTACGCTAGGACCAATCTTTAAAGTCCAAATAACCCAAACAGTAAGGCAAATTAATTTATACCAATGCAAGAGAAACCTTTGGCACAGATGAACATTAATTCTACTCATGTGCCAACTTTGGAAACTTCAGTTTTCATATGCCAACATTAGATAAATAACAGTGATTAACATGTTTAAATTGAGAGAATATATGACCGGTGGTGTTTTAATTTTTTCAGATCTTAAAACTAATAATCAAATAGTTTCAAAATTGAACTGTGGGAACTAAGTACCAAAACCTGGAATCAGAACTAAAAATTAAAGTAATACAAATTCACAGTGATCCTACAATCACTTTCCAGTTCAAAAGTATTCAAACCTATAGCTAAACGTGATAATGAACCTTGAATATATTTAGAAGTCCATAGTCCAATTACTACAATTATCAAAAGTCTAAATCATATAACTCTCAACACTCCAATGAAGACTAAGTACAGCATTTGAAACAAGCATACTTGCAAGCAAATTAAGAGTAAACACAACTATGCTAGGCATCTAAACCAAGGTAAAACAGTAGGAAGAAAATTCATGGAAGACAACAAGTAACATTTCATCATTATCTTCAAATTTGATCACACATCTTTTATTCAACCTTCCCATATCATTTGAGGCCAGAGGAGTACCTGGAAATTGGAACAAAAATAAGAGGAATTGGAGGTCAGCTAAACAGCAACACAGTGACTGATGCAATTTCAGCAGAAACCCAGCAAATCCAAAACAAAATCCAGGAACAGGATGCAGTAAACCCCAAAACTAAGCTTCAATCGAACAAAGGACTCAGCCGAATTTTAAAAACCAGACTTTGATGAACCAGTTCAAATGAAAACAGCAGATCTGGAGGAACTTCTAGGCTATTTTTTGTGTTGATTTTTCAGGATTTTTGTTTGAGCTTTAAGATCTAAACCTATGAACTTGAACTCTCAAATTCTGCAGTTTTTGTGTTGAATTTCAGTAGCTTTTAGGCTCTCTAGAACTCTTTAAGATCTGAAAATTCCCTCTCAAAACTCTCAGATTTCAAAACTTTGGATTTCAAATTTTCAGACCTCAAAACCTAGCTTGCAAGGCAGGGTATACTGCCTTTTATAGGCAAATATTAGGGCACCTTTCAGATTTTTACTTTACACCTTAGCCCCATCTTAATTTTCAGTTTTTAGCTTAAAAGCCCTTAGGGTACTGACTTGTTACCCAAGTTATACTACTTAATTCCTGAAATTTAAATGGGAACCCCAATCTAGAAGGTTCTAGGGGGTTCTACTTCAGTTACTGCAAGATTCCCTAATTAGAACTACCCAATATTCCCCTTAAAACCCCTGAAAATTACCTAAAATTATTAACCTAGGTTAGGCTAAACCCAAGTCCAACTAACCAGCCCTTTTAACTTGGTCAGTGATGACCATGGTTAATTATAAGGGCTTTGAATTATTCAGTACTAACCAAACAATAGCCAATCAAGACAAGACCCCAAAATTGGGATGCAAATCCAACTAACCCTAATTTTCAAACTTGAATTAACTAGTTAAAATCAGAATTGAAAACTATTACTACTGATTATCAGTCAAACAGCAAAAAAAAAAGAAACAAACAAAATTAATCAACAAAACAGAATCAAGCTACGTTGTAACAATCAGTATGAACAAGGAGAAGAAAAAAAATCAAAAACTTAAACAAAAATATCTAAGAAAACTGGCAAACAAAAATCAAGGCACAACATGAAAGAACAGGCATGAATGAAACTAAAAGGAAACAGAAAAACTGGGTTTAAACTAGTTTCAATAGAAGGAAATTCAAATATCAAGTGAAACAAACAAAAACAAACTAGAAAAACTCACCAATTTGAACTTGAACACGACTGACTTCCGATTTGAGTCTCGAAATGATGTTAGTCGTTTGTTCTTTGCCAAGAACAAACGAACAACATTATTTCGTGGCTAAATCGAGCCTCAATCCTGTGCACACTGGAGAAGGAACCTCACATATTCAAAATCTAGGGTTCTATTTTTTAAGATCCAAAATTAAGGAGATGGGGAGAAGATTCAAGGGAAAATGGTTGTGGTTTAGTGTTAAGAGGGGGATGGGGATTATCTGGTGAGGTTTTAGGGCTGAGCAGAGGCGGCGCCGCCACCGGAGAACTGTGGCGGCGCTAGGATTCATATCTTCCAAGCAATATTCGAAGAGTTTTGGTAGGTTTTGAGGGAAAACGATGGTGGATTTGAGATGAGAAGGCCAAGACGAGGCTCTGGTGTGAATTTAAGGGTGTTTGGACGATCGCCGCCGGCGGAGGCGATTTCCGGCCAGCGGCAGACGGCGGCTCAGGGCGGAATTAGGGTTTTGTCTTTGGGGGTTTGAGAGACGGTGAGAAGGAGGGTAGGGGCGCATTTGGACATATATGTATTAATAGATGTGGGCTTCTCGTCCGTTGGATTAAACAACATAGACGGCTAGGATTGGTTTAGACCAAACGACGTCGTTTTTGGGGGTAAGGGGAGCTGGACCGCACTAGGGGCGGTTTTGGCTGGGTTTCACGAGCTCAAGGGCTTAATTGATTGGGCTAATACATTAAATCCTAAACTGGCCCAAGACTTAGATATTAACAGGCCCAGATTTTTCTCTTTTATTTTTTTTTGTTTTCTTTTCTCAATTAATTCCTTTTTGTATATTTTCCTTTTTCTTTTAAAAATAAAACCTGAATTAAAATCCTAAGGACCTAATTAAACTAATTAACCCTAAATGATGATTACTACAATTAATTGAGACAAAATTAAAAGAAACTAACAAAATTCAAAGCTAAAAGTAAAATTTTTTATGATTTTTGTATTTTGTAAAATCCTAATTACTAATTAGTCTAAAGAATGTAAAATTAAATCCTAAATGCAAATGCAATATTTTTGTATTTTTTATGAATTATCTAAAAACTAAACATGCACACACAAATGGAAATACACAAAAATTACACAATTAAATCCTAAAAATCAAATAATAAAAGGAAAATCCTAATTTTAAGAATTCTGTAGGAGCAATTCAAGCGAGGAAAAATACATGCTCACAGTTGCTCCTCTTTGCTCGGAGACACGAAGGGTTTTCGGGCAAAGATAAATGAGCAATTATGAGAGATTTTTGCCCGCTTGGCACTCCATGAGAAGCAATTTTGAAAACCGTCTGACCGAACCCGGCTTCAAAGGTTGCCTTCATATCCCTGGCTGAAAAGGAATCAGGTCAGTGTAGTTCTGGAAGGTTTGGTAGCTGGGATTACCAGGAGCTGTGATTTCACTGCTGTTGTTGCTGCTACTGCTTGCTGACCTCCTTATTACACCAAAGGGAAAATCAAACTAAGCTAGCTATGCCTATCAACTATAAGTTACAAGATTCCTATCTATAATTCTCTTGAAACTTGATCTTGAGTCTTAGCTGATTTTGCTGTGGACTCCGATCTGAATCTTGATGCTCGCAAGCTGTAGGTGTTTACTTCTTTCCGCAGCATTGGGTCAAAACGGGATCAGCGGAGCTTGTGACTTCAATCAGACTTTGAGCAATCCGCACCCTTGTTTGCTTCACATTTGATTCCATTTCTTTTTGTTCTTTTCTTCTTTTCTTTCTTCTGGATTGAGACTCATTCCATCAGCTACCTCGGATCCTATGCCTCGAGGTCAAACCTGCTCAGACACCAAAACAAACAAACGAACGAAATTTTTCTGCCCCAGTTTTCACTAGGAAAATTTCGTGAGTTATTCGTGACACATATCTAAGCAATAAAATCGGGATTGTGTATCCTTGGGAATGCAGCCTTAAACTAGGGGGTTACCAGGTTATGCTGGAGAATGACCGGGTTATATCGGAAAAGAAAAAGGTCCTCGGGTTTTGCCGGGGAGGTCCACGGGTTATGCCGGGATTGAAAGAAAAAAGCTCATTGGGTTATGCCAGGGAGGTCCACGGGTTATGCCAGGGAGGTCCACGGGTTATGCCGGGATTGAAAGAAAAAGGCTCATTGGGTTATGCCAGGGAGGTCTACGGGTTATGCCTGGATTTGAAAAGAAAAAAGCCCCGAGGGTTATGCCAGGGGGATCCTCGGGTTATGCCGGGATTTGGAAAGAAAAAAGCTCCTTGGTTTGTGCCAGGGAGATCCTCGGGGTATGTCGGGATTTGGAAAGAAAAAAGCCCCGTGGGTTATGCCAGGGGGATCCTCGGGTTATGCCGAGATTTGGAAAGAAAAAAAAGCTCCTTGGGTTATGCCAGGGGGATCCTCGGGTTATGCCGAGATTTGGAAAGAAAAAAAAGCTCCTTGGGTTATGCCAGGGAGATCCTCAGGTTATGCCGGGATTTGGAAAGAAAAAAGCTCCTTGGGTTATGCCATGGAGGTCCACGGGTTATGCCGGGATTGAAAGAAAAAAGGCTAAAGGGGAAAACGCTCAACTCAGGGATTGGAGCCCTAATGTTGGCTAAAGGGAAAAACGCTCAACTCAGGGGTTGGAGCCCTAATGTTGGCTAAAAGGAAAAACGCTCAACTCAGGGGTTGGAGCCCTAATGTTGGCTAAAAGGAAAAACGCTCAACTCAGAGGTTGGAGCCCTAATATTGGCTAAAAGGAAAACGCTCAACTCGGTGGTTGGAGCCCTAATGTTGGTTAAAGGGAAAAACGCTCAACTCAGGGGTTAGAGCCCTAATGTTGGCTAAAAGGAAAACGCTCAACTCAGGGGTTGGAGCCCTAATGTTGGCTAAAGGGAAAAACGCTCAACTCAGGGGTTGGAGCCCTAATGTTGGCTAAAGGAAAAACGCTCAACTTAGGGGTTGGAGCCCTAATGTTGGCTAAAAGGAAAAACGCTCAACTCGGGGGTTGGAGCCCTAATGCTGGCTAAA
>NC_031989.1:70155112-70191960 GCF_001879085.1 Nicotiana attenuata | reverse complement strand
TTTCAACTTTTGGGGGAATTGGGATTTTTGTTTTGGTGTGACTGAACCCCAGAGAAAGGCTGCCTACGTATCCTTTCGGAATCAAGTCAAACGTAGTTCAGGGAAAACATTTGTTTTTGTTTTGTTTTTCTTCTCTCTTTTTTTTTCTTTCTTCTTTTCTCTTTTTTTTTTTCAATATTACTTTCGGGTTCCAAAGAGGGTGGCCAAAGGAGAGTAACCGGATCAAAGGGTTTTACGAAGGATTGATAGTTTTTGGGTTGCGGGAAAGAAAGCCTTCATCATTTCAATTGCACAAAAGCCATCACCACAGGAGGCCTAGACGTAATACCTTTTTACTGCATCTGCATTGACTGCTGCTTCGGGATCATTTCCTTCGATATCTCCCAAATACAGTGCTCCTCTCCGCAATATCTTCCGGATTATGTATGGACCCTTCCAGTTAGGAGCAAATTTTCCTTTTGCTTCCTGGTGATGGGGAAGAATGCGTCTCAGCACGAGTTTTCCCACTTTGAAATTCCTGGGACGCACTTTCTTGTTATAAGCGCGGGCCATTCTTTGTTGATACAACTGCCCGTGACAAACCACGGCCATCCTTTTTTCATCAATTAAAGACAACTGCTCCAGCCGAGTCTTGACCCACTTACTATCCTCAATTTCTGCTTCAACAATTATCCGGAGTGAAGGGATTTCTACTTCTGCAGGTATGACAGCCGCAGTTCCGTAAACCAACAGGTATGGGGTTGCCCCTACCGATGTGCGCATTGTGGTGCGATATCCAAGTAACGCGAACGGCAACTTCTCATGCCATTGCCTGGAGCTTTGAATCATCTTTCTCAAAATCTTCTTGATGTTCTTATTTGCTGCTTCGACGGCCCCATTGGCTTTGGGCCGATAAGGGGTAGAGTTCCTGTGCTTTATTTTGAATTGTTCGCATACCTCTCCCATCAAGCGACTGTTCAAGTTCGCAGCATTGTCGGTAATGATCGTTGCAGGAATGCCAAAACGGCAAATGAGATTGGAGTGTACAAAGTCCACCACAGCTTTCTTAGTAACTGACTTGAGAGTGATGGCTTCAACCCACTTCGTGAAGTAGTCGATGGCGACCAATATAAATCTATGTCCGTTCGAAGCTTTCGGCTCGATTGGCCCATTAACGTCCATACCCCAGGCAACGAACGGCCAAGGTGCTGACATCGGATACAGTTCTGTTGGAGGTGCATGAATCAAGTCACCGTGCACCTGACACTGATGGCATTTCCGGACAAAGCTGAATCAGTCTTACTCCATGGTTATCCAATAATACCCGGCCCGAAGTATTTTCTTCGCCAAAACATACACATTCATATGAGGTCCGCACACTCCCGTGTGTACTTCATGCATAATTCTTCCGGCTTCCTCGACGTCGAAACACCTTAACAAGTTGAGATCCTGAGTCTTCTTGTACAAGACATCACCGCTTAAGAAGAAACCACTCGCATGCCGTCTAATGGTTCTCTTTTGATCTCCAGTGGCTTGCTCGGGGTATTCCTGTGTTTTCAGAAACCTCTTGATATCATGATACCATGGCTGGGTGCTGGGTTCCGCCTCAACCGCGTTACAATAACCATGCCTTTCTTTGATTTGAATTTCCAGAGGATCAATATGGGCATTGCCTGGGTAACGCAACATCGAAGCTAGAGTGGCGAGTGCATCGGCTAGTTCATTGTGACACCGAGGGATGTACCTGAATTCTATCGACTTGAATCGCTTGCCGAGATCCTCCACATATTCTCGATAGGGAATGAGCTTAACATCTCGGGTCTCCCACTCTCCTTGGGCTTGCCGGATAATCAAATCAGAATCCCCCATGATCAATAAATCTTCAACATCTTGGTCAATTGCCATATTCATGCCCATGATGCAGGCTTCATACTCAGCAGTATTGTTCGTGCAGAAGAACCGAAGCCTGGCTGTAGCCGGGTAGTGCTGACCAGTGGGTGAGATCAAAATTGCCCCAATTCCTACACCTCTAGCATTTACTGCTCCATCAAAGAACATTTTCCAAGCACGAGTGTCCTCAGAGATTGCTTCTATTGAATTTACCTCTTCATCTGGGAAGTAAGTGCTCAATGGTTGGTATTCCTCGTCAACCGGATTTTCAGCCAAATGATCTGCCAACGCCTGGGCCTTCATCGCCGTGCGAGTGACATAAACTATATCAAACTCAGTGAGCAGGATTTGCCATTTCGCTAACCTCCCGGTGGGCATCGGTTTCTGGAATATATACTTCAAAGGATCCAACCTGGTTATGAGGTAGGTAGTGTGAGCTTGAAGATAATGTCTCAGCTTTTGAGCAATCCATGTCAAGGCACAGCAAGTTCTCTCCAACAGAGTATATTTAGCTTCATAACTGGTAAACTTCTTGCTCAAGTAATAAATTGCCTGCTCTTTCTTCCCGGTTATATCATGTTGCCCGAGGACACAGCCAAAAGAATTTTCTAGGACTGTCAGATACAAGAAGAGAGGTCTCCCTGGCTCCGGTGGGACCAAGACTGGAGGATTTGACAGATATTCCTTGATCTTGTCGAAGGCCTCTTGACATTCAGCCGTCCATTTGATTGCTGCATCTTTCTTCAATAGTTTGAATATGGGCTCACATGTGGTAGTCAGTTGAGCAATGAACCGACTGATATAGTTTAACCTGCCCAATAAGCTCATCACGTCTTTCTTAGTTCTCGGAGGAGGTAGATCTCGAATAGACTTTATCTTCGTTGGATCTAACTCGATACCTCTCCTGCTGACTATGAAACCCAAGAGCTTTCCTGACGGGACTCCGAATGCACACTTGGCCGGATTCAGCTTCAAATCATACTTGCACAACCGCTCAAAGAATTTCCTCAAATCTCGAACATGATCGTCCTGGGTTCTAGACTTGATGATCACGTCGTCCACATATACTTCTATCTCTTGATGCATCATATCGTGGAAGATGGCAGTCATGGCTCTCATATAGGTCGCTCCGGCATTCTTCAGACCGAATGGCATAACCCGATAACAATAGGTACCCCAGGGTGTAGTGAAGGTTGTCTTCTCTGCGTCTTCTTCATCCATCAATACCTGATAATATCCTGCGTAACAATCCACGAAGGACTGTATCTCATGTTTGGCGCAGTTATCAACAAGGATGTGGATGTTAGGCAAAGGGAAGTTGTCTTTGGGACTTGCTTTATTCAAATCTCTGTAGTCCACACACACCTGGGTTTTCCCATCTTTTTTTGGCACTGGGACTACATTGGCCAACCATGTAGTATATCGGACCACTCGGATGACCCCCGCTTTCAGTTGTTTTGTGATTTCTTCTTTGATCTTATCACTGATATCAGACTTAAACTTTCTCTGCTTTTGCTGAACTGGAGGATAATCGGGGTAAATTGGCAATTTATGCACCACTAGATCAACGCTTAGTCCTGGCATGTCGTCATATGACCAAGCAAACACATCCATAAACTCAAACAAGAGTTGAATTATTGCATCTCGGGTTTTCTCATCCGTGTGAATGCTTATTTTGGTTTCCCTGATTTCTTCGGCTGTTCCCAAATTAACCGGTTTAGTGTCATTCAGATTTGGCTTAGGTTTGTTCTCAAATTGTTCCAGTTCTCGATTTATTTCCCTAAAAGCCTCTTCTTCGTCATATTCTGGTTCTTGGTTCATTATTTCACGGTTAGACAGCGTGTTTGAATCTGGGCATGAAGTCCGCAAGCATGTCATGTTATTTAAAGCCGCATTATTAGAACTGAAAAGAGAAATGAAAAAGAAAAATAACAAAAATCAGAAAGAATAAAGAGAAAATGGACGATGAAATATTGATTTCATTTCTTGGAATTGGAAAGATAACAGGGTTTACATTCAGGAATTTAAAGACAAGAAACTAAAAGAAACATCCGAGTTACACCCTGAAATAACTCGGGATGCAGAAAAAGTGGCAGGGCTAGTCTACCGGGACTCCCGCCTGATCGGAAATGGCGTAGCCTTCTAGTTCTGAAGTTTAGCACTTGGTCCCATGTATAGCACCTCAGCGGTGCTAGTGCCCTCCCCTGGCTGAACCATGTGGGTTTCATATAATATCTTTCTCATTGCCCCACATATCCCTTCAATCTCTTCGGCCGTAAAGGCCTCATCCTCTTCTTCTTCATTGTATTTTGGCTTAACAAAGGTCTCGTACAGATGTGGCAGTGGCTGTGGCAAGACCCACCCTTCCTTCTTTCTCTCATCAGGCCATTGTACATCTTCTGGGCCAGGCGGGAAACCTATTCCGAAGAACTTTTCAGTTGTAGGTAGAGTCACGGGCTCGGATATCCCTTGTAAAGCTTTTCCCAATCCTTTTCCTGGCTTGAAACCGTGTCTGATCATTTCTTTGGCCACCATAATCGAAGCATTGGACAGGAAAGGTTGGGGACAAGGACTTCCTTCTTCGTACTGATCCGCCACCACAATTTCAAAAGCTTGATAAACAATATGTTCACTTCCTTCCCTCGCTTCCAAACATGGGATAGATGGGTCCCGATATATGGACTGCTCGTCTTCTCCGTGGACCACAATTTCCTGATCGTCATACTCGAATTTCACCATTTGGTGGAGGGTGGAGGGTACAGCTCCCGCAGCATGGATCCAGGGCCTTCCCAGAAGAAAATTGTATGATGTATCCATGTCCAGCACCTGGAAAGTCACCTCGAAGTCCAATGGGCCTATACTCAATATTAGATCAATTTCTCCGATGGTATCCCTTTTAATGCCATCAAAGGCTCTCACACAGATGTTATTGGGACGAATCCTTCCGGTCCCAATTTCCATTCTCAGCAGTGTGGAAAGTGGGCAAATGTCAACACCCGAGCCTCCATCCACCATGACTCGTTTTACATAGTAGCCCTCACACTTGACAGTTAGGTGTAAGGCTTTGTTGTGAGCCGCTCCCTCGGGAGGCAAGTGGTTTTTGCTAAATGAGATTTGATTGACGGGGAAGAACCTTTCTGCCATTCTTTCGAGCTGTTCGACTAAAATTTCAACTGGCACATACGCCTCATTCAGAGTTTTTATTAAGATCTTCTGATGCTCGGGGGACTTCGTCACTGGCGACAACAACGACACTTGTTCAGGATATTTTCTCAATTGATCGACTACTTCGTAATCAGGCATCTTCATTTTTTGGAGGAAAGCTTCCGCTTCCTCAGTACTCACAGGCTTCTTGGAAGGAAAGCGCTTTCGCGTAGCATTGTTTACCTCCTGTATATTTGAATATTTCTCAATAGAGGTATTTGCTGGAAGCTCTCCCGATATTTCTTTTCCTTTGTATGTAACCACTGTTTGCTGGTAATTCCATGGCACCGCGGCAGGATCCGTCATCGGCTTCTGTGGTACGCGTCCAATAACCACTGGCTCATTCAGCCGAGGCGGTTTAATTGTCCCCCCGTACCACATAAGCTCCTTTCGGTACATACATTTGTGTTCCCTTTTTCACTTCAATTTTCTTTGGAGCGTTCACAACCAGTGGCTTTTCTTGGAAGCCTCACGGAACATAGAGAATTCCATTTTTAGGAGGCACCGTCTCTGCTTTTATTTCAGCCTTCTTTTCAGGTTCAGTCTTGACGATTTTATTCCTCTTTTCCCCTTTTTCTTGCTTCGGGGTTGCCTTGGGCTTCTTTTCTACATCGGCGATAGCAATTATAGCTTTTAAGGCTGGATCAAACTCCCCGTCTTCACAAATCATCCCGATTACCGGCCCATTGTTGTGAGTGGGCAACGGATTGTTAGTCACATTTGGGACGTCCTCGTCCCTCAGCACTATCTTTCCCTGTTCTATCAAGTCTTCCACAGCTTTTTTCAATTTCCAACAGTTGTCTGTATCATGCCCCTCAGCTCCTGAGTGATAAGCACATCGGACGCCCCGCTGATAGGATGGTGATTTCGGGTTTTGCCTGTTTGGAGGTATGGGTTACAGCAGATTCATTTGAACAAGCTTCGGGAACAGACTGGAGTAGGGTTCATCGATTGGTGTAAAGTTTGGTCTTCTGGGTGGTTCCCAAGGACAGATGTTTGTTTGCAGAGGTAGAGGATTATAGTGATTTTGGTGAGGAGGTTGGTTTCATGGAAACGGGGGTTGATCGCCTGTGGCTGCGGTCGGGCAAAGGGTTGTGCATTCATGACCGCATAAGGTGGGGGAGCATAAGCCATATCAGGGTGAGGGTAGTAGTGTTGAGGGGTTCTTTCAGAAAACACTAGTCTAGGAGCCCGATATCTTCTTGCCCCTGATGTTGTCATAACCGTTTCCTCGTTCTTTTTTCCTTTGGCCATTCCTCTAGACCCGCCTTGGATGGCTTGGGAGGCTGCTCTGATGGCCGACTGACTCAAAATCCTGCCCATGGCTGACATCATGTTTTGGAAATAATCCGCTTCCTGGGCCTGAAGAAAGACAGTGACCATTTCTACTTCATCCATGGGAGGTTTCACCCTCGATGCCTGTTCGCGCCACTTAATTGCATATTCTCGAAAACTTTCTGAGGGTTTCTTCTTCAAATTTGCCAAGGAGTTCCTGTCTGGCGCAATGTCAATGTTGTACTGAAACTGCCTTACAAAATCTCCGCCAAGGTCGTCCCAAATGTGCCATCATGAGACATCTTGGTCCATATACCATTCTAAGACAATGCCTACTAAGCTTTCCCTGAAGTACGCCATTAACACCTCTTCTTTTCCGCCAGCCCCACGCAACTGGTTGCAATACTTTTTGAGGTGAGCAATAGAATTGCCATGCCCGTCATACTTTTCGAACTTTGGTGTTTTAAACCCCGAAGGCAAGTGCACATGAGGAAACATGCACAAATCTGTATAAGAAACACTTTTTTGCCTACTCAAGCCTTGCATATTGTTTAAACTCTGTTCAAGGCTTCTCATTCTTTTCGCCATCTCATCTTGCTTGGGAGCTTTGGGAGTTTGATCTTGTCCTGGCATGAGCTCAAATGGTGGTGGCTAAGAGTAATTATATGTGGGATATTGAGGAGGATCCACTGGAAAGACAGGGTTTTGGAAGGTGAAAGCTGAGGGATCAAAGGCGGGCCTTGGCAGTGAGGGTTGTGTTGTAGCAGAGCATGGTGGAGCAGTGAAGATGTTAGGAGCTGCTCCTGCTGGTAACACCTGGGGGCAGACCTCAGAAGGTGTTCCGACGAAGTGAGCGGTCATGGTAGGTTGTCCCAACGGAGTATGAGGGTGGCTGATGGGGATATTGGAGGTAACCCCAGATCTAGGGAATAGTTCAGGGAATCCAGGGATGGCGCTTCGAGGCTCCCTTCCATTGGTCCAGGCATCTCACATCTCCATGAGTCGGAGACGTAGTATCCGGTTCTCTTTCGCTGTGACAGACTCAGATGCCGTGATCCCCGAGATGGGTCTATCCTCAGAGATGGGAACTGCGGGCAAAGTCATTTCCGTAGACATTTCCACACTTCCTTTCGATCTGGTAAAGTATTGATGCGATGCCAGCTTACCACAACCACCCAAGACCAATTCATTCAATGAAACAACCAAAATATCTCAAATACACCCAAACATAACTCGAATTTGAACCCAGGACACTTCTGAAGCTTCAGCAACCAAAAGTCGAGCTAAGAGATCAGAATCAACGACTAGAACTCAAAATTAACCTAGAGAATCCAATGTAATAGTGTTTTTTTTGGAGTTTTCTACTGGTTTTCCCTTTTTTTTTTTTTGATTTTTTGAAGGAATTAAGATCTAAGAGAAATTATGAACTATAAGAGTTCAAATTTTTGAACTTCTTTTGATTTGAAATTCAAATTTGGATGCTATAACTTGCAGGAAAGGTTTTGGGGAAATTTTAGAGGCTGGAAATTTGGGAAACTTTTCAGATCTTAGAACTTTTTTGGGAAATTTTCAGGTGCTAAAAACTTATTAAAGAACGCAGGGGGACTGCCTTTTATAGGCAAAAATGAGGGGAAGCTTCTAGATTTTCACTTACCCCTTTTCCCCCTCTTTTATTTTCAGTTTTTTATTAATTAGTCCTTCATTTTCTGACTTCTTTCTCAAGTTACTGCCCTAAGTTATTGATATTTCAATTAAAGCCCTATTTTAGAAGATCCTAGAAGGTTCTAGCTTCAACTACAGCATTCCTACCCAAAACTGAATACCTAAATTACCCCTGAACTTAATCTGAAATTACCAACCTCAAGTCAATTGACCCAAACCTATTACTTTGATCAAGTTTAACCATAATTGGACGAAGTAACTCTAATCAGCTATATCCAATCACCTAAAACTAATATTTGACTAAACTAACATAAAAGAATTACTGATTAGACTAAACACTAAAAACAAAAGCATTAAAGATCAAACACTGATTAATAGGATTGCCTAAGGATTAAAAGAACAATTAAACCTATAGAAATAAAACTTAATTGATACAAAACACACATAGAATTATACTGCAATCAGAAATCGCACAAACAGGATTAACCCTAAACCAAATCAAACAAAATTAAACTAAAAGAAATAAAAACAGTTACAGGAACAGAATCTAAAAAACAAATCAAAGCATCAGTCATGAACAAAAAATTGGGCTAAAGGAAAATTGAAAACTCATGATAAAAAGATCAAATTAAGACGAAAACTTACCAACTAAGAAAACAAAAATCATGAAGCAAAGAACAGAAAAAACAACAAGAAAAAGAGAAAAAAAAATAAAAATGAAAATACCTCGACTTGAATCCAGTGGCCCTTCTTTGGCAAATTCGGACTATAATCATCCCTAATTAGGTGTTTCCATGAGAAAACACCTAATTAAGGGCTATTATAGCCCGGAAACCCTTTATCCCCAATTTGCATGCATTAGGGTTCTTGGCCAGACTTCGATCTAAAATTCGAGGAGGACCAGTGAGATTTAGAGGGTACTAGTTGTGGATTTAGGAAGAGGAGAGTGAGAGGAGTGTATGGTGTTAATTTGGTAAAGAAAGGGTGGTGGCGTCGCCGTGGGCGGCGGAGGCGGCGGCCACAAATTTGGATATTCGAGAAGCTTGGCTAACTTTTGGGGAAAACTATGTTCGGGTTCGAGATGGGGAGAAGGAGGAGCACCTAGGGTGTATTTTTGGGGCTCATCGGAGCATCGCCGCCGGCGGAGGCGATTTCCGGCCGGCGGCTTAGGGCGGAGGCGGTGACGGAGACGGGAAGGGGCAGGAGAGGTACGAGGAAGGTGAATTTTGTCGTTAGGGTTTCTAAAAAAAATGAACACTTTTATTTAATAATCAAGATTGAACCATGGCCGTTGGATTAGAGTGGATAGATGGCTTGGATTGATTTGGCATTCATTAATTCAAAACGACGTAGTATCCCTCCTATACTACGTCGTTTGATTGGTCTCAAGGGCATGGTCGTTTGGACCGGGAATAAGGGCGGATCTGGGCCATTTTGGCCGGATTTGGGGAGGGGTTTTGGGCTGGAATTACAAATAGCCCAAACAAATTAACAGCCTATTAATTGTTAAAAATCCCCTTTTTAATTTCTTTATTTGTTTTCTTCTTTTCTTCCTTTATTTATTTAATTCTTTTTCAGATTTTATCAAGTACAAAATTAAAATAGACAAGACCTGATTCAAACTCTAAAAGTAAAACTAATTACTTCTTCAAAAATCAAACAAATCCTAGTTCAAAAAGAAAACTTAAGGAAAAATCACAATTAAAAGTAAAGTACAAAATTAAAAATAGACAAGACCTGATTCAAACTCTAAAAATTAAAACTAATTACTTCTCAAAAATCCAACAAATCCTAGTTCAAAAAGAAAACTTAAGGAAAAATCAAATTAAAAGTAAAACAATACAAAAGACTATTTTTAATTATTTTCTCTTATTTTCAGTAGTGTTAATTAATCTAACAATCTAGAATTGGGTCCTAAATGCAAGTATGTTATTTTGTAAATTTTTTATGACAACTGAAAATGCACACAAAACACAAAAATCATGCAATTAATTCCTAAAAATTCAAATAATGAAAAGAAAAATCCTAATTTTAAGAATTCTAGGAATATTTGAGCGAGGCAAAAATCACGTGCTCACAGTTGCCCCTCTTTGCTCGGAGACACGAAGGGTTTTCGGGCAAAGATAAATGAGTAACTATGAGAGATTTTTGCCTGCTCGGCACTCCATGAGAAGCATTTTGAAAACCGTCTGACCGGACCCTGCTTCAGAGGTTGCCTACATATCCTTGGCTAAAAGGAATCAGGTCAGTGTAGTTCTGGAATGTTTGGTAGCTGGGAGTACCAGCAGCTTGTGATTTCACTGCTGTTGATGCTGCTACTGCTTGCTGACCTCCTTATTATACCAAAAGGAAAATCAAAGCTAAGCTAGCTATTTATGCCTATCAACTATGAGTTACAAGATTCCTATCTATAAGTCTCTTGAAGCTTGATCTTGAGTCTTAGCTGATTTTGCTGTGGACTTCGATCTGAATCTTGAGGCTCGCAAGTTGTAGGTGTCGTTTCTTTCTGCAGCATTGGGTCAAAGCGGGATCAGCGGGCTTATGATTTCAATCAAATTTTTGAGCAATTCCGCACCTTTTGTTTTGCTTTCTACATTTGAGTTCATTTCTTTTTGTTCTTTTCTTCTTTTCTTTATTCTGGATTGAGACTCATTCCATCGGACATCTCGCACCCTATGTCTTGAGGTCAACCTGCTTAAGATGCCAAAACAAACAAACGAACGAAATTTTCTGCCCTAGTTTTCACTAGGAAAATTTCGTGAGTTAGTTGTGACACATATATAAGCGATCAAATCAGGATTGTGTATCCTTGTGAATGAATCCAGGTTATGCTGGGAAATGACCGGGCTATGCCGGAAAAGAAAAAAGGTTCTCGGGTTATGCCGGGACGGAAAGAAAAAGGCTCCTTGGGTTATGCCAGGGAGACCCACGGGTTATGCCGGGATTGGAAAGAACAAAGCTCCCTAGGTTATGCCAGGGAGATCCACGGGTTATGCCGGGATGGAAAAGAAAAAGCTCCTTGGGTTATGCCAGGGAGATCCTCGGGTTATGCCGGGATTTGGAAAGAAAAAGCTCCTTGGGTTATGCCAGGGAGATCCTCGGGTTATGCCGGGATTTGGAAAGAAAAAAGCTCCTTGGGTTATGCCAGGGAGATCCACGGGTTATGCCGGGATTTGGAAAGAAAAAGCTCCTTGGGTTATGCCAGGGAGATCCTCGGGTTATGCCGGGATTTGGAAAGAAAAAGCTCCTTGGGTTATGCCAGGGAGATCCTCGGGTTATGCCGGGATTTGGAAAGAAAAATCTCCTTGGGTTATGACAGGGAGATCCATGGGTTATGCTGGGATTTAGAAAGAAAAAAGCTCCTTGGGTTATGCCAGGGAGATCCTCAGGTTATGCCGGGATTTGGAAAGAAAAAGCTCCTTGGGTTATGCCAGAGAGACCCACGGGTTATGCCGGGATATTCAAGGAATGGGGTCCTATGCTACCATGATTTATTTTTCTTTTGGGATTTTCATTTTAATTTATTTTCTTCTTTTTTCTTCTTCTTTTGCTTTTCTTCTTATTTATTTTTTATTTAGCAAAACGCATGAAAGAATTTGGGGAGAAACTTCCTATTTGGTCGATTCCCTGTTGCAAAGCTGTTTCAGCGCTTGCACATTTCATTTCCTTTTCGGATTGCACCTGCTTCTTGCATGGTTGCTCCGAATTAAACCTTTTTTCAACAAAGAACAATTTTTTAGTTTGAAACGGTGGCTTGTTTTGTGGCCTTGATCATCTCAATTGCTTGATCCCGACCCAATTTCCGTTGAGAACTTTGCTGTTTGCTGGTCTTGAGGAGGAACCTCTTTTCAAACTGACAAGACTCAACTTTAGGACTTCATGATGACTTGCCCGTGTGGGCTCTGGCCTTTTCACTTTATTCTGCTCTTAGGACCTTTGCCTTTGACTTTCTTTCCTTTCCAATATCTTTACTTTAAAAGCATCAACCACCATGGCCAGTAGGGATTGGCCTGACGCACCCGCTGAGGCTGGGTATTTTCTTTGGCTTTTGCCAGGCGGAGCCCTATAAAACCAGTCCTGCCACCTTTTCTTTGTAATAATCCCGGAATCAGAGTTAAACCGGAAGGGATTCAAGGAAGAAGTATACAAAAGGCAAGAATATGAGTTTAATGAGAAGCGTCCCTTTCGGGGGAAAAGAAGGACTTATCTGGGGTGCATGCTGGCTTCGAATGAATATGACATGCTTCTTGGACTGGATGCCCGACCCACACAAACCTTCCAACTTCTCGTGAACCCATTGATCCGCATTTCTAAGCCAGGGAACCTCTCCAGGACTCTTTCAGTGGTGAGATGTCTTCCTTTCGGCCGACAGCGCCCTTTGCGGGTTTTCGCCAATCGACCTCTCTCATTTCTCTTCTCCCTGTTGCCCGATAGTGCTCTGTACGAGTTTTCACTAAGCGGACTCTCTCATTTTCAATTTCTCTACTCACCGTCGCCTTATGGTGCCCGAAGGTTTTCACCGATAAGACTCTCTCATTTTATTTCTTTCAATTTGACTTGTATCAGATTCCAAGAATGACATTTTCACTTCCCTGCCTTTGCAAATTGATCGGAAGGACTTGGACAAGGTCTTTGGGTAAAAAGGATTTTGGGTGGAACTTACAACTTTGGAACCGTTTCGGCGGATTCATAGCCGAACCATCATATCATCTGCCCCAGTTTCAACTTTAGGGGAAATAGGTGTTTTTGTTTTGGTGTGACTGAACCTCAGAGAGAGGCTGCCTACATATCCTTTCGGAATCAAGTCAGACGTAATTCAGGGAAACATTTGTTTTTTTTTGTTGTTTTTGTTTTGTTTCGTGTTTCTTTTCTTTTTGTTTTTCTTTTCATATATTTTCTTTTCTTTTCTTTTCTTTTCTTTTTTTTCGATATTGCTTTCGGGTTCCAAAGAGGGTGGCCAAAGAAGAGTAACCTGCATAAAGGGTTTACGAAGGATTGATAATGTTTGGGTAGCGGGAAAGAAAGCCTTCGTCATCTCAATTGCACAAAAGCCGTCACCACAGGAGGCCTAGACATAATACCTTTTTACTGCATCTGCATTGACTACTGCTTCGGGATCATTTCATTCGATATCTCCCAAATACAGTGCTCCTCTTGGCAATATCTTCCGGATTATGTATGGACCCTTCCAGTTAGGAGCAAATTTTCCTTTTGCTTCTTGGTGATGGGGAAGAATGCGTCTCAGCACGAGTTGTCCCACTTCGAAATTCCTGGGACGCACTTTCTTGTTATAAGAGTGGGCCATTCTTTGTTGATATAACTGCCCGTGACAAACCGCGGTCATCCTTTTTTCATCAATTAAAGACAACTGCTCCAGCCGAGTCTTGATCCACTCACTATCC
Source organism: Nicotiana attenuata (assembly GCF_001879085.1). NCBI lineage: Eukaryota > Viridiplantae > Streptophyta > Magnoliopsida > Solanales > Solanaceae > Nicotiana > Nicotiana attenuata. Next base: position 70,178,548 of record NC_031989.1, on the reverse strand, counting down.
TTAATCTCTGCTTCAACAATTATCCGGAGTGAAGGGATTTCTACTTCTGCAGGTATGACAGCCTCAGTTCCGTAAACCAACAGGTATGGGGTTGCTCTTACCAATGTACGCACCATGGTGCAATATCCAAGTAATGCGAAAGGCAACTTCTCATGCCATAGCCTGGAGCTTTGAATCATCTTTCTCAAAATCTTCTTGATGTTTTTATTTGCTGCTTCGACGGCACCATTGGCTTTGGGCTGATAAGGGGTAGAGTTTCTATGCATTATCTTGAATTGTTCGCATACCTCTCCCATCAAGCGACTATTCAAGTTCGCAGCATTGTCGGTAATGGTAGTTGCAGGAATGCCAAAACGGCAAATGAGATTGGAGTGCACAAAGTCTACCACAGCTTTCTTCATAACTGACTTGAGAGTGATGGCTTCAACCCACTTCGTGAAGTAGTCAATGGCGACCAATATGAATCTATGTCCGTTCGAAGCTTTCGACTCGATTGGCCCAATAACGTCCATACCCCAGGCAACGAATGGCCAAGGCGCTGACATCGGATGCAGTTCTATTGGAGGTGCATGAATCAAATCACCGTGCACCTGACACTGATGGCATTTCCGGACAAAGCTGAAAGAGTCTTTCTCCATGGTTATCCAATAATACCCGGCCCGAAGTATTTTCTTCGCCAAAACATACCCATTCATATGAGGTCCGCACACTCCCACGTGTACTTCATGCATAATTCTTCCGGCTTCCTCGACGTTGACACACCATAGCAAGTTGAGATCCGGGGTCCTTTTGTACAAGACATCACCGCTTAAGAAGAAACCACTCGCGTGCCATCTAATGGTTCTCTTTTGATCTCCGGTGGCTTGCTCGGGGTATTCTTGTGTTTTCAGAAATCTCTTGATATCATGATACCATGGCTGGGTACTGGGTTCCGCCTCAACCGCGTTACAATAACCATGCCTTTCTTTGATTTGAATCTCCAGAGGATCAATATGGGCATTGCCTGGGTAAGGCAGCATCGAAGCCAGAGTGGCGAGTGCATCGACTAGTTCATTGTGACACCGAGGGATGTACCTGAATTCTATCGACTTGAATCGCTTGCCGAGATCCTCCATATATTGTCGATAGGGAATGAGCTTAACATCTCGGGTCTCCCACTCTCCTTGGGCTTGCCGGATAATCAAATCAGAATCCCCCATGATCAATAAATCTTCAACATCTTGGTCAATTGCTATATTCATGCCCATGATGGAGGCTTCATACTCAGCAGTATTGTTCATGCAGAAGAACCGAAGCCTGGCCGTAGCCGGGTAGTGCTGACCAGTGGATGAGATCAAAATTGCCCCAATTCCTACACCTCTAGCATTTACCGCTCCATCAAAGATCATTTTCCAAGCACGAGTGTCCTCAGAGATTGCTTCTATTGAATTTACCTCTTCATCTGGGAAGTAAGTGCTCAATGGTTGGTATTCCTCGTCAACCGGATTTTCAGCCAAATGATCTGCCAACGCCTGGGCCTTCATCACCGTGCGAGTGACATAAACTATATCAAACTCATTGAGCAGGATTTGCCATTTTGCTAACCTCCCGGTGGGCATCGGTTTCTGGAATATATACTTCAAAGGATCCAACCTGGTTATGAGGTAGGTAGATTTGAGCAATCCATGTCAAAGCACAGCAAGTTCTCTCCAACAGAGTATATTTAGCTTCATAACTGGTAAACTTCTTTCTCAAGTAATAAATTGCCTGCTTTTTCTTCCCGGTATATAATGTTGCCCGAGGACACAGCCAAAAGAATTTTCTAGGACTGTCAGATACAAGAAGAGAGGTCTCCCTAGCTCCGGTGGGACCAAGACTAGAGGATTTGACAGATATTCCTTGATCTTGTCGAAGGCCTCTTGACATTCAGCCGTCCATTTGATTGCTGCATCTTTCTTCAATAGTTTGAATATGGGCTCACATGTGGTAGTCAGTTGAGCAATGAACCGACTGATATAGTTTAACCTGCCCAATAAGCTCATCACGTCTTTCTTAGTTCTCGGAGGAGGTAGATCTCGAATAGACTTTATCTTCGTTGGATCTAACTCGATACCTCTCCTGCTGACTATGAAACCCAAGAGCTTTCCTGACGGGACTCCGAATGCACACTTGGCCGGATTCAGCTTCAAATCATACTTGCGCAACCGCTCAAAGAATTTCCTCAAATCTCGAACATGATCGTCCTGGGTTCTGGACTTGATGATCACGTCGTCACATATACTTCTATCTCTTCATGCACCATATCGTGGAAGATGGCAGTCATGGCTCTCATATAGGTCGCTCCGACATTCTTCAGACCAAATGGCATAACCCGATAACAATAGGTACCCCAGGGTGTAGTGAAGGTTGTCTTCTCCGCGTCTTCTTCATCCATCAACACCTGGTGATATCCTGCGTAGCAATCCACGAAGGACTGTATCCATATTTGGCGCAGTTATCAACAAGGATGTGGATGTTACGCAAAGGGAAGTTATCTTTGGGACTTGCTTTATTCAAATCTCTGTAGTCCACACACACCCGGGTTTTCCCATCTTTCTTCGGAACTAGGACTACGTTGGCCAGCTATGTAGTATACCGGACCACTCGGATTACCCCCGCTTTCAGTTGTTTTGTGATTTCTTCTTTGATCTTATCATTGATATCAGTCTTAAACTTTCTTTGCTTTTGCTGAACTGGAGGACAATCGGGGTAAATTGGCAATTTATGCACCACTAGATCAACGCTCAATCCTGGCATGTCATCATATGACCAAGCAAACACATCTTTATACTCAAACAGGAGTTGGATTATTGCATCTCTGATTTTCTCATCTGCGTGAATGCTTATTTTGGTTTCTTTGATTTCTTGGGCTGTTCCCAAATTAACCGGTTCAGTGTCATTCAGATTTGGCTTAGGTTTGTTCTCAAATTGTTCCAGTTCTCGATTTATTTCCCTAAAAGCCTCTTCTTCGTCATATTCTGGTTCTTGGTTCATTATTTCACAGTTAGACAGCGTGTTTGAATCTGGCCATGAAGTCCGCAAGCATGTCGTGTTATTTAAAGCCGCATTATTAGAACTGAAAAGAGAAACGAAAAAGAAAAATAACAAAAATCAGAAAGAATAAAGAGAAAATGGACGATGAAATATTGATTTAATTTCTTGGAACTGGAAAGATAACAGGGTTTACATTCAGGAAATTAAAGACAAGAAACTAAAAGAAACATCCGAGTTACATCCTGAAATAACTCGGGATGCAGAAAAAGTGGCAGGGCTAGTCTACCGGGACCTCCGCCTGATCGGGAATGGCGTAGCCTTCCAGTTCTGAAGTTTAGCACTTGGTCCCATGTATAGCACCTCAGCGGTGCTAGTGCCATCCCTTGGCTGAACCATGTGGGTTTCATATAATATCTTTCACATTGCCCCACATATCCCTTCAATCTCTTCGGCCGTAAAGGCCTCATCCTCTTCTTCTTCATTGTATTTCGGCTTAACACAGGTCTCGTACAGATGTGGCAGTGGCTGTGGCAAGACCCACCCTTCATTCTTTCTCTCATAAGCCAATTGTTCATCTTCTGGGCCAGGCAGGAAACCTATTCCGAAGAACTTTTCAGTTGTAGGCAGAGTCACAGGCTCGGATATCCCTTGCAGAGCTTTCCCAAGGCCCTTGCCCGGCCTGAAACCGTGTCTGATCATCTCCTTAGCCACCATAATCGAAGCATTGGACAGGAAAGGTTGGGGACAAGGACTTCCTTCTTCGTACTGATCCGCCACCACAATTTCAAAAGCTTGATAAACAATATGTTCACATCCTTCCCTCGCTTCCAAACATGGGATAGATGGGTCCCGATAAATGGACTGCTCGTCTTCTCCGTGGACCACAATTTCCTGATCGTCATACTCGAATTTCACCATTTGGTGGAGGGTGGAGGGTACAGCTCCCGCAGCATGGATCCAGGGCCTTCCCTGAAGAAAATTGTATGATGTATCCATGTCCAGCACCTGGAAAGTCACCTCGAAGTCCAATGGGCCTATACTCAATATTAGATCAATTTCTCCGATGGTATCCCTTTTAATGCGATCAAAGGCTCTCACACAGATGTTATTGGGACGAATCCTTCCGGTCCCGATTTCCATTTTCTGCAGTGTGGAGAGTGGGCAAATGTCAACACCCGAGCCTCCATCCACCATGACTCGCTTTACATAGTAGCCCTCATACTTGACAGTCAGGTGTAAGGCTTTGTTGTGAGCCGCTCCCTCGGGAGGCAAGTCATTTTTGCTAAATGAGATTTGATTGATGGCGAAGAACCTTTCTGCCATTCTTTCAAGCTGTTCGACTCAAGTTTCAACTGGCACACACGCCTCATTCAGAGTTTTCATTAAGATCTTCTGATGCTCAGGGGACTTCGTCACTAGCCACAGCAAAGACACTTGTTCAGGATATTTTCTCAATTGATCGACTACTTCGTAATCAGGTATCTTCATTTGTTGGAAGAAATCTTCCGCTTACTCAGTACTTACAGGCTTCTTGGAAGGAAAGCGCTTTCGCGTGGCATTGTTTACCTCTTGTATATTTGAATATTTCTCAACAGAGGTAATTCCTGGAAGCTCTCCCGATATTTCTTTTCCTTTGTATGTAACCACTGTCCGCTGGTTATTCCGTGGCATCGCGGCAGGATCCGTTATCGCTTTCTATGGTACGCGTCCAATAACCACTGGCTCATTCAGCCGAGGAAGTTTAATTGTCCCCCGAACCACATAATCTCCTTTCGGTACATACATTTGTGTTCCCTTTTTCACTTCAATTTTCTTTCGAGCGTTCACAACTAGTGGCTTTTCTTGGCGGCCTCGCGGAACATAGAGAATTCCATTTTTAGGAGGCACCGTCTCTGCTTTTATTTCAGCCTTCTTTTCAGGTTCAGTCTTGACGATTTTATTCCTCTTTTCCCCTTTTTCTTGCTTCGGGGCTGCCTTGGACTTCTTTTCTACATCGGCGATAGCAATTATAGCTTTTAAGGCTGGATCAAACTCTGTGTCTTCACAAATCATCCAAATTACCGGCCCGTTGTTGTGAGTGGGCAACGGATTGTTAGTCATATTTGGGACGTCCTCGTCCCTCAGCACTATCTTTCCCTGTTCTATCAAGTCTTCCATAACTTTTTTCAATGTCCAACAGTAGTCTGTACCATGCCCCTCAGCTCCTGAGTGATAAGCACATCGGACGCCCCGCTGATAGGATGGTGATTCCGGGTTTTGCCTGTTTGGAGGTATGGGTTGCAACAAATTCATTTGAACATGCTTCGGGAACAGACTGGAGTAGGGTTCACCGATTGGTGTAAAGTTTGTCTTCTGGGTGGTTCCTGAGGACGGAAGGTAGTTTGCGGAGGTCGAGGATTATAGTGATTTTGGTGAGGAGGTTGATTTCTTGGAAACGGGGGTTGATTTCTGTTGGCCTGTGGCTGCGGTCGGGCAAAGGGTTGTGCGTTCATGACCGCATAAGGTGGGGGAGCATAAGCCATATCAGGATGAGGGTAGTAGTATTGTGGGGTTCTTTCGGAAAACACTGGTCTAGGAGCCCGATATCTTCTTGCCCCTAATGTTGTCATAACCGTTTCCTCTTTCTTTTTACCTTTGGCCATTCCTCCAGACCCACCTTGGATGGCTTGGGAGGTTGCTCTGATGGCCGACTGACTCAAAATCCTGCCCGTTTTCAGACCATTTTCTACCATTTCCCCAATCTTAATCGCCTCTGCAAAAGGTTTTCCCATGGCCGACATCATGTTCTGGAAATAATCCGCTTCCTGGGCCTGATGAAAGACAGTGACCATTTCTACTTCATCCATGGGAGGTTTCACCCTCGATGCCTGTTCGCGCCACTTAATTGCATATTCTCGAAAACTTTCTGAGGGTTTCTTCTTCAAATTAGCCCCACGCAACTGGTTGCAATACTTTTTGAGGTGGGCAATAGGATCGCCATGCCCGTCATACTTTTCGAACTTTGGTGTTTTAAACCCCGAAGGCAAGTGCACATGAGGAAACATGCACAAATCTGTATGAGAAACATTTTTTTGCCCACTCAAGCCTTGCATATTCTTTAAACTCTGTTCAAGGCTTCTCATTCTTTTTGCCATCTCATCTTGCTCGGGAGCATTGGGAGTTTGATCTTGTCCTGGCGTGAGCTCAAATGGTGGTGGCTGAGAGTAATTATATGTGGGATATTGAGGAGGATCCACTGGAAAGACAGGGTTTTGGAAGGTGAAAGCTGAGGGATCAAAGGCAGGCCTTGGCAGTGAAGGTTGTGTTGTAGCAGAGCATGGTGGAGCAGTGAAGATGTTAGGAGCTGCTCCTGCTGGGAACACCTGGGGGCGGACCTCAGAAGGTGTTCCGACGAAGTGAGCGGTCATGGTAGGTTGTCCTAACGAAGTATGAGGGTGGCTGATGGGGATATTGGAGTTACCCCCAGATCTAGGGAATAGTTCAGGAAATTCAGGGATGGTGCTTGGAGGCTCCCTTCCATTGGTCCAGGTGTCCCACATCTCCATGAGTCGGAGACGTAGTATCCGGTTCTCTTCCGCTGTGACAGACTCAAAAATCGGGATCCCCGAGATGGGGCTGTCCTCAGAGATGGGAACTGTGGGCAAAGTCATTTCCGTAGACATTTCCACACTTCCTTTCGATCTGGTAAAGTATTGATGCGATGCAAGCTTACCACAACCAACCGCCGTTTCAAAAAGTTAGGCTGGAATTGAGAGCAACACACGGCTAGTTTGAGACAAGTAACAGATAGGTAATCGCACATTGGGGTGTGATGCACCTATACAGTTAAACGGATGTCTACATGTTCGCACTGGTTGCATGCGTCATCCCGAATTTTCTTTTTCTATTTTCTCTTCTTTTGATTTCTACTCTTTGTTTTTCTTTCTTTTCTTTCTCTTTCTATTTTTCTCTCATTTTTCTTTTCCCTCTGTTTTTCATTTTCTGCTTTTCCCTTTTCTTTTGCCATGGTTTTTCTCTCAATTCCTTATTTTCTCTTTTTGCGTTTCTTTCTCTCTTGTTTTTCGTTTATTTCCTTCCCTCATATTTTCCTTTTTTTCTAGGGTTACGGCCGAATCCTATGGAGATTGCCTACGTATCATGACCCCGCATGAATCAGACCAAGCGTAGTTCTTACAAATTAATGTAAAAATAAGGAAACAAGTTTTGGGATTTTTTTTCAAATTTCCATTAATAAAACTCCGATTACAAAAGCTACTAGACTATTTGTTTTTTCCTTTTTTTCTTAAAAAGGAAAATTACAAAATAGACTCAAAAACAAAATACAGATTCGATAATTAAAAATTAGATCAAGAATACATTAAAGCTTCAAATCCTGGGGCCCCCGGGGCATCATTTGGCATCGCCGCGGGCCTACGTGCAAGACCCCTTTGTAACTGCTCCAAATCATTCATAACCTAATGAACAAATATCATCACTATAGCAAAGAAAGTGGTACGACCCATTCTTTCGCCGGCTTGACATTTCATGACAATATAATTCGCAATGGCTCTAATTCTTTCTCTGATCTAGCCTTTTTCTTGAAGTAGTCGGCTTATCTGCTGATTGCGGGCCTCTAGCACCTTGGAGTCATGGAAGTGATGGTCTTGTAACAACTCTATTTCTTTCTCCATCTCGGCCATTAGCCTATAGCACTGTTCCTTCTCAGCCTGAAAATCTTTGTCTTGCTGGGCTGCCTGATCTTCTAGGGTGTTCATTTTTCTTTTCAGATTAGCAATGGTTCCCTCGTAATTTCTTTTCATTTGTTGCACAAATTGGGCTCTTTCCTCTGTCTTCTTTGCCCACTGTGCCCGGATTTTTGCCATATTGCCTTCAGATTTCTCCAACTCTTCCTGGCACTCTAAGACTTGCTTCTTCAGCCCTTTTATCAACCTCTCATCGGACCGCCTCCTTTCCTGAACCTGTTTTTCCAATGCTCCTATTCGGGCCCTGTATTTATTCTCTTTGGCTAGCCAATCCCATTGTACCTGGTGTCACACCTCCTTTTTCCACTACACCCCGGGGAGGGTATAATACAAGGAGTTTTTCCAATTAAAGGACAATCGAAACGGGATTCGTTTATTAAGAAGTTCAGAGTCGCCACTTGGGAGATTTATGGTGTCCCAAGTCACCGGTTTGAATCCCGAATCGAGGAATGGGTTTGACTCTGTTTAACAGTCACGAACCAGATATCCGGGTAAGGAATTCCGTTAACCAGGGAGAAGGGGTTAGGCACTCCCGAGTTCCGTGGTTCTAGCACGGTCGCTCAACTGCTATATTTGGCTACAGTTTATTTTTAATACATGTTAACCTATAGTGCAATTTTAGAATTGTTTAACCGTTTTTAATTAATTTTTTATGAAAGTGAACGTCGTTTAAAAGCGTGTTTTTGGATCACGTCACATGAAATGCACCCGGATCCTTGACACCTCTTATTCAATGTTTTGGGATTTGGATTTGGGTCGCATGAAATGCACACCCGTAGTTAAGAAGGTAAAATTATTAAAAGCGTGCCTAAAGTGGCTAGCGTCTTGTTAACTTTGCGGGAGGCCATGAAAATTCACTAAATGGCACGTCCCGAATTTTTAAATATTTATATAAGCATTTATCGAGGGCCTCGCAGTTTGTTTGTTTATTTAGCGAGGCTCATCTCGTTTTTATTTAAAGGCCATCCTAGAGCAAACAATGATCATCTATTTATTTTGTCTCTAAAAGGGCTTAGTTAATTGATGTCATGAGATTCGGGCCTCAAGCTCAAGTCCAGATTCAAAAAAAAGGGAAAACCTTTTAATTTGAACCCGCTACGTAACTCGAAAGCCCAAATTCGTCAATCGACCTTATTCGTAACAGCCCTTAGCTATTAAAACGGAATTGAACTGAATAGGCGAGCCAGCTAAAAACAGACCAACGTTGAGGTTAAAAAGAAACAAGGGAATTGGGCCCATCACGCAGCCCAGTGGCTCAGGACCTTATTGAATCGGCAGTGGTCATGTTGAAATATTTCTTCACGGGCCAAATGGTCCAGGCCCCAAATCAGAATTTAATTTTAATGCTTATAAACATGGAATCAAACATCAGGATTCAAATTCATGCCTCAACTAGAGTTTAAACATTTGTTAAGCTACAAACCAATACAAACGGTTGTAAGGAGCAGTGATTGAACTAGTATGATTATCAATTAAATTGGCATGTTAAGTTCTCTCAAATCTGGTGCATAAATGCAAATTTCCTGGTTACAAGCGGACCTGCCTATTAAAATTACCTATTGAAATTCCATGTGCTCAATTGGTTATTAACACTACAAAACACATCATGCATTCGAAACTTTGATGAATTATAGACTCATTGTTTGAATCCTAGCTCAGGAAACAGACTCATATTTTCATACACAACCCAACGAACAACTGGAGATAGTCTCGTGATTCTAACGCTTTATTAACACAATCTAGGTTTAATCTCTACATACAGCGTTCAGGTATTTAGAAAATGACTTACAGCTACTAGAATATATTTAAACAACCTTCAGAACAGTCCAGTTCAGTTCCATTTATACAGCCCAGGCTCATGTGTATACAAATTAGAATCAAACCAATATTAAACAAATTACATCTAATCATCTAATTGATGCGTAACAATCCAGGCAAGCATGGTTCAGGGATCAAATACACAAGCATCTTTCATTTCATTTCTACTTCAAAGCCACATCAAACCAAGTTCATGTGTGTACCTGGAATAAAATCAAAGGAGTGAAGAAAGAAGAGTCAGTGAGCAAATTTTGGGCAAACAGCAGTCACAACCAGCAACAGCAGGAGTAATTTTTGAACCAAACAGCTTGAAATCAAACACAGTAGGCTTTTGAAACTCCGACAGACCAAAATTCCACTTGATCAAACCGAATTTAAACCAAACCTAACCCAGAACCTTTGCAGCACCTCAATCACTAGGAAAACAAGTGCTAGAACTTGAAATTGGCCTAGAGAACTCAGTGTAACAGTATTTTTGGGAGGTTTTCTGTAGCTTTTGTGTATTTTTGGAGTTTTTCAGATGAAAAAGAGATTTTCGAATTCCAGATCTGGTTTTGTGATCTGAAATTCAAATTTCAGTTTTTGGAGACTTAGGGAATTTTTGGGGCTCAAAAACTTGTCAATGAAGGCATTGGGGCTGCCTTTTATAGGCAACATGAGGTGCAATTTCAGATTTTTTTTAGTTTTACATATTAGTCCCTCACTTCTTAACTTGTTACTCAAGTTAGTGCACTATGTTTCTTGCAATTGCAACTAAAGCCCTAGTCTAGAAGATCCTAGAACACTCTAATATTAACTACCATGTTCTACTCAATTTCAAATGTCCAAACTATCCCTGAACTTACATCTAAACTACAACTATAACCAAACATTTTCCAAAGCTCTGAATTGCCAACTATTGAAGAACAAACCCAATTAAACTCCTATTAAATCTAGTAATTGAACTCAGCATTAATGACCAGACTAACTAAAATAATCCTAATAACTACTTGAACCAACATTGAATTTACAGAACAAAACATACTTAACTAATTCAAAATGGCTACTAATTGCTAATTACTGAATTACTACTAAACAAATACTGTTTTGACACACAAAACCAACTATTGAAAGTCTCACTAATCCTATTCCAATTACAACCCGAAGAAGGTACTATAAACAACTACATCAGAATTGAATCGAATCCAATTTAAACTAACAATTCGAACTAATCAGAATTAACCAAGGCTTAACAATTAAACTAACAAAACAAGAATCAAAATTAAGCTAACACGAACCAATTAACTGAACAGATGAAAATTAATCCAAAGAATTAAACGTCCTAGGTCTGAGGATTCAAATCGAATTGGAAGCAAAGCCAAACAATTGCAAAACACATAAAAAAATAGAAAGAAAGAAATTAAAAGAAAACTCACTGATTCACTTCGAGACTCCGGTCAAATTTCGAAATTCGAACACGACCAACTCCGGCAAAATAAAGCTCGACTGATGACCAATTCACTACGAGGAAGGTTAGAGGGTCATTTGGTATCAAATTGGTGAAGTTTGGGGCAATTAGGGTTTTGGCCGGAAAAACCTTGGATTTGATATTCGAGGCGTTTCAGTCATATTCGAAGGAAGGAACTTAGGTATTCGAGATGAGGAGGCTGAGGAGAATCTATGGTGTTAATTTGGCGGCCATTGGCGTAACTGGTGTCGTGGACGGAAAAGCTTTGGGGAAAGATTCGACGAGTTGGACCGGGATTTGAAGGGAACGGGTGGTGGATTCATGATGAGGGAGAAGAGGGGGTCTCGTGGTGTTATTTTGGGGTGGTTTGGGAGGGTTTAGGGTGGCGGAGCCGCCGTGCACAGTGGTGGCGGCGCCTAGGGTTTGGCAGATTTGAGGCGGTGGGGTAGGAGTTGAGCCATGGGGGTTTAGGATTTGGAAAGAGAAGGACCTGGGGAATCTATGGTGTAATTTTCAGGGTCATTTGGTGAACGCCGCCGGCAGAGACGATTTCCGGCGGCGGAATTGGGCGGAGCCGGCGACGGAGAACGGGGTTGGGTGTGGTGAGGTTCTGAGAGACGGAAAGGGGGTAGGGGGAAATCTCCGACATTTTTATATTAAAAAGACCCCCGTTCTGAACCGTCCGATTGATCAACCTCGACGGCCAGGATTTAAGACGAGTAAACGGCGTCGTTTTGGTTATGCAAGGGGCAGGCCGGGTTTGGAAAATTGGGCTATGGACTGGGGTGGGTTTTAATTGGTTTGGGCTTGTATCATTTGAACATAAAATGGCCCAATTTGGTCTTTCTATTAAGACATCTCTTTTTTAAATTTATTTTCTTTTGGTTTTCTCCTTTTATTCCCTTTTATTTATTTTTGTATTTCATTTTGTATTTTCCTGATTTTATATAAAAACGCAAATATTAAAATGAAACCTAATTTACTTCTAAAACCAAGCTAATTAATTCCTACAAATTTGATTAAATCCTATTTAAAAGTAGACTCAACAATTAACAAAATGCAAAAGTGGGCTATTTTTTTTATTTTCTTCATATTTGTTCTAAAAACAACTTAACCACTAATTAATCCTAAAATATGAAATTAAATCCTAAATGCAAATGTCAAGTGTATTTTTATATTTTTCATATGAATAAAAATGCACAAATAAAATGCAAACAATTAACATAAAATGTCACAAAATTCACAATATTGCAAAATAATGGAAGAAATCATTTTGTTTGAATTTTTGGGAATAATTTACTTAGGGCAAAAATCACGTGCTCACACCTGGGTCCCGTCAGTAAATCGTTGTACATGTGGCCTTTTGGCGGGTCTCTCAGGAATTTGAAATCTTTTGCCGAACCAGACCAAATATTTGGGGTCTACTTCGCCTTTAGCCTGATCCCGCACTATGGTTTTAGGCTCAAGATACCTACATTCATTCCATATCTGGCAAATTTTCCCTTCCGAAAATGCAGCTTTCGGGCCTAATTCGATGACTTGTTTGCTCAGGTCTTCATCACCGTGGACGGTTTGGAATCTTCCAAATTGCCTCAAGACTCGGTAAGGAGCATAGGGTTGGATACTCCAAATGCCCATCAAGTGAATGTAAGGCACTTCAGCTGATGTATATACTGCCTCAGTAACGGGAAGCCATCTGAAAGCCCAGTCAATTTTGTCATCAGTCAAAGATCTCAAACATGATAGCCAAGCCTCGGTGCCCTCGGGGAACTCAATACCTGTTACCCGGGTTCCAAACTCCTCAATACAACTTAGCCCGGTTAAACCATAGTTCATATACCCCGTGCGGTGACAAAGGTGCTCCTGTATCCATAGCTGTAGCAACAGATTACAACCCTGAAAGAATTTTACACCCTCTCGGCATTTGGTCAAAGCTCGATACATTTCAGCCACAATCAGGGGAACCACCGTGATGTTAGACTTCTTTATGGCAACATCCAACATTCCTACAAGGCCAATATCTATGTGACCGTCTTTTCGTGGACAGATCGCGACCCCCATAAAAGCTACCATGAAAGCCAATCCCCACCGGGCCTCCCATTTATCTTTGTTTCCGGCGTGTGTCAAACCGGTGTTAGGCTCCTCGAAACCTTGCGGGTTGCCATATCCGTGGTACAAGAAGTGAAGAGTGCAATATCCTTCTGATAGATTCTTATCCTGAATATCCCGGCTAATACTCAATAAGTCCAGAAATCTGTGGAGGGTTACCGGTCTTGGTGCCAATGGATATCGACCCCTGAGGTTTCCGTTCAGACCCGCATATCCCGCTATTTCCTCTAAGGTAGGTGTAAGCTCGAAATCCGAGAACCGTAACACGTTGCGAGTTGGGTCCCAAAAAGGTATCAATGCTTCAATAATATCCAGCTTTCGCTTAATGTTCAATAACCCGACGAGACCGCCCAGAACTTTTACAACCGTTTCTGCTACCCTTTCCTAGGTCATTCCACCACATGTGAAGCTTCAAAAGGATCTCACTCAGGACTGAGAAGGTTTCAATGTTAGTCGTACTCATCCTGTACATTTTTTAAAGTGATTTAATGACTTATTTTGACCTAAAAGAAAAGTGGCTATTTAAAGTGATTTAATGACTCATTTTGACCTAAAGGAAAAAGTGGCTAGTTTTCAAAAATTTTTTTTAAAAAAAAAGAAAGACCGCGGTTTTTGCGATACGGCCTTTCAGCACTTTGGGAGGAAGAATTTTTTAAGGTTGTGCCTGCTAACCATTGAAAATGAACCCCAGGTGGCTGTTCTTGCAAAAACAGCCCTTCCAGTGTCCTTTTGGGGACATTCGCTTATTTTAAAACAAGAATTGGATCACCCGACTTATTTTGGTATTTTTTTGGGCTATATTGCAAAGGGAGGTTGGACCCGATGAGGGTTGCCCTAACGTATCTCACACCCGGTGAGAATCAACCAGCGTAAGTTCGGGCAAAACGTTTTGTCAAAACCAAGTATTTGTTTAAGAAAATCTTTTTCTCTATTTTCCTTTTTTTTTGTTTTCAAAAAATCCGGCAGCATTTCAGTACTATTTGGGCATTGGTTTCTCAAAGCAAGTGGTTACCCTCACTTAGTCCTTAACATTGCTATTTTTCTCATTTTCTCTTATACAAGGCCGGTCAACATGCAAAAGCTGAGGAAATAAATGCACAAGTAGCACGTAAGATGCATAAGGATGGTCTTTTCATTTCAGGTCACCTGTCCTAGACGGACCCAACCCCTGTGTTGAGTCCCCTAAGTCAAATGCACGAGAATGCAAACAAAAGTTCCTAATAGGGATCCGGCAATGAGGCTTTTGTTATAACTAGGTGTCAATAACCCTGGGTATATGTTCTAGACTGTGTACCTCAAGCAGACAACTTGAGTCGAGGTGGGGGCTACGTACCGGGAACCAAAAGGCCATCCGATTAGTAAACTTGTCCGGCCGTCTTTCTTAACTTTAAGGTATGACACTAACAGCATAGGGAGTCTCGACAGCGAGCACATCCCCGGAGATGAAGAACAAATAAGGTTTCTAACAGTTTATATACAGTCCAGATTAATATCAAGAAGCGGTAAATGACATTTAGCACATTACGATGAAACATGTAAAAAATCAGATAAAGCCAATCATATCAGCTATTCTTAAGCTCGAATTCTTCAAACCCTTGAACCGAAGTTCTGGTTCCGTTCCGCCAGCAGAGTCGCTAGAAGCTGTCACACCTCCATTTTTACACACCCTACCCGAAGGTAAATTGTAATAAGGGAGTTTTTTCTATTTAAAGTGACATTAATTCAAAATGGGATTATTTATTTAGTTTTAGAGTCGCCACTTGGGATAGGTTTGCTTTTGGTGTCCCAAGTCACGCGGTTTTACTTGACTCCCAAATCGAGGAACAATTTTCGACTTCCCCAATTGGATGTCTGCGAACCAGAAATTCTAAAGTAAGAGAAATTTTGTTTGACCCGAGGGAAGGTTGTTAAGGCAACCCCCGGTATCCCGTGGTTCTAGCACGGCCGCTTAAACTATATAAGTGGCTAAAATCTGAATTTTTATACAATGTCATCCTATAGTGGAATTTTAAAAAATATTTACCGCTTTTAATTAAAAATTTTAAGAATGTGAACATCGTTTAAAAACGTGTTTTTGGATCACGTCACATGAAATGCACCCGGATCCTTCGACCACATTTTTATTTCAATCATTTTGAGATTTGGATTTGGGTTGTATGAATGCACACTCCCGTATTTAGAAAGGTACAATTATTAAAGCGGCACCTAAAGCGACTAACGGTTATTTAACTTTGCGGGAGGCACATGGAAATTCCGCTAAAATGGCATGTTCCGCAAATTCTACGTATTTTAATATAAACATTTAAAGAGGGCCCCGCAAATTTTATGCATTTTAATTTGGCGGGGCGCACCTCGTTTATTTTAAGGATATCTCTAAAGCAAAACTAATGATTTTTTCTATTGAATTTGTCTCTAACAAGGCCTAATTAATTAGCATTACAAAATTCGGGCTTAAGTTCAAGTCCAGAATTCAAACAAAAGGGAGAACCTCTTAATTTGGAACCCGCTACCTAAACTCGAAAGCCCAAATTTATAGTTTGAACGCGGTGGTATAGGCATTTCAGTAATTTGGGCTTGGCAGAATCAAACCAAAGAATGTAATTAAATTCTCGAAATGGGCTTCAGCCATCAAGCCCAGTGGTGACAATTATTCCTGGAACTAACAAAAGCCAAATGTTTATTGGGTGGCAGCCAAGCTTTGGCATAGTACATGGCCCAATATCTATGAGCATGAACGAAATCGATAATTGGTAATAATCAAGGAATCCTAGTAGTTTATTCCAAACACAAAATAAAGTAAAATCTGGAGTAATTGTGGTCTGATCCACAACTCAATTCGCACTTTTTAGACATTAAATAAGGATGAACTATATTTTCAATATCAATTTAAAACTCATTACAAGAATGCAGCACTTGACGAATTTCTGATAACCAATTGGATCTTAAATTAATGTGCTCTTAAACATTAATAAACTTGAAAAGAAAATCCTAGCTAGTTCCTGAACCAATTTTTCCAGCAACAAGTTTGATGTTGATACCATATCTCCTAAAGCATTTGACAAGAAAATACTGAAAACTAATATATCAAGTAGTCAAACCTGAGACTCAAAACTACAACTATTCCAATAATTAAACGAAAAAACTGTTTACATACTAGCAATTCATATTTCCATACTTGTTTACTCATGATCCTAGAATCCTATTACAGCAGTCTAGATCTAACATTTTACATCACTACTAAAAAATGAACCTATTGCATCGGTTATTTAGCAACGGTTATATAACCCTTGCAATAGATAGTCTATTGCAAGGGTTACAACCGTCGCAATAGCCGCTTAAGCCTATTAACGACAGAATTAAAATGAAACCGTCCATTAGTATTACAACCAGTTGCCAAATACCTCTCCTATGGAGAACAGTTTTGTAAAAATACACTGTGGGGACGGTTCTGTGAGGATTTCATTTCCCTCCACGTATTTCACAAAACCCGCGAATGCTTCTTTTTATAATAAAAAAATATAAATTATATCAAATTAAGTAAAAGAGTAGTACTTTGTCTTCTTTTATTCATTATATCAAATTAAAGGAAGAGAGGAGTGTCTTCTTCAAGAGCAAAAATGCGACCAAATATCAAAAACTCTATGAAGCTTCTTCAAAGTGAAAATCGGCTCCAAAGAATTCGACCAGTCAATGTAAAAGCTTTTCTATTCAGTTCATTGAAAAAAACCTCCATTGAAGCTTCCTTCAAGAGCAAAACAAGCTCCAAATCCAGCGAGATTTCGACCAGCGAAGGATTTCGACCAGCAAAGGCTTCCGACCGGTATTGCTCTCTACCCCTATAGGTCTGCAGCACTCCTCCATGGCTTAATAAGTTCCACTATCTCTAGATTTTTCTATTCAAGTGTTTTTGGAAAAGATTACAAAATAGCAAATGGGTTTTCTATGAAGTTTACTATCTTTTGTTCTAATTATGTTTGGTTTTTAATTTTTGGTGTGGATTTGAAGTTTGTATCTCAAATTTGGGAAGATTTGAGTTTTCCGGGAAAAAAATCGATGAAAAAAATTTGGGGTTTTAGTAAAATTTGAGTTTGAGAAACTTGGGTTTCATTCTTTGAGCCAAAATTTTATTGAAGTTATTTGTACTTAATATTGAGTTTACTGCTGTTTGGGAGGAATTAAAGTGACAAATACCTTCAAACTCCATTGTTGAGGTCGATAGATATTTAAAACATAAATAGGAAATTTAAAGTTGGTAGAGTTTGGAGAAATTGCCTGTATATATATGGGAATTTTTACTTTTTGTGTTTTGTTTTTCTGTTTCGTTGGCTCTTGTTCTAAAATGGAGGTGTTCTGGTTATACAATTAAGGATACAATTAGCCAAGGAATTTCAAAAAATACAATATTATGGATAGTCGCATTTCACTTATATGACCTATGCTCGAGGCTCTTATTGCAAGATGAGTCTGGACAATCTCTCATAAAATCATGTAGTGCGGTTACCAAACTATAGAATTAGTTAGTTATTCCGTAGTTCTTCTGTCATTCTTCTATTTTTCCTTTCAGCATTTTGCGAAATTCATCTGCTCTAAAGACCCGATTTAAACTTGTATGGTGTACATGCCATCAATCTCCATGGTTGCACCCATGCGTTGATAGATCGTTTCAGTCAACACTTCGACTTTAGCTATAATCTTTCGGAGAACAATCAATTTAGTAAATAGTAAAGCAGTAATGCGTATTTTAATGCAGTCCTTGATGTTGGTCACTTCCTCCTTCTATGCTTCGTCTCTTGACTAGGGTCTTAGCCCTTAGGGTGTCAACATGTTCGGGTCGGTCAAATTTAACGTGAGTTGAAAATGGTTTTTGAGTAAATAAAGTGTCATGTTCCAACCATTTCGAATTTCACTTTTCCGTTTGTTTTTATTTTTCTGCCTCGTAGCTATACAAGTAAAGAGTTGCTAAAGAAAGTTTACCTACACTGCCTGTAACCAGGCTGTTGGAACATTGATTTGGGCTATTCTCCTATTTTATAATTTTGAAGTAATCGAGTATCTTTAGTACTAGCTGATATGGGCAGAATTAGGTAGCTTCTAAATAGGAATTTTCGATCTTCTTCAAATGTCCATCATTCCTCTAGCTCTGATTGATTTGGTTGGAAAGAATATTCCCTTTTTCCTAAAGTGGATTTCTGTTTTGATTTTTCATAATATACTTACTTGCGTCAGAGCATTTCTATGTTAGTTTCTTAATATTGTGAAGCAATCTTTTTGAGGAATAACCATTTACATTCTAATATGCTTTCATAGATTCCTGAAATTAATCAAAAACATAAAATATGTCATACTAATTTAGATAAGAGGTTCCATATATTTTTATTTGTTAGATACTGCGATTAATTCTTTTTGTTGTCGATGCAGGCTATATCATATTGTTGACTTCTTTCTGGCCGATATATTGACTTCTATGTCAAAGGTATGCATCTTCTTCTCGCCCAAAAGAAAATGAGGAACGTTAACTTTAGTTGTGTATCCTTATCAAAAGAGCTCACTACTTTTGTATATTTGTATATACTGTGACATAGTTCTAGTTCATCCTTTTCAACTAAACCATTCTGTTTTTTGGAAGTAGGATTATGCATTCTTTTTGTTTTACTAGTACCCATTTCTTTTCAATAAGTTGGTCAGCCTAGTTCTATCAGTCTCTGCCTTGTTCTATCAGTTCATTACTAGCTTGGTGCCACTAGATGAATTGTCACCTGCCTGCCTGTTCCTAAGATCCAGTTATAATATTGCTATATTCTGTTTACACTTCACAGTGCTTCATTCAGTTGTATTACCTCCATGAAACCAGGAAAAAAAAGGACTGTATTCAAAGTTTTATGGATGATAATTGATTTGTGTTTGTTGAAACTTGTACCATACTCTGCATCTACATGTGTCTTTAGTCTAAATTACTACTTTCTGTGCAATTTAAAATATGTTACAGTTTTCTCTTTAGAATTGTCTTGAAGATTCTTGGATAATTTCTACTGGGATTTGTGGTTCTATTAATACTTGCGGGAATAGTAACCGATATGTTCAATTTCAATAAGGTTGATTCTTTTCCCAATCGTCGTCGTAAGGTAACTCACATGTAAATCATAGATTGAAATGCAATTTCAGTTGATTTGTTCCCAAGTCTACTAGTGTCCGGCAATGGCATGTAATTATCAATTGGAATGCAACTATCCATTCTGGTACCAAATCTTCACCTGAGAAATTGCAAACCAACATGTAAACATAGATTGTCCATGCAAGTGGTTTGATTCTGTTGGCCTCATTCACCATGAATCCCCCCAGTTAGATGTATGGAAATGATGCATTTATCGATAACTGTTACGTTTCGAAAATGGCATAACTTTTTAAATGTATAAACAAGGGTAAGTTGTTTTGGTGTCCCTGTATATAGGACTTTCAGCAACTATTTCTCTTGGAGGAATGACAATCTTTTAAATCTTCGTAAAGTAATAATTACGAGTGTTAAGTAACTGACTATTTTTACCGTTATTGCATATCCATTCCGCATTAATTCTCTCTAAGTAGAAGTGAACATTAGTTTTTGGCATTACATGTATGTGTATCGGCTTATATAATTCGTTTAATTCGTTTGTGTATGGCTTAATAATTTCGTTTTGCATTTGGATTCTTCCTAACCCCGCTTCATTTGTTTATGTTCCTCATTCAATCTGCTTTCATTTGTATTATGTTCCTCATTCAACTTTGTTAATAGTATCTTCATTTTTCTCTTAGTGACTTCTCCTGATCTGTGATATTAGTTGGTAAATTCAAAAGCGTTTCTCTTTTCCATTTTCATTAAGGTTTTATAAAAGACTCATGTTTTCTTTTCTCAAGTTGTGACTGTAAATTAATTTTTTCAGTTTCCCATTTCGCAGCTCTATTGAATCGTGCTAATTCGTGCTGCCAAAAGATACTTTTGGTGAGTCTTTCTTTATTAAAGCCGGATTTTTATGAGCATAATATATGCTTAAAATTGTTTGTGGTTCTGTTGGTTCTTGAAATACAACACTGAAAGGTTCTTTTTTGGTGTTCCTTGAATGTATTAATATATTGTTTGTGATTTTTCTTGAATAGACCACTGAAGGGTCTTTCTTTGGGTTCCTGAATGTATTATGGTCAAATTTTAATTTACATCTTGTACAGATTGAATTGGTACACTTCTAATAAACTCATATGAATCACAGAAATTGAAATTTCAACTTGTTAATTGAATTACATTATCACTTCATGAATATACTAAAATTTTCAACTTGTTAATTGAATTCAAAAAACAGAGGTTAATAATCAATACTCTAATTTGGAGTTCAGGAGGAAACAACTAGCAATTGAAAGAAAGTCATGAATAAATCTTTACCTTTCTTTTGTATGTTTCCGTTGTCTAACTTGATTAGCTTTGATGGTCTTTAAACTTACACAGATTTAGAAGTCATGTGTCAAGAAGGGTCTCAAGAAAAAATAAAAAAGGAAAAAAACCCGTCATATGTTCAAGCTGGAAGTTTATATGTTTGGCAAAAAAAAAAGGAATGTCATTGACAACAAAGAAACCGTTTCAAGCTAATACGGTCAGAGAAAGAGCATCTATTAAAAACTATATGGAAGAACAACCAACAATAGAACGCAACGATCTGAAGCAATTGAACGACATGTAGAGGAGCAATTTTTGTAGAAGGGTAACATTGTGGATGAGCAGATGCAAATAGATTCTACCAGTACTAATAACTAATGAACGATCTGAAGAACAAGGCAAGTCCACACAACAAAATCTGATTTTTTCCATCAATTGCTTTTCTCCGATCCTCTTATTTTTTGTATTTTAATTGTAGCTCTGGTCCTGTAACTCCAAAAAAAAGAGGTAGGACACAAATGCGTAGTGTCCAATAGCCGAAAAGACCGCGTAAGGTGATCACACTTAACCATGTTAAATCAGCCCATTGGTCCTAACTAAAGCAGATATAAAGAGAGTTTGGTTAGCTTCCTCGGTAACATTAGCAAGGACTGCAACTCTTTTGCCACTTGATTATTTTGATTGGAGGAAAATGGACACAAAAAGATGATTTATGGACATATACAAATGGTTTGAAGTTTTGATCCAAATGTTCATATATTTGTTACAAGGTATGTTAATATTTCTGCTAATCAAAATGAAATCAAAATTGTAGTTGAAGTATGATATTCACTGATGCTGCAAAAACATGACTTTATTTCAAATTGGAAATCGCTTGGAGAAAGGCATAAAAGTCAACTTGAAGAAAAGATCATTATGATGCCTATCAAAATGATTGAAGTTCGAATGAACAAAAAGGGCCCGAATTATAATAGACCAGAATATTCAGTTTTAAAAGAACTCCTGAAATATATGGAGTGTCTGAAAAACTACAGGTAAAGTATAGACCATGGTCTTGACAATAGTTAAAAACCAAAGTAATATTGATGTGTCTGAAATATTGGAGTTCTGTTGGTTGTTGTTTGGTTTTTTGTTGTCGCTACTGTTGTGATTTCGGTTTAAATATTGATGTGTTCGAAATGATGTAGCTATGGATCTGTTCATTGCTCTTTGGATTTGTTGAATATACTTTAACATAAAATGGATGTATATTCAGCGTGCTACTCGTGTTTAAGCATAGTCCCCTTTACATTCAAACTTGAATCATATTTCTGTTAAGTTATACTAGATATGTCAAGAATGCATTTTAGCAATTACAATTGTTCTTTCTTCTCTTGGATTTCTTGATATTACTTAGAGCAACAGTATTGCTGTTGCAATAGTTCTGATATTTGGTCGCTTTGTTTTTTCCTAATGTGAAGAGCAAAAATGGATCAGATTCTCAGTTTGGAATGGGTCATTTGAGGATCAGTTATTAATGAAGCTTTTCCAAGCTGCTGAAAGCTTCATCAGTTCGTCCAAGATACTGAAACTTCCAGTCAAGTTTTCCAGTAAGTTAACGGTGTTTATGTTGCATTTAGCTTTTAAATTAGTTTGCTGATTTTATATTTAGTAATAGTAGCCGTGATTTTGAGAATTCGACTAAATAGTTAAGGTGTTTAATGTTTCCTATTGAGGCTTTTAAATAGTTTGCTGTTTCCAAAAAAAATATTATTTGAGGTATATTTGTATGACTCATTTATTTGTAATGAGATCATCCGAAATCAACAGGAGAAATCAGAAAAAGTTGAATGGATTCAAACACACTGCCGGCAAACAAGTTTGCTTGTAATCCGTAATGATTGGTGTGTACTATTATTTATTATTATGTTTTTTAAGATCTTCTTATATCGATTTTCAATGCGACTAGGAAAACAAAGGATCTGTATCACTTAAGGAGGTGTTTGTGCCACAGAGAAAGAAAAATTGGGCAGTTTGTACAAGGAACTCTGACGAAAAATGACAACTATGTAAAAATTGTAAGAATATTATCTATTTGCAAGTTTTATATGAGATCAATTTATTATGATGGTTCCTTATTTTTTATTTACTTTAATCCTTTTGAATGAATTTGCTTTGTTAGGCTGAAAATGGAAAAAGATTGAAACACAGCTAAAGCGTAGATGGCAGTCAGTCTATTGAAATGATTTTATCTGTCATGGGTCTGAACATCCAGGACCGTTTAAGATTATTGGGTGAGGGGTTACAAAGAACTATTTTGAAAGGAAAGGGGGCCATTTCCGAGCCGACTTCAAATATGCCACAAATGATACCGGTGCAAGAAAATGCAAGAAACGGATTCCCGAAAGATGGAGGAACAAATGAGGAACAAAGAGAAAACTATGCGGCAAGAAATTACTGGCAGATGTAATTGCCTCACTTCAGCGTGCAAGGTTAATTAATCCAAAACGTACTAGCAACATTGTCTGTTTCGTCACTAGGAGAAGCTACCTCTGCACCAAAGCTGCTAATCACTGTATCCGTCGACAATCTGAAGGTAAGCCAACAAGTCAAGGTTAGTTATCACTTTATTCTCAGGCTAAAATTCATATTGGTTATCCTCTTCTGTTGTGTTCCTTGTACTTTATACTATCCACATGGGGTGAACTTCTTTGAAGTATATAGATTTAGCCTCCTTTACTTCCAGTTCCGAATGGTGCTACCTCGTCCCCAAATTCTGGACAGTTTAATACCAGTTCTTGTAACCATTCGACTGCCCTAATATCTCGTTTCGCTCTTGGCATCAATCTTGTACTGATGAAGGATCTTAATATAGGTGGTACTACATAGCCACCTTACTTTGTCTCGCATGAAAGATTGCATGAATA
>NC_031989.1:69919335-70155087 GCF_001879085.1 Nicotiana attenuata | reverse complement strand
AAATTCATAGATATGATGAAAATCCTTACAATCAACGTGCCTTTGGTGGAGGCACTTGAACAAATGCCGGGCTATGCAAAGTTCATGAAGGATTTGGTCACAAAGAAGCGTTTAATGGATTGTGAAACAATAAAGATGACGCACCAAGTTAGTGCGATAGTGCATTCTATGGCCCCGAAACATGAAGACCTTGGAGCCTTTACTATTCCTTGCACTATCGGGAGTGCGGAGTTTGCTAAGGCCCTTTGTGACTTGGGGGCTAGCATTAATTTGATGCCGTATTCAGTCTTCAAGACTTTGGGAATTGGGCAACCCAGGCCAACCTCGATGAGACTTCAAATGGCGGAACGGTCGATGAAGCGGCCTTTGGGTATAATTGACGATGTTCTTGTCCGGGTGGACAAATTCATATTGCCGGCCGACTTTGTCATATTGGATTGTGAAGTGGATTTTAAAGTGCCGATTATTCTTGGGAGACCTTTCCTAGCTACGGGGAAGGCGTTGGTTGATGTTGAAGCCGGTGAATTGACTCTCCGAGTGGGAGATAACAAGGTGGCATTTCATGTTTGCAAATCAATGAGGCAACCCAATAGCACGGAAGTGTGTTCACTTGTGGACATTGTCACATCTGTTAGTGGATGACACAAGTTCCATGATGAATGTTGAAGATCCTCTTGAGGCCGCACTTCTTGGCATGGATGTAGAAGATGATGCTAGCAGAGTGGAGTGTGTGAATGCATTGCATGGTATGGGTTCATATTCATATGAGCCTAGGAAGTTATCTTTGGATCTTGAAAACCGCAAAACTCCACCAACTAAGCCATCCATAGAGGAGCCACCGGTGTTGGAGTTGAAGCCACTTCCTCCACACCTCAGGTATGAATTTTTGGGCTCTAATTAAACTCTTCCAGTTATTCTTTCTTCTTGCCTTACTAACTTGCAGGTGGAGGCCACTTTAGAGGTGCTTCAAAGGCGAAAAAGAGCAATAGGATGGACTCTGGCGGACATTAGGGGAATAAACCCCGCATTTTGCATGCATAAGATCATTTTGGAGGAGGATGCAAGGCCGTCCCTTGAACATAAAAAAAGACTCAACGAGGCGATGCAAGAAGTGGTAAAGAAAGAGGTTATAAAGTGGCTTCACACCGGTGTGGTTTATCCAATCTCTAACAGTTCGTGGACTTCTCCGGTCCAATGTGTGCCAAAGAAAGGAGGGATGACAGTGGTGCCCAATGACAACAATGAGCTTATTCCCACTCGAACCATTACCGGGTGGAGAGTTTGCATGGACTACCGGAAACTCAACAAGGTGACCCGAAATGATCATTTTCCCTTGCCATTCCTCGACCAAATGCTTGATCGTCTTGCGGGGAGAGCATTCTATTGTTTCTTGGATGGGTACTCGGGCTACAATCAAATTTTAATTGCCCCGGAGGACCAAGAGAAGAATACTTTTACATGCCCATATGGAACATTTGCTTTTTTCCGGATGCCATTCGGATTGTGCAATGCTCCGTCGACCTTCCAACGTTGCATGATGGCTATTGTCACCGATATGGTGGAAGACATATTGGAGGTCTTTATGGACAACGTTAGTGTGGTTGGTGACTCTTTTGATGCATGCTTGGTCAATTGGGATAAAGTCTTGGCTCGTTGTGAAGAAACTAACCTAGTTCTCAATTGGGAAAAATGCCATTTTATGGTTGAAGAAGGTATAGTGTTGGGCCACAAGATTTCAAAACATGGGATTGAGGTTGATAAGGCGAAAATAAAGGTGATTTCGAGGCTCTCTCCCCCTACTTCTGTCAAAGGGGTGAGGAGTTTTCTTGGACACGCTGTGTTCTACCGGCGGTTTATCAAAGACTTCTCAAGGTTGTGAATCCATTGTGCAAGCTACTAGAGAAAGATGCCAAGTTTGTTTTTGATGACAAGTGTATGGAGGCCTTTGAACTCTTAAAACACAAGTTGACCACTACCCCTATCATAACCGCACCTAATTGGAGTTTGCCCTTTGAACTAATGTGTAATGCTAGTGATGTTGCATTGGGGCGGTGTTGGGTCAACGGGTTAACAAAATATTCCGTCCCGTGTATTATGCAAGTAAGACTATGAATGAAGCTCAACAGAATTACACGGTGACAGAGAAGGAGTTATTGGCCATTGTATTTGCCATGGAGAAATTTCAGCCCTATCACTACTAGAAATGAACCTATTGCATCGGTTATATAACCCTTGCAATAGATAGTCTATTGCAAGGGTTACAACCGTCGCAATAGCCGCTTAAGCCTGTTACGACAGAATTAAAATGAAAACGTCGCATTAGTATTACAACCGTTGCCAAATACCTCTCTATGGAGACAGTTTTGTAAAAATACTCTGTGGGGACGGTTCTGTGAGGATTTCATTTCCCTCCAGTATTTCACAAAACCCGCGAATGCTTCTTTTTATAATAAAAAAAAATAAAATTATATCAAATTAAGTAAAAGATAGTACTGTGTCTTCTTTTATTCATTATATCAAATTAAAGGAAAGAGAGGAGTGTCTTCTTCAAGAGCAAAAATGACCAAAATCAAAAACCTATGAAGCTTCTTCAAGAGTGAAAATCGGCTCCAAAGAATTCGACCAGTCAATGTAAAAGCTTTTCTATTCAGTTCATTGAGAAAAAACCTCCATTGAAGCTTCTTCAAGAGCAAAAAACAGCTCCAAATCCAGCGAGATTTCGACCAGCGAAGGATTTCGACCAGCAAAGGCTTCGACCGGTATTGCTCTCTACCCCAATAGGTCTGCATGCACTCCTCCATGGCTTATAAGTTCACTATCTCTAGATTTTCTATTCAAGTGTTTTTGGAAAAGATTACAAAATATGCAAATGGGTTTCTATGAAGTTACTATCTTTTGTTCTAATTCATGTTTGGTTTTTAATTTTGGTGTGGTTTGAAGTTTGTATCTCAAATTTGGTGAAGATTTGAGTTTTCCGGGAAAAAAATCGATGAAAAAAAATTTGGGTTTTAGTAAAATTTGAGTTTGAGAAACTGGGTTTCAATTCTTTGAGCCAAAATTTTATTTGAAGTTTATTTGTACTTAATATTGAGTTTACTGCTGTTTGGGAGGAATTAAAGTGACAAATACCCTTCAAAACTCCATTGTTGAGGTCGATAGAATTCTAAAACATAAATAGGGAAATTTAAAGTTGGTAGAGTTGGAGAAAATTGCTGTATATATATGGGGATTTTACTTTTTGTGTTTGTTTTCTGTTTCGTTGGCTCTTGTTCTAAAATGGGTGTTCTGGTTATACATTAGGATACAATAAGCCAAGGAATTTCATAAAATAAATATTATGGATAGTCGCATTTCACTTATATGGACCTATGGCTCGAGGCATCTTATTGCAAGATGAGTCTTGGGACAATCTCTCATAAAATCATGTAGTGCGGTTACCAAACTATAGAATTAGTTAGATATTCCGCAGTTCTTCTGTCATTTCTTCTTTTTTCCTTTCAGCATTTTGCAAATTCATCTGCCTCTTAAGACCGATTTAAACTTGTATGGTGTACATGTCATCATCTCCATGGTTGCACCATGCGTTGATAGACGTTTTCAGTCAACACTTCGACTTTCTAGCTATAATCTTTCGGGAACAATCAATTTAGTTAAATAGTGAAGCAATAATGCGTATTTTAATGCAGTCCTTGATGTTGGTCACTTCCTCCTTCTATGCTTCGTCTCTTGACTAGGGTCTTAGCCCTTAGGGTGTCAACATGTACGGGTCGGGTCAAATTTACGTGAGTTGAAAATGGTTTTGAGTAAATAAAGTGTCATGTTCCAACCATTCGAATTTCACTTTTCCGTTTGTTTTATTTTTCTGCCTGTAGCTATACAGTAGAGTTGCTGAAAGTTACTACTCACTGCCTGTAGCCTAGGCTGTTGGAACATTGATTTGGGCTACTCCTATTTTATAATTTTGAAGTAATAGAGTACTTTAGTACTAGCTGATATGGGCAGAATTAGGTAGCTTCTAAATAGGATTTCATCTTCTTCAAATGTCCATCATTCCTCTAGCTCTGATTGGATTTGGTGGAAAGAAATATTCCCTTTTTCCTAAAGTGGATTTCTGTTTGATTTTTCATAATATACTTACTGCGTCAGAGCATTTCTATGTTAGTTTCTTAATATTGTGAAGCATCTTTTTGAGGAATAACCATTTACATTCTAAATTATGCTTTCATAGATTCCTGAAATTAATCAAAAACATAAAATATGTCATACTAATTTAGATAGAGGGTTCCTTATTTTTATTTGTTAGATACTGCGATTAATTCTTTTTGTTGTCGATGCAGGCTATATCATTTGTTGACTTCTTTCTGGCCGATATATTGACTTCTATGTCAAAGGTATGCATCTTCTTCTCGCCCAAAAGAAATGAGGACGTTAACTTTAGTTTGTGTATCCTTATCAAAAGACTCACTACTTTGTATATTTGTATATACTGTGACATAGTCTAGTTCATCCTTTTCAACTAAACCATTCTGTTTTTGAAGTAGGATTATGCATCTTTTTGTTTACTAGTACCCATTTCTTTTCAATAAGTTGGTCACGCCTAGTTCTATCAGTCTTGCCTTGTTCTATCAGTTCATTACTAGCTTGGTGCCACTAGATGAATGTCACCTGCCTAGCCTGTTCCTAAGATCCAGTTATAATATTGCTATTTCTCGTTCACACTTCACAGTGCTTCATTCAGTTGTATTACTCCATGAAACCGGAAAAAAAGGATGTATTCATAGTTTTATGGATGATAATTGATTTGTGTTTGTTGAAACTTGTACCATACTCTGCATCTACATGTGCTCTTCAGTTTAAATTACTACTTTCTGTGCAATTTTAAAACATGTTACAGTTTTCTCTTTTAGAATGTCTTGAAGATTCTTGGATAATTTCTACTGGGATTTGTGGTTCTATTAATACTTGCGGGAATAGTAATCGATATGTTCAATTTCATAAGGTTGATTCATTTCCCAATCGTCGTCGTAAGGTAACTCACATATAAATCATAGATTGAAATGCAATTTCAGTTTATTTGTTCCCAATCTACTGGTGTCGCAATGGCATGTAATTATCAATTGGAATGCAACTATCCATTCTGTACCAAATCTTCACCTGAAAAATTGCAACCACATGTAAACATAGATTGTCATGCAAGTGGTGTTGATTCTGTTGACCGCATTCACCATGAATCCCCCTAGTTAGATGTATGGAAATGGATGCATTTATCTATAGCTGTTACGTTTCGAGAATGCATAACTTTTTAAATGTATAAACAGGGTAAGTTGTTTTGGTGTCCCTGTATATAGGACTTTCAGCAACTATTTCTCTTGGAGGAATGACAATCTTTAGGAAATCTTCGTAAAGCTGATAATTACGAGTGTTAAGTAACTGTGCTATTTTACCGTTGTTACATATCCATTCCGCATTAATTCTCTCTAAGAGAAGTGACATTCGTTTTGGCATTACATGTATGTGTATGGCTTATAATTCGTTAATTTGTTTGTGTATGGCTTATAATTCGTTTTGCATTTGGATTCTTCTAACCCCGCCTTCATTTGTTTATGTTCCTCATTCAACTTGTTAATAGTATCTTCATTTTCTCTTAGTGACTTCTCCTGATCTTTGATCTTAGTTGTACATTTAGCGTTTCTCTTTTCCATTTCATTAAGGTTTTATAAAGACTCATGTTTCTCTTTCTCAAGTTGTGACTGTGAATTAATTTTTTCAGTTTCCCCATTTCGCAGCTGCTATTGAATCGTGCTAATTCGTGCTGCCAAAGATACTTCTGGTGAGTCTTTCTTTATTAAAGCCGGTTTTTACCGAGCATAATATATGACTAAAATTGTTTGTGGTTCTGTTGGTTCTTGAATAGACCACTGAAAGGTCTCTTTTTGTGTTCTTGAATGTATTAATAATATTGTTTGTGATTTTTCTTGAATAGACCAGTGAACGGTCTTTCTTTGGGTTCCTGAATGTATTATGGTCAATTTTGATTACATCTTGTACAGATTGAATTGGTACACTTCTAATAAAACTCATATGATCACAGAAATTGAATTTCAACTTGTTAATTGAATTACATTAATCACTTCATGATATACTAAAATTTTCAACTTGTTAATTGAATTTCAAAAACAGAGGTTAATAATCAATACTCTAATTTGGAGTTCAGGAGGGAACAAACTAGCAATTGAAAGAAAGTCAATACTTTACCTTTCTTTTGTTATGTTCCGTTGTCTAACTTGATTAGCTTTGATGGTCTTAAACTTACACAGATTTAGAAGTCATGGGTCAAGAAGGGTCTTCAAGAAAAAATAAAAAAGAAAAAAAACCCGTCATATGTTCAAGCTGGAAGTTTATCATGTTTGGCAATAAAAAAAGAGAATGTCATTGAAAACAAAAGAAACCGTTCAAGCTATATGGTCAGAGAAAGAGCATCCGTTAAAACTAATGGAAGAACAACCAACAATAGAAGCACGATCTGAAGCAAATGAACGACATGTAGAGGAGCAACTTGTAAAAGGGAACATTGTGGATGAGCAGATGCAAATAGATTCTACCAGTCCTACAACTAATGAACGATCTGAAGAACAAGGCAAGTCCACAACAAAATCTGATTTTTCCATCATTACTTTTCTCCGATCCTCTTATTTTTTGTATTTTGTTGTAGCTTCTGGTCCTGTAACTCCAAAAAAAATGAGGCAGGACACAAATGCGTAGTGTCCCAAGCCGAAAGACGCGTAAGGTGATCACACTTAACCATTTAAATCAGCCCATTGGTCCTACTAAAGCAAATGTAAGAGAGTTTGGTAGCTTCCTCGGTACATTGGAAGGACTGCAACTCTTTGCCCTCTGGATATATTGGATTGGAGGAAAATGGACACAAAAGACGATTTATGGACATATACCATGGTTTGAAGTTTTGATCCAAATGTTCATATATTTGTTACAGGTATGTTACTATTTCTGCTAATCAAATGAAATTAAATTGTAGTTGAAGTATGATATTCCTGATGCTGCAAAAATATGGACTTTATTTTCAATTGGAAATGCTTCGAGAAGGCATAAAAGTCAACTGAAGAAAGATCATTATGATGCCTATCAAAATGATGAAGTTCGAATGACAAAAAGGACCGATTATATACCAGAATATCAGTTTAAAGAACTCCTAAAATTATTGGAGTTCTGAGAAACTACAGGTAAGTATAGACCATGGTCTTGACAATAGTTAAAACCAGTATATTGATGTGTCTGAGATATTGGAGTTCTGTTGGTTATTGTTGGTTTTTGCTGTCGCTACTGTTGGATTTCATTTAATATTGATGTGTTCGAATGACTGTAGCTATGGATCTGTCATTTCTCTTTGGATTTGTTGATATACTTTACATAAAATGGATGTATATTCAGCGTGCTACTCGTGTTTAAGCATAGTCCCCTTTACATTCAAACTTGAAATCATATACTTAGAGCAACAGTATCTGCTGTTGCAATAGTTCTGATATTGGTCGCTTTGTTTTTTCCTATGTGAAGAGCAAAAATGGATCAGATTCCTCATTTGGAATGGGTCATTTGAGGATCAGTTATTATGAGCTTTTCCAAGCTGCTGAAAGCTTCATCAGTCCGTCCAAGCTACTGAAAACTTCAGTCAGTTTTCAGTAGTTACGGTGTTTATGTTTCTATTTAGCTTTTAAATAGTTTGCTGATTTTATATTTAGTATAGTAGCCGTGATTTTGAGATTCGACTAAATAGTTAAGGTGTTATGTTGCTATTGAGCTTTTAAATAGATTGCTGTTTCAAAAAAATATTATTTAGGTATATTGTATTGACTTATTTTATTTGCAGAGATCATCCGAAATCAACAAGGAGAATCGGAAAAAGTTGACGGATCTACACACTGCCGGCAAAACAAGTTTTGCTGTAATCCGTAATGACTTGGTGTGTACTATTATTTATTATTATATCTATTATGTTTTTTAAAGATCTCTTATATCGATTTTCATGCGACTAGGAAAAAACAAAGGAATCTGTATCACTTAAGGAGGTGTTTGTGGCCACAAGAGCAAGAAAACCTGGGCATTTGTACAAGGACTCTGACGAAAATACAACTAGTAAAATTGTAAGAATATTATCTATTTGCAAGTTTTATATGAGATCATTTTATTTATGATAGGTTCCTTATTTTTTATTTACTTTAATTCTTTTGTTGAATTTGCTTTGTTAGGCTGAAATGGAAAAAATTGAAACACAGCAAAGTGTAGATGGCAGTCAGTCTGTTGATGCATTTTCATCTGTCATGGGTCCTGAACATCCAGGACGTTTAAGATTATATGGGCGAGGGGTTACAAAGACTACTTTGAAAGGAAAAGTGGGTCATTTCGAGCCGACTTCAAATGCCACAAATGATACGGTGCAAGAAATGCAAGAAAGGATTCGAAAGATGGAGGAACAAAGGAGAACTATACGGCAAGAAATTACTGCAGATGTAATTGCTCAACTTCAGCGTGCAGGGTTAATTAATCCAAACGTACTAGCAACATTGTCTGTTTCGTCACTAGGAGAAGCTACCTCTGCACCACAAGCTGCTAATCAACTGATCCGTCGATAATCTGAAGGTAGCAACAATCAAGGTTAGTATCACTTTATTCCCAGGCTAAAATTCATATTGGTTTTCCTCTTCTGTTGTGTTCCTTGTACTTTATACTATCCACATGGGGTGAACTTCTTGAAGTATCATACGATTTAGCCTCCTTACTTCCAGTTTGAACGTGCTACCTCGTCCCCAAATTCTGGACAGTTTAATGCCAGTTCTTGTACCATTCGACTGCCTAATATCTCGTTTCCAGCTCTTGGCATTAATCTGTACTGGTGAGATCTAATGTAGGTGGTACTACATAGCCGCCTTACTTTGTCTCCATGAAAGATTTGCATGAATAGCCTCGATCCAGTGTGTAGTGAACCAGTGTTTGACGTCATGTAAACTTTGCTGTGTCTTTGGCTTGTTGTAAACCTTTGCTCATACTGCCCACTACATTTCAACATTCTGATTCTGGGCACTATTGTGTTCATTTCTCCCATATTTCTATCCTGACAATCCATTTTGGGTCCATTGCCTTCATGTGACTTGTTTGCTATCTTGTGAGCATTGCAGATGCTGCTTCCTTTGTTGGTTACAAAGCAAAATGATTCTGTCCTCAAGGGCATGCTTGTGTTTTTCATGACAGCCATATTTGTTCCTTGTGAGAGATGGCCTGTGTGGCATTACCTGTGTGAAATTGATTCTTGATCTTGTGCTGCAAAAAAACAAAACTAAGTTAGAAAAACTGAGAATCACCCTACTATCCTTTCCAAGAATTCAAGTAGGATGATCAGATGATAGTATGAATATTTCCATCCAATGGTCTCTTTATCTTTTTCAAGATGCTTGTTTTTATAATGTTGTGAAAAATTATATTAGTGTCATGACATTAATATACATATATATATCTTTACATGAAATTCTTTGACAAAACTTTTGCTAAGTTGTTTGTTTTTTGATTATTTGTAGGTGGAGAACTTCAAGTAGGCGACAAAAGAGCTGAAGATCTTACTTAGTAGCACTAGGTTGATTCATGATGAAACTTCACATATGCTGTAGAAATATTTTTTTTTGTACACTTTGGAAACACATGTGTTCCAATTCATTGGCAGATACTGTTATATATTTTGCTTATATGGATATTACACCTATTATGGATCCTTATTTTGTTTAATTATATATATTTCAAGCAATGTTACATTGTTGGATTGTTTAACTGTTGCGATAGATGTATGATAGGCGTTGCAGTAGCCCAGAAATAACCGTTGCAACATATCAATATATCTGTTGCAATAGTAGGAGCCCAAAATCGCATAAGCCAAAAATGATCGTTGCAATAGTATATCGTAACCGTCTCATTAGCATTAATTAACCGTTGCAATAGCACATAGTAACCGTCTCATTAGCATAATTAACCATTTTAATAGTATAAAATAACTGTACCAATAGCGTTAACATCAGTTGATAACGAACTGTATTGCAACAGTTATTAACCGTTCTAATAGAATACAAAACGTCGCACAATCAATGAAAGAATAACCGTTGCAATAGACCATCTTGTGCAACGGTTTGGAAACCGTCACACAGAACCGTCGCCATAGAGCTATTGCGACGATAGGTGTTGTAGCGGTCGTGAAACTGTCGCAATATCTCTATGACAACGGTTTTAAAGCCTGTAGCAACGGTTTCGTAACCGTCACAATAGGTCATTTTTCTAGTAGTGTATCTTATGGGGGCCAAGGTGATTGTGCACACGGACCATGCCGCCCTTAGATATTTGATGACCAAAAAGGATTCAAATGCAAGATTGATGAGGTGGGTGTTACTCCTTCAAGAATTTGACTTAGAAATAGTGGACCGGAAGGGAAGTGAGAACCAAGTAGCGGACCATTTGTCCTGGTTAGAGGAAGAGTGGAGGCCATGTAACGGTCTTGAGATAAATGATGCATTCCCCGACGAGCAACTTCTTGCTTTGTCAATGTGACACTTGCCATGGTTCGCGGACATCGCCAACTTCATTGTGACCGGAATTGTCCCGTGTGAGCTCTCTTCCAACCAAAAGAAGAAACTCAAACGGGATAGTTTAGACTTTTATTGGGATGATCCGTACTTTTTCAAAATTTGCACGGATGGTATGATTAGAAGATGTGTCCCGGAAGGTGAACAATTGAGCATATTGGAGGCTTGTCACTCTTCCCCCTATGGTGGCCATCATGGAGGGGTGAGGACGGCTTCAAAGATCTTGAGTTGCGGTTTCTATTGGCCAACTATGTTTAAAGATGCTAGTGATTTGGTAAAGAGATGCGTTGCATGCCAAAGGGCCGGCGGAATTTCAAAAAGGGATGAGATGCCTCTCAATACGATTCTCGAGGTGGATATTTTTGATGTTTGGGGCATCGATTTCATGGGTCCGTTCGTGAGCTCTTGTGGGGACACTTATATTCTCGTGGCGGTGGATTATGTCTCAAAGTGGGTGGAAGCCGTGGCTTTACCCAACAATGAAGCCCGAAGTGTTGTAGTATTCTTGAAAAATAATATCTTCACAAGGTTTGGTACCCCTCGTGCCATCATTAGTGATGGGGGGTCTCACTTTTGCAACAAGGCTTTTGATTCATTGCTTGCTAAGTATGGAGTAAATCACAAAGTGACCACCCCCTATCATCCTCAAGCCAGTGGTCAAGTGGAGGTGTCCAACCGAGAAATAAAGAGTATCTTGTCCAAAACGGTAAATGCT
The DNA here is from genome assembly GCF_001879085.1 of Nicotiana attenuata. NCBI lineage: Eukaryota > Viridiplantae > Streptophyta > Magnoliopsida > Solanales > Solanaceae > Nicotiana > Nicotiana attenuata. The sequence goes on along the minus strand of NC_031989.1, from coordinate 70,143,735 downwards.
GATAGGACCGATTGGTCGAAGAAATTGGATGACGCTCTTTGGGCCTATCGGACGGCGTACAAGACCCCAATCGGCATGTCTCCATATCGGTTGGTGTTTGGTAAAGCTTGCCATCTTCCGGTGGAATTGGAGCACAAAGCTTTGTGGGCCTTGAGAAAGTTGAACTTGGAATGGGATGTTGCGGCGAATCTCCGGGTTGAGCAACTTAATGAGCTTGATGAATTTAGATTTCATGCCTACTCCAGTTCGTCCTTGTGTAATGACAAGATGAAGTATCTTCATGACAAGTATGCTCGGGGGAAGGAATTCAAGGTTGGTGTTATGGTTCTTCTTTTCAACTCCCGGTTGAGGTTATTTCCGGGAAAAACTAAAGTCAAAGTTGAGTGGCCCTTTTGAAGTGGTATGTGTGACTCCTTTTGGTGCTCTTGATCTCAAGAACAAGAATGGTGAAGTATTCCGGGTGAATGGGCATCATGTGAAGCATTATTTGGGGAAGTTTGATGATAGCCACGTGGTGGCACTCCTCCAGTTGAAATGATGAGATGGTAACATGCGTCGTGCCGCGACGTTAAATCAGGTGCTTCTTGGGAAACAACCCATGTCTTTTTCTTTCTTTTGATCTTCTTTATAGATTAGGATTTTTGAGCTAGTTGTTTGGGAGATGTTGCAGGGATTGTGTTGAGGCAGTGCAAAACAAAGGAAGAACACCGGTAATCTCTGAAGTTGCCAGTGCTGACCACGGTGCACTTTTGTGCGGTCCACGCTGGCATGTTACTAATTTCATGCTCTCTGAAGTTTTTCACCGCGGCCGCATTCATGTTTGTGCGGTCCGCGGTGGACCTTCGCGTCCGCGGTGCACTCCAACACAGCCGCGTGGTTGCCTTCTGAGACTTCGGACATTAAAACCCAGCGCGGACCGCGGTCACTTTTGTGCGGCCGCGCTGGTAGGTGAGTGTGGGGCCCCTAGTTTTTCTATAAATAGGGCCCTAGGGCTTCATTTTACCCTTTTCGCACTTTCAACCCCAGAGCTCTAATATGCTGTTCATCCTCTTCTAAGACTACTTTTTTGCCTTCTTGGACTACTTGCACTCAATCCTCATAATCTTGGTAACATTTCATGCACTTGTGATTAATTAAATTGCTTATTTTCATTTTTTTTATATATAGCTTGTTCAGTAGTTTAGCTTCTTCTTTTTATTTAACTATTAGACTAGGTTGGTTTATAACTAGGGTAATGCACCAAAGCTTGCTTGATTAATGGGTGAACTGAGTAGGGACAAAGTAGGTGTAATAACTTGTACCAGAATGGAAAAATATGCACCCCTAACTTAGTTCCCGGAAACCCTAGTTCAGCGCGGTCCGCGGTTATTTTTGCGCGACCGTGCTGCCCTGACGCGATTCGCGTTACAATTTTGTACGGAACGCGGTGCCTTCATGACTGAAAGGTAATTGACTTCAGTGCGGCCGCATTCATGTTAGTGCGGTCCGCGCTGGACTACCGCGGCCGCATTATATTTTTGTGCGGACCGCGATGGGAGATTCAGAGGAGGTATATTTTAGGCCTTTGCCCAACGCGGACCGTGTTACAATTTTGTGCGGTCCGCGGTGCCCCTAACGCGGCCGCTGTCACATTGGTGCGGTCCGCATTGCCAGGTTCTGCAACCTGATTCTGCTGCTGTGTACTGATATTGTCTTTACAATCTATTTTGATTCACTTATTTCACTGCACGTGCTAAAACTAACAATGTTAGATGCTCATTTTTGCAGACAATGGTTAAACAACGGGGAGGCAAACAGTCACAATAGCCCGGGAGAGGTGGTTCCTCCCGTGGGGGCAAAGGAAAACGAATTGAAAAACTCACTCCCCAGGCTCGGGAGAACATTAAAAAGACCCGCAAATTCATAAAGGCTGCTCATAGGGCTGCATCACATTCGTCGGGGAGTGAGTACTTGCCCTCCAAAGATATCTCCTCCGATACAGTCCCAACCCATATCACTGACCCACTACACCTAGCTGACACCCATTCACAATCTCCAACTTCCAAAAGACCATTCACTGCAGTCTCAAATTCTTCTAACTAGTCTGCAGCCGGTAGTGAGCAATACTCCACCTCCCCCACAACTTCATTATCTGGGGAGAGTGCAGGACAGGATGAGGGGGGTGAACCACAGGTTGGAGGGATTGAGAGGAGTAGGAAGCCGGAAGTCTGGGAGGATCGGTTTGTCAGTCAAGTGGCCTCTCATAAATTCAGGGAATGGTGGCCATTGAGGAAATTGATACCAGAGAGAACTTTTATTGACACAGACCTTCTACCCCACAACCCGGACGTGCAGAGGCAATTTAGAACAAGATGGGGTTGGGAGTTCATCATGGAGAGCTGTATAGATGCTAACGAGCACATGGTTAGGGAGTTCTACTCCAATGTGGCTCATATAGTGAAAGATACCAAGGTGACAAAAGTGAGAAACAAGACTGTGTTGTTTGATGGGAGATCGTTAAATGAATATTTGGGGTTTCGGGAGGAACACGTGTCGCTTTATTTGGAAAAGTTGGCAATGGGAGAGGAAATCTGCCCGTGGGTGGCCCAGTACTTGGCCATCCCGGCACTGTGCCAATGTGGTTACAAGCGGGCAAGAAGATATTCAGAAAGACATTTAATTTTGAGGCTCGAGGGTGGTTGACCTTTGTTTGCAGCCGGCTTGACCCTTCCACTCATGACCAGATGATTCCGCTTACCTGAGCAGTTCTGGTTGCATCTATCATGGCTGGGTACCCGATCAACGTGGGCAATGTGATGTCCCGTGTGATCTCTGTGGTAGGGCAAGAGCATGACAGGAACTATCCTTTTCCAAACACCCTATCAATGTACTTTCGGGATCTAGAGGTGGAAAAGAGGAGGTATGATGTCAAGACAAAGCCAGTAGCTCCTTACTCTTGGTACAACATGCAGGGTCCGGACAACCCCAAATCCAAGAACTACAAGCCCTATTTCTCTCTTTCAACTGGCCAGTCTGAGGAGCCAGTTGCGGTAGAGCCTTCTGCCGAGCCTTCTACCACACCTGCGGCCACAGTTGCGGCTTTGCCTCCAGGACCTTCATCTTCAGCTGATCCCACTACTTTAGCAGGACCAAGAGTGCCATCTTCCAAGACTCATCCATTCACCGCCCATGAGCTGAGTCAGTCTTTGGCTAGCCTGAACAACTGGATGTCAACTACGACATCCAAGTTGTCCACTTTGTCCACCACTATTCAGGCCCAGGCAGCACCTCAGCCAGCTCAGATTCCTCAGTCTATTTAGGATACCCTGAAGAAGCTCCTGGAGAACCAGGAAAAGATCTTGAAGACTCACGACACCCTATCTGCAGCAGTGGAGTCACATGTCAAGGCTCAGAAGGAGCTTGCCAAGGAGCATAGGAAGATGCGGAGGTCACGGGCTTCCAAAGAGTCTGTGAAGGAGCTGCGGAGAGATGTGGACAAGCTACTGGCAGACCAGATGCCATTAGACTTGTTATATGGGGATCCAGCCCCTCCAGCAGCAGTATCAGTGCCACAGCCAGAGCAGGAGCAGGTACCCGGGCAGCCTAGGAAGAAGAGGAAGCTCCCTAGCACATCAGATGCGGTTATTGAGGTAGCAGTCCATAGGAGGCCTCTTCCAGCTTGCCTCAGGATGCACCTGTCATATAGCCGGTCCAGGAGCAGGTTCCAGTCCCAGTAGTTGAGCAGCAGCAGACCGGGAGCCAGTCTGAGGCTCCCGCACATACGGAGGACTTGGGGACCACGAATGACCCAATGCAGACGGACCTGGCTTAGGGAGCCTCTATATCCTTTGCTCTGTCTCTTTTTGTTTTGATGCCTATGATTGGTAGTTGGCATTGGGGACAATGCCAGCTCTTGTTCGTGGGGGTGTGCCCTACATTTTTGATTGAATCTGGATGATTGTACATATTTGACTCTGTTTCTTTTTATTCCTTTTAGTTGATTTTCTATTTGGTATGTACATAAATTTACATTCAGTACTTTTTATTTTCTATTTTGGTTTGTATATAAAACTAAGTTAGAATCTTGTATATATTCATCCCTCGTTTCTATATTCTACTCCCCTTTTGTAAATATTCATTCTATTTTCGTTTTTCGAAATTTTTTTCATTTTTAGCTTTATAGTTAGGCTCGTAGCCTTTTGTTTTGTTTTTAACGTTTCCAATAAGCCCTTGGTTTTCTTAATGCCACTGTTCTTTCCAAGGGTGGAATATTGTGTGAACCGGGTGGCTCTTCCCGATGATGGATGGAGTGACTACCTTCTTAAGGGTTTGAGTCCGTTTCCTTGATTTTTCATTTATTTTTAGTAGTTGTAGTTAAGGGTACCTCAAGCAAAGCTTCACTTGGGCCTAGTACATTTGCCTTTGGTCCCATGGTCAAAGACATAATGTTGTGTTTAGGATGGTGAAAGTCGTGGCCTTCAGACTCTTGCGTTGACCAAAAATCATCATGTGGTCTTTTCGGACCATTGTGTGCTTAAATCGTAACTAAGGTCGTTGTGGGCCCTCGACTCGATGTCTTTAGCAATCCCTTAGTGTGTGTGGTGAGGAATCTAATTGGGAGTCCAAGTCCCGAGCCAATGGTCTAGAACTTGCCCTGAATGTCTGTTGAGGTGAAATCCTAGGTGAAATTTGACTTGAGAAGTGATTATAGGCTCTCGTTGATCCGAATGTTAAGCTGAACAATTCCATAGCCCACCAAAAAGATGGTCCCTAGTTAACCCTTTTGAGCCTTAAACCTTTTCTTTCAAGAACCAATGCTACAAGCCTATACCTGTTCTAAATGATTACCCTCTCTTGGCACCCAAATCTTCCCTTGAGTAATGACAAATGTCTAAGTTTGGGGGGAGAGACAAGAAAGGAAATAAAGTGGTAGAAAGGTACAAAAGCAAAAGAAAAAGGAAAGGCAATGAAAAAGCAAGAAAAGAAAAAGACAAAAAGAAAGTTCAAAGTGAACAAGAATAAAAAGGGAGACAAAGGAAACAAAAGTGAAAAGAAAAAGGTGTGGAAAAAGTAGAAAAGGAGAAATGTTTTGAATTGCCTAAGAAAGAGTGACAATGTGTATCTCTAATCCCTTGTATAGAAGTGAAATACTCAAAATAGTCAAGAGAGTTGTGCCATAATGAATCAAAAGAAGTGCTTAAGGGAAGACTGAACCCACTTGAATAAAAACATGCCCTACCCTTGCCCAAAAGCCTTCATAATGAATCCACAAAAGTCCTATAGGATCTTGAGTTGAAGGAAACCTACATTAGTGGAGACTTACATAAGGGGCAAGCATATGCTACCTAGAGCCGGACTTGTGACCTTCTTCTTGAGAGAGATGAGTGAAACTCCATCAACCTTGATTTGTGTGTCAATACTCAAAAAGGTGAGGTTCGCTTAGGGAGAGTTGAGGACGTGTGAGTTTAGGTTCCACAATGACCAAAGTAATTGAGATAAGCTCTTTGATGAAATGTGCCAACTCTTGGTGCTCTTGTGTCACACTTGATCCATGGTATTTCAAAAGTTAAATGTGTTAATGCTGCATTCGTATTGAGGGCAATTGTTAGTCCCAATTGATTCTTGTTGAGATTGCCTTAGGATGCCTGGAATTATGTGGATTTTCCCTTAAGGAGTGGGTCTTATTTTGTTTGCTTGAGGACAAGCAAAGGCTTAAGTTTGGGGGAGTTGATAAATTAGGATTTTAATGTGTTTTATACCCCTACTTGCCTACGCTTTGGTTATAAATTGATTCAAAATAGTCCCAAAATGCTCACAAGTTGTACTTGATTGCAGGTTTGATCGACAAAGCGACGAAAGTCAAATATCGACTCAGAAAGGAGTGAAACCTGCTCAAGTGTCAATGATCAAGGAAGTTGAGGAAAAGAGGCCAAAGTGCGGACCGCGCAACTGTGAACGCGGCCACTAGGAGTTTCAGAGAATGGCAAAATTCAAGGAGAGGTTACGCGGCCGCGGTCAATCCAACGCGGTCCGCGGTCAGGCTCCGTGGCCGCGCTGCACTTTTACGCGGTCCGCGGAGCAGAGATTTAGAGAGCCTATTTTTGACCCTTTCCAAGCAATGCAGCCCGTGCCCAATTCTGTGCGGCCGCGCTACATTTTTACGTGGTTCGCAGTCCTCAACTTCAGAGAAGCAGAAGCCAAGAGTTCAAGAGCCAGTGCGGCCGCGGTCATGTTTGCGCGGTCCGTGCTGACCCCGTAGGGGTATTTTTGTCCAATTTTTCCAGCCCGATATAAATAGAACCTTTTTCTGTTTTAGGTTAAGTTTAGTTTTTCTAAAGCTGCTGAGCTCATGAGAACGCCTAGTTTAGCCATTTTTGGCAATCTTACTCTTCAATATTGTATTTTCTTCCTTGCAATTAATTAATATGTTTACTACTTCATCTATTTCTTTAATTTTTGTATCTAGCATGAGTAGCTAAACTCACCAGCTAGGGTTGTGGCTCAACCCTAGTGTGGGTAATTGATGGGTGTTGCCATCTAAGGTTAGGTTGATATTGGGTGTTTGCTATTTGGGTTAATTTTAGGTTTTAATTATGGATTAGTGGTTGCAAACACTGATTCTAGCTTGGTGGGTTCAACTCTTCTTGAGAAAGAGAGTCTATAACCCCAAAATTGACCCAACAAGGAATTGGGATGGACCCATGAGAAATGGTAGTCCCAATTAACGGGTTAAACCTAGAGAGAGTAATCACCCTACTTAAACCCTAGTTGCTTGGTCTAATTAGCCTACCCAATTGGTCTCAAGAGAGTCAATTGGGCAAAATCACTCTCTCTACCGGAGGTGTGAGAGTGGGTACAGTTGTGCAACGGTTATAGCATAAGCCCCAAATATGTCAATCTATCCTTAGTAGCATCTATCCGTTAATTAGCCACCTAGGCAATGCCACGAGCCTAGTGCCTTTCTCTATATTAATCACAACTTAGCAATATTCCCGTAGCATAATTTAGCTTCAATCATTAGTCTTATAATAGTGGATAAAAAAATCAAAACCAAGGATGTTTGAAGTGATATTAGAAGCAAAACTGCAATTCTAGACTAAACAGACAATACAACTCCATTACTAGCTCCCTGTGGAAATTCGATCCCGAACCACTATTCGGGTAAAAGCTGTTGCATCCCGCTCTTCCTACCTTAGTGTATTGCTGAGTCGGCAGCGATCACGTAGAGATGGTATTATGTGAGTAGGATGACCCTCAAGATACAAGTCATTTATTGCCCCTTAGTTGTGCTCGAGTTTCGATGGCACTATCCGTCTCCCCAAGGTTTGTATTATGCACTTTGCGTGCTAGAGGTTGATATTCGATATTTCACAGGTATGAGCATTTTAGCTCGGTAAGAATTTTCGTTATAGATTATTATGTGTGGATCGGGTGGCACGCCTCCATGGGTATCATGGTTTGATCGGGTTGCACGCCGTAACAATGTGATGTTGAGTACAGTCCCCTATATCTATTCTTGTGTGTTTTGTTTCCCATTTTCTGAGGAAGGTTCATAACACCTTTTCGGTTGTCTAGTTAGTTACGTGGGTTATGTAGTCCTTTCCAGAGTTCGTTTTCCTTATGTATCACATTCGAGTTTGTAGCTTGTTGGCACATTGGGGCATCATATGAGACTCTTAGCAATGTTTGAGGTGGCTTATTGTCTGAGCAGCTTGTACTGGGTGAGACGAGATTATTGGACCTGGGATCGGTGCGATCGGATTTATATGAAGTATATTAAAGAGAAAATATAGTTATTTGGTTCATAATGAGGCAATGGATCTTGTCAAGAGAAGGAACTCAATGAATTATTGACTCAGCATTTGGTCATAAATTTCTACATATCTCTTCCGTCATGCCAGTATTGCAAGAGTTGGAACAAGGCTTATATATGTCATGAGGTGCATTGTGAGCATCATATTTGTGAAATTTCGGCTACTGTTATCAGAGGATGTTATTATGGTCATGTGAGTTATGTAGTGCATGGAGTGGATTCAGCAAAGGTATGCAATCAGGTATTGGTGTATTGCATAGAGATTGATACGGTGTCTGTATGATGAGAACAGGCCTGGCGGAGAATTCTGGATGTTGGAATTGGGTTCTACGCCTTATTTGACTAAGAGAAAGAGAGAATCTTCAAACTGGCTCGAGCTACTATGCTCAACTGAGTTGTGGTGGCACGGGTAGGTGTACGAGGTATTAAGCAGTAATATCGGACAACTCTAGAGCAGTTTTTAGCACGATCAAGGACGAACGTATATTTAAGTGGGAGAGAATGTAACGACCCGACCGGTCATTTTGAGCTCTAGTGCGTTGTTCAGCGGTTTGAGGCCATGGGTAGCTTCACTTCAGGTATTATGACTTGTATGCATGGTCGAATTTGAAATTCGGGAAGTTCGGAGTTGATATGGATAGAAAATTTTTATTTCGGAAGGTTTAAGTGGGAAGAATTGACTAAGGTTGGATTTTTGAGTAAACGACTTCGGAATCGAGATTTGAAGGTTCCAACGGGTTCGTATGACGATTTCGGACAAGGGCGTTTGTTCAGATTGGGTTTTGGATGACCCGGGAGCGTTTCGGCACCAATCATGGAAGTTAGCATTTTTGGAAGAATCTCATAAATTTGGGTTGAAGTGCATTTCAATGTTATCGATGGCCTTTTGGGATTCCGAGTCAGGGAGTAGCTCCGTATGGTGATTCTGGAATTTGGAGCGCGTTCGGAAGTGGATTCGGAAGTATGTAGGTCATTTTGGAGTCATTTGGCTAAAATTAAAAATTTGAAGGTTTTTGAGAAGTTTGACCGGAAGTGGACTTTTTGATATCGGGGTCGGAATACGATTCCGGAAGTTGGAGGGGGTCCGTAATGTCGAATGTGACTTGTGTGCAAAATTTGAGGTCAATCGGACGTGATTCGATAGGTTTTGGCATCGAATGTAGAAGTTTGAAGTTCTAAAGTTCATTAAGCTTGAATTGGGGAGCTATTCATGATTTTGATGTTGTTTGATGTGGTTTGAGGGCACGAGCAAGTTCGTGTCATGTTTTGGGATAGGTTGGTATGATTGGACGAGGTCCCGGTGATTCGGGTGTGTTTCGGACCATTTTGGGCTACTTTGGATGTTAATTTACTGATATCTGGTGTTGTTTTTCGCGTTCACGAGGATCCTCTGGCGTTCGCGAAGAAAGATTTGGCTTCTGGGATTTTGTTCTTCGCGTTCGCGAAGCAATTCTCGCGTTCGCGAAGAAGGAAATCTCTGTTGCACAGGTTTGACTTCGGAAGCTCATATCTCGCAATCTATAAGGAATTTGGAGATGATCCAAATATGAAAGTTGTATCCCTTTGTGCCTAGTTTTCATAAAGTAAACCATTTAGCATTTGGATTTGTGTACAAAAACTTATGGCAGGTACACTAAAGGCTGTCCGGGAAGATGAAGAAGAAATTTGCGTTGCATAGGGTTGACTTTGGCAGCTTATATCTCGAAATCTTTAAGGAATTGGGAGATGACCAAAACATGAAAGTTGTAGATCTTGGTGTCTAGTTTTTAGAAAGCTAAACCATTTGTCTTTTGGAGTTATTTTACAAAAAGTTATCACTATTATACTAGAGGCTATCTGAAATGAGATTGGAAATAGCTTTCGAGAATTTTGTTCATCGCGAACGCAATAGGAGGCCTGCGAACACGAAGAAGGGTTGCCTGGCAGTGTATAAGTTTGCAAGAATGGGTTTGGAATTGCATCTCATTTCCTCCATGTGAGACGACCTATGAGCGATTTTGGAGCTCCATTTTCATCATCTATGTCAATGTAAGTGATTCCCACCTATTGCAAGTTAAATACTTGGATTATATCTAGATTTTTACATGGAAAATCATGACAAATTAGTAGAAATTTGTGGTTTTGAAGAAAAACTTAGAAATTGGTATTTTTGGATTTTGCCACAAATTTGGGCATGGAAATGGAAATAAATTATATATTTGAGTTCGCGACGTTATGGGTAAAGTTTAACTTCGAAAATATTTGAAATCTGGGCGCGTAAGCCCGATATTGTTTTTTTACCGACGTTTAGGGCGGAGTTGGGAATTTGTTTAAATTGAATTGTTGTGAGTATTAGAGTATATTTGTATGGGTTTTCATATTTATTGACTAGTTTTGGAGCATTGGGCATCGATTTGTGTTGCTTGGATGACTTGGAAGCCAGTTAAGGAACTTCGGAGCAAGGTAAGTCTCCTTTCTAATCTTGTAAGAGGAAATTTACCCCATAGGTGAAATAATTCAATATGTGCTTTTATTTGTGGGGCTACGTATGCACGAGGTGACGAGAGTCCGTACATAGTTATTATTCATGTTTATGTCCGGGTAGTTTTAGGTTCACACCATGCTTTATGGACACTGTTACTTGATTATATGTGCTAAGTGTATCAAATGGAAATAAGTTGAGCATTTTTAAGGATCTAAAAGCTTCAAGTTGAATTGTCTTTATTTTGAAAAGAATCAAGAAAGGGTTATGATTTGTTGATAAATTTATATTTGGCCGCGTCGCATGTATTCGCGAGCGAGGTGATTCTTTCTCTATTTGGCCGCGTTGCATGTATGGTTCGCGAGCGGGGTAATTTTCCATACTTGGCCGCTTCACATGGATGTTTCTCGAGCGGGCTAATTCTTTTTACATTTGGCCGCGTCGCATGTATGTTTCACGAGCGGGGTAAATCCATCTATGGTTCGCGTCCTTCAACTCTCGGCAGTGCACACTTTATATTTATGTTGGATCGGGTCTAACGTCCTCGGCGGAATTTTATGTGTGATAATAGAACTGAAAGCACCCTTCTTATAATTGGTACAACTTCATTTTTTGCGAGATCATTTATTTTAAATGAGGGAAGTAGTTTGGGTTCTTAAATGTTGTGAAGCCTTGTTCAGTTATTTTTTATTCTGAGTTTTATTGTTATCTCTACATATCAAGCTTAATTAGAACTTCATATTATTATAATTGTTGGCCATAGTAAGTGTCGGAGTCGACCTCTCGTCACTACTTCTTCGAGATTAGACTGGATACTTACTGGGTACGCGTCGTTTTCGTACTCATACTAAACTTGTTGTACCTTTTGTTGTACATGCACATGTATGGCTAATGGCCTAGTGAGAGCAACATCATGGTTGACCCGGGGACTTAGGTGAGCTGCATCTTATGTGTGATCCACAACCAGCAGAGTCTCCTTCAGCGTATTCTTATTTTACTTTCCCCTGCAATTTATATTCCGGACGGATGCTGTATTTTATTTTATTTTTCCTAGTTGATGATCATGCACTTGTGACACTGGGTTCTGGGACGATTATAGGGTTATTCAGTATATCTTGTCAACGACATTATTGTTTACTCTGTGATGTTCATTACTTATTATTTAATTGAAGGAAATTACAATTTCAAAAAGAAAATTAAAAAAAATGAGAACTATATTAACTATTTGGCGTTGGCTTGCCTGACGTGGTGTCCGGCGCCATCGCGACCTTTAATGGATTTTGGGTCGTGACCGCTAAAATACCGTTGTACCATCTCTATGCTTTCTTGCTTTACATATATTACTCAAATTTGATTTCAGGCTTCAAATTGACTTTGTTCTTGGGATGCCTATGTCACGACCCAAAATCCATTAAAGGTCGTGATGGCGCCGTAAACCACTGTCAGGCAAGCCAACACTAAGTAGTTAATTTAATTCTCATTTTAATATTTTCGAAATCATAAATTTCTTTCAATTTAACTAGTAAAAAGATGAACTTTATAGAAAAATTATTAATATTTTCAAATCTTAATACTGAATATCCCATAATTATCCTAGAACCCGGTGTCACAAGTGCATGAGCATTTACTAGGAATTTAAAATACAATACAATAACCGTCCGAAATACAAATTTGGACAGAAATGAATATACAAGTACTCTAATGGAGACGCTACTGGCTGCGGATCATCTCATAAGATGCAGCTCACCTAAGTCCCCGTATCAACCGCGCCACTGCGCCCATACGACCACTGAACGCACATGTGCCTGTACAACAAAATGTACAACAAGAGTAGTATGAGTACGAAAATAACGCGTACCCAGTAAGTATCCAGTCTAACCTCGAAGGAGTAGTGACGAGAGGTCGATTCCAACACTTACTAGTGGTCCAATAATATGATAATATAAAAATTCTAATTAAGCATGATATACAACAATAAGACTCAGAACAAGAAATAACTGAACAGGTCTTCCCCATATTTAAGAACCTAAATCACTTCCTTACTTTAAAACACATGATCACACAAACAGTGAAATTTATACCAATTATAAAAGGGACTTCCAGTTCTATTATCACCCACGAATTCCACCGAGGACGTTCGGCCCAATCCAACATAAATGTAAACTATGCACTGCCGAGGGTCGAACGGTGCGAACCATAGATGCATCTATTACCCTGCTCGTGAATCACACATGCGACGTGTTCAAATATAAATTTAAGGAATTACCCCACTCGCGGATCATACTTGCGATGCGATCACACATAGATTTCTTAAGTTATTTTAGTATTCTTCCACTCTTTTCAAAATACGAACTTCAAATGAAAACTTTTAAGATCCCAAGTTTTCCTCAATTTTAACTCCTTTCAAATCATTTAATAAGCAAACTCAATCTCGCTCCCTCTCAAGGCAAAAAATAAACATAAATCAATAGCAATATCAACAAGGCATAATGTAAGCCTGAAACTACCTGGACATAGCCATAGCTAGTAGCTACGTACGGACTCACGTCACCTCGTGCATACGTAGCCCCTACAAATAGAAGCATATATTAATTTATGTCACGACCCCAAACCACCCCGGTCGTGATGGCACCTATCGTAGTACTAGGCCAGCCAAATTCAATATCTAAATCAATTAAAGGGTCTTTTCTCAATTCATTTACTAAAAAAAGAAGACCACAATCTTTAATTTAAATATTTCAAAATAAGCAGAAACAAAATACGCAAATCATAGTCATGAGCCACTAGAATACAATCTGATACCGTCTAATCAATACAAAGTGAGTCTGATAAATGTAAACACTAAAAGATAAGAAGGATAAAGGCAGGGCTGCGAACGCCGTGCAGCTACCTTGCGATCTCCAAAATGCTCTGAAAGTAATGGACAGCTCTCACTCGGATGCTCTGGCACCTGGATCTGCACACAAGGTGCAGGGCGTAACGTGAGTACGCCAACTCACTAAGTAACAATTATAAATAAAGGCTAAGTGCAGTGAAGAGCATTAAAAAACATAAATATATCATAACATAGAAATTAAAGGAAATAGCAAGATCAAATCAGTAGATAAATTCTGGAAAACCAGTTAAAACTTCAGTTTCAATAAAAAGTCGTTAAAACATTTATTCAACATTTTCAATAGAGGCTCAGTATAAAAAAGAGTGAAAACCACTATTTTCATGACACAAGCCCTCGGCAAATGTATATAGCCCCTCGGGCAAGCCTCTCCATCACTCGGACTCAACATCCACACTCAGCACTCATACTTAGAACACACGCTCAATAGGTATCTCATAACAACCACTTCGGCGTGCAGCCCGATCCATAAATATATAGTCGACTGCGCTCGCTGGGGGTGTGCAGACACCGGAGGGGCTCCTACAGCCCAAGAGCTCTATCGCTGCGGCGTGCAGCCTAATCCATGTATGTATATATATATATATACACACATCACCGCGTTCCTACTCAAAGCATCGGCCACTACATTGGCCTTCCCGGATCGTACAAGATAGTGATATCATAGTCCTTTAGCAGCTCCAACCATCTCCGCTGCCTCAAATTAAGATCTTTCTGCTTGAACAAGTGCTGGAGGCTACGATGATCAGTAAACACCTCACAAGACACACCATAGAGATAATGCCTCCAAATCTTCAATGCGTGAACAATGGCAGCCAACTCTAAATCATGAACGAGGTAGTTCTTCTCATGAGGCTTCAACTGACGAGAAGCATAGACAATCACCCTACCCTCCTACATCAACACACACCCAATACCAACTCTCGAAGCATCACAATAGACTGTATATGAACTTGAAGCTGATGGAAAAACTAACACTGGAGCTGTGGTCAAGGCAGTCTTGAGCTTCTGAAAGCTTGCCTCACACTCAGCCGACCACATAAAAGGGGCACCCTTTTAAGTCAATTTGGTCAAGAGTGATGCTATAGATGAAAATCCCTGAACGAACAGACGGTACTAACCCACCAAACCAAGAAAGATGCGAATCTCTGTGGCTGAGGACGACTTGGGCGAACTCTGAACCGCCTCTATCTTCTTTCGATCAACTTGAATACCCTCACTGGACACCACGTGCCCCAAGAAAGCCTCTGAACTGAGCCAAAACTCGCACTTGGAGAACTTTGCATAGAGCTTCTCCTCCCTCAACCGTTGCAATACCATTCTCAAATGCTCCGCATGCTCCTCCTGACTACGCGACTATACCAGAATATCATCAATGAATACAGTGACAAATGAGTCGAGATAAGGCCGAAACACGTTGTTCATCATATGCATGAATGCTGCTGGGGCATTGGTCTGCCCAAAAGACATCATAAGGAACTTATAATGACCGTATCGGGTCCTGAAAGCTGTCTTAAGAATATCCGAGTCCCTGATCTTCAACTGGTGATACCCTTACCGAAGAACAATCTTGGAGAACACACTCGCTCCGTAAGGCTGGTCAAATAAATCATCAATACGAGGCAAAGGATACTTGTTCTTGAACGTTACTTTGTTCAACTGCCTGTAGTCAATGCACATCCTCATCGCGCCATCCTTCTTCTTCATAAATAGAACTGTCGCACCCAAGACGACAGACTAGGCCAAATAAACCCCTTATCAAGGAGTTCCTGAAGCTGCTCCTTCAATTCTTTCAACTCTGCCAGTGCCATACGATACAGTGGAATAAAAATGGGCTGAGTGCCCGGCACCAGATCAATACCAAAGTCAATATCCCTGTCCGGGGACATGCCTGGCAGGTCTGCAGGAAACACATCGAGAAAATCCCTCACTATTGGAACAGAACCGATACTAGGAGTCTCTGCACTGACATCCCTCACAAAAGCTAAGTATGAAAGACAACCTTTCCCAACCATACGCTGGGCCTTCAAAAATGAAATCACCCTACTAGTGATAAAATCAGTCGAACCTCGCCACTCAATCCGTGGCACACCCAGCATAGCCAACATCACTGTCTTAGCATGACAGTCCAAAATAGCCCGGCACGGAGATAGCCAATCCATGCCCAATATCACATCGAAATCCACCATACAAGGCAACAGAAGGTCCACTCGGGTCTCCAAAACCCCAATAGTCACCACACACGATCGATATACACGGTCCACAACCACAGTATTGCCCACCGGAGTAGATACACAAACAGATGAAACAAGGACTCACGGGGCATATCCAAACAACGGGCAAAATATGATGCCACATATGAAAAAGTGGAACCGGGATCAAATAACACAGAGGCATCTCTATGGCAAACTGAGACAACACCTGTAATCACCGCATCTGAAGCAATCGTATCGGGCCTGGTTGGAAGTGCATAGAAACAGACCTGATCGCCACATGATCAGCCTCCCCCTCTAGGGCGACCCCTAGCTGACTGACCCCACCTCTAGCTGCCTGGGCGGGTGGTGAAGTGACTGGAGCTGAAGTCGAGGGCTGGCCCCTCTGTTGAGATGAACCCCCAAGAAGACGAAGACACTGTCTCCTCATATGTCCAAACTCTCCACACTCATAACAACTCCCTGGTGCGGGGAACAGGGACTGAAGGGAACCCCTAGCACCGGGATGACCAATAGAAGGACCAGATATGGAAGTGCCCTGAACTGATGGAGCACGGGATGAACTCTGGGCTGGAAGGGCACTAAGTTATGAATGGCCCTGATGAGAACTGTGAGAACCATGGCCCGATGATGCCCCACGATAAACTGGGCGAGCTGACTGAGCATGCCTGAATGGACGACCTCTGATGTGCTGAAACTGACCTCTCGAAGGAACTCCACCAAAGCTACCAGATCCTCGGGCCCTCTTGGCCTCCTTCTCATCTCGCTCTTGGCGACAAACTGACTCAATCTCTCGGGCAATGTCGACAACCTGCTCAAAAGTAGCACCTGACACCCTCTCTCTGGTCATGAGAATCCGAAGCTGTTATGTGAGGCCATCAACGAACCTCTTGATCCTCTCCCTATCCGTAGGAACCAATCGAACAGCATGACGAGCTAACTCCAATAACCTCATCTCATGCTGCATCACAGTCGTATCATCCTAACGCAACTGCTCGAACTGCCTGCGCAGCTCCTCCTTACGAGACTGCGGCACATACTTTTCCAAAAAGAGAGCGGAGAACTGCTGCCAGGTAAGGGGCGCTGCACCAACAGGCCTACGCCTCCCATAAGCCTCCCACCAAGTGAAGGTAGCTCTAGAAAACTGAAAAGTAGTAAATGCGACCCCGCTGGTCTCTAGAATACCTGTTGTACGAAGAATCTTCTGACACTTGTCCAAGAAACCCTGTGCATCCTCGCCCTCTACAACACTGAAAGTTGGAGGCTGAAGTCTACCAAACCTCTCCAATCGACGCTACTCGTCCTCAGGCATAGCTGGTACTACAAAATCCTGAGCAGGTGCAACCAGCTGGGCTGGTGGTGCCTCTGGTGTCTACAATCCATGAACAACCTACTCGGGTGTGCGGGCGGCGGGAGTCTGAGTGCCTCTCCCGGCCTGAGAAGTGGACGTTGTAGTAGAAACTGTGACCGCCTGAGCAAGACTAGTGCACACAGTCAATATCTGAGCCAAGGTCTCCTGAAGACCCAAAATAACAATAGGCACAGCGGGTGCCTAAGCTAGTCCCGGTGGAGCATCCCCCACTGGAATCTAATCATGAACTAGGGCGGTTGGTGGATCTGCATGTGTTGCCCCATCTGTTGTATGGGCTACACCCCTGCACCTACCACGACCTCGACCGCGACCTCGGCCTCTAGTGGCCCCAATAGGTGGTCGTCCGTTTTGACTGGTAGCGCGTGTCCTCACCATCTGTGAGAGAATAGAATAACAGAAGTTTAGTACTAGAATCAACAGGTTTGCACGACAGGAATTTCAAGAATGTGAAGTTTTTCCTAAAGGTTCTACAGGCTCCCGAGGATAAGTACAGACGTCTCCGTACCGATCCGCAAGACTCTACTAAACCGGCTCATGACTCATGAGACCTATGTAACCTAGGCTCTGATACCAACTTGTCACGACCCCAAACCACCTCGGTCGTAATGGCGCCTATCGTAGTACTAGGCCAGCCAAATTCAACATCTAAATCAATTAAGGGTCTTTTCTCAATTCATTTACTAAATAAAGAAGACCACAATCTTTAGTTTAAATATTTCAAAATAAGCGGAAACAAAATATGCAAATCATCAAGCACTGCCCAATCCCGGTGTCACTAGTAATGAGCCACTAGAATACAATCTGATACTCTCTAATCAATACAAAATGAGTCTGATAAATGTAAACACTAAAAGATAAGAAGGAGAAAGGCAAAGCTGCGGATGCTGTGCAGCTACCTTGCGATCTCCGAAATGCTCTGAAAGCAAAGAACGACTCTCACTCGGATGCTCTGGCACCTGGATCTGCACATAAGGTGCAGGGAGTAACGTGAGTACTCCAACTCAGTAAGTAACAATTATAAATGAAGGCTGAGTGCAGTGACGAGCATTTAAAAATATAAATATATCATAACATAGAAATTCAGAGGAAATGCAAGATCAAATCAGTAGATAAATTCTGAACAACCAGTTAAAACTCCAGTTTCAATGAAAAGTCATTAAAACATTTATTCAACATTTTCAATAGAGGCTCAGTATAAAGAAGAGTGAAAACCACTATTTTCATAACACAAGCCCTCGGGAAAAGTATCACTCATATATATATAACCCCTCAGGCAAGCCTCTCCATCACTCGGACTCAACTTCCACAGTCAGCACTTATACTCAGCACTCACGCTCAATAGGTATCTCATAACAACCGCTGCGGCGTGCAGTCCGATCCATAAATATATAGTCGACTGCGCTCACTGGGGTTGTGCAGACTCCGGAGGGGCTCCCACAGCCCAAGCGCTATATCGCTGCGGCGTGCAGCCCGATCCAATATATCGCTGCGGCGTACAACCCGATACATACATACATATATATATATATATATATATATATATATATATATATATATATAATGCTGCGTTGTGCACCCCGATCCATGACTATCCTCACAATCTGGCCCTCGGCCTCACTCACTCATCAGCCTCACAAGCCACTCGGGCATCTCAGTGCAAACTCAGGGAACCCAGCCCAAAACACTTTCATAAATATTAAAATAGAGTGAGGAAGAAGATTTAACAGTAAGCAGGTGTAAACCATTTCCTGAGGATAATGCTTTTTATCAAAACAATGTGAAAATAACAGTAAAGTGCCCCTGAGGGTCCAACAGTACGGCACAATGCCCCAAACATGGCATTCAGCCCAAGTTAACAGAATTATTTCTAAAATACCTAGATATCATATAGAGTTTATCAAAATATGCAACTCTACAGTTTCCACGGGACGGACCGGATCACAATCCCAACAGGTGCACGCCCACACACCCGTCACCTAGCATGTGCGTCACCCCATTAATCAAATAGTACAAAATTCTGGGGTTTCATACCCTTAGGTCTAGATTTACAAAAGTTACTTACCTCGAACCGGACAAAAATCTACTCCGTAATACCCTTGCCTCTCGACTCGGCCTCAAATCGCCCCAAATCTATCCAAAATCAGAATTATAACATCAATACATGCCAAAGGAACAAAGCCCATGTGAAAATTATCAAATTAGATCTTAATTCCCGAAATTGGCCAAACCCAACCCCCGGGCCCACGTCTCAGAATCCGATAAAAATCACATCACTAGAATCCTTATCCTCCCACGAGTCTACCCAATTCAAATTCACCAAAATCCGACATCAAATGGCCATCCAAATCCCAAAAATCCACTCTCCAAAATTTCTTCTATTTTCCCAATTTTCACCCCAAATTCCCAAATTAAATGTTAAGAATCAAGACATAATCATGGAATTTAACCAAAAAAACATGTGAAGAACACTTACCCCAATCACTCCTCTGAAAATCCCTTCTAAATTCGCCTTCTTCCGAGCTCTCTAATGAATTTTTAAAATATGGACTAAAACCCTCATTTTTGAACTTAAACATTCTGCCCAGACGTCTTCTTCTTCGCGAACGTGGTAGCTCATCCGCGTTCGCGAAGCACAAGCTGCCTCAGACCAAGATTCCCTCATTCGCAAACGCGAGGGCCCACTTACGAACGCGAAGGTAGAATAGCTCGACCCTACGCGAACACGGAACACCCCTCGTGAATGCGTAGGCTTAAATGCCCGAACTCAACATGGCCGTTGACTCTAGGCGAACGCGATGCCCAGGTTGCGAACGCTTAGCCTTAAACTCACGCACCTTCGCAAATGCGGGACCTGCATTGCGAATGCAAAGAACAACTCGCCTGCCTCTCTCATCATCCCTTCGCGAACGCGAGAGCCCTCTCGCGAACGCGAAGAAGGATTTCTCTACAACAAAATACCAGAAAATCTGCCGACATGCAAAACCAAGAATTGGTCCGTTAACCACCTGAAACTCACACGAGGCCCTCGGTGTTACACCCCGTGTTTTCGTACGTAAGAGTACATCATAAGTCAATTAATGTAACCTCAGAAAGGAATCATCTTTTAAAAGTTTACAAAGTTAGTTCATCATGTTAACGTGCAGGTTACAAATATTTAAGATCATTAGTACCAAGTAGCAAGAAGGTTTGAAGGCTTAGAAGCTAAACGAATTGAAGAAAATAAGTTTCGTCGAAAGTCGACAAGTTGGAATGTTTTACCATGTACTTTTGGGGTGATACTAGGGTTATTAACATTATAAGGAGATTATATTATGAGTTATTTAGTCGTACGATATTTGGTGTTATGTTTTGAAGTCAAGCGAGTTTTGGAACAAAAGTTGGGAAAAAAAGGTCATCACAAGTTCCATTCATAAATATGCTGAAAATTAGGTCAAATGTAACTGAGTTTTTATCCCGATATACTTGGAATTAGGGGATGATCTACCTACCAAATTAAAGATCAATGAGTGTATTTTCCAACTCGATAAACCTTTTTTTAATACGATATTGGAGTAGAGAGATATTTGCATTTTTGCGAGACTGCGCGGGTTGGTAGGTGACAAGTAGGTGCATCACCTACTTGCCAAAATGAGAGGACTTAATTAAAAGCCCCAAAGTCGGCCAAGAGGGGTCTTTTAAGGGAATATAAACTGAGTTATTTCACCTGTATTTCAGACCAAGAAAACCTAATTGAACCCCTGCAACTCCTCCCCCAAAATCCCACACAAACCCTAGGGTATTCCGGGTGTTACGACGCGATTCTAGTGCTGAAAAGTCCGGACAGCATGCTAGTTTCTCTTTTTCCTTCTTGTAGCCGTGTTGAGGAACTTATTTTTGATGAAAAAGGACCAGGTTTCGTGGGTGATACTCAGTACAAGGTAAGTTTATGCTTCTCCTTCCATTATCTATGCGTTTGCGAGTTGTAACTCGATCGTAAAGAATAGACCTAGCTAGTTTCGGAAGAATGGTATGTTGTTTGATCTTGTGCAATGGTTGGCTGGTTGTGAACTTATTTTTAAGTTAAATTCATGGCTGGTTTATTGGATAAGAGGTGTAATGATTTACTTTTGGTTGTATTTCTCAATTTGAAAGAAAAGACAAGTCGAAACGTGTTTAAGTAAACCGAAAAATTATGTTTGAGTTGATGAACTTGTGGGACTGTTTTTGGGCTGTTTCGTGTTGGTATTGGGTTGTCTCTTTTACTCCTGTTTTTATGGAGTTGAGAGGAGGAAGGGTGTGGAGAAACACCACATAGTGGCAAGGTTGTTTGTCGGTCGTTCGTCATAACATTTTCGGATTGTTTGACACTATTATGGTTGTCGTGTTGTGTATGAAGTGATAGGGGTATGTTGGGCTGTTTGTGATTGTTTTGACTAGTGTGAAGTCATATATATAGGGGAGGTGTTGTCCGTTTTATTGTAAAATAGGTTGTGGTCGATACATAATAGTTACGACACTTAAACGATAACGAGAGTGTCCTTTCTCTTATTGTAGACTAAGGAGCCGTGAAATTGCATAGCTTGAGGTTGGGAAGAATATACAAGGTATGTTAAGGCACTTACTTCTTTCTTTTGGCATGATCTCAAGTGAAATGAATACGCTATTTCATAACGGATCTACTCCTAGCAACTAAAGTTGTCCATATTGTTCTTTCCTTTTAAAAATATTCTAAGCATGTATGTATGATGCTTGAATTCTATAGAGGTTCATACTGATGGTATGATGTCCGTAATGTAAATAGAAGGTGCAACAACCATACATCACTCCAAAAGGTTTAGAACGTGATTCCATGAGTCGAACATGCATTATATATATGTATCTATTTTAATCTACCGAGCCGCGCTATAGTCGATCGGGTATGGAACCTATTGTGCAACCACTGATCAGTTGGGTTTATCGAGCTCCACGTGGCCGGGTACGAATCTACCGAGCCTTATGATGGCCGCGTATGTTTTTACCGAGTCCTCTTTGAGGCCGGGTACGATATGATGATGATGATGCCCACAGAGGCTTATGTTTTTAAAAGTTTATGTATATATATGTATTATGCATTTCATGTCAGTAGCCCCCAGAGGCACTCCGATGTTCTAGGTTGTATCTCCTCTACCTCTTTACATTACTGTTCTTATTTATGTTTTCCTGCCTTACATACTCGGTACTTTATTCGTACTGACGTCCCTTTGGCCTGGGGACGCTGCGTTTCATGCCCGCAGGTCCCGATAGACAGGTTGACATTCCTCCAAGTAGGCTATCAGTTCAGCGGAAGGTGTTGGTGCACTCCACTTGCTCCGGAGTTGCCTATTTGGTCACTATGCTTTGGATATGTATTGATTGGTATGGCGGGGCCCTGTCCCGACCTTTATGATATTTGGTACTCTTAGAGGCTTGTAGACAGATGTCAGGTGTATGGATACTTGTATGGCCTTTTCGGCTTATGTTTTGAGTTTACAAATGGTCATGTCGGCCTTATAGGCCCGTATGTCACATGTATAAGTTTGCATATCATGTTGGGTCGTCATATGTTGAGTATTCCCTTATCTTTCATTCTTGTTATCTCATGACGAGTTTTCTGGCTCATTTACCCATGATAGTATCATAAGGAAGATATGTTACGTTGGTACTCGGTTGAGTATGGCACCGGGCGCTCGTCGCGGCCCATTTGGTTTGGGTCGTGACACTCGGGACCTCAACAAACATGCCAACAAGTCACATATCACTATTCAAACTTGTTCCAACCTTAGTAATACTCAAAACAACATCAAAAACATCAAATCACCCTCGGATTCAAGCCTAAGGATTCCAAAACTTCCGAATTCCGCACACGATATAAAAACCTATCAAACCACATCCAAATGACCTGAAATTTTGCACACACATCACAAATGACACAACGGACCTACTCCAATTTCCGAAATTCTAATCTGACCTCGATATCAAGATTTCCACTGCCGACCAGAAAATGCCAAATTTCCAATTTCGCCAATTCAAGCCTTAATCTACCACGGACCTCCAAAATACATTCCAAACACGGTCCTAAGTCTCAAATCACCTAACGAAGCTATTCGAACCATAAAACCCAATTTTGAGATCATTTACCCACCAGTCAACTTTCGATTGACTTTTCAAACTAAATGGCCAACTTAAGAGACTAAGTGTCTCATTCCACTCTAAGACCGCTCCGAACACAACACAACCAGCACGATATGATCAAATACAACTGAACAACACATAAGGAGCAGAAATGGGGAAACGGGGTTGTAACTCATGAAACGACCGGCCGGGTCGTTATAATTTTGTTCGCCTATGGGGTTAATTCCCTCTTACAAGGTTAGAAAGGATACTTAGCTCGCTCCGCAAATAAATTCAAGATTCCAATAAACCTTTAATTTGCGAATTCATGTCCGAAACCTCAAATCTAGTCATAAACAATTCGAAATACTAAATACAAATTGTAGGATTTAATTCCATATGAATTTACTAATTTCCCGAATTAAAATCCAAAATTCATTAAAAAAAAATTGACAGTGGGACCCACGTCTCGAATCCCAAAAAACTCACGAAATCCGAACACTCGTTCCGACACGAGTTCAACCATACAAAAATTATAGAATTTCGATATCAGATTGGCTTTCAAATCTTAAATTTTCATTATTGGAAGATTTTACAAAAATCCCAATTTCTTCCACCTAAATCCGAAAAAATTGATGAATATGGACATGGATTCATGGAATATAACCACTTTCGGATATAGAACACTTACCCAAGTCATAGTCGTGAAAAATCCCTTTGGAAAAAGCGCAAATCCGAGACTCAAAACTCAAAAATGGGTAAAAATGGCTATCTCCCGTTTAAGCATTATGCCAAGGCAAGTCGCATGTATGAAATGCGACTTTGCCTGATTTTTGGGCAAATATGAACTGCTACAAACCTTCGGTCAACCAATCATAACTTTCTGTACAAATCTCCAAATTATGTATGGTTTAATTTTCTAGAAACTAGAATCAAAGGGCTACAACTTTAATCTTTTGGTAATTTTCAGGTTCCTTATAGATTTCAAGAAATAAGCTTCCAAAGTCGGCTCCACGCATTATAAATTTCTGGCGAAACTGCTTTATCAGCCTTCATTCAATCGATCATAACTTTATGTACATATGTCCATATGATAAATGATTTAACTTTCTGGAAACCAGAATCAAAGGAGTACAACTTTCATGTTTTGACAATTTTTAGATTCCTTATAGATTTCGAGATATAAGCTCCCAAAGTCAGCTCTACAATTGCTCCAGTTGCTGTCCAAAAACAACTTCTGCAGCAGAAAAAATCCAGCAGCTCCTTATGTCCGAAATCCATTCCGTTAACCTTCCGAAATCCACTCGAGGCCCTCGGGACCTTAACCAATTATACCGACATGTCCCAAAATACAATACGATATTAACCGAGGCTTCAAACCACGTCAAATAACGCCGAAATTACGAATCGTGCATCGAATCGAATTATGAGCTTTCAAATCTTCCAACTTCTATATTTTTGCACCGAAACGTACCAAATCAATCCGGAATGACTTCAAATTTTGCACACAAGTCATAAATGACATAATGGAGCTGTTCTAATTTTTTGAATCGAATTCCGACCCCGATATCAAAAAGTCAACTCTGGGTCAAACTTTCCAAAAATCTTCTATTTTCCAACTTTCGCCAAAATGTGCCGAATTGTCCTACGGACTTCCAAATCCGAAAATGCGACTAAGTTTGAAATCACCATACTAATCTATTGGAATCATCAAAATTCCATTCCGGGGTCGTTTGCTCAAAAGCAACCCATAGTCAGATTCTTCAAAGTTAAAGCTTCCGAAATGAGAATTCTCTTTCCAAATCCACTCTGAACTTTCCGAATTTCAATTCCGACCATGCGTACAAGTCATAATACCTAAAGTGAAGCTTCTCATGGACTCGAACCGCCGAGCGACGCATTAGAGCTTGTTTGCTGTGAAAATGGTAATACAATTAAATTTGATTATGGGACTCTAAAAATACGTGATCTATTTTTATGCCGGTTGTTAAGCAGTTGATGCTATGTATGAGATTTAGAAACAAGATAAGAGTTAGGAATAAGGTGATAACCAAACCGATAGGTTAACAATCGGGGCCTCGAGCTTGTCGATCCGGGGCTTGAGGTCGATTCCGGCGCTCGGCGGGGAGCTATCGAAGGCAGCTGAAGAGTGGCTAACAGTTATAATAAAATCAACGAAGGCTCTTTATGGCCAATGATAAGAAATAAATGATGAACAACAATGAAGATAATAAATAGAAGCAATAATATCAAGAGAATATATTAGAGAGCAGAGAGAATGTTCTTGTGTATTTAGTATGGAGCAACAACCAGTTTTTTTACAAATGACAAGGGTTCCCCCTTATATATGAGGGAGAACACGGTACAGAAGCATTAATTATAAAGATATGGGGTAGGTATAGCCACCTACTGCCCAGATACGTTTTCAGACTAGTTCAATAGGCTTTGTCAGCTCTAGTCACGTGCCTTGGGAACTCCACCTTGAATCACCAAGACCGGTGATTCACATTGTCCTGGGGCCGGTCAGTACTCATAACGCCCGGAGGTCGTACTGTCTCAAAATCGACCATCGAGGATTCTCGGAGTCGAACACTGGAAGCCCTCGAGATGCCGTGATGCTCGTGAAATTGGGCCATCGATTTCTACCGTATACAGGTAGTCCTCATGCTTCTTAGAGTGGAACGATGAGAAACGACTTTGATATCCATTTCTTCGAACATCCCATGACGATGTCATATTGATGGTGTAAGCCTTTGTGATAACCAAAATGTCCCGTCAGTCCACTTTTCAAAAACGCATTGATTGCTCCTATCGATACGTCTTTCAAAGACATTAATGGGGTTGCCGGTTACGCTGCCATTCCCTATAAAAGGGAACCTCCTGGAACCATTTCTTTATTCAAGTGTTCTCAGATTAGTCTTTCGCCCTTCTCTTCTCTTTATCCCCAAGCATTGTCGTTTGTTATGTCTGAGGCCCGTGGCCTCAAAGTTGCCTGGCGGCATTCCCACCAGTTATACCATGGCCTTTTCCCGGGATCCCTCCTCATCGAGCGAGATTGCGCCAACTTGTTGTTGTTGTTGTTACTGCTATCGCCGTTGAGTCGAGATAGTGAGATAGGGGGGCCGATTTCTTCCGATTTAGGAGGATGTTTAGACTCTACACCGTTGCTCGGGGGGGCGTTCGGACTATACACCACTGCTCACCTCCCTACTCCGGCCTGGTGTGGCACTTCATCTCCTTTGCCTCCCTCAACCTTTGAGACGCTGTTGACGGGGGGGATCGAGATCAGGCCTCCGGAGATAGGATTCCCGAGGGGGCGGCGGTCGAATGTAACACTGCCGAGAATATACCCCCGAGAACAGCTTAGACTCTTGGCTTTCGTCGTATGTATTTTCGTTTGCTTCTTTGTTTCTGTGTAAGCACCCTTCGTGGGCTTTTGTAATCTTATGTAAGGACCCCTTGTGGGCTTTTGTAATTAAGTGTTTATGAATATAAAGATGTTTCTTCAATTTGCCTCTAATATATGCTATATTTCCCTTTATCTATGTTTGCGAAGAATCTGAATGCATGACCCCATCGATTGGTGCATATATCAAGCCCGGGTGCAAGTATTTCTTCTGACTTTTAATTGATTAATGCCCCCCCCCTCCCCCCGCAGAACCCTTTGCCATTGCTTGGACCGAGCCTGGATTGGACCGATAGACTCGGGCCGTCGGGACCCTGACTTCGAGTTGAATAGAGACTGCCTTTAGGCTTTCAAGAGCAGTCTCCGAGTGGGGGTTTGCTCAAATTCGGGCCACCTGGAAACTTGTTTTGAACTTTAGTGTAGATAGCTTTAAGGCTTTGTAGATATATCCCGGGCGAGGGTTTACTCGGATTAAGATGGTACCCCGAGGCCAAGCCGATGCGGGCAGAGTTTAAGTGCATATTTCCTTCTTGAGAAAAGTTCTCAAGATTGGTTACCATCCTGAGACTTGCAAATAACATTGATGGCTTTCTGGAACCAATCCCCTTTTTTCTAGAGGTCCTCAAGGTCGAGTGCCACCTCGGGACTCGCAATGATGCCAATGGCATCTTGGAACCTAGCTTCTTTTTGATGGAGGTCCTCGGGGTCGGGTACCACCTCGGGACTTGCGGCTATGCCGTCTACTTCTTGGAGCCTAACTTTTTTTTGATGGAGGTACTCGAGGTCGGGTACCACCTCGGGACTTGCGACGATGTCGTTGGATTTTTGGAGCCTAACTTCTTTTTGATGGAGGTCCTCGAGGTCAGGTACCACCTCGGGACTTGCAGCGGTACGGGGATCTTCGGCCCCAAATCATCACGTGGCGTCGCCTAATGCATGATATGGCTGCAAAGCTATCGAGGTGATGTTGCTGGCGCAGCTTCCCGAACTGATATCGGCCAGTGTTTTCAATCGGCCCCTGAGGCAAGCGGATCGTTGCCGTTTAATCCATATATAGGGTTGTTTCTGCTTTTTTTTTTGGAGATCCCACCATTCTATGTAGCTACCCTTCTTTTCCTGCGTTAAGCCTTTCATTATTTCAGTACTAACGTACTTGCACAAATTCCTGCTTTAGTTCTTTGATTTTTCCATCGCCATGACTGTTACATTGGGGTCTGTCCGGTAGAGAGGGGAGAGCTCCGCCTCCGGTATTCGGGACCAACGAGAGCATACCTTGAAGATTACTTCTTTGATAGGAGAATATCACCTTAGGTTTGTAAGAAAAGATTGCGGATGGGGGGAAAAGGTAGCGTTACAGATACCTTCCCCGGATGAGGGCATCATGGATCATGTCGATGGATTTTTGAACGTGTACATGTATCCTTTCACACTGGGCCCCCTTGATAGGGTTGTCCTCGATTTCTGACAAAAGTATTGGGTTACCCTGGCGCAGATTCATCCGTCATTTTGGCGGATAGTACTGATGATGAGGTTCTTCGCGGAGAAGACAGGGCTTGAGTTAACGCTCAGCCATCTTATTAGGCTGTACCGACCTTTCCACCATCGAGGCCTGTTAACTCTACGATGCCGGTCGGCTACGCCTTTCGTTGTTGATGATGAAGAAGATAGAGACCGGGAGTGGATGAGTCGATTCATCTGAGTTCGGACTGTTGACATTATCCCTATGGAGTTTATGCCATTCCCCGAGGAATGGAATTATACACATAAGTGGTACACTTCGTGCCTTCGTAGTTTTGTTTATGGCGAAGGCTGGCATCGTAAAAGTGCCTCCCTTTCCTTTTTTGTAGCGATTTTGTGGACGCCGGGCGACGTTCATGATTTGCCGGACTGGATTCGGAAGTTTGCGACCCACTCGACCCGCGATGAGCATAAGTGGCAAGCTTTGCCTTGGGGCAGATGGGGAGCGAAGCATCATGGTACGTGTTGCGCGATTTTTTCTTTTCCCTTTTTTCATTTAGAAAGGCGTTTTCTGTTTCTACGTATTAATCTTGCTGTTGCAGGCATCGGAAAGCCTTCCGAGGTGAGGTCGTGCCCCTTTGGAGAAGGAGAAGGGTTGGTATCTTCTGAGCTAAAAAACGATAGCAATAAGCAAGGGGTACCTTTGCATGGCGACGGTGCTTAAAGCGAGGCGAACCTGGACCGGGAGTCCGGAGTGGAAGTATCGACTGAGCCAACTACGCTCGTGGTTTCTCACTTTGGAAATGCGGTTTCTCCTCCGCTGTCGTCCCCTATTTCCGTCAGAGGTATTTTTAGGGGTGCCCGGAACCCGGGGCCATTTGTGCCGAGCAACCGTGCCTTGGCCGGGGCTGACTTCTTTGGAGCCGAGGGAGCCAAGCTAGCGGATGTGTGCTCGACCTTCGTGGAAGCCCAACGGCTTCACTATGTGGTGAGTTTCGGCACAAGTTTTTCGAGTTTCGTGCCCTCCCTTCCTTATCGCGTTTTCCTTTATAGGCTTTTGATAAGCTTAAGTCCGAGCTGCTTCGCCGTGAGTCCAGGCTTCGGAAAGCTTTAGATGAGGAGAAATTGCTTAGGCGCCTTTGCAAAGAAAGGGAAAGCGAGCTGGCATACTTACAGTATGAGGTGAGTCGGAGCTCGAATTATGAGAGCTATCTGAAGGAGCAGGTAATTTTTTGTTCTGATCGAGCGTGTGTTATTTCTTCTAGCTCTTGAGGCTAATGTTTTATTTATTTCAGTTGTAGAAGAAAAAGGAGGACCTGGAGCGTCTCCGGAACGAAGTTGGCCGAGCCAAGCGTGAGTATGATGAGTTAAAGGCCCAGGCGAACGCTCAGGCTTTGGCGGAGAAAAGTGCTCTGGACAAGGTTTCTGCCCTTGAGGTTCAACTTCATTTAGCTCGTGATAATAGCTCGGCTTGAACAGAAATGATTACAAAGCTCGAGTCTGAGCTTTGGAACATAAAGGTTGAGGTTGTGGACGCCCAGGCTGAAGCCGCAATGAGCCGAACTAAAGCCGACTAGAAAGTGGTGGTCTGTTTGAAGGACGCTGCCGATGCTCAAGCTGAGCTGAGAAAGGCCCTCGACCGTGAAGACATGATCAAAGAATATGCTCGTTGTAAGTCTCGCAGGAAAGTTCTCGAGGAGATCCGTGCTCGGGATTTGTCCTCTCGGAAGAGTTGGCGAGAGCGAGGGCGGACGAGCGTGATGCTCGGTTACTTTTGTCCGGCACCGACGATAGCAAAGATGAGGCCGATGGGCCATAGCCCCCCTGGGGGGACGTAGATTTTGCTATCTGTATATAACATTTTCAAAGCATGTTTGTATATGGAGATCACGTTTTTTTGTATATGTGTATAAAAGAAAACCTTGAGGCTTTACTTCTTCTGTATCTCTTCCTGTCTCGGATTTGGCCAGGTGAACTGGTCTTTGAGTCGATAGGAATCCTTAGATTCGTGATATGGCCTGATGCTCATTAAGATGGCTCATAAGCTTTTATGCACTTGGTCGACGCGACCTTTTGGTATAAGCTGGCGACAACGACTCTTACGCTTTTGCTTTTGGGAAAATTTAGTTAACTATTTTGGGTTCGGTCTCCGAGTCAGGTTTCGACTCGAGCTCATTCGACCCTCAAGTTTTGAATTTAAAGCTGGCCCTTAGGCTCTTATGCGTTGGGTTGGTACGACCTTTTACGTGGGCTGGCGACAATGGCTCTTACGCTTTTGCTCTTGGGCATTCTAGTTAACTGTTTTGCGTTCAGTCTCCGAATCGGGTTTCGACTCAAGCTCACTCGACCCTCAAGTTTTTGATTTGTGTGGGCTGGCGACAATGGCTCTTACGCTTTGGGTCGAAGCGGCCTTTTATATGGGCTGTCGACAATGTCTCTTACGCGTTGGGTTGATGCGACCTTTTATAGGATTTGGTTTTCCCTCTTTAAGTACTACTTCGAAATAATTTTTTCCTGACTCTTCGACGTTTGATAAAAATCTCGATTACGAGTTGTTATATGGCGATGATCGAGCACCTCGGGAGGTTTGGCTCAGAGGCTGAGTATCTCGAAGCTTGTGATTTGGAGCTGACATGGTCAAAGCTCTTTTGACTATGTCAAGGGTATCCTGTTTAACCGATTCTTTTTGAAGTAGATTCGAAGTAATTGAAGGCCTGTGATTTTGTAGCGACGGTCGGGCGTCCCCGAGTCGCGTTAGTTTGGCTGGTATAGCCTTATGACCGTAGTCATTTGTCTTTGGCCGGAGCCATTTTTTATCCCCGAGTGAAGTAGTTTCGTCATCTATATCGAGGGTATGACTTTTAGGGGTCTTACATGTTCGATATATAGCCTTAACTTTGAGATCGGGTTTATTCCTTTTAATAAGGTCTTACAAAATTTTCATGCCTTTGAGGTCTTACAGTTTTTAGATACTTGGTACAAGTATGGTTCATGCCTTGCTTAAGGTCTTACAGATACTGTTGCTGCCTTATGTAGGTCTTACGAGACCGAGTCTGCCCATTTAGGGTCTTATGGCCTCAGATTTTTGATAAGCCGATGGAGATGGCGATTGACGGTAGTCCCCGAGTTACCGAGGATTCATCGGCTCGGGATCCATTGCAATGGAGATGGTGATTGACGGCAGTCCCCGAGTCGTGGAGTGTTTCTCGGCTCGGGATCCATTACTTGTGATCTTGGTATTGCCTCATAGAGGGCTTACAATTCCGGAGTTTCCGACCCGGGGGTCATGTGGACTTGAGTTTTTGACGCCAGTTCCCGAGTGCTCGGGACATTTTTGGCTCTGGAGCTGTTTTGTGATCTTAGTGTTGCCTCATTGAGGGCTTATGAGTTAGGAGCTCCGACCCGGGGGTCGCATTGTTTTGAGTTGTCGATGCCAGTCCCCGAGTATTCGGGACATTTTTGTTTTTGCGAAAAATACCGAGTTTCTTTTGAAGCATGAAATGCTTTGATGAAAAGTATTCTTCGACTACTTGGTACAACTATACATGCCTTTGCTGTTAGGAGCTTGGTCGTTCTATGCAGACACGGTTCGTTTGACCGTTTGTCCCAGTACATTATCTTTTCTATCGAGACCCTGTTCAGCATGTCATAGCTTCTCCGAGAAGGTGATCTTCCAGGGAGATGCCCCCCAGTATTCGAGGTTGATTGCAAAAGAAGCCTTATATACTCGTTGAGTTTTCCTTAGGTAGCATATAGGTGTTGCCTCGTTAAAAACCTTACCGGTAAAACCCTTTTTGGGACAAAACCCGGTCGAAGGAAAAGAGTGCAACGCATGCTTTTGAAACCTAAGGCCTTCGAGTTGGAGAGTGTTTTGGCCGTTTGGATCGAATACCTGCACTCAGGTTAGTGTAGAATGTAATTGAAAGAGAAAGGAGACGATCATACCTTAGTGTATAATGTGCTGGCGATGTTTCGAGATCCGATATGTTCTAGTCGCTTGTGATGAGGACGCGGTACGGTCCTCTGATTCATTCAATCGGGCTTAACCGAAGATGTAGTTTGATTATACATTGCTCCTTTGAAGGCAAAGGTGCTGGTGTCGGGGACACGTCATGTACCGCGAACATTTCCCACGCCGCATGCTGCTCCCTGTAGACGGTCTTAATACCATCCTTTGTCGGGAATTTCATCATTTGATGGAGGGTGGATGGTACT
Organism: Nicotiana attenuata; assembly: GCF_001879085.1. Classification (NCBI taxonomy): domain Eukaryota; kingdom Viridiplantae; phylum Streptophyta; class Magnoliopsida; order Solanales; family Solanaceae; genus Nicotiana; species Nicotiana attenuata. The sequence continues at coordinate 70,111,817 of NC_031989.1, read as the reverse complement.
GCTCTCATGAAGTGTATCCATGGCCTTCCGAGCAAGGCGTTGTATCTCATGCCTCCCTCGATGACATGGAATTTTGCGTTTTGGGTTGTGTCAGCCACATTGACCGGGAGCGTGATTTCTCCTTTTGTTGTTTCGCTCGCCATGTTGAATCTGTTGAGGACTCGAGAGGCGGGTACAATCTGGTCGAGCATTCCGAGCTGCTCTACCACCCTCGATCTGATAATTTTGGCCGAGCTACCTGGATCCACAAGTACACATTTAATTTGAAATGACTTTACAAGGAAGGAGATTACCAGTGCGTCATTGTAAGGTTGAGACAAGGTCTCGATGTCCTCGTCGTTGAATGTGAGGGCATCCTTGGGTATGTAGCCCCGAGTTCGCTTTTTTCTGGTGATGGATATTTTTGTTCTTCTCGTCATGGGCTCCTGTGGGGCATCAATGCCTCCCAAGATCATGTGGATGACATGGTGCGGCTCATTCGTTTCGTTCTTCTTGTCCGCCCCTCTTTCGCGGAATTGATTTTTGGCTCGGTCTCTTAGGAATTCTCGGAAGCGACCTTTGTTGAGTAGTCTGGCTACTTCTTCTCTGAACTGGTGGCAATCCTCGGTCCTGTGGCCATGTGTGTTGTGAAATTCACACACTAAGTTATGATTCCTTTGCAAAGGATCTGATTGTACAGGCCTGGGCCACCTGGCGTCTCTGATTTCACTGATGGCGAACACGATGTCTGACACGTCGACGTTAAAGTTGTATTCTGCCAAGCGAGGTGCCTCTGTTGGCCCTGTGTGCCTATCAAATCCGGCTCTGTTGACAGGTCCTCAAGGATTCTGTCCTCGGTTCATCCTTCGTTCGTTGCGGGGTATGTTGCGCCTCGGGGCGTTCCTCCTGTCTTTGATGTATGGCTGGTACCTTTCTTTGTTTTGTTTTGGCTCCTTTTCCAGAAGCCTGCTTGGGTATACTGAGCCCGAGGGGGCCCCTAGCTGGTTGTCCTCGACCCTGATTTTTGACTGGTATCGCTTATAAACATCCGACCAAGTCAGGGCTGGGTACTCGATTAGGTTCTGTGTCACTTGTTTCGAAGCCACCGAGCTTCGTTCGTTCAGACCTTGAGTAAAAGCCTGTACCGCCCAGTCATCGGAGACTGGTGGTAGTTCCAATCGTTCCATTTGAAACCGAGATACGAACTCTCGCAACATCTCATTATCCCTTTGCTTAATCTTGAAGACATCAGATTTCCTTGTTGCTACCTTGATGGCACCAGCATGTGCCTTTATGAAAGAATCCGCCAACATGGCAAATGAATCTATCGAGTTTGGGGCCAGGTTGTGATACCACATCATTGCCCCTTTAGAGAGCGTTTCCCCAAACTTTTAAAGCAGGACATAGTCGACCTCGTCGTCCCTTAGGTCGTTGCCTTTTACCGCACAGGTGTAAGCAGTAACATGCTCATCGGGGTCCGAGGTTCCGTTGTACTTCGGGAGGTCTGGCATTCTGAACTTCTTCAAAATGGGTTTCGGAGTTGCTTCTTGCGGGAACAACTTTAGCACGAACATCTTTGAATCCACACCTTTCAGGATCGGGGGTGCGCCCGGAATCTGGTCGACCCTGGAATTGTAGGTCTCGACCTTTTTTTTGTTGGCCTCTATGTTTTTCACGCCCGATTCGATCCTACTCGTGAGGCCCTCGAGTATCTTTACGACGGCGGGGTTGGCTGCCGACTCGTTGTTGCTTGACCTCTCTGGTACCTGCTCGGTTGGGTGAGCAGTCCCCGATGCTACCGTGCTAGGAGTTCTCTGGTGACTTTGCAGCTGAGCAATAGCCAGCTGTTGTGCCTGCAGCATTTCAAAAATAACATGAAGGCTAACCTCCCATTCTTCCCGAGGTGGGGTTTTCTAGGCTTCTTGTTGGTCGCCTTGGTGAATGCTCCTGCTGGTGTGGGAGCTTATTTCGACGTGTTGGGCGTCGCATGAGACCGCATCCACGGGAGTCAGTATCGGTACGTTCTCAGGGTTTCGTGGTGGTACACCAACACCTGGGACGTCAACACCATTTTCTCCATGGTCTTCAAGGTTGATGTTTTCACGTGCGTTTACAGAGTTAGACATTTGACCTGAAATCAAAGATCTTGGACAAGAAAAAGTGTGAAAGATAACTGGCGCTGCGTGGTTAACCCAGCAAGAAACTGATCACTATTATTTTTAGCCCCACGGTGGGTGCCAAACTGTTTACCGTGAAAATGGTAATACAATTAAATTTGATTATGGGACTCTTAAAATACGTGATCTATTTTTGTGCCGGTTGTTAAGCAGTTGATGCTATGTATGAGATTTAGAAATGAGATAAGAGTTAGGAATAAGGTGATAACCAAACCGATAGGTTAACAATTGGGGCCTCGAGCCTGTCGATCCGGGGCCTCGAGGTCGATTTCGACGCTCGGCAACAAAATCAACGAAGGCTCTTTATGGCCAATGATAAGCAATAGATGATGAAAAACAATGAAGATAATAAATAAAAGCAATAATATCAAAAGAATATATTAGAGAGCAGAGAGAATGTTCTTGTGTATTTAGTATGGAGCAACAACCAGTTTTTTATAAATGACAAGGGTTCCCCCTTATATATGAGGGAGAACATAGTACAAAAGCATTAATTACAAAGATATGGGGCAGGTATAGCCACCTACTGCCCAGATACGTTTTCAGACTAGTTCACTAGTCTTTGTCAGCTCTAGTCACGTGCCTTGGGAACTCCACCTTGACTCACCGAGACCGGTGATTCACATTGTCCCGGGGCCGGTCATTACTCATAACATCCTGAAGTCGTACTGTCTCAAAATCGACCGTCGAGGATTCTCGGGATCAAACACTGGAAGCCCTCGAGATGGCGTGATGCTCGTGAAATCGGGCGATCGATTTCTACCGTATACAGAGCACAAAATGCCCGGTCGGGTCGTGACATTTTCTCCCACTTAAACATACGTTCGTCCTCGAACGTGCTAAGAACTGCTCTGGGGTTGTCTGAAATTACTGTTTAACACCTCGTGCACCTACCCGCGCTACCACAACCCATTTGAGCACATTAGCTTGAGCAAATCTTAAGATTCTCCCTTTTATTTAGTAAAGTTAGCCTAGGAGCCAAATTCCAACATCTGAAATTCTCTACCAGGTCTGTTCCTAACATACGAACACCGTATCAATCATTACACAAGGTACCAATACATGATTATATACTCTTACCGAATTCACACCATGCACCGCGTTATTCACATGACCATAATAACATCCTCTGACAACAATAGTCGAAATCCCATGAATCCGATGCCCACAACACACCTTTTGAAGCAAATAAGTCATGTTTCAACACCTGCAATACTTCCACAACAGAAGAGATCTATAGAAACTCATAACCACCTACGAATCACAATTCATGGAGTCTATCATCCCGACGAGAACCATTACCTCATTCTGGACTGAATATCGATATTTACTCTTTAATGTGCCTCATATAAATCTGATCGCACTGATACCAAGTCCAACAATCTCGTCTCACCCAGTACAAGATGCTCAGGCAATAAGCCACCTCAGACGCTGCCTAAAGTCTCATATGATGCCACAATGTGCCAACCAACTACAAACTCGAATGTGATACTTAAGGAAACGAACTCTAGAAGAATTGCTCAACCCACGTAACTAATTTAAACAATCAAAAAGATGTTATGAACCTTCCTCAGAAAATGAGAAGCAAAACACACACAGATAGATGTGGGAAACTGTACTCAACATCACACTTTTGCGGCGTGCAACCCGATCCAAACAACATACCCATGGCGGTGTGCCACCCGATCAACACATAAATTCTACATAAGGAGATACACACCGAGCTAGAATGCTCATTACTACGAAATACCCAAATATCGGCCACAAGCACGCCAAGTGCATAATACCATCCCTGGGGAGACAGATAGCTCTATACGCTACAAAACCCAAGCACAACTAAGGTGCGATATATGATCTGAATCTCGAGAGCCATTCTGCTGACATAACACCACCGCTACGCGGAACCTCAACACATATGAAATTTATCAAGCTGATTCACAACTCACACGGCACAATATAGTATTACATGAAATAGCCGACGATGAAACAACATCCAACGTCCGGATACTCCTCTATAAGGAGCGCTATGCTGAAATGAATACATCCTGCCTGATATAGAGCCCCCATTCACATTTGGATCCATCCACAGATCTCAAGCTGATTCTGATCGTATCGTACTAGGCTAGTAACCTTCCAATGATTCACTATAACCCTCTTTACTATGGCATACAAGGACATCCGTCAAATCCGGAACAAATTTCCATAGTCCACCATCAAATGAACCGAGTGCCCTTTAGGAATAAATTCTCACATTAACGATAGTACCACAATCTCCATACTTGGTTTTCAATTTTTAATCAATTAAGTGACTACCTGTCACACTTATACAATCTTCCCGTGGGATATGCCCCCACGACCTTCTGCACCAGGTAACAATCTGCACACCCATACCACCGGCCATACTAATGTTGTAAAGCGAATCAAGGATCCGCAAATCAATACTCAAAGCCTCTTACACAGGACACCAATCTCAGGTGACGCTAAAGACAATACCAACTTACTCTAACCATCTAAACCCATTTTCCCAGCTCATCCGAGCTGGTGACATTCTTGTCGACTCCCAAACCGCAACCTTGATCCTCAACTTCCAACTCCCTTGCTACTCGTTGCACTTAATCATGCCAATGCAAAAGAGTACAATAATTTCATCATAACTCTTGATCCACTAATAGGGTACACACTTCATCATATAGAAACCTTTTACTTAACTCATTTCAAGAGAATCATTGCAACACATGACTGAATTCTCATATCTGTAGAAAATACCAACCTCAAGTAGTGGTCTAAACCACCATAACTCTTTCGGGATCCATTTGTACACAACCGGCCATAATACTCGAATGCCTCCAACTAAAATTAATTACGGCGACCATCAAACCTTGCCGATTCAACCATTGCTAACCGAACTGACTTCTTCTAATTTACCTTGGACTTGCCTTAGGAATAATAATAGCTCCATTCAAAACATAGCGAACTCAATCTGCACTCATCCTGAGTGACCCCACGAGACCACATTGTCTCCAAGCCCATGAACCATCTCACACCCTCCTAGTGCGCATATTTGCGTCTTTAACTGTACACCCATTCTAATAATTCTCCATGAATCCGAAGTTATTCTCTCCCGTTCCTCCAATGTTACACAACATACCGATGATAACATAGAACACTCCAAGCCCCTTTCATAATCTGCTACAAAAGCTGGATACTTAACTATTCCATGGACTCGAAATCCTTAGGCCACACTTTAATTTTAAACCCACTAGGACCATTGTTAAGAGTCACCCACTCTGACTTGTTCCCGAATATAATCAACTCCAAGGCTCTGCTAGCACATGAACACCCTCTCAAAGATGCACCCGACTGAATCACTTTCCTTGCAAATCACATCTACATGAATCATAAACTCTGGGTCTTCCCAAAGCCTAAACATGAATCGATTAAGTCCAATATTGTACACATTTCCCAAATCCTTTATTCAAATTACCACTGATATTTTCTTTCCTTAGTTGTAATAACCCACCGATAACCATGAATCTCACAAGTAGACAACCTTGCAATCTAATCGTAGGCGGCGGGGCTCTCCCACTTAGCTTGAAGCTACCATTGTATAACTTTGTAACCCACCAAGACTCCTTATCCCCCATTGATATGATCATGCACAATCAACCCGCCAAATTCCTTTAAATCCTTCTGTTAGCATTTCATGAACATTCTGAATCACTAACAACATTCAGATATTCGACCTCTTACCGGATAGCCAGTAAAATTCTTCGTAGAAGCTTCATCAACCATGCGGCCGCTGACCTGCTCATAGGAGATAACCCACCTGTGGAAATTACATGCCGACATCTTCCGACGTCGCTGCACTGGGTACAATTACTACAAAATCGGTAACCCATCCTCAGCCCATGCTCATTCACCAGTTGTACAAGTCCGTTCACTCCTCATGTACATCAAGTAAAGGTGCGACAGTACATTCTAATCCAAAGTCATGATGTATCCTTCTTCCTATCAAGCAACTCCTTTCTGTCGTATCCAATCTCCAGCCGTATAATAGCCAATATTCCAAATGAAGTCCGTAGACCTAGTCACTATCCACCATGAATCCCAAATCAGTCTAAACTTTTCGCAAGGTGTGTAGTCATCCTACCACAGAACCCATATGTACCACTCTCTCACTTTGGTCCAACTCACTCCTTTAAGTAACTATTCGACTCCCGATTCTCACTCTTGGCGTTCGAGAAGTTTGTCAACCGCAGGACACCTCCCACATGTCCTTCCTCATCCTTCGCTGCCCCATTGTTTCCTTAAGTCAAAATCCATCTCTGTAGCACTTGAAATAATATGTCGCTACCAACTTTAAGCCCCTTTCAAAGATCATCTTCCTTGAGCCCTCAACAACGGGAACACCAATTCAGTCCTGAACCACCGCATACCGCGATCTCTAACAGCTGTTTTCCCGGTACTATTTCATAATACCCTACACCAAAGGTGAATTGAAGAAGACCATAACACCGGCAAACATGACACATTCAATCAAGGACGACGACACCACATCACATATGAAAATTCCACCACGCTCGAAAATATCAAGTCTCGTTACTCCATCAACCCAACATGAACACTCGTAGTCCAATTGCCTTTCCTCCACCGAAAGTAAAATACTAAATCTCTGAATCAAGCACTAAGTATAACCTCCTTTCAAGTCATTCACTGCCTCGTTGCATAGGCAAGCATCCTACCATTACGTAAATACTATGCGATAGCAACGTGCGAATCGTCATAACAATCAAGGCCAAATCTCAAAGCCTTAGCCAATACTGATACTGAGCTGAAACGAAAGAACGACCTTCTGCAAGGTGACGACAATAGCCCAATCAAGTACGCAGGGGAAAACATCCTGCACCACATCTGTAGTACCATTACGATTCCTAGGTTCCCAATTTATAGCAAGCGTTTCACATCACATAAGATTGAATAGGAAAGAAATAAAGGCATAAACCTAAAAGGAATCAAATCGCACAATGAGGAATCAAGAAGGGAAGTGCTCCTAACAGCCCTGTAGCCTCTCGAAGATAAGTACAGACGGTCCTGGGGAGTTGCCTTTTGTTGACTTTTTATAAATTGTGTAAGGATCATAACTTTGTTAATTGAAATTGTTTTCTCTTGCATTGTTTGATGTATTTAAGTCGTCTTTGGCTAGATTGGGCCGAGCGATGGTGAATTGGTAAAGGAAAAGCTAAATAGAGTATTGAGTTCGTCGAATTGAGGTAAGTGTCTTGTCTAACCTTGTGTAGGGGAAACCACCCCTTAGGAATTGAGTCAATTATGCTATCTTGATATGTGAAAGCCGTGTACACAAGGTGACAAGTGGGTACACAGTTTATATGTGGCGTTGACCGATTAGATTGTCTAGTCTTTTTCCATGCCTTTGATCAAATTGTAATAATATGTGGTATCTCGTTGTTAGGCTACACTAACATGCTCTAGATGATGTTGTTAGCATTTATTTACCTATTGCTCGTTGTTTGGCCTTATTTGCCTTAGTTGATGTTATTTCCTTCCTTGTTGTTTTGTTACTTCTTAATTGTGAGTTCCTCTATGACTCTGTGCAATATGCTACATGTCCAAATTGTTGTGATTGCCTGCATAGTTAACACGTGTCTTACCTGTCCTGTTGTTTTGTAAAGGTTGTCGTATTTTGTTGATTTTCACGTGGTTCTCTTGTTACCGTGGACTCATACTCTTGGTTGTAGAGATTCTTGTAATTGAGTTGTTGAATGATTATTGTTGATTTAAATTATTGTACAGGGGATCGGGTGCACGCCGCAACAGGTGAAATAAGGGAGGTGGTGGAATAAGGGAGGATATTTATATTGTGATATTGTTATTATACGGTGGGATTGGGTTTACACGTCGCAACAGGTGAAATAAGGGTGAATTGTTATGTGGAAATAAGAGTGAATTATGATATTGATATTATATGGTAGGATCGGGTTACGCGCCGTAACACATTATGTTTATTGTTGTGATATTGATGTTGTACGGTGGAATCGGATTGCATGGTGCAACAGGTGAAATAAGGGTGAATTGATATGGTGGAATAAGGGTGACTTATGATATTTATATTTTGTGGTGAGATCGGGTTGCACGCTGCAACATATCTTGTATCTTGGTATCCCCTGTTTTATTGTATTGACTTTAGTTCCTTCGTGCGAGACTTTGATAATCTGTATTTCTGGTTTTCACTGAGTTTTGAGGATCGAGTTAATGTCATTGAATTATCGCCTTGCCATCATTTCCAGAGCTCTTTTTCAAATACTAATATTCTGGTTAATTGATTTGTAAAGTAGACTTACTACGTTGAGTCATTTCCTCCTGCACTGCTGAGTCCTTAGTAATATAGTGATTTAAAATGAGAGAACTAATATCTTACTACCTTGTGTGACTTTAAGTTAGAACTTGCCGTATATTTCAGTATCTACTATTTCTAATAATCGTTATATTTTATTTCAAATGATTCCCCGGCTTGATCTACTTAACATGTTTAAGGTTTTACTTTTACTTAAAAAGGAATTATTATTATGTTTTAACTTAATAAATTCTATACTAAATGCAATATCTATTCGATGTTGAATTTTACTTGAAAATGTTATTTTCTTCACTCAAATGATTTCTAAAACAAAACTCATCTTTCTCGCTGATTTCCTATTTGGTTTAGAAACTGCAAATTTTCTTTATGATATATAAATGGAATCTTTTGATCATCTTAATTAGCAATTGATACGGATATTATGTATTGAGTAGCACGTGGTTTTCGCCGTGCAAAGTGAGATAGACGGATGTGGGCACAAGGTGCCGTAGTGTGTTAAAGGATTGGAAGAGTTGGTTTATGGTATGAGATTACGAGGAATGAAATTATTGGAATCATGTGTTAGAAATAATTTTTTTGGTTGAGTTGACATCGTTTTCCCTACTTGAGCACATTTTCACTTATCTGTATCTCAACTATGTTGTTTTTCAATTACTTGGTTATTTCTGTTGCTATTCGTATTTTCTCCTTATCGTCACTACTGTTTTGTAATTTAATTTCTTCCTGCTATTGACATTATTTTGATATCCATATCTTATTAGCGTTATGTCATATCCTGCTCAGGTTTATATGTTCGGTAGGTGTCTTGACCTGGCCTCGTCACTACTCTACCAAAGTTAGGCTTGATACTTACTGGGTACCACCGTGGTGTACTTATACTACACTTCTGCACAACGTTTTGTGCAGAACCAGGTATTTCGGATCGAGTTGGTTTTAAGACTTATGCTTTGTGTGGCTGGAGACTTCAAGGTACACCTACTGGGCGTTCACAAGCTCCGAAGTCACCTTCTATTGTATTTATTTCCATTGTTTTCCCTTGTTCGAGAGTATTTAACTACTCCTAGAAGGGATTATGACTTGTACTACCAGTTTTGGGATTGTATGTCGTTCAGAGTTATCTATTTCGAAGATAGTAAGTATTGTCATGTTTTCTATTAATATTAGGCTTACCTAATTTCAGAGAGTATGTGGCATCACGACTCCTTCGGAGGGATTTTGGGTCATGACAACCGTTCAGATACGATTTCAACTATACAAAAATTATCGAATTTTGACATTGGATTGGCTTTCAAATCTTAAATTTTTATTTTTGGAAGATTTTACGAAAATCCCAACTTCTTCCACCTAAACCCAAAATAATTGATGAATATGGACATGGATTTATGAAATATAATCACTTTCAGATATAGAACACTTACCCAAGTCGAAGTCATGAAAAATCCCTTTGGAATCGCCCAAATCCGAGATTCAAAACTCAAAAATTAGTTGGACTGCTTGTATTGGATGAGATGAGGTTCTTAGACCTGAGATTCGCATTATCGTATTGGGGGTGAGGAGTGCTTGGAAGTATGAGGTTGTTTCTGGTAAGAATTGGGCAATAGCCCTTGATGGATGAGAGAGCTTCTTGACTTGTTGACTTTATGGGCTGTTATGAGTTCCCGCATGTTTCCTTATCATGGACAGCGTTGTGGAGGTCCAGAACAAGGTTCTATTCGAGGTGAAATGTGTTGTCGACATCCACAGTGTTATTTGGGCAGCCATGGTGGTCAGAAGTTATTGCTGCGGGAATTTGAGTTGTTTGGAACATCGTGTGATTTTACCCTATGTTGGAATTATGGCTCGATTCGGCTTGTTCGGGTTTATACAGTGTGATGATGTGAGGTTCGGGTCCTATGATGAATTTTTGATGTTGAGATTGGGTTTTGTCCTAAGGTTATGGACTAAGGATGAAGTGAGATTTTTAGTTAAATTGCATTGTCAGTCCTACATAGGTTGGGTGATGGGGAATCACCCCCGGGTGTATGTATAGTGAGCTCATGCAGTGGTTTGATGGCTTTGGAACGATTTCGGGCACGTTCAAGGACGAGCGTATGTTTAAGTAGGGGAGGATGTAACGACCCGACTGGTCATTTTGAGCAATTGTATCTGGTTCGGTAGTTTGAGGTCACGAGTAGCTTCACACAGTATATTATGACTTCCGTGCATCATCGATTCGGGTTTTTGAGAAGTTCGGAAAGGAATTTTAGAAGTGAATTTCATTTGAGAAGCTTGAAGTTGAAAGAGTTGACCAAGATTTGACTTTGAGTGTTTGACCTCGGATCGGAGTTTCGATTGTTCCGATAAGCTCGGGTTGTAATTTTGGACTTAGGCACGCGTCCAGATTTGGATATGAAGGTCCGTAGGGTAATTTGAAGCATTTTGGCAAAAATTGGAAAGTTGAAAGGTTCGACCGAGAGTTGACTTTGGTGATATCTGGTTTGGAATGCAATTTCGAGAGTTGGAACAACTCCGTTATGTCATTTGGGACTTGCTTGCAAAATTTTGTGTCATTTGGAGTTGATTTGATATGGTTCGGATGCTTGGTTGCGATTCTAGAAGTTCTTGCAGTTCCAGGTGATTTTTATATGTTTTGGCGTCCGATTCGTGGTTCTAGAAGTTATTTTGGTGTTCCGATCACCCGAGCGAGTTAATGTTATATGCTCAGACTTGTGTGGGTGTTTGGTTTAGAGCCCTGAGGGCTCGGATATGTTTCGTACGCGTTTCAGAGTGTTTGGAAGAAAGTTCAGAACTGCTGCTGTCTGATTTCACATTTGTGAGTAGAGGGTCGCATTTGCGAAAAGGCTGGGGACTAGCAGGCTGCACATTTGTGAAGACAGTCTCACAAATGCGAAATTGAACCGGGCAGGGGAAGTTCGCATTTGCGAACATTTGGGCCGCTTTTGCGAAGGCCCTACTTCGCATGTGTGAAGTGTTTCGTCGCAATTGCGATAGAGACAGGATAGTCCAGGCTTCGCTTTTGCGAGTTCGCATTTGCAAACCCAGTGTCGCAAAATGCGACATACAGCCTACTAAAAGCTGGGAATTCCGAACTTAGCTTCATTTTACCATATTTTGAACCCTAGGTCCGAGAGTAGACAATTTTGAGAGAAGATTTTCATACCAAATCATTGGGTAAGTGTCTCTAATGAATTTCCGACTATATTTTGTGACATCTTAGATTTAACATCAAATTGATGAGAATCTAAAGGAAAATTTGGGGAAAATTGTAAAATCTTTCAAAAAATGAAAAATAATAATTTGAAGGATAAATTGATATCGGAACTTGATAATTGTTGTACGGTTGAACTCGTATCGGAATGGGCGTTTGGGTTTTGTAAATTTTATCGGGTTTCGAGGTGCGGTCCCGGGGAGTTGTCTTTTGTTGACTTTTTATAAATTGCGTAAGGATCATAACTTTGTTAATTGAAATTGTTTTCTCTCGCATTGTTTGATGTATTTAAGTTGTCTTTGGCTAGATTGGGCCGAACAATGGTGAGTTGTTAAAGGAAAAGCTAAATTGAGTATTGAGTTGGTCGAATTGAGGTAAGTGTCTTGTCTAACCTTGTGTAGGGGAAACCACCCCTTAGGAATTGAGTCAATTGTGCTATCTTGAGATGTGAAAGCCGTGTACACAAGGTGACGAGTGGGTACACAATTTATATGTGTTGTTGACCGATTAGATTGTCTAGTCTTTTTTCCATGCCTTTGATCAAATTGTAATAATATGTGGTATCTCTTTGTTAGGCTACACTAACATGCTCTATATGATGTTGTTAGGATTTATTTACCTCTTGCTCGTTGTTTGGACTTATTTGCCTTAGTTGATGTTATTGCCTTCCTTGTTGTTTTGTTACTTCTTAATTGTGAGTTCCTCTATGACTCTGTGCATATATGCTACATGTCCAAATTGTTGTGATTTCCTGCATAGTTAACACGTGTCTTACCTGTCCTGTTGTTTTGTAAAGGTTGTTGTATTTTGTTGATCTTTACGTGGTTCTCTTGTTGTCGCGTACTCATACTCTTGGTTGTAGAAATTCTTGTAATTGAGTTGTTGAATGATTATTGTTGATTTAAATTATTGTACAGGGGATCGGGTTGCAAGCCGCAACAGGTGAAATAAGGGAGGTGGTTGAATAAGGGAGGATATTTATATTGTGATATTGTTATTATACGGCGGGATCGGGTTACACGCCGCAACAGGTGAAATAAGGGTGAATTGTTATGTGGAAATAAGAGTGAATTATGATATTGATATTATATGGTAGGATCGGGTTGCACGCCATAACATTTTATGTTTATTGTTATGATATTGATGCTGTACGGTGGAATCAGGTTGCACGCCGCAACAGGTGAAATAAGGGTGAATTGATATGGTGGAATAAGGGTGACTTATGATATTTATATTTTATGGTGAGATCGGGTTGCGCGCCGCAACATATCTTGTATCTTGGTATCCCCTGTTTTATTGTATTGACTTTAGTTCCTTCGTGCGAGACTTTTATAATCTGTATTTCTGGTTTTCACTAAGTTTTGAGGATCGAGTTAATGTCACTGACTTATTGCCTTGCCATCATTTCCAGAGCTCTTTTCCTAATACTAATATTCTGGTGAATTAATTTGCAAAGTAGACTTACTACATTGAGTCATTTCCTTCGGCACTGCTGAGTCGTTAGTAATATGGTGATTTAAAATAAGAGAACTAATATCATGCTACCTTGTGTGACTTTAAGTTAGAACTCGCCGTATATTTTAGTATCTACAATTTCTAATAATCGTTGTATTTTATTTCAAATGGTTCCCCAACTTAATCTACTTAACCAGTTTGAGGTTTTACTTTTACTTAAAAAGGAATTGTTATTATGTTTTAACTTAATAAATTCTATACAAAATGCAATATCTATTCGATGTTGAATTTTACTTGAAAATGTTATTTTCTTCACTCAAATGAATTTCTAAAACAAAACTCATCTTTCTCGCTGATTTCCTATTTGGTTTAGAAATTGCAAATTTACTTTATGATATATAAATGGAATCTCGTGATCGTCTTAATTAGCAATTGATACGGATATTATGTATTGAGTAGCACGTGGTTCTCGCCGCGCAAAGTGAGATAGACGTATGTGGGCACAAGGTGCTGTGTGTGTGTTAAAGGATTGGAAGTGTTGGTTTATGGTATGAGATTACGAGGAATGAAATTATTGGAATCATGTGTTAGAAACAATTTATTTGGTTGAGTTGACATCGTTTTCCCTACTTGAGCACATTTTCACTTATCTGTATCTCAACTATGTTGTTGTTCAATTTCTTGGTATTTCTCGTTGCTATTCGTATCTCCCCTTATCGTCACTACTGTTTTGTAATTTGATTTCTTCCTGGTATTGGCATTATTTTGATATCCATATCTTATTAGCGTTATGTCATATCCTGCTCAGGTTTATATGTTCGGTAGGTGTCTTGACCTAGCCTTGTCACTACTCTACCAAGGTTAGGCTTGATACTTACTGGGTACCACCATGGTGTGCTTATACTACATGTATACGGTGAAATCGGAGGGTCCAATTTCTCTTCATTAAGGCACTTCGGAAGATCACCTCGAAGGCTAGAGGCCGCGGCCGAGTATTCTTCCTCGAGGGTCGTCGACACTCAAACTCAGGGTAGTAATAATCACAGTAATGGTGGGAATGGGGAATTCCCAAGGCATGCGGCTAGGGCTGACCCAGTCTAGCAGGCTACTCTGAACCCAAATCAGGGCGTCATTCAGTCGTCCCATCCCCATATATATGTAATTAATGTATTTTGTACTATGTGGGATTCCCCTCCTATATAAAGGGAGTCCTTGTCATTTTGTAAGGATCTGTTGCTTTAGCTGCTTCACAAGAAATATAAAATAACATTCTCTCTGCTCTCTTACATATTCTCTTGATATTATTGCTTCCATTTATTATCTTCATTATTATTCATCATTTATTGCTTATCGTTGGCCATAAAGAGCCTTCTTTGATTTTATCTTAACTGTTAGTCATACTTCGATCACCTTCGATAGCTCACAGTCGAGCTCCGGAATCGACCTCGAGGCCCCCGAATCGTCAAGCTCGAGGCCCCGATTGTTAGCCTATCGGTTTGACCATCACCTTATCCTTAACTCTTATTTCGTTTCTAAGTCTCACATACCTAGCATCAACTGCTTAACAACCGGCATAAAAACAGATCACGTATTTTTAGAATCCCACAATAAAATTTAATTGTAATTACCATTTTCACGGTAAACAGTTTGGTGCCCACCATGGGGCTAATATTAATAGTGCTTATTTTCTTGCTGGTTCCATTATACAACGCAAGTTATCTTTCACTCTTTTCTTGTCCAAAGATCTTTGATTTCAGGTCGGAATGTCTGATTCAGTAAACAATAAGCTTGAGAACCACGGAGAGAACGGTGTGGCTGTTCCAGGTGTTGGTGAGCCACCACGAAACCTTGAGAATCCACCAGGACCAATTCCGGTGGACGAAGTCTCGCGTGACGCTCAACACGTCGAAATGAGCTCCCACACTAACAGGAGCATACACCAAGGCGACCAACAAGAAGCCCAGAAAACCCCCGCCCGGGAAGAATGGGAGGTTAGCCTTCATGTTATTTTTGAAATGTTGCAAGCACGATAGCTGGCTATTGCTCAGCTGCAAAGCCACCAGAAAACTCCCAGCACGGTAGCACCGGGGACGGCTCCCCCGGCCGAACAGGTACCGGAGAGATCGAGCAATAACGGGTCGATGGACGATCCCGTCATTGTAAAGATGCTCGAGGACCTCACCGGAAGGATCGAATCGGGCAAGAAAATGATAGAAGCCAACGATAAGAAGGTCGAGACTTACAACTCCAGGGCTGACCAAATTTCAGGAGCGCCCTCGATCTTGAAAGGTGTGGACTCAAAAAAGTTCGTACAGAAGTTGTTCCCATAGGAAGCGGCCCCGAAACCCATTCCAAAGAAGTTCAGAATGCCCGGCCTCCCAAAGTATAACGGAACGTCAGACCCCAACGGGCACGTCATCGCCTACACTTCTGCAGCAAAGGGCAACGACCTAAGGGGCGACGAGATCGAGTCCGTCCTGCTGAAAAAGTTCGGGAAAACGCTCTCTAAAGGGGCAATGATGTAGTATCACAACCTGGCCCCAAACTCGATAGATTCATTTGCCATGTGAGCGGATTCTTTCATTAAGGCACATGCTGGTGCCATCAAAGTAGCAACAAGGATATCCGACGTCTTCAAGATTAAATAGAGAGATAATGAGATGCTGCGAGAGTTCGTATCTCGCTTCCAAATGGAACAAATTGAACTACCACCGGTCTCTGACGACTAGGCGGTGCAGGCCTTCACTCAAGGTCTGAACGAACGAAGCTCGGTGGCTTCGAAACAGCTAAAGTAGAACCTAATCGAGTACCCGGCCGTGACTTGGTCGGATGTTCATAACCGATACCAGTCAAAAAACAGGTTCGAGGACAACCAGCTGGGGGCCCCCTCGGGCTTAGTATACCCAAGCAGGCTTTTGGCAAAAGATCCAAAACCAAACAAAGAAAGGTACCAGCCATACATCAAAGACAGGAGGAACGCCCCGAGGCGCAACGTACCCCGCAACGATCGAAGGATGGACCGAGGCCAGAATCCTCGGGGAATCGTCAACAGAGCCGGGTTTGATAGGCACACGGGGCCAGCAGAGGCACCTCGCTTGTCAGAATACAACTTCAACGTCGATGTATCAGACATCGTGTTCGCCATCAGCAAAATCAGAGATGCCAAGTGGACCAGGCCTGTGCAATCGGATCCTTCGCAAAGGAATCATAACTTAATGTGTGAGTTTCATAACACACATTGAAACAGGACCGAGGATTGCCACCAGCTTCGAGAAGAAGTAGCCAGGTTACTCGACAATGGTCACCTTCCGGAATTCCTCAATGACCGAGCCAAAAATCAGTTTCGAGAAAGAGAAACAACCAAAAAGAACAAAGCGGACGAGCCGCAACATGTCATCCACACGATCTTTTGAGACAGCTGCCACTAGCCGAAAAACCAAAAGCCTCCACCAGCAGAGGAACGAAGAAATAAACCAAGGATAAGATAGCAACCACGAGAGACGCTCTCGGCTGTATCCGAATAAGGGACCGTGCCGCGTCCTCCAAACGAATGCCAAGATTCAAAAGCACCATCGCCACTGAGGTATAACCATCTCCCTTTTTCATTTTATATTTCATGCTAACCCTTATGCAGGCGCCCGACTGAAGCTGGCAAACCGCTAACCCAGCCCGAAAACCTTAAGGTTTTAAAGCATCCTTTGCACTCTTTTCCTTCGACAGAGTTTTTATCCCGAAAAGGGTTTTACCGGCAAGGTTTTTAATGAGGCAACATCCACATGCTACCTAAGGAAGACTCAACAAGTATTCTAGGTTCCTTTTGCAATTGACTTTAAACACTGGGGGTCATCCCCCCGGAAGGTCATCCACTCGGAAAAGCCAAAAAACGCCAAATGGGGTCCCAATAGGAAAATGATGTACCGGACCAAACGGTCGAACGAACCGTGTCCGTGTAGCCAGGTCCCCGACGGAGAAGACATGTATACTTGTACCAAGTAATCAAAGAATACCTTCTATCAAATCATCTCACACTCCAAGAGAAACTCAGCATTTCCGCAATGGCGACTCCTCCGTCGAAAATGACCCGAACACTCGGGGACTGGCGTCAACAATTCAACACCTGAACGGCCTCCGGGTCGGGACTCCAAATTCATAAACCCTCAATGAGGCAGCATGAAAATCATGAAACATCTCCAAGGCCGAAAGTGTCCCGAACACTCGGAGACTAGCGTCAAAATCTCAAAAATCGCGCGACCTCAGGGTCGGAATCTCCGTAATCGTAAACCCTCAACGAGGCAATACCAAGTTTGAAAGTAATGGCTCCCGAGCTGAGAAATCCTCGATAAGCTCGGGCACTACTGTCAAATCGCCATCTCCATCGCAATGGCTCCCGAGCCGAAAGATCCTCGATAACCTGGGGACTGTCGCCAGTCGCCACCTATCAAAAATGCGAGGCCATAAGACCCCGAGCGGGCAGACTCGGTCTCGCAAAGACCTACATATGGTAACAATAAGGCAACAATAATATCTGTAAGGCCTTAAGCAAGGCATGAACTGCACTTGTACCAAGTGACAATATCTGTAAGACCTCGAGCAAGGCATGAACCATACTTGTACCAAGTATCTAAAAATTTTAAGACGTCAAAGGCATGAAAATTTTGTAAGACCTTGCTAAAGGCATAAACCCGATCTTAAAGTTAAGGCTATATATCGAACTTGTAAGACTCCTAAAAGGCATACCCTCGATATAGATGCCGAAACGACTTCACTTGGGATCAAAAATGGCTCCGACCAAGCACAAATGACTACGGTCATAAGGCTGTACCAGCCAAACTAAACGTGACTCGGGGATGCCCGACCGTCGCTACAAAATCAAAGGCCTTCAATTACTTCAAATCTACTGTGAAAAGAACCGGTTAAACAGGCTACCCTCGACATAGGCAAAAAGAGCTTCGACCATGTCAGCTCCAAATCACAGGCTTCGAGATACTCAGCCCCCGAGCCAAACCTCCCGAGGTGCTCGATCATCGCCACATAATGACTCGTAATCATGGTTCTTCTCGAACCGTCGAAGAGTCAGGCAAAAACTATTTCAAAAGTCCTTAATGAGGGAAAACCAAAGCCTATAAAAGGTCGCTTCGACCCAAGGAGTAAGAGCCATTGTCGCCAACCCACATAAAAGGTCGCATCGACCCAAGGCGTAACAGCCATTGCCGCCAGCCCACACAGATCAAAAACTTAAGGGTCGAATGAGCTCGAGTCGTAGCCTGATTCGGAGACTGAACCCAAAACAGTTAACTAGAATGCCTATGAGCAAAGCGTAAGAGCCATTGTCGCCAGTCTAATGAGCCTCAGGGCCACACATAAAAGGTCGCTTCGACCCAAGGCGTAAGAGCCATTGTAGCCAGCTCGCACAAATACAAAACTTGAGGGTCGAATGAGCTCGAGTCGAAACCCGACTCGGAGACTGAACCCAAAATAGTTAACTAAAAAGGTCGCATCGACCGAACGCGTAAGAGCCTACGGGCCAGCCTAATGAGCCCCAGGGCCATATCACGAATCTAAGGATTCCCTACCAACTCAAAGGCCAATTGATCTGGCTAAAATCTCGGCAAATAAAAACCCAAACGATACAAAATCGCAAGGTCTCCCCCTTATACATACATGTAATAAAATACAAGCTCCATTTACAGCATACTGTGAAAATTATATACAGAGACAGAGAAGGAAGTAAATGTCCCCCTTAGGGACTATGGCCCGACAGCCCCGCCCTCACCATCTTCGGCATCGGACAGAAGGAGCTTGGCGCCATATTCCTCTACCTTGGCTTGCTCGATCTCTTCCGAAAGATCGAAGCCCCTGGCATGAATTTCCTCAAGAGTTTCCCTGCGAGATTTGCACCTCGCGTACTCTTTACTACTGCTCGCACGACCAAGAGTTCTCCTCAGCTCAGCTCTAGCAGTGGTAGCGCTCTTCAAATAGGCCGCTACTTTCTGGTCTGCCCTAGCGCTACTCATTACAGCCTCAGCCCAGGCATTTACCACCTCGGCCTTCGCCTTCGAAAGAATGGACTCGAGCCTTGTGATCATGTTCGCTCGTGTAGAATCACTCGCACGAGCGGTCCGGATTTGCACCGCAAGGGTGGAAACCATAGCCAAAGCACTCTCCTTGGACGCAGTTTGGGCGTCTACAAGAGCCTGCAGCTCGCTAATCTCACGTTTGGCCTGGCCAATTCGCCCCAAAGTCGTTCCAGCTCCTCCGTCTTGCTCTCCAACTGGAATATCGAAACATTAATCTCCGAAGGCATAACGAGGAACATATGTCGACATGAAATACAGGATACCTGTCTTTCGAGGCGGCCCTCGCAGCTCCGGCTTCGATCCGCCTCACACCGCAGGGATACAAGCTCACTTTCCTTTCTCACACAAAGAAGCTTAAGGGATTTCTCCTTATCCGAAGCTTTCCGCAACCTAGCCTCATAGCAAAATAGCTTGGACTTAAGCCTATCAAAGGCCTGCGAAAGAAAATTCAATAAGAAAGGAAGAATATGAAACCGGAATAATCTTATACCGGCTACCAAAGCTTACCATAAAGCCGAGTCGCTGAGCCTCGCCAAAGGCCGAGCCAATGTCCGATGGCTTAGTGTCCTCCGAAGCACCCTTGGTATGAAAAGAAAGAGGCACCACGTGCTCCTCGCCCTTCAAGGTACCCTCAGCAGAAACGGGGAATGTTCTTTAAAAAATGGAGGCCTCCGAAGCCGGATGATCGGTCGAATCACCTCTTTTGAACCGCTGAGAAGGACTCGCCCCGCAGCAAGTCTCCTCACACCCCGGAGACCCTTTTCGTTTATCATCGACCCTCAACCCTGAGGTCGGCAGTCTCTCCTCCTCCCCAGAGGGCATGGCCTCATCTCGAAAAATCTCCAATACCTGCGGCGGATAAGTTAGTACGCTAAAAAGAAAAGTACCATTTTGGGGAAATAGGCCACCAAGCACCTACCATGATGCCTTGCCTCCCATCTCCATTTGGACAGGTCTCGCCATTTACGCTTATCGTAGGTCGAACAAGCTACCAGCTTACGAGACCATTCGGCCAAATCAGGGACCTCGTTCGGCACCAAGGAGTCGCTACAAAAAATGAATCAGAAAAATGTCGTTATTGTGCCCGCCTTCAATCAAAGTGATAAAAATACAGGTACGACACTTACGTGTGAAATTCCATTTCTCAGGAAAGGGCAAAAACTCTCCAGGAATGATATCAATCATCCGAGCTTGAACAAACCGCTCATCCATCCCCGGTCCTCACCCTCTTTGCCGTTAATGGCAGGAGGCCGGGTGGATCGACGCCGCAGAGTAATCAAACCCCGATAAAGTAGTGGCCGATATAACCTCACGAGATGACTAAGGGTAAATTTGAGCTCGGCCTTATCTGCGAAGTATCTTATCGTCTGCACTATCTTCCAAAGGGATGGGTGAGCCTGCTCCAAGGTAACCCGATATGTCCAATAGAACTCAAACACGACCCGGTCGGGGGGACCCGAGGTAAAAGTATGCATATACACGCTCAAGAACCCCTCGACATAGGTCATGATGCTCTCTTCAGAGGAAGGTACTTGTAGTACCACACCTTCTCCCCATCCGTAGTCTTTTCTGATCATCTCGAGGTGTTCCTCCCCTACTGATGAGATGGTTCTCGACGCGTGCTCCTGATGTCCTTGAACGTTGGGAGGCCTCTCCAACGTATAGTCTCTCCTCGAGACAAAGCACCTCGAGGCCCGCTCAGCGGGCACCGGCGGTGTACCACCGACCGGATGCAGAACAGAGGCAGAACTCCCCTCTCCTTGATGAGCGGACATCGATGCAGCAGTCATGGCTATGATAAAATAAGCAGAGGAGGGTATAGATTTGGGCAAAGATTTTGAGTTGAAACGACGGGAGAGCTAGCACAAAGCACCAAGTTCTATGAAAGAAATGGTTACTCAGAGTAGCAGAATCTCCACTTGAGAAGAAGTGAACGAATATATAGGGGCAAAGCAGCGTCTGCTCGCCTACCCAGAGGGCCAATTAATTCTGGACATGTTAACATCACCTTTTTCTTGAAAAATGTACTGGTAGGACTACCCCGGGGTCCCTTTATCAGATCGCATGAATGCTGCTATCCCGCAAAATTTGAGAGGTATTGAGACCTCCAGGGTTTCTCGCTATCACAAGCACTGGCCCCGAAGAAGCTGGCGGCCTAACTTCAAGTCGGGACCCGATTTCAGGGACCCGATCGCTCCAAGTACGGGCTCCAAAGAGCTAGTGTTGAAATTCAAAGGTTAACTCCGCAAGAGCAGCGAGACATAAAGAATGGAAAGACTTGGAGCAGAAAAACCCTTTTGGAATGCCAAAAATATCTTTACAAGGGGCGTCTTTACAAGACTCATTCCCCTGGGAGTACGTACACGGAAAGAAAAAAGGAAAAGAGAGCAAAGCGACACGAGGTCTACTCTTCATTGCCACTATCCTCTGAACCATCTCCAGGATCCTCATCTAGAGCGATCAAGAGCGCCGACTTTCTCTCCAATTCTCGGGCCTCCTCAATCTTGGCTGAAAGATCGACACCTCTGGCTCCGACCCCCTCCAAGGCTTCCCTCTTCGCCTTCACTCTAGCATCATCGATAGCCCGAGCCAGTTTCAGCTTGGCCTCTATCTATATGTTACGGGCTATTTGGTTTGCTGTGGCTACGTCCTTCAGATAAGTAGCAACTTTTCCTTCGGTCTCGGACTTGACCGCAACCAACGCAGCAATTTCCTTTCGAGCATTTTGGAGAAGATCATGGGTCGATGTCAACTCTGAGGTCGCTACCTCATTTTGCTCCTATCACGCTCCAAAACCGAGGGACATGACCGGCACTCGACCGGGTAGCCCCAATCAAGCGGACTTGGGTGCCTTTCCTATCCCACGTGCTACCCCGTGTTTTTATTACACATTTATCAAAGGAAATGGCTATTTATAATTTAAGCACCTTTTTACGAAATATACATAACATACATGGTTACTTAGCGTGGTTTACTAGTTACACTGCCCAAATACAAGATATAAGTACATAACCCACACTCCCTGTCTACGTAGCCTCTAAGGATACAAAAGAGTTTTACAATACTTGCCATTAACAAGGCTTCGGCTATACCTTACACAAATACCAAAAATAAGACTCCGGGAAGAAAAGCGGCATAAGCCACGCAGGGCCTCGAGAGGAAAGGGGCTCACCAATTCAGCTGCCGGAAAGTGAAGGAGTGCTACTGTCGGTGGACTGGAGTACCTGCTATAGATCCACCTATAATCATAACACGAATGTAGCGCCCCCGGCAAAAGGGACGTCAGTACATTTTGAATTGTACTGGTATGTATGAACAAACTTTACCCCAAGTAAAATAAATCAATACACAAATAACAAACAGTAATAGAATCAACAATCAAATGCACATGAAAAGGAACAACCAAAGCCAAACAAGTTTCACAATCTCTCCTTTTTCCCCTTTCAACATTATTTCATCACATCAATGATTTCACAACTTTCTCATATTTTCATTTCAATAGTGATTATGATCACTTTTCCACCCATATTACCTCGGACACCCTTATCACCACAACCCACACCTTATTACTTCGTGTTGCGCCGCGCAACCCGATCCCACCGAACAATCACATTTCACACAACAACGACAACAAATCACATTTCACACGACAACAACAACAAATTACAAAGAATTTTCATAACTATCAATACCATTTCCATCATATACAACAGCTCGCATACAATTTAAGTCACAACGATAATTGCCCACGACAAGTCACATACGATATTACCACAGTTGGTTCAATTGCATCAATCACGATTTCTTTCCATCATTTGTTACACAGCTTTTACCACATAAACACATACACACACACACACACACACACACTTGGTTTGTTTCCATTTACTTACACCATTATATCGGGAGACTTAACCAACAACGTTCAAGGCATATCAATCACAAGAATTCACAAATAGTCCACATAGGTATCACATACCAAATACTCGTACACCAAACAAGGTGACTTTACAAAGGTTAGAGTTAGCCATACTTACCTGGAATCGAATTTCCCTTTTTACTTCTACTTCGGCTCACCAACAGCCTAGTACCAACAATCTAGTTCACAAGTTAGCACATATATCTTAGAATTGAAGTTCACAATTACTACCCGCACTTATTTAGGTTATCAACTGCTCCTTTCGCAAATCTATACTTCTACCCAATTCTTTTTACTGGATTTTAGGTATTAAAGAACATCCATGTATGTTTTCAACTTTTATTTTCAAGAATCAATGCATGAGAATCCCCTTTTTGTTTAAATCTGAAAACCAATGAAAAATGGCTGGGTATTTTACTTGCAAGAACGGAGATGAAGACAATTGCTTGAAATTTCCCGGCCCGGGTGACTTTGAAGAATCAAATTGATTAAGGTAGGACTTTCTCTCTCAAGAACTCTCTCTTCCCTCTCTCTAGTTTTGTTCAGAAAATGTGTTAAAATGAAGGGTTGGGGTGTTTTATTGAAGAAGGGGTCGGATTTAAAAGTTAGAAAAATTGGAGCCCCGAGTCAGGTATGCGATCGCAAAGAGGAAATGCGGCCCATAGAGTGGACCGCAAAAGTGCTCCAAGAATCTGACCCTTCTGTCTGGGTTTGCGGCAGAAGTGCGGTCCGCATACACGTTCTGCGGTCGCATAATGCACCGCATAACTGTCCTTTGCAAAATTCCAAGATGATTATGCGACGACTATGCGGTCCGCATATCAGTTATGCGATCGCATAATGGACCGCATTTTGACCTCAAATTTGACTAACACACTGACTCACTTTGCGATAGAAATGCAGTCCGCATACTTGATTTGCAACCGCACTCTGAACCGCGTAATAGCACTTTTCTGGAAAACTTTGATTCTTTGATTTTTAAATGCTAAGATTAGTACAAAGGGTCCGAACAGCAGCGAGCAAGCTCGCCGCGAAGAACTTTACACATTCCTAACACATACTCAGAACTGGGCACTACGAGCTTCTAGGTTTTGAGTACAAATTTTCACGGGGCCTTACAGCTCCCTCAGCCCGAGGATCTCCACATTCAGTTGCCCGATCTGTGAATCCTTTTCCCCGATCTGCGAAGCGAAAGGTAAGCCAGTCAGTATCAAACTATAGGAGCGAAGGGCGGATTCACGTATGACAAAATACCTGCTCAGCAAGATCAGCCATTTCCCGGAGCGCTCCCTCCAAGGCA
This sequence comes from Nicotiana attenuata, assembly GCF_001879085.1. Lineage (NCBI taxonomy): Eukaryota > Viridiplantae > Streptophyta > Magnoliopsida > Solanales > Solanaceae > Nicotiana > Nicotiana attenuata. The sequence goes on along the minus strand of NC_031989.1, from coordinate 70,087,329 downwards.
GACAGAAGCTCGCCTAACTCTTTCTCCTTTCGGGCAAAGTAAGCCTCTGACTCTCGCAGCCCCGAGGTGAGCCTCTTACGCTCCTTTTCACGGCACGAAAGCTCCTCATGCAGCATGGAAAGGGCATGATCATACATCTCCTTACACTGCGGCATAACAGAAGAATTAGAAGAACAAAGAGTAATGCTGAGACTAAAAGAAATACATGTAAAAAAGCTATCACATGTTGTAGGAACCTCTCCGCTGCCTTGACGGTGCCGGGAGCGTCGAGATCGATGTTCTCGCTAACATCGTCAAGAATGTTGCCAAGTGCGCCTCCCCCCTTGAGAGGACTCCCCGCTTTGGCGGTGTTCATAGCCTGAGCATCCCTTAGCTCCCCTGACGAGCACCGAAGGCCCCAACTGAAATCACCCAGGTCATCGATATCCCCGATGGGCAACTCCTGCCGCCGAAAAGCTCCTGGTCCAAACCCTTCGGGACCGGCAGCAATGGTCCCCCCCAGCAGAATCTACACCACATCCGGCCACGGGATCCGGAACCACATTAACACCCTCCTCAAGGGTCTTCGCCGTAGGGGACCGACCTAAGTCGGCCGTTCCCGATTTAGCGGCTTCTGGTCGAGGCACCTGCGAGACTCCCACGCCCGGACTCGGTCTCTGCTCCAAACGACACTCGTTCTCATCATCATCTTTGTCCCCAGTGCCGAGGCTTCTCTCGAAAGCTGAAGCCGAGATCCTAATGGCAGCTCGAGGCTTGCGTGACTTAGGTTTCTTTGTCACATGGGAATCGGCAGTCTCGTTGCCCTTCCTTTTCTTGCCCTTAGAGGGCTCCGAAGTGTCTGTCTCGCCACCTGGAGGCGGTCTCATCAGCATATTCTCGCCAAGGCCTGCACGTGCACAGTGGTCATATCTTATCAGCACAAAGGGTACAGGGAGAAACATAAGGCTAAGATATAGGTGGCAAAGGAATTTTACCGTGATTCTTGGCCACCCACCGCTTCTTCGCCAGGTCGGGCCAAGACCGGACAAGTTATGGGAACAAGGTATCCAATCGCCCGATCCATCTCGGCAGGTCCGAGACCGCTTCGGGATACCAGGCGGCAGCTGCAGAAACCAAAGAGGGGTCATTTTCTGTTGGAAGAAAGGAAAGAAAATCACAAAACATGTTCGAGAAAAATGATTTCCGAGGTCTTCACCCGGACGAACCTACTCATCCACCCTCGATCCTTGTCCTCGTCAATGCTCGAGAAAAATGATTTTTTGGATCGTTGGTGAAGCCTAATCAAACCTCGATAAAATCGAGGGCTGTACAACCTAATCAAATGGTTGAGGGTAAAAGTCTCGCCCCCGACCCTATCGGAGAAATGGCGGAGCATCAAGACTATCCTCCAGAAAGAAGGATAGAATTGACCAAGCGTCACTTGGTATTTGTCGCAGAAATCGAGGATAACCGGATCTATCTCCGGGGGAGGGGATTTAGAAGGATCGACCGGACCCAAAGTGAATGGGTAAGTATATACATGAAGGAAACCAGCCTTGTAATCCGTTATGTACTCGTCAGGGCTGGGAATCTCCACCTCCATTGCTTCCCTCCATCGGCAGTCTTCCTTCACCTTCCTTACGTTGGTCACAACAGTAATGTACCGGGATACATGTTCGCATCGGCCCGATGCAGATGAGGTTTTGTCGATGGTAAAGTCCTTCGACATGTCTAGCTCGGTGGGAGTACACTGTCCCAAGGTGGGTATCACTTTGGGTTTCCCTTTAGATGTTCGAGATGAAGAGGCAGCCTCGTCTTTCCGAGGAACCGTCTTGGAGGTTCTAGCCATGATGATGATGAAATTTCTCTAAGAAAGTATGAAGGAAGGATGCAAAGGGGTATGGGTCTGGCTTTGCGAATTTGAAGATGTTGAGAAAGTAAGTATTATCAAACCATTAATGCATTTATAGGAACCGAATGGGCAGCAGAAGGGACGAACTAATAGAGGTTCGTGGGCTTCTCGATAGTCGCGTTTGACGGAGACCTTTGCGCATTTATTTTGGGCATGGTATTTAATGCTTTGATAGGTTGACGTCACGGCGGTGATGCCCTCGGAATAGAAGCTCAAAAACGTTTCCTATCGCTTCATTCTAGGAAACGCGACTATCTGCATACGGTGAAATCAGAGGGTCCAATTTCTCGTCATTAAGGCACTTCGGAAGATCACCTCAAAGGCTCGAGGCCGCAGTCGAGTATTCTTCCTCGAGGGTCGTCGACACTCGACTTTACCAGCCTTCATTCATTCAATCATAATTTTCTGTACAAATGTCCAAATGATGAATGGTATAACTTTTTGGAAACTAAAATAAAAGGGCTACAACTTTCTTATTTTGATGATGTTCAGATTCCTTATAGAGTTCGAGATATAAGCTCTCAAATCAGCTCTGCGATTGCACCAGTATGTCCAAAAATAGCTTCTGCAGCAGAAAAATTCCAGCAGCTCCTTTTGTTCGAAATCCATTCGGTTAACCTTCCAGAATCTACCCGAGGCCCTCGGGACCTTAACCAACTATACCAACATGTCCCAAAATACAGTACAAACTTAATCGAGGCTTCAAACAACGCCAAAATTACGAATCGTGCATCGAATCAAATTATGAGTTTTCAAATCTTCCAACTTCTATATTTTACGCCGAGACGTATCAAAATAATCCGGAATGAGTTCAAATTTTGCACACGAGTCATAAATAAAATAACGGAGCTATTCCAATTTTTTTAATCGGATTCTGACCCTGATATCAAAAAGTCAACTCTCGGTCAAACTTTTCAAAAATCTTCTATTTTCCAACTTTCGCCAAAATTCACCGAATTGTCTACGGGCTTCCTAATCCAAATCCGAACATGCGCCTAAGTCCGAAATCACCATACAATACTATTGGAATCATCAAAATTCATTTCTGGGGTCGTTCGCTCAAAATCAACCCATACTCAGATTCTTCCAACTTAAAGCTTCCGAAATGAGAATTCTCTTTCGAAATCCACTCCGAACTTCCCGAATTTCAATTCCAACCACGTGTACAAGTCATAATACCTGAAGTGAAGCTGCTCATGGCCTCAAACCATTCAACGATGCGTTAGATCTCAAAACGCCCGATCGGGTCTTTACAACCTACTTCTGAAAATTTAAACGGTCTTATTTTAATTGATTTACCATGAATGTTTATAGCTTGAAGATTATTATTATAATTGTTTAGAAGTTTCATTTTGTGAGCCTAAAATTGACAATGCAAAATTTAAAATAAATATTAAGGAAAATATTTAAAAAAATATCCTTTTGCTTGTAATTGTATAAAAACACGCTGTAAGTTATCTGTATATTTGACTTAAAATACATTTCTAACTTCTTTGTTAGAAATATAAATAAACAGATAGTTGAAAACAAAAAGTCAACATAAAATAAGTTTTAGTATTTCGCTTCCAAATTTTGAAAATAAAAAGTACACATTTAATCGGGAAAAGATAAAATCTCTACAGAATTGAGTATACTAGAAATAAAAAAAATCACCAAAAGCAGACTTAAGGTAAACACAATTCTTACTTATAGTAGGCATTAACGTGTATATAGTGACTTGAGCTAATTTGCTATTGTACACGGGTGGAACCGGGCTTATGGTATGCCCCGGTCTCCGGTAAGGTAAGCCAAGCTCGAGACATGGTACCGAAATCGAGGCAAGGGTCTCATCGAGTCAGAGTCCGTAGGCATGACAACCACCCTCGGGAATATCGGGGTCATGATCCGGGATCGGTCTTAACCCCGAACGACCTCAAGGAACATTGTCAGGAAACCAAGCACGACCAACAGAAGGCCGAAATATTCGCGACCGTTCGGATATCACGGCAGGGATCTCGGCCCGTATCGATGAACCACCAATCAGTTAATCAAAGATTTTTTTACCTTTTACGGAGTTGTACCTAGAGTAGGACTTCCCTACTATATAAAGGGGGGTCTGATAATTCATGACACACATTGTAACACGCATTTCAAAGCAATACATTGTTGTTTTACTGTTATCAAAGCTCTTTTTCTCGTTCATCAATACTGGTCATTGTTTACCTTGAAAACGGTAACTACAATTATATTTGATTTTGTGGTTCTAAAAATATGTGATTTATTTTAATACTAGTTGTAAAGCAATGGATGCAAGATATAAGTAAAGAGAATAAGATATGAAAACCAATGGGGTCACAAAGCTGGGCCTCGAGCTGGCTGAAGCAGGACCTCGAGGTCTAGATGGGGCGAATAACGATGAACTATTGATAAAGAATCAATGACAATGAGGGCCTTGAAGATGGCCTTTTACGATTAGTAATGACCAATAAATGAAGAACAATAAATGAACAATGAATGAACAATGTGAGAATAAGCAATAAATGTGAAGAATAGTTATTTTTGCAAAGAGAGCAGAGAATGTTGTATGTTATTCAATATCAAGGTGTCTTACAAAATGACAAAGGTCCCCTTTATATATGAGGGGTGAATCCCAACACAGTACATGTCTAATAAATGACGTAGAAATGCTACTAGTACAGCTGTATAACGGCTCAGCACGAATTTGTACTATTCTTGCAGGTTCTGTTCGTCCTCATCGCGTGCTCTCGGGGGGTTTCCCGCCTTTCCATGACGGTCGTCAATTTTCACACAGCCTCGATGTACACCATGGTGAATCTTCGACGTACCCTGCCGAGGCGAGTGCTCCCTAGACGGGCCTTGGACTGTGCCTTGATCCCATCGGGGCCGGGCCCGGGCCCGAACTGCCATAGAAGCCTTAAATCGGTCTTCCCTAATTTTGACCGTATACAGATAGTCCCCACGTTTCTTAGAATGAAAAGATAAGAAACGATCTTGACCTCGGCTTTCTCGGGCCTCTTGAGATGATATCATGCTGGCGACATAGGTGCTTGAATCGATCAAAACGTCCCGTCGGTTCTCCAGAAACATTGAATGCACCGCCTGTTCTTTTCCCAAAAACATTTAGTGCTCTACCGGTCCGTTTCCCCAGAAACATTGAATGCGTTGTCGTTTCGTTGCCATTTCTCTTATAAACAAGGGATTTCTGAAACTAAAGCTTCATTCATTCTTCCTTCAACAATCTTTAGTCCTTCCCTTTCTCTGTATCCCCTTCTGATCTCTTATTCTTATGGTTCAAAACTATGACCATAAGGTCATAAGGCAGCAACTTCAACAGTTATGCCATGGCTCTTCTTCGAAACCTTTCCCCTCTGGGAGGAATTATGCTGAGTTGTTGTTGTTGTTGTTGTTGTTGGCCCGAATCGATGAAAGGAGGGCATCAGATTTTTCCCATATCAGGAGATATATGGACTGTAAACTGCTGCTCATCTCTCTTAACTTCAACCTGGTGTGTCGCTTCACTCCTTTTGCTTTCCATGGAGTGAGGTGGCACTATCTACTATCTTTTGCATCCCACACTGGTACAATATCTCAAGAAGTGGCTTCACAATAGTAGTGCTGACGAGGCCTGTACTCGCCAAGCTTTTCACCAGGCCATAATTTTCTTTGCTTGTCAAAAGCTTTTGCTCTTTGATAGGCTATAGCCTTTTCTTCGTCTATTGCTGCTTCGGAGGAGATTCTCAAAGGCAACGTTCTACAGATCGAAGTGAAGTCTCCGAAAAAAAAGGGTTCTCGAGGATGTTGCTCTTGAAGATAACCCCTCGAAAGTAGATTAGGCCTTGGTCTGTTGTTTTATGCTTCTTCGTTTCTATGTAAGGGCCCCTCGTGGGCTTTGTAAATTATCTTTTATTAATCGGAAAAGGGTCAAAAATGTCCTTAATGTATTAGAAATGGTTCATAAATTCCCTCCTTCCACCTATTGGGTTAAAAATGCCTTTAACGTTACTTTTAAAATTAAAAATGCCCTCCTTTTAACAGAACCATGACATGGCATTATTAAGTCTTTTAATTAAACATATGACGTTGAATTGTTGGTCCAGTGGATTTTTGACCCAATTTAATGGACCCGACCCGCACATCACTAAACCCAACACCCAACTCCTTTTTTAGTTATCATAACTCATCTGTTCTTCACTTCTTCTTCCACGACTAGAGATTGAGTAAGGTGCCTTTGTCGGAGTAGAAGAAAATAATTTGTTCTTCGGATTGCTTCGATTTCTCTAACTAAGGGGAGAGTTCCAGGTAGATGATGACCGAGCAAAGAAAAGGTAGACGAGGAAGATATTGATCTGGAAAACAGTAGCAGTAGGCAATTCGGCCATTGATGCAACTTTGAGAAAATGGCTGGTGGAGATAAATACAAAGAATTTGATTTTCATCTAAGATCCTAATCTTCTAGTGCTAGAGACTTAAATTTCACCTACGAACCCCGCCTCCGATCCTTTTCTCCTGCACTAGCTATAGCCTTCCGATCCTTATCTTCTTATGTTCCTAATTTGATAGCCACGAGTAATTTTTGAAAAATGAGAAAGATAAAGATGTGAAATTGACTCGTGTTATTCTATTGTTCTCAATTATTTCACACATTATTTTATCGACTGCTGATAATGATGTTAATGACTTATTGTAGTCGTGGGTTTACATAATAAGAACAATTGGAATGGAAAGAGAGTTAAAAATTGAAGAGCAGCAGGAAAAGGAATGAGGATCCAAGAATAAAAATAGAGGGTTTGGATGTTGGCTTCAGTCATATGCGGGCTGAGTCCTTTAAATTGGATTGATTTGATGCGAATTTAGGTCACCGGGACTTCTGAGCCCGACTTGAGTGAGAGCTGGGTCTCAATTTTTTAAAATGAATCTAGCCCTTTTAGGATTTGTCGGCAGCCCTTGAGTGAGAATTTTCTCGAACCTAAATAACCTTTGGATTTAGTAATCGGGTGCCCATTCGTTAGGGATAACAAAGAACTTCGAGAAGCATCGCATTAACTAAATTAAAAACTCGAGGGTTTATTATTGTTATGTTCCGGATACGGTATTCGGACCAATCGTTAGAGTCGTACATCTGGACTTTTCACAAAAGAAAACAGAATGGAGTTCAACACAAATTGAAGATATTCTTATATTAATAAACGGAAAAGGGTCAAAAATGCCCTTAATGTATTAGAAATAGTTCATAAATGCCCTCCTTCCACCTATTGGGTTAAAAATGCAATTAATGTTACTTTTAAGATTAAAAATGCCCTCCATTTAACAGAATCATGACATGGCATTATTACATCTTTTAATTATACATATGGCCTTGATTTATTGGTCCATGTGGATTCTTGACGAGAGTTTGCTAGAAATCGGGTAGCCCTTAACTGAGCGAAAATTGCTCTGAACTTAAAATAAAGACAACTCCAAGGCGTTATAGACAGTCCCTGAGTGAGGACATACTGAAACTCGGGCGGCCTTTGGGCTAACATATTTGGGCAAGCGTCTCTTCGAACTTGAGATAAAGATAGCCCTGAGGCTTTATTAATAGTCCCCGAGTGAGAAGGCTCGAACTCGAATAACCCTTGGACCAAAACAATCGAACGAGTGTTTGCTCAAACTTGAGATAAAGATAGCCCTGAGGCTTTATTAATAGTGCTCGAGTGAGAACTGGCTCGAACTCGGATAACCCTTGGGCCAAAATAATCGAACAAGCGTTTCTCGAACTTGAGAAAAAGATAGCCCTGAGGCTTTATTAATAGTCCCCGAGTGAGAACTGGCTCGAACTCGGGTAGCCCTTGGGCTAAAATAATCGAACGAGCGTTTGCTCGAACTCGACTCGTAGACTGTTCTTTAATAATTTCCGCCAATCCGGTTCCCGATGTTTGAGTCCTAACGTCAATATCATGACATAAGCGATTGAAGATACTGAAGGGTTGCTTTTTGTACGATTCCCAGAAGCATTAATTGTAGGCGGCCGACGGTCGGCCTTTTGGCTTCCTTAGCACATTCAAACGATCTTTATAGATAGACAAACCCCATAACCTTGTGGATATCATTCTCTTAGTGCTACCAAAATTTCATTTAGCCCTTTTCAATTTCCTTGAACTCTCCCTTCTCTTTTCTAACAACATTTTCCATCCCCTTGGATCTTTCGTTTTTAGAGATGGCAAAAACTTCTTAAACTGTTCCTCAAAAGGAAAAAGCTTCATCGTCTTCTCGAACGATCAAAGGTAAACTGGTAGTTCCCCCTAGTATCTAGGAGTGTACTCCCGGGCCTTGTGATACATCTTCTGACTTCCAGGTCGAAAACCCCTCCTCTATTTCGGGACATTGTGAACCCATGTCTCGATATATCAGCTTAATAACCGAAATCGAGAAAGTGAGGGTCGACTACTGTTGGCCAGAGGCGGTGAGAGTGGTGATTCCTTCACGAGGAGAAGACATAACGAGCACAAAGCCGGCTTCCTCAGTGTATACACATATCCTTTCACCTTAGGCCGGTAGAAGCCTCTTCACCGTCGATAGACCCAGTGATCCTCGATTTCTGCAGACAATATCGGGTGACGCTTGGACAAATCTACCCATCCATCTGGTGCATTATTTATATGATTAGGTATTTCTCAAACATGGTCGAGGGGATGCATTTCATCCTTGACCATCTAATTAGACTGTATAGCCCCCGACTTTATCGAGGTGGTCTGATTAAGCTAAAACGTCGATCCCCGAAGGCCTTTTTTGCTAGCATCGATAAAGATAAGGATCGAGGGTGGATGAGTCGCTTTGTCCGAGTCAGGACCTCGGACCTGACCCCTGCTGTGAGAATGCCCGATTAAGGTCTCGGAGACAGGCTCTCGAGGATATATATGTAGGGGGCATCGATTTGTCTGCCGAAATCGAGAGGGTGAAGGCCCTAGAGGAAGAATCGGCAACTATACTTTCTTCCGATGATGATTCAGCCAGTGATTCGACCACCGGCTCGGATGATGATGAAGACGAAGGTGAGGTACCTAAGGGGGAGGAGGCCGTTGATGCTCCGGGGGTCGAGGGCCAAACCGTTGAAGGCACAACTTCTGAGGGAGCTTCATCCGGTCAACTGACCCCGAAAATAGATTAGGTTTTTATCTGCTCCCTTTTCGTGAGCCTTGTAAATATGTTTTTGTGAAACTTTATTATGTATATAAGGTTCTTTGCTCTTCGTTATTTCTTGTCTTTCCTTTGCCTTTTTGGAATAAACTTCGGTGCTTGTCGATAACCAGTTTGGTGTGTCGGACTTATGATATAAACCCCTCAAGTTTTCATGCTCGATGAGGGATTGATAATAGTTAACCATTCGGTGTCAGCTTCTCGAGTCAAATTTTGACTCGGGCTCGTTGACCCTTAGATTTACAACATATTGGCCCTTAGGATCTTTAGGCTAGCCCTTAGGCTCTTACGCATTGGCCCTTAGGCTCTTTAGGCTGGCCCTAAGGCTCTTACATATTGGCCCTTAGGCTCTTTTTAGATTGGGTCGATGCGACCTCTAATCTTAGCATTTGAAAATGGTAACTGCAATTATATTTGATTTTGTAATTCTAAAAATATGTGATTTATTTTAATACTAGTTGTTAAGCAATGGATGCTAGATATAAGTAAAGAGAATAAGATATGCAAACCAATCGGGTCACAAAGCTGGGCCTCGAGCTGGCTGAAGCAGGACCTCGATGTCTAGATGGGGCTAATAACGATGAACTATTGATAAGGAATCAATGATAATGAGGGCCTTGAAGATGGCCTTTTACGATTAGTAATGAGCAATAAATGAAGAACAATAAATGAACAATGAATTAACAATGTGAGAATAAGCAATAAATATGAAGAATAATTGTTTTTGCAAAGAGAGCAGAGAATGTTGTACGTTATTCAATATCAAGGTGTCTTACAAAATGACAAAGGTCCTCTTTATATAGGAGGGGTGAATCCCAATATAGTACATATCTAATAAATGACGAAGAAATGCTACTAGTACAGCTGTATAACGGCTCAATACGAATTTGTACCATTCTTGCAGGTTCTGTCAGTCCTCATCGCGTGCTCTCGGGGGGTTTCCCGCCTTTCCATGATGGTCGTCGATTTTCATACAGCCTTGAGGTACACCATGGTGAGTCTTCGACGTACCCTGCCGAGGCGAGTGCTCCCTGGACGGGACTTGGACTGTGCCTTGATCCCATCGGCGCCGGGCCCGAACTGCCATAGAAGCCTCAAATCGGTCTTCCCTAATTTTGACCGTATACATTCATCGTGAGCCCGGATCGAGAGTGAACGTTACACTAAGTCTAGGATCATATTCCTCGCGTGGTTTGAATTTACTATATCTTTACTTGTTCATTCTAATTAAATTTATCATATTGTATCAAATTAATCCATATATCCTTAAAACCACCTACAAATTTAATTGTTATCCGATTTTGAGGGTAAATAGTTTGGCGCCCACCGTGGGGCTAAGAATAATAGTGGCAATTGTTACAAATTCCCACAACACACCCTATTTTACTCTTGTTCTTTGGAGTATCTTTGACTTCTGGTTAAAGTTTGAAATGTCAAACTCCCAGCCTGCACCTCTAAATGTGGATGCTGAATCCGACCACCATGGCGAGAACAATAATGTAGAACCCGGTAACGAGGCGCCCCTCGTCGATCTCAACAGAGTTCCAGCCGCGGACCCGATCGACGCTAGCTCGCATGTGGCAATCAATGCAAATTTGCCTTCCGATCCTGAGAACAGCGTCCGCAGGAAAGTCCGATCGATTGCCCAAAATACGCACAGTGGTGAAGGTAATGGGATCAATTTGCGGGTGATCTTCGAAGTGTTACAAGCTCAACATGCAGCGATATCCCAATTGCATAACCAAAGCCACACGCCGAGAAGTATTTAGCCTAAGCCATCCCGGGAAGTCACCTGCAAAAATGAACCGGTCACGGAGAGGCCGAATGAAAATGAATTTGGGACCAATCCTGAGATCATAAAGATGCTTGAGGAGCTGATAAAACGGTTAAAATCGGGAGAGAAGAAAATCGAAGCTAATGACAAAAAGGTGGAAACCTACAATTCCACGGTCGACCAAATCCCAGGAGCACCACCGATATTAAAAGGCATGGATTCCAAGAAGTTTGTTTAAAAACCTTTTCCTCTAAGCGCAGCTCTGAAGCCGATCCCTAAGAAGTTCCGCATGCCCGAGATTCCTAAGTACAACGGACAACCGACCCAAATGAGCATGTGACCTCCTACACGTGCGCCATCAAAGGGAACGGCTTGGAGTATGATAAATCGAGTATGTCCTGCTGAAAACGTTCAGGGAAACTCTTTCAAAGGGAGCTATGATATGGTATCACAACCTACCTCCAAATTTTATTGACTTGTTTGCTATGCTTGTAGATTCCTTCGTAAAGTCACACGTCGGGGCTATCAAGGTCGAGACTAGGAAGTCAGACCTTTTCAATGTGAAACAAAGGGATAACGAGATGCTCAGAGAATTCGTGTCCCAATTTCAAATGGAATGGATGGACCTGCCTCCAGTCGCGGACGATTGGGCCATTCCGGACATCACCCAAGGACTCAATGTTCGAAGCTTGTTGTCTTCAGAGTAGTTGAAACAAAATTTGGTAGAATATCCAGCTGTTACGTGGGCCACTAAAAAATCAGGGTCGAAGATGATCAGCTTAGGGCCCCTTTCGGGTCCGTTTATCCCGTCAGAGCTGTCGACAAAGTCAAGAGAGACGTTGATCGTGAACCAAGATCAAACAGGGATCGGTATCAGCAGTACAATGGAGACCGAAGAGGTAATGGGTCTGGGCGAAACCCTATAAGAAGTGAAAGGAGGAGTGATCGAGGTCAGAACAACCGGGGACTCATGAGCAGACACAGTTTCAACTAGCCCATCAGGCCTAAGGATACGCCAAGGTTATCGGAGTACAACACTAACATCGATGCCGCGGCCATCGTATCTGCCATCGGACACATCAAAGACACCAAATGGCCTCGACCTATACAGTCTGATCCATCCCAAAGGGATCCTAACCTAAGGTGCAAATATCATGGCACTCACAGCCATAGAATAGAGGATTGCCGACAATTAAGAGAGAAAGTAGCCCGGCTATTCACCAACGGACATCTGTGAGAGTTCCTGAGCGATCGAGCCAAGAATCATTTCAGGAATAGAGATTATAATAAACAAATCGAGCAGGAGGAACCTCAACACGTCATTAACATGATCATCGGTGGGTTCAAAGTTCCCTAGGGATTGATGCTAAAGCACACCAAAATATCCATCACAAGGCAAAAATGGACTCAAGATTACGTGCAAGAGGGAACCTTGTCTTTCAACAATGAGGAAACTGAAGGCATCATGCAGCCCCACAAGGATGCACTGGTAATATTTGTACTCATAAATAAATCTCGAGTTAAGCGTGTGTTAATTGATCCAGGTAGCTCGGCCAACATCATCAGATCGAGAGTCGTGGAACAGATCAGTTTACAAGATCAAATCGTGTCTGCAGTCCGGGATCTAAATGGATTCAACAAGGCATGTGAGACTACTAAAGGGGAGATAACATTACCGGTGAATTTCGTCGGGGCCATTCAGAAAGCCAAGTTCTATGTGATCGAAGGATATATGAGGTATAATGCTCTGTTCGGGAGGTCGTGGCTCTACAAATGAGGGCAGTACCCTCGGCTATGCACTAAGTGTTTAAATTCCTAACACCGGGATAAAATTAGAACAATCTACGGAGAACAACCAGTTGCAAAGGAAATGTTCGCGGTTGAAGAGGTGAACCCGATATCCGCACTTTCAACAACAAAAGGTTCGGGTTCGGTCGCCAAGGAAGAAGCCAAATAGAAATTACCAACACCGGCCCTGACCCAACCATAGAAGCAGGGGACGGATGAAGACGATGACTACGGGGTTCCCAGGTCATTTATAGCCCCCAATGACTCCGACGCCACCAAATCGACGGTCGAAGAACTAGAGCAGGTCATATTGATCGACCATTTGCTCGATCGTATGGTGTAACTAGGCACAGGGTTAAGTCCCGAGCACAGGAAAAACTCATTAAATTCCTTATAGCTAACGTAGATTGTGACAAGGACACCATGATATGACAGGGTTAAGTCCCACCATGATATGACAGGGACCCCCCCCCCCCCCTTCCGGAAATAACCACTCACAAGCTGAGCCTGGACTCGATGTTCCATCCAGTCAAACAGAAAAGGAGACCTCAGTCCCGAGCATAGGAAAAACTCATTAAATTCCTTATAGCTTACGTAGATTGCTACAGGGACACCAGTACCTCTTGAGCCCACATTTACTTCACACTGCGAAGGCGGACGAACATCTGTACCTGTACTTAGCAGTATCCGAGATGATGGTAAGTGGAGTCCTGGTACGGGAAGAAGAAGGTGCGCAATTTTCTATCTATTATGTTAGTAAAACTCTAGATGAGGCCGAAACTAGGTATCCTCACATAGAAAAATCGGTGCTCGCTTTGCTAAGCGTTTCTAGGAAACTAGAACCGTATTTTTAATGTCATCAAACATGTGTCGTGACAACTTACATCTTAAGAAACATAATGCATAAACTCTAGCTCTCAGGACGATTGGCCAAACGGGTCGTGGAAATTAGCGGGTACGATATCGAATATCGACCCCGAACCGCAATCAAATCTCAAATTTTGGCGGACTTTGTGGCCGACTTCACACCGGCCCTGATACTCGAGGTTGAAAAGAGTTGTTGTTAAACTCATGGACTTCCTCGGGAATCTGGACCCTCTTTATGAGCGATGCCTCAAACGCGAAGGGGTCCGGACTTGGCATCGTGTTTATGCCACCGATGGGTAATGTAGTTGGACAATCTATTAGGATTGTAAAATTGACTAACAATGAGGCCGAGTATGGGGCCATAATTGCAGGTCTCGAGCTGGCTAAAAGCCTAGGGGCAGATGTGATCGAAACTAAATGCGACTACCTCATTGTGGTGAACCAAGTCAATGGGACGTTTGAAGTCAGGGAAGAGCGAATGCAAAGATACATGGATAAGCTACATGTAACTCTACATCGGTTCAAGGAGACAGAAAGCGAAGCCGATGCTCCTGTTAATTTGGGATCGTTGGTCGATGAAAATGAATCCAACTCGACGTATAACTCATGAAATCGGCAGTGGAAGAAAGTCACACCGAGTTAAACACGACAAGATTAACTTGGGACTGGGGAAATAAATACATATATAGACTACCTGAAGACTGGAAAATTTCCCTCGCACCCTAAAGGAAACTCCGGAATGAAGTTTTGGCGATTCTGTTAGCTCCGTTGGGTGATTTTGGACTTAGGAGAGTGTCTGAATTGTGTGTTGGAGGTGTGTAGTTGACTTAGGCTTGAAATGGCGAATGTTGAATTTTTGGAGCTTTTGACGGGAAGTGGAATTTTTGATATCGGGGTCGGATTCTTATTTCGGAAGTTGGAGTTGGTCCGTAAGGTCAATTATGACTTGTGTGCAAAATTTGAGGTCAATCAGACGTGATTTGATAGGTTTCGGCATCGGTTGTAGAAGTTTGAGGTTTCAAGTTCATTAAATTTGAATTGGAGGGCGATTCGTGTTTTTAGCGTTGTTTGATGTCATTTGAGGGCTCGACTAAGTTCGTATGGTGTTTTAGGACTTATTGGTATGTTTGGTTGAGGTCCCGGGGGCCTCGGGTGGTTTCTAGTGTTTTCGCACCTGCGGTGGGGAGACCGCAGGTGCAGGATCGCACGTGCGTAGAGGAAAGAGCAGAAGCGGATTGGGATGGTTGGTCAGGGGTCGTAGGTGCGAGGAGAATTCCGCATCTGCGATGCCCGCAGATGCGCCTAAGGAACCATAGGCGCGGAGGAGGACCACAAAAGAAGACAGTGCTCCGCAGGCGTGCACACGAGCGTCAAAAAATAAGGAAATAAGTTAAGTCGGATTTCTCGTGACTATCCAAGAATCATTGAAGCGATCGAGAGAAAGTAAGAAAACTATTGCACACAAGGTGTGGCCCATTCATCGTAGATGCAGACCCAGCCCTCTTAAGTCTATTCCGCACCTGTTGGGAAATTCCGCAGGTGCGACTGGAGGCCCGCGGATGCGAAATCACTGGGCAGAAAAGGGCCAAGTTCGAGGGTTTTATCCCATTTTCAATTTTGGGACTTTGAGAGCTCGGGGTGAGGAATATTTTGAGTATTCTTCAAGGAAATTGTTGGGGTAAGTGATTCCAACCCGTATTGGACTATATTTCATGAATATTTTACTATTTTTCATCATTTAATTAGGTGTTTGAGTTGGAAATTTGGGGGAAAATAGTAGAAACTTCCTAGACTAAATTCTTGAGTTTCGAAAGGTGATTTGAGGTCGGATTCGAGTAATTCTTATATGGTTGACTCGTGAGTGAATGGGTGTTCATATTTAGTGACTTTTACCCTATTCCGATATGTGGGCCCGGGGAGGGGAGGCTTTTAGGGGCAATTTTTGCTTAAGACTTGATTTTATTAATTAGATTAGTTTCTTACAGTTATATTTATGGTATGTAATTTCTTTTCGCTAGATTTGGGCCATTCGGAGTCGGATTATCGTGGAAAGGGCATTGTTACCGATTGATTGAGTTTGGTTCGAGGTAAGCGGCTTGCCTAACCTTGTGTGGGGGAATTCCCCTTAGGATTTGATACTATTGTGATATGTGAGCGACGTGTACTGAGGTGACGAGTGCGTACACGTGCTATTTATTGTAAAACTCCAATTTTCACTGAGTAATAACATGTTTCATCTTAATTGAGTATACTAGCATATGTAATTGTCCTGCTTAGCCTAGAATATTATGTCTACGTGTCTTAAATGCTTATCTGAACTCCCTGCAGCATGCTTAGTGAATTTCCTACTTCTCCCTAGACTTGTACTTACTCTAATCTGTAGGATTTCGTGTTGTGAATGTTACTTCCCCTGTTTGAGATGCGTATTTATTTTGGGACTACGGAATGGTATTCCAGGAGATCCCCCTGCATATTTACTTTGGGACTACGGGACGGTATCCCTAGAGATCCCCCTGCATATTTACTTTGGGACTACGGGACGGTATCCCTGGAGATCCCCCTGCATATTTACTTTGGGACTACGGGACGGTATACCGGGAGATCCTATGCATATTTACCTTGGGACAACGGAACGGTATTCCGGAAGATTCCCTGTTACATCTCGCGTTTCGTACGTTAAAGTTTCGTCTTCAGATAATTGACATAGACGGGGGGGGGATGAGTTATCTTGAGGTTAATGTATTTATGCTATTTATAGCAAGCGATAAGTAAGTTCCATGAATGATAAAGGGTACACGAATCAAAGAAAATGAGTTCCGTTGAAGGTTGGCGATTTGGGATAAAATACGGTATGAGCTATACTCGATAATTATGGACTAGTACCATACAAGGTACCATATGACCGTGATAGTATGATGTATAAAGTATATTAAAAATGAGTAGTATTTTAAGTAATTTGAGATAATTCTTAATTATGCGGGTAATTGGTTAATTATCGGGTAACGAGACATTACCTAGTTAATTAATAAATTATGAGATAAGACTAAATTCCCCCCCCCCCCCCCCAAAAAAAACGTGCCAGCAATGAGCTAACCAAACAAATGACTCAGGGTCATATTGGCTTAGGTGGCTATCTAGGGTAAGAAGACTTTAACGTGTAAAGTAAAGACATTCAAGTTTGGTTTTATTTTATACAAGTTTCGTTCATTTGGACAGAGAATAACAAAACGAGTTATATATCTTTCTTCCTAATTCAAAGTATTTCAAGAACAGAAGCTAAACTCAATCCAAAAAGGCATCCAACAAAATTCTTGCAACCAAACAATTCCAGAATTGTTAGAATCATAGCAATGTAAAATTTTACGGTTCTAAAGGAGTACGGTGCAATCTTTTCCAAGAATATTATACGGATTTTCCCTACTCCAGGTATGTTAAGGCTATCCCTTCTTTCTTTTTGGCATGATCCAAATTATACAGAAAAAACGGGCAAACGCACAGTTTTCATAAACAACTCTATTCATAGAAATACTAGAGGTCTCTATGTTCTTGATTCCCTATGTGACATGTATTATATCTTCTGTTCATGGGTCTCAGAATAATACGCAGTTGATAAAGTTTATCCGAAGGGAATGTTGAGATAATTAACATATTTTCATGCATTTCATTCATTTATACATGTACATTGACCCATGAGTAGATGGTGTTATATACGTGTATTTATATGTATATATATGTATATGGGATATGGGAAAATGTTAAGGCATTATATACGCACCACCACCTGATCAATTGGTATATATTGATGATGTTGCCCACAGTTGCCGAGACGATATGATTGGATGCCCTCAGTCGCTTGATGCTGCTATATACACCTATACCTATGCATGACACGACATTTATATGCACGTGCATGGCATTATAAATATTTCAAAATTTACAAAGTTATTCAGATTTATAGATGGATCTCATTATTCCATGTTTCATCTATGTCTTTTATGTACTCATTTTCATGCCTTACATACTTAGTACATTATTCGTACTGATGCGCGATTTCTCGCGGCCTGCTTTTCATGCCCGCAGGTGCAGGTAGGCAAGCCGACGATCCCCCTTCTTAGGATCCTTGATCAGCGAGAGTTGCGTGCTCCACTTGATCCGGAGCTGCTTTTTATTTTGGTACGATATGCTTGTATATATATATGGGTATGACATGGCTCAGTCTCGTCTTTGTACAGTTGTGTTTCTATTAGAGGTCTGTAGATAGGTATGTATAGTTGGATAGTATGTGGCCTTGTCGGCTTTCAGTTTTGGGTATATAGTTGTTTATAGCAGCCTTGTTGGCTCGCCCACTGTATTCCGCATGTATATGTATATATGTCTTTTGGATAGATTTCCCTCACGTATGTTATTCATGTTTACATCTTAAACGCATGCTTAAGGATGTTCGACATGTAGGATTCGGGCACCCGTCGCGGCCCATCGGTTTGGGTCATGACAAAAGTGGTATCAGAGCAGTTCTGTCCTAGGGTTGTCTACTGACTGTGTCTAGTAGAGTCTTGTTTATGGGTGTGTTGTGCACCACACTTATAGATAGGAGGCTACAGGACATATTGGATGTTATCCTTTCTTTTTATCTCAGATCGTGCGATATAAGAATTCATGTTACTAACAATATGTTACGTTTTCAGCGATGCCTCCGAAGACTACAGCCGCCAAAAGGGAAAGTCCGTGGCTGGTGGGACTACTAGCCGAGCGCCACGAGTTACCGGGGCTCGAGGAGAGTCTTATAGTGAGATTCTATCTCAAACTTCACATACCCCACCCTATCCAAAAGATTTCCGATGGGCACCAGCTCCAGCGCCCGCTCCTGTACGTTCAGCCCCTCAGCCAGACACATCGGGTCAGGAGATGAGAGATGTTATTCAGCTATTAATTCGATTAGTAGCCGTACAGGCTCAGCGTCAGGAAGTAGGTATTGGTCATGCAAATAGGTCTGTCAGTGTGAGGGCTCATGATTTCATTAATTTGGACCCTCCGGTATTCACTGGGCCAGATCCACACGAATACCCTCAGGTATTTATCGATAGAATGCAGAGGACGTTGAGGGTAATAAAGGCCAATACAACTGAGTCAGTTGAGTTAGCTTCCTATAGACTTCAGGATATTGCAGTTAATTGGTACGAGTCTTGGGAGTTGTCCAGAGGTGAGAATGCCCCTCCAGCAATATGGCAGGAGTTTACAGAAGCTTTCTTTCGTCATTATCTACCACCAGAGCTTAGACGGGCCAGAGTTGATAGGTTCTTGACCCTTCGGCAGGGTAACATGAGTGTTCGGGAGTATAGTCTTCAATTTGATTCGTTGGATAGGTATGCTCCCACTATTTGTATCTAAGATGGAGGATCGGGTTCACCGTTTCGTGATGGGGATAGAGTCGCACTTGCTTAACGATTGTATGTTGGTCTCACTTCACGCAAACATGGATATTTCTCGTATTCAGGCATACGCTCAGGGTGTAGAGGAGCGTAAGAAGAAATAGAGGGCCGATTGTGAGCATGATAATGCCTAGAATAAGAGAGCAAGGTCTTCAGGTCTTTCTGGTGAGTTTCGAGGTGGTCAGAGACAACAGTACCCGAGGTATCTAGCCCAGCCATCGGCTAGCGCACCCCCTCAGTTTGGCGGTAAGAGATTTGATTGTTGCACATATTCAGGGCCTAGTCAGAATTCCAGGACCTCAGGTTCTCAATATAGGGGTGAGTCAAGTTAGATGAGGCCGCCCTTGCCACGATGTGCTCAGTGTGGTAAGCAGCATGCCAGGCAGTGCCGTATGAGATTGGGTGTTTGTTATACTTGTGGTTATCCGGGCCATGTTATGAGGGATTGTCCAACGAGAGGTGATGCAAGCATAGCTCAGCCAGCAGGATCTGTAGCTGGTTCGTCCTAATCAGTACGCCCCCTTAAGCAAGGTTCACAAGCATCAATGAGTCGTGGTAGAGGCAGAGGCGGAGCATCTAGCTCGAGCGGTCCTCAGAACTGCATTTGTGTGTTGCAGGATGACAGGATCAGGAGTCATCACCGGATGTTGTTACAGGTATATTATTAGTCTCTTCATATGATGTATATGCACTGATTGACCCAGGTTCCACCTTATCATATGTTACTCCATTGGTTGCTAGTAAGTTTGGAATAAAACCTGAATTGGTTAAACCTTTTGAGGTGTCTACACCTGTTGGGGACTCAGTGATAGCCAAGCGAGTATATAGGAGTTGTATAATAGTAGTTCATACTCGATCTACCGTAGCGGACCTAATCGTGTTAGATATGGTAGAATTTGATGTTATAATGGGTACGAATTGGTTGGCTTCTTGTCATGCCAACGTTGATTGTAGATCAAGGATAGTCCGATTTCAATTTCCAGGGGAGCCTATTTTGGAGAGGAAAGATAATACGGCATCGCTGAGAGGTAGATTTATTTCCTATCTCAAGGCAAGGAAGATGATCAGAAAGGGCTGTATTTATCACTTAGTTCGGGTTCAGGATGTAGAAGTAGAGTCACCAACCATTCAGTTCATCCCTGTGGTTAATAAGTTTCCCGATCTTTTTCCCGATGAGCTTCCGGGTCTTCCGCCAGAGCGAGAAATTGAGTTTTTTTATTGACCTACTATGAGATACTCATCCAATATCTATTCCTCCCTACAGAATGGCCCCCGTAAAGCTGAAAGAGTTGAAGGAACAACTAAAGGACTTACTTGAAAACGGCTTTATCAGACCTAGTAAATCACCGTGGGGAGCACCGGTGTTATTTGTGAGGAAGAAAGATGGTTCCATACGGATGTGTATTGATTATAGACAGTTGAATAATGTGACGATCAAGAATAAGTACCTGCTCCCGAGGATTGATGATTTATTTGATCAGTTGTAAGGTGCCATGTGTTTTTCAAAGATAGACTTGAGGTCCGGGTACCATCAGGTAAGGGTTAAGGAGGAAGATATTCCGAGGAAAACATTCAGGACCAGATGCGAGCACTTTGAGTTTCGTGTTATGTCGTTCGGTTTGACCAATGCCCCAGCAATATTCATGGATTTGATGAACCGTGTGTTTAGACCCTTTTTAGATCTATTTTTAATTGTATTTATCGATGATATATTGGTGTATTCTCGTTCAGAGACTGAGCTTGCAGATCATTTGCATATTGTGCTCAGAGTTTTACAAAAAAGGAAGTTGTATGGAAAATTCTCTAAATGTGAATTCTGGTTGAACTCTTTAGCTTTCCTTAGGCATATCATTTCAATTGAAGGCATCCATGTGAATACACAAAAGATTGAGGCAGTAAAGACTAGGCCTAGACCCACAACATCGACGGAGGTTCGTAGCTTTCTCGGTTTGGCAGGCTATTACAGGAGATTTGTAGAGGAATTTTCTTCCCTTTCAGCACCTTTGTCAAAGTTGACTCAGAAGGGAGAAACGTTTCAATGGACAGACGCTTGCGAACGGAGTTTCCAGTCATTGAAGGATAGATTAACTTCAGCACCGGTTCTAACGCTCCTAGAAGGGACCGATGGTTATGTTATCTAATATGACGCTTCAGGCGTTGGATTGGATTGTGTGCTGATGTAGCATGGTAAGGTTATAGCTTATGCTTCTAGACAACTAAGAAAACACAAGAAGAACTACCCGACCAACGATTTTGAGTTAGCCGCGGTAATTCATGCACTAAAGATGTGGAGGCACTACCTGTATGGCATTCATGTAGATATCTATACGGATTATAAGAGCCTCCAGTATATTTTCAAGCAAAAGGAAATGAATTTACGGCAAAGGAGATGGTTGGAGCTACTTAAAGACTATGACGTTGATATTTTATACCATCTAGGGAAGGCGAACATAGTAGCCGACGCCCTCAGCCGTAGATTTATGGATAGCCTGTCATATGTACAGCCAGAAAAGAGGGAATAGCCCATGAGGTTCATCAGCTTGCTAGTCTTGGAGCTCGATTACTAGACTCAGGTGATATTGGAATTACTATTCAAGATACGGTAACATCCTCTTTAGTAACTAAAGTAAAGGAACGCCAGTATGAGGATCCTGTGTTAGTTTATTATAAGGATACCACCCCTCAGAAGGAGAAGACACCATTTGAAATTACAGAAGATGGGGTCCTCAGATATCGAGGAGGATTATGTGTCCCTAATGTTGCAAGGTTGCGTCGGCAGGTTATAGGGGAAACTCACTATTCTCGTTATTCTATCCATCTAGGAGCGACAAAGATGTATCATGATATCATGGAAGTATATTGGTGGGACGGAATGAAAAAGGATATAGCAGAGTTTGTTGCTCAATATCCTAATTGTCAGCAGGTTAAGATTGAGCATCAGAAACCCGGTGGATTATTGCAGGCTATGGAGATTCCGACTTGGAAATGGGAAGTAATCAATAAGGATTTCATCGTAGGCTTACTTCGTACCCAGCGTAAGTTCGATTCAATATGGGTGATTGTTGATAGGCTTACAATGTCAGCCCATTTTCTGCTTGATAGGACTATATATTCCGTAGAGGATTATGTGTTACACCCCATATTTTCGTACGTGAAAGTACGCCATAAGTAAATTGATGGAAGCTCGGAAAATGAGATGTTACATACCGCATTTTCGTATGTTAAAATTTCGTCGTAAGTTAATCGACGTAAGTTCGGGAATGAGATTATGTTGAGGTTATAAGCATTATGCTATTTCAAATAAGTGATGAGTAAATTCGTGAAGGTGAGAGGGTAAGCAAATAGAAGAAAATGAATTTCGTCAAAATTTGTCATTTTGGGATAAAATACGGCCCGAACTAAAATACCTGGTATTTATGGACTAGTACCATACAAAGTACCACATGGCCATGATAGTAAGGTGTATAACGTGTGTTAAAAGTGAGTAGTATTATAAGTAATTTGAGATAATTCTTAATTATGTGAACAATCGGGTAATTACTGATTTTAGTAGGAGATTAACAATTAATTAAGATAATTGGTGGTTAATTATTGGACAAAATATATAACGTGGCAGCAAACCCATCTAAGGATTGTGACTCATAAGTCACTATGATTATGTGGCAAGTCTTAAAAGAGCATGAGTCATACTCATTAATTAAAGAAGAGACACATATTCATTCTTAAAAAACATGAGTTCACATAAGATAGAAAAACTCTAAAGCTCACACTTACGGCTATAATGATTAGAAACCTTTAACCATTTAAACTAAGATAAATTATGTCAATACCGAACTTGATGATATGAAGTGTAAAGTTAATAAAGCCTAAATGCTCACCCAAAGTAACTAGTATCGTCTGCATAGAGAGTGATTGCTTTCGTTGTGTTCGTATCAGCTATATAAGGTCGTATGGATTTAGGAGATTATATGGGAGTATGGTGCAATCTTTCTCAAGAGTATCATACAAATTTTTTTTAATCCGGTCTTGCGGTCATGTGTTTTGTCGCGATTGTCGTGTGTTAGAGGGATTGTCCGGAGAACCGGCTCAGGTATGTTAAGTCTATCCCTTCTTTCCTTTTGGCATGATCCATACGATACAAATGAAATGAACAAATGCACAACTTCCATAAATGACTCTATTCATAGAAGTATTAGAAGTGCCTATGTACTTGAATTCCCATATGTCTTATTATTCCATCGTCTGTTCATGGGTCTTAGAAAATATATAAATTGATTTCATGATATTAATCAGAGACATAATGGTCTTATGACGTACTGAGAGATTTTATTAACGTATTTCATATGCATTTATACATGCACATTAACCCATGACCAGATGGCGTTATATATACGCATACATATATATATATATATATATATATATGGGATATGGAAAAGGTTATGGCGCTATATACGCACCACCACATGATCAGCTGGTATACGTTGATGATTTGCCCACAGTGACTGAGATGATATGATGGGATGCCCTCACAGGCTTGATGATTTTAGGAACGCATATACCCATGCATGGTATGACATTTATACGCATATGCATGACATTATAATATTAAATGATTCATAGACCTATTCAGATATTCATGTTGAGTCTTTTACTCCATGTTCCTCTGATGTCTATTGTTTACTAATTTTCATTCCTTACATACTCGGTACATTATTTGTAGTGACGTCCCTTTTACCTGGGGACGTTGCATTTCATGCCTGCAGGTCCCGATAGACAGATCGAGAGCCCTCCAAGTAGGCTATCATCTAAGCGGAAGATGTTGGTGCGCTCCATTTGCTTCGGAGTTGCTTGTTTGGTTAATGTGATTTAGATGTGTTTTGTTTGGTATGGCGAGACTATGTCCCGACCTTTATGA
The DNA here is from genome assembly GCF_001879085.1 of Nicotiana attenuata. Lineage (NCBI taxonomy): Eukaryota > Viridiplantae > Streptophyta > Magnoliopsida > Solanales > Solanaceae > Nicotiana > Nicotiana attenuata. The sequence continues at coordinate 70,063,486 of NC_031989.1, read as the reverse complement.
AAATTATGTATTCTTAGAGGCTTGTAGATATATGTCATGTACGTAAAAGATTGTATGGCCTTGTCGGCCTATGTTCAGTGTACGAGTGGTTATTTTGGTCTTATAGGCCCGTATGTCTTATGTATTTGGTATCACATATTTTATTCTACTTATCTAACGGCAGCCTTTCGGCTCAGTTATCTATGATAGTATGACATGAAAAGATACGTTATGTTGGTACTCGGTTGAGTAAGGTACGAGGTGCCCGTCGCGGCCTATCGGTTTTGGCCGTGACAAAAGTTGTATCAGAGCAGTTCTGTCCTAGGGAGTCTACAAACCGTGTTTAGTAGAGTCTTGTTTATGGGTGTGACGTGCACCACACTTATAAGCAGGAGGCTACGGGGCATTTAGGACTGTCACTCTTTCTTTCTACTCTAGATCGTGTGGTAGAGCTCAGTTGTAAAAACTCAAATTTCTAAACTCTATCTTACTTATAGTACGACGATACTTACATCTAGAAAGACGGTTGGTAAGAGATATAGTTGTGGAAGAGTTGAGACAGTAGAACTCAATTTTTTCATCATGCTTATGATGGATGACTATGAGGTATTCAGCAAATCATGTGTATACTAAGATGTGTAAGCTTCTTGATAAGGATCCCAAAGACAAGAATGTCTATCCACTCTTACGGTAAAAAGGAATAAGGAGGGAGACACAAGATTCAACAAGTAAAAGAAGTAAGGTGAAGAAGGGTACGAGGCACCCAATTAATGAAGATTATCAGTATTACAGTTCTGGCAAAAAAATATAAGCATTGTGAGTTACCCTCAACAGTAATAGAGGTATGTATAATTGGCGACACCCATCTCAGTTATACCCTATTGGGGGCTAACAGGTGTAGATTAAGAAAAGGACGGGATATCAGGATCCGGCTGGGATTAGATTAACCCAAAATGGTAAATTGATTATTTGCGTTAGTTGACATTTCCGAAGGATATTGCAAATGTGCTAATAGATCTCCTTGTGAGACACCCTGATGGCGCACTCTAAAATAGTACAGCTCATATGAGTACTATAAAGATAGATACTGGAAGCCTTGAAGGGATAAATATTACCTTAGTGTGGCTTGCGTCCCCAACAGAGTGAGAACCTTAAGCAACCCAAAGAGCCACTGAATGAAGCAAAGAGGAGCTAAAAGCAAAAGAATGTCTTGTTCGAGTTTTAACAATAAAGTGATAGGCATAAATGTTAAAGGAAAATAAGAAAAGAGTTAATGAAGCATTATGAGTAAGATATGATACATGGATGACAACGGTAGATCAAAAGATGATAGTGTTACAGAATCTATAGTCAAGTGAAGGAAGAGACGAGAGGTGATAGGCCTTAGGACAACAAAACAGTATAGGCCATACAGTCATGTCCTCATTTCGAGAAATAAGTTCGCAACTCAAAAGCGATTACCAGAAGGAAAAGCTAGACCTCTAGAGTAGTAGAAATCAGTATGGATTGGTGAACAAGATAAACTAAACGTGAACTAGGGACTGAGTGATATGATAATAGTCGGCATCATGAGAATTTCAGAGATTGCGTTCCGGCAATAATAGAATGGACGATAAAAGAATACCCTTTAAAGGTCATTCAAGAAGACGCTTCCCTAAAGCAAGCAATATGAGCAAAGTTAAGCTTAAGGGACTATTTGCGCCAGTTACACTAAGTGTCATCCTCGCGAGTAAGAAATTTTGTTATCCTTGGTACAAAAAGCATTACCACAAGGCGAGTAAGGGTAATCGATAATGTGAAAAGACGCCAAAGATGAAGAGGTAAAACATCTAGAGGTAGATCGCCGTAACTCCAGCTCTTAGTACTCCCCTAAAGGGGGGAATATGGAGTGATGTGGCGTAAAGTCAGAATTTAGTGGTTCTAGTAATCATGGAGTGGTAAAGGAAGAATGCGGTAAAATGAAAAAGGGATGAGATTGCACTTATTCAAAGCCTGCAGATATGCTACGATACCAGTGCATTATGCAAACACGACGTCAAGGAAAGGAAGTAAGGGTTCCTGTCCGAAATGTTACTGATAGATAAGGAGCCAGTGCGAGAGGTAAGTTAAAACAAAGAAAATAATCCAAGAAAGGTTATGCGGAACATTGATATGAGAATGGGCCAACGAGTAGTTGGTAGTTTATTAAGGAAGAGCCTAGTTATGGTTAAATAGGAGGTTACAGACGAGTCAGCACATCGTGCAAGATAGACATAGTAAAACCTAATATAGTGAATTCAGCCTCGCAATAATGCCATTGTAATACTTAAGAAATATTCAGATAGGAGTTGGGGTTGTTAAAGATACCGTATGAGTATTACGTGAATAAAAGAGAGTGCCACTGGGAAGACAGTTAAAATATCAGTTCAGAAGCAATCCTACAAGCACATGGGTGTGGAGGTAAGTAACTACGGATAATTAGAGGCAAGGAAGAACATCAAAAATTCCATCGAGTATATGATATAATAAGCTCGCGACCTTACAAGAGTCAGAGGGTCCTCCCTAAGTACTATAGTGGAAGACTAGCTGAGGAAATAAGGAAGAAGGCTTCAACCTAAACATAGTAACTCGAGAGAGAAATGGTCATGTAAAAGCATTCTCACAACCAAAAATTGTATGCACTCCAAAAAATAAAAGTGGCACCTACCGTGGCTAGTGAACGGGATGTAAAATCAAAAGTAATATTCGAAGATCATATGAGTTGTACGAAAATTCTGGCATGCATGAGAGCTAAGATAAGCTAAGTATGCACGCAACAAGGGGGAAGAAAGACCAGGAAAGGTAATAGCTTACGTTTAAAGAAAACTGAGAAGGAACGAAAGGAATCATTCGATCAATAATCCAGAGTTAGCTACGTTATGAGCGCACTTAAGATTTTGGAGTACTATCCATGCAGCATATATGTTGCCAATCATACAGCCATAGAAGACTCCGGTATAAGTTAAAGAAAGAATTGAGCCCAAGTCATAGATCGAATTTTTAAAGGATTATATCAAGGATATTCCATAACACTCATGAAAGGCTAAACATAATAACTAATACCATGAACCGCAGATCAGGAGATAGATTAAGCCTACAAAAAGGCTGATAAAAAGGAAGAGGAAACTAAAGAGTTACATCAACAAAGAAAATAAGGAGTCTTATTATTAGACCCAGAAAATTATAGACATCATGATTGAGAACATTGCAAAATCACTCTTAATATCAGAGGTACAAGAGAGATAGTACAATAGCCATATTTTATAATGGCTCTATGATAAAGCCTGTGAGAAGAGTACCAGCCTCATAATAAGTCAGTATGAAACTCCACCGGATTGTGTATGCATCAGAGATGCAAGTACTATAATAAAGCTTCAAGTTATAGACGTGAATAACACCTAGGTGGAAGGGAGGTCATGAAAGAGATAGAAGATACGATGCGAGATTTTATGGTAAGTAAGATAAAGGTGAACAACGTACGAGATACTCAAAGGCAGAAGATCGTGAATAGTCCATACTTCGGATAAAAGGCTAAAAGCGCGGGGATTTATTATCTAGGAATAATAGTAGCATCGTCACTAGCATATCTTCTAGCCAATGGTCTAGGTATCGAAAATCCTGACTAAGAGAGTAAAGAAGAGTTAGAGACGATGTGATATCTCGCTTGATTTTCCAAAATAACATAAGGAAATATATGATGCAAGCAAGTTAAAAGGTTGCAAGTAATATAAATAGATATGTGTAGGTCGCAAACTATTATATGGTAAAGCGACAAGGTTCTAGAAGACAGGAGTAAGGATAAGAACGGGCGAGTGAGAAGGTAACGAAAATGGATAAGTCCTCAGGATTAAGCCCATGAAAACAAGAAGAGCAGATTGTTTCTATAAGTTATACCAATCTCACTATAGCCTGAATGAACTCAAAGGAGTCTAAGACTGATAGCATCTAGAAGAAATTGAATGATGCCCTGGTAGTAGAATGAGGGTGTGATTCTGATAGATAAATGATGACGTTTGGATCGATTGAGTACTGACTTGAAGAGTATCTCATGAATTATACGGGATTAAAATACCCATGTAAGGTGAGTCATACTGGAATGCTATAAAATACGGTTATGGAAGTATAGTATCGCCCCTAGATGGATCAATCTAACTACTCCAGATGTCCCCAATGAGACGTGAGCCCCAGCGCCAGTATTACATAAGAGATCAAGTTATCAGTGGTAGATGATAGATCAACAATAAGGTGAATCAACAATGGATGAACAAAAGTCACAAAGTATGAGGTGAGATTAGGCCGTCATTCTTAAGATGAACAATAATGAGGAAGCACTAAAGGACATAGATTTATACATATGGGATAAGCAACGGACATAACCTAGAGTTTGGTAGCAGACCTCGGTAACGATAAATCGAGGTAAGAGTTATGGCTTATTATGACCTATTTATATGCACTAAAGTCATGCAGATAGATAACCGGGCCTATGAAATAAGATATAGCAATATTCGTATGTTCGACAAAGTACCGAGCGAAGAACTTCAGTATACCTATAGATGCCCAGAGAGACATCTTGTCAAGCTCTGTATATTTATACAAAGTTAGGCCTAGAGATGGGCTAAAAGCTGGAGGAAGAAGGAGAGAAGAGTCGTATAGGCGCACTTACAAGATTAGAGTCGTACATACTGCATCATAAAAGGTACCAACAGTTATGAGATTGGAAGGATTCCGATCACAAGTCGTGGTGTGAGAAAGAGGCCTAAAAGGGGGAATGCCCTGGCCGTTGGAATTATTCACAGAACAGTTTCCTAGCTGGCAAGAAAAGTACTAAAGTATACAGAAAACATAAGCTATGAGAATGATAAATGCATCAGTCAACATACGAGGACGAATGTTCCAAAGGGGGGAATGATGTTACACCCCATGTTTTCGTACGTGAAAGTACGCCATAAGTAAATTGATGGAAGCTCGGAAAATGAGATGTTACATCCCGCATTTTCGTATGTTAAAGTTTCGTCATAAGTTAATCGACGTAAGTTCGGGAATGAGATTATTTTGAGGTTATAAGCATTATGCCATTTCAAACAAGTGATGAGTAAATTCATGAAAGTGAGAGGGTAAGAAAATCGAATAAAATGAATTTCGTCGAAGTTTGTCATTTTGGGATAAAATACGGCCCGAACTAAAATACCCGATATTTATGGACTAGTAACATACAAGGTACCACATGGCCATGATAGTAAGGTGTATAAGGTGTGTTAAAAGTGAGTAGTATTATAAGTAATTTGAGATAATTCTTAATTATGTGAATAATCGGGTAATTACTGATTTTAGTGGGAGATTAACAATTAATTAAGATAATTGGTGGTTAATTATTGGACAAAATACATAACGTGGCAGCAAACCCATCTAAGGATTGTGACTCATAAGTCACTATGATTATGTGGCAAGTCTTAAAGAGCATGAGTCATACTCATTAATTAAAGAAGAGACACATATTCATTCTTAAAAAACATGAGTTCACATAAGCTAGAAAACTCTAAAGCTCACACTTACGGCTAAAATGATTAGAAACGTTTAACCATTTAAACTAAGATAAATTATGTCAATACCGAACTTGATGATATGAACTGCAAAGTTAATAAAGCCTAAACGCTCACCCAAAGTAACTAGTATCGTCTACATAGAGAGTGATTGATTTCGTTGTGTTCATATCAGCTATATAAGTTCGTATGGATTTAGAGAGATTGTAAGGGAGTAGGGTTCTATCTTTGTCAAGAATATCATTCGGATTTTTCCTACTCTGATCTTGTCATCATGTGTTTTGTCGTGATTATCGTGTGTTAGAGGGATTGTCCGGAGAACCGGCTCAGTATGTTAAGGCTAACCCTTCTTTCCTTTTGGCATGATCCATACGATACAAATGAAACGAGCAAATGCACAACTTCCATAAATGACTCTATTCATGGAAGTATTAGATGTGCCTATGTTCGTGAATTCCCATGTCTTATTATTCCATCGTCCGTTCATGGGTCATAGAAAATACGTAAATTGATGTCATGATATTAATCAGAGGCATAATGGTCTTATGACGTATCGCGAGATTTTATTAACGTATTTCATATGCATTTCATGCATTTATACATGCACATTGACCCTTGACCAAATGGCGTTATATACGCGTATATATATGTACATATTGTATGCATATGGGATATGGAAAAATTTATGGCGTTATATATGCACCACCACCTGATCAGCTGGTATACGTTGATGATTTTCCCACAGTGGACGAGATAATATGATGGGATTCCCTCAGAGGCTTGATGATGTTATGAACATATATACCCATGCATGGTATGACATTTATACGCATATGCATGACATTATAATAATAAATGATCATTGACCTATTCAGATATACATGTTGAGCCTTTTACTCCATGTTCCTCTCGTGTCTATTGTTTACTAATTATCATTCCTTACATACTCGGTACATTATTTGTACTGACGTCCCTTTTGCCTGGGGACGCTGTGTTTCATGCTCGCATGTCCCGATAGACAGATCGAGAGCCCTCCAAGTAGGCTATCAGCTCAGCAGAAGATGTTGGTGTTCTCCATTTGCTTCGGAGTTGCTTGTTTGTTACTGTGATTTAGACGTGTTTTGTTTGGCATGGCGGGACTCTGTCCCGACCTTTATGAAAATTAAGTATTCTTAGAGGCCTGTAGATAGATGTCATGTACGTAAAAGATTGTATGGTCTTATCAGCCTATGTTCAGTGTACGAGTGGTTATTTTGGTCTTATAGGCCCGTATGTCTTATGTATAAGTATCATATGTTGTATTCTACTTATCTCACGACAGCCTTCCGGCTCAGTTATCTATGATAGTATGACATGAAAAGATACCTTATGTTGGTACTCGGTTGAGTAAGGTACCAGGTGCCCGTCGCGGCCCATCGGTTTGGGTCGTGACATTATGCAAGGCTTTATATTAAGGAGATAGTACAACTGAATAGTGTCCCTGTATCTATTATCTCGGATAGAGGAGCTCAATTTACAGCTAACTTCTGGAGGTCCTTCCAAAAAGGATTGGGGACTCAGGTAAGTCTTAGTACAACATTTCATCCCCAGACAGACGGACATGCTGAGCGTACTGTTCAGACACTTGAGGATATATTACGAGCTTGTGTGATAGACTTCTAAGGTAGCTGGGATGATCACCTGCCGCTTATTGAGTTCGCATATAATAATAGCTATCAATCAAGTATTCAGATGGCTCCATACGAAGCTCTTTACGGACGGAAGTATAGGTCGCCTATAGGGTGGTTCGATGTTGGGGAAACTACATTAGTAGGACCAGAATTGGTACAACAGGCAATCAAGAAAATTAAGCTTATACAGGAAAGGCTATTAGTAGCTCAAAGCCGTCAGAAATCTTATGCGGATAATCGACGACGAGACTTGGATTTTCAGGTTAACGATTGGGTATTCCTAAAGGTATCACCGATGAAAGGTGTTATGAGGTTTGGTAAGAAAGGAAAACTTAGCCCTCGGTACATTGGACCATATAGGATCATACGCAAGCAGCATATGAGTTAGACTTGCCTTCAGACTTGGAGTCTGTACATCCAGTATTTTATGTGTTTATGCTCTGTAAATGTATCGGAGATCCTTCCGGAGTGGTTTTAGTTGCCGACGTTCAGGTCACATAGCAGCTATCATGTGAAGAAACTCCCATTGCTATATTAGACAGACAGATTCGGAGATTAAGAACTAAAGACGTAGCTTTGGTGAAAGTACTTTGGAGAAACAACAATGTGGAATAAATGACTAGGGAGGCCGAAGAAGACATGAAGTCTAGATATCTTACTTATTTCCTCCTCCAGAGAAGGGTCCGACTGAGACATCATAACTTTAAGGTACGTTTAGGGATTCTTGTGTTAGTTATTATCACTGGTCGTGTGAGGCCATTGTCGTTATTGATGACTGTGGTCCTATGTGGCGTTGAATTATTGAGTTTCAACAGGAAGAGTTGGTAGTAGTGTTGTTACAAAGGTGACTCTACCAAATTTATATAGATCCCGGGGACTTGACCATTCGAGGACGAATGTTTCTAAGGTGGGGGGGAAGGATGTTACATCTCGCGCTTTGTACGTTAATGTTTCGTCTTAAGGTAATCGATGTAGACGCGGGGGATGAGGTTATCTTGAGGTTAACGTATTTATGCTATTTATAACAAGCGATAACTAAGTGCCATGAAGGATAAAGGGTACACGAATCAAAGAAAATGAGTTTCGTTGAAGGTTGGCCATTTGGGATAAAATACGGTCGGACCTATAAAACTCAATATTTATGGACTAGTACCATACAAGGTACCATATGACCGTGATAGTATGATGTATAAAGTATATTAAACATGAGTAGTATTTTAAGTAATTTGAGATAATTCTTAATTATGCGGGTAATTTGTTAATTATCGAGTAACGGGACATTACCTAGTTAATTTATAAATTATGAGATAAGACTAAACCCACTCCCCCCCCCCCCCCCCAAACGTGGCAGCAATGAGCTAATCAAACAAATGACTAAGTGTCATATTGGCTTTGGTGGCTATCTAGGGTAACAATACTTTAACGTGTAAAGTAAAGATACTCAAGTTTGGTTTTATTTTATACAAGTTTGGTTCATTTGGACAGAGAATAACAAAACGAGTTATATATCTTTCTTCCTAATTCAAAGTATTTCAAGATCAGAAGCTAAACTAAACCCAATAAGCTTCCAACGAAATTCTTGCAACCAAACAATTCCAATAAGAATTGTTAGAACCGTAGCAATATAAAATTTTGCGGTTCTAAAGGAGTACGGTGCAATCTTTTCCAAGAATATTATACGGATTTTTTCCTATTCCACGTATGTTAAGGCTATACCTTCTTTCTTTTTGACACGATCCAAATTATATAGAAGAAACGAGCAAACGTACAGTTTTCATAAACGACTCTATTCATAGAAATACAAGGGGTCTGTATGTTCTTGATTCCCCATATGACATAAATTATATCTTCTATTCATGGGTCTCAGAATAATACGCAGTTGATAAAGTTTATCCGAAGGGAATGTTGAGATTATTAACATAGTTTCATGCATTTCATTCATTTATACATGTACATTGACCCATGACTAGATGACGTTATATACGTGTATTTATATGTATATATATGTATATGGGATATGGGAAAAGGTTACGGCGTTATATACGCACCACCACCTGATCAGTTGGTATATGTTGATGATGTTGCCCATAGTGACCGAGACGATATGATGGGAACCCCTCAGTGGCTTGATGATATTATGTACACCTATACCTATGCATGACACGATATTTATATGCACGTACATGACATTATAAATGTTTTAGAATTCACAATGTTATTCAGATTTACAGATGGATCTCTTTATTCCATGTTTCATCTATGTCTTTTATGTACTGATTTTTATGCCTTACATACTCAGTACATTATTCGTACTGACGCCCTATTTCCCGGGGCCTGCGTTTCATGCCCCCAGGTGCAGGTAGGCAAGCCGTCGGTCCCCCTTCTTAGGATCTTTGATTAGCGAGAGTTGGCGTGCTCCACTTGATTCGGAGCTGCTTTTGATTTTAGTACGATATGCTTGTATATATATATATATGTGTATTACGTTGCTCAGTCCTATCTTTGTACAATTGTGTTTCTATTAGTGGTCTGTAGACAGGTAAGTATAGTTGGATAGTATGTGGCCTTGTCGGCTTTCAGTTTTAGGTATATAGTTGTCTATAGCAGCTTTGCCGACTCGCCCACTGTATTCCGCTTGTATATGTACATATGTCTTTTGGATAGATTTCTCTCACGTATGTTATTCACGTTGCATGCTTAAGGATGTTCGACATGTAGTATTCGGGCACCTGTGGTGGCCCATCGGTTTGGGTCGTGACATCCCCTTACACATTTACATTTAGGACTACGAGACGGTATCTTGGGAGATCCCCTGCTGTTATTCCTGTGTACTGCATAGTTATTCTTCTATGATTTCCTCCTTGTTAAATTTCAGTCTCTTATTACACTGCGATCTCTTTATTTTGTCTTATTTAATTTATATATACCAGTAGGGACCTGACCTGACCTCGTCACTACTCGATCAAGGTTACACTTGGCACTTATTGGGTACCGTTGTGGTGTACTCGTCCTACACTTCTACATAGGTTTTCGTGTGGAAATGCAGGTACCTCCTACCAGCCTCGCTATTAGTTGCATACTTGCTGCTGCTCCGGAGACTTCAAGGTACATCTTTCTGCGTCCGCAAACCTTGGAGTCCCCTTCTATCCCTTTTGATGTTGTTCATCTTTTATTTCTTCTAGTACTGATGTATAGAAAAAATTAGACAAAATCTTAGAAGCTTGTGACTTACGGTGGTCCAGGTCTATGGGAAATTTTATGTATATTTCGAGAGTAGGTTATTGTATATGCTGAGCGGCATCTCTGTCAGTTATCTAAATATCTATTGCTGTTAGTTGTTAAAGTTTTGCTTCTATTTTTGGCTATTTTCGCAAATATGTTACGCTTACCTAGTCGTAGGGACTAGGTACCGTCACGACATCTCATGGAGGGAGGATTGGGTAGTGACAGCACCTACGGAAATCATTCGGGTGCCGAATCACTGGTCCGGAAGGTAATCAGAGCCGGCTACTACTGGATCGACATGGAAAAGGATGCAAAGGAGTTCGTGTGAAAGTGAGACGAGTGTTAGAGGCATGCTCCGATGATTCATCAGCCTGGGGAGCTGTTACACTCAGTCTTGTCGCCTTGGCCTTTCATGAAATGGGGAATGGACATCGTTGGTCCCCTACCATGGGCACCCGGTAAGGCTCAATTTATATTATTTATGACTGACTATTTTTCTAAATGGGTAGAAGCCCAGGTCGAAACGTGTGCGATAATAGGAAACAGTTCATCGGAAGCAAAGTGAGCAAGTTTTTCGAGGACCATAAGATCAAAAGGATCCTATGAAAATGGAGGGTAATCTTGCCCGAAGTCCTATGGGCATATCGAACGACCTCAAAGTCCAGTACTGGGTCCACCCCGTTCTCGTTAGTTTACGGCACCGAAGCTCTAATATCGGTCGATGTAGGAGAACCGAGTATCAGGTTCCGATATGCGACCGAAGAGTCAAACGACGAGGCCATGAATATGAGCCTGGAACTGTTAGAAGGCGCGAGGCCGCCCTCGACCGGATGGCCACCCAAAAGCAACAGATTGAAAGGTACTACAATCGGAGAGCCAACCTTCGACACTTCAGTGTCGGTGACTTGGTACTAAGGAAAGTGACATTGAGCACCCGGAACCCAAACAAAGGAATGTTGGGGCCGAATTGGGAGGGTCCATATTGAATGATCGAGATCACCGGCAAAGGATCATACAAACTCGAAGCAATATACGGTGAGCGACTACCAAACAACTAGAAAGTGACCCACTTAAAATGATACTACTGCTGAGGTACAACCCCTTTAATTTCTTTTCTTTACATATTGAACTAACACTTGCGGATAACGATCAAGGAATGATGCAACTTTTAGGCCTGAAAGCACACATTGCACTATTTTTCCCTTGAACCGGTTTTGTCCCAAATGGGTTTTCCGGCAAGGTTTTTAACGAGTCAACAATGGATCGTGCTAACTTAGAATTGAAGACTGGATATGAACCGAAGCCGAGGATCACATCAATAGCATCCGAGCTCTCTCTACGATCAGCCTCGACTACTGGGGGCCATCACCCTCAAATAATAATTTTAGCAAGGAAAGATACTTTGTGCTCGAACAGTTTAGGCTCGGTGGATAGGATTTACTATAAGGGCGAAACGGTTAAACTAATCGTGCCTACATAGACCATCCAAGCCATAACACGAAGCTAATACATGTTTGCAACCTTGTACATTGCGCACATAAATGAAAGAAAGTTTCTACCTTGCAGATAAATATGTTGTCTCTAAAAACTTACTATATTTTGTTCCCTAAAAGACACCGAGCCCAAGGGCCACCTCTATCGGGATCCAAGGGATCACCCTTGCTCAGGGACTGACCTCCAAGGCATGTTCGGATGGCCCGGGCTATCGAAGCCCGGGAGCACAAAACCTATTGGGCATGCCCGAACTTTAAAGTCTACGGCCATCCCGTTCGTGGACTAATGTCCTGGGCAAGCACGGATGACTCAGGTTAACAAGCCCATCGGGAAACACCCGAACTTAAAAAGGCTACGAACTTTCTGGAACGGCTCGGAGACGTCCGAAACCCGTAAACAAAACATAAGGCCTTCAAAATTTCTAAACCGGTTCAAAGGATACCTTCGGCAAAATTATAATCTAAAATTTCTAAGTAAATACTTCAGGGAAAGCTTTCGGTCATACCAAGCCCTCGCGTATCTTGAGCAAAATAATATCTTGTTCGAACCTCCAAACAAGACCTAATTATTGCATGCTAAGGCATTCAAAATTTTTGCAATCGTAAAGAAAAAAGCAAAAAAGCATGAAATTTGCCGAAGGAAAAAAGCCTTGAATATATATGAAAAGATCTTTACAAAGTCCAAACAGCCTCAACAGAAAATACAAAAAGATCTACAAAGCGCCTAAGCAGCCTGGTCCTCGCCGGAGCCTGCCTCATCATTAGGACCATTGGGGTCCTCTCATCCCCCGGATCCGCCAGAACCCTCGAAATCTTCTTCATCCTCGGGATATGCCAACTTCTTCGCATCGTCCTCGAACTCCTTAGCATTTTCGATCTCGACCGATAAATCAAATCCCCGGGCATGAACCTCCTCGAGGGCCTCCCTTCGGGACTGCCACTTTACATATTAAACGATGTCTTTCAGGAGGTCCTGGACTGCCTCAGCATCAGCTTTGTACTGTGCCACCATCTCATCGGCATTAGCCATGTTTATTTCAGCCACTTACTTGGCTGTTTTAAGCTCCTTGGCGAGGGTATCCCGATCGGCAACAGCCGGGCCCAATTGAGACTGGAGGTCCTCGATCTTTTGGTCCTGGGCCTCAGTTTTCTCCCTCATCACTCGGAGTTGGGCCTCAGCTGCGGCTAGCTGCTCCCGGGCAGTCCTTTTCTGAGGCCAGTCAGTCCATCTTGCCTTTCCAGCCTGATCCTCGTCGGAGCCCGCCTAATGGACCTGCGGGTTCTGACCATTAGTCACCGTGTCTAGCTTGTCATCACTAACTTCAAAGATTTTTTACCTATTCCACTAGGTCGGTATGTTCTTTATAAGCCGCGTCCAACTCGGCTCGAAGGCTCTTAACCTCTCCTTCACGTTGCTCGTTGAGGAGTTTGTACATGTCTCTCTTCTCAGCATGCTCTTTGGTTTCGGCCTCAAGCTTAATCAGCTCATCCCGATATCGAAGGAAGGTTTCATGATGAAGTGCTGAGGCCTGCAAATGTGAGAAGAAATATTAGAATCATCAAGAACTAAAGCTGAAAAATAAAAAGTTTGGCAACACCTTACCCGGTTCAGCGCCTGTTGTGCTTCGTCGAACAGGCATGGTGCATCCGCCTCATTCATTTTTGCCTGATCTTCATCGGTTACCGGGCATCGGAGATAATTAGCTGCCCTAACAGGGGCGGAAAGAACCCGAGAATCCTCCGGAACGGTGATGACAATTTACCGCTCCGACTAGTATCCACACTCGGGGCAGGGAACCTGTTTACCAGTCTCGGGCTCGAGTTAGTCCCACTTGCCTCCGAGGACGAACTTTTCCTCGGTACCTCTAAGTCACTTAACCCGGTGGCGTCCTCCTTGGTGGTGGAGTCCACGACATCAAAAATGAAGCGAAGGGGATCGCTGCTCCATAGGCACCATCGTTGGGTCTCGTTGTACATAGACTCGGTAAACAAGGGTGACTCGGTGATGTCTATCACACCAAGAGCCTCCTTCGGGGCACTACCCGCATCCCAAGAAGCCTCAGCCCTGACCTCCTCATCAACCTCCTAGCCTAAGGAAGATCGGTCTCGCGGGTCTCTGGTTCAACGGCCCCCTGCTCTTCGAGGGTGACGGCTTGTGGGCCACAAAAGGCTCTCCTCCCTTCGACCCATTGTTGATAACCAATTTTTCCCTATATATTTCTAATATACAAAATACTTTCAAAATAGCATGTCCAAATATTTTACTATTTTTCCTTAATTTTAAAGATTTTTTAATCAATTTATCGCCCTATTTTATTTGTAAAAACCCAATAATTATTCCCAAAATTATTATTTTTGGTGATTCATTTATTGAATTTTCATATTTATATTAAAATGTGGATAATTCAATTTTTGCATATTTTTACAAGGTCATTTATTATTTTTAAAGTTAAATTGTATGTAATTACAATATTAGCCTTTTTTAGGATTAATCACGTTTATATTCATAAAAATTAGGTCTGGTATTTTTAAATAGTTAATTATGTGCTATTAATCATTTTAGTACCCTTAATTTATTTCAAGAAATTATTTTACTATTTTTAAAAATCAAACAGGGAAAAATGGCTATTTAAATGGTAGCCCCATTTGTATTTCAATTATAACCAGTTCAAACCCAAATCCCTGCCCAATTTCGAATTAAAATACCCGACCCAAATCCTAAATCCGCCTACCCGACCCAAAGATCCACTAAATACCGGCCGTTGATCTAAAAGATCAACGGTCCCCATAATTCCTTTCCTTTTTAATCCAACTACCCACCAAACCCTACCCATTCTCTCATTTCAGCCGCCCTTGAATTCCCTTCTCCCTCAATTCTCTCTGAGACTCCATCAAACCCTAGCCGCCACCATCAAACTCCAACCCTGAAACCTCCCAAATCCATGGCTTCCAAGGTCATTGGAGGCCTCTATCCACCTCTCATGGCTTCTACGTGTTCGATTATTATGGTTTCAAGGCTAGATCTTGAAAGAGCTTGGTCCAGACCTTGGTTAATTCCGGTTTACGGCTGTTCTCCGATCGTCTCTAACCTTTCTCCGGCCAGCCATGGCTGTTCGAGTCTGACTCTTGACTCTCCTGCTTAAATCGATGGTTTTCAAAGCCTTTCTTACCACTTGGGGTTCCTCTGAAAGCCTAACCTTCAAGGTTCTCTCGACTCCTCTTAGATTTGTTTCAGTCTTATGTCTGCTCTAAACTTTTAAGCGTTTTTCTCGAAGTTTCTTTTAAAGCTCCGCTTTTAAAACTCCTTATCTTTTCGATTAGGGTTTCTGTTAAGTTATTTTGAAACCTTTCTCTAATTTTTTTTGATAAGTTTTGCTGTGTTTGCTCGTATTATCCTTCTGCCTGAGTTTTCATGTTAAGACCCCTAATTTCTTTTGACTGTTTATTAAGCGAATGATTGTTTGCCTGAGTTTTTGTCCGATCTGTTTGTTTATCCTCTTTTTAAAATCCTTCTATTGTTGAAAATCTTATGGTTTTGGGTCTAAGACTGTTTGTTTAAGTGTAGGAGTTCTTTTCGAAATCTCTTGTTCCCTTTGTGCAATTCTTCCGATTCTGGGTTTCTGTCTTCTCTTTAACCTCGCCTATGTTGAAAGCCCTAATTTTTCTAGGTTTCTTCATTTGATTTTGTGACTGGCCTGCTTTTATTTGAGTTTCTGTGACTATCTCACTTCGAATGTGTTTCTACTAAGTTCCTTATGCCTAACTTACATTAGCTCTATGTGCTTGTGTTCGTCTTGACTGGTCAAGACTTGCCCCTTTGCTTGCTATGTTTGGTTACTCACATCTCACTCTATTTATATGTTAAAAACATGACTCATGACTATCTCTTTGATTGACTCTGAGCTCCCTGTTTCTTGGCTTGATTTGAAAATTTCTCTTTAGACTTTCGATTCTCCTATTTTAACTTGGTTTATTTGCTTATTCATGGGAACCCATGTTACTCTCCTTAAATCAGTAATTTCGAATCCTTGATTCCCTGATTTACCATGTGCTGATTTTCGATTGTCTCCATATTCTGCAATTTTATTGTGTTTCTTACCTTATTTGGTTAACCAAGTATTGTACTGATTCTCCATTAGTTGTTTCCTTAATTGAACCCCTATGCACTTACCCCTAATTGTCTATTCTGTACATGATGCTCTACTTGATTTCTTTCCTTAAACATTTTCTGCCCCTTACCGTTGGTTGATTGCCCCTTAATTAAAGGAGTACTTGCATTGATTTGATTCTGATTAGTACTTGGTTCCATAATTACTATACAATTGTAACTCTTGCCTTATTTTACATGGTTTTCGAACTACTATATATACATACTCTCTCATTAACACACACACGAACACTTTTAGTTCTGAACTCACACTTACACTCAAAACACTCTCTCTTGCTTTACTACTTGTACTGTGGCCTGTTTAGCTGGTTGAAAGCCAAAGCTATATTTCAAAGTCCTGCTACTTTTCTTTACTACATTTTGCCTTCTTTGAACTGGTACGTTCTAATTAAGTTTTCAGCCTCAACAACAACATGGTTACTTAATGTTCTTGCATTCTTGTCTGCCTACTGCTTGTATCTATTTCAGTACCTTTATTTAGCATGCTGTAATTTCTTTTCTCCTGTTCTGAATCAATGTATTATGAATCCTAAATCCCTACCCCAATGTGTTTGATACTTATGGTTTGTTTGGGGCATGACAACATCAAATATTGCTGAACATGACTCAAACTTGGTCCTCCTAGGATCATTACCTCTATGTTACCCTTATATGTGTGTGTTCTGGTTGATTTACAAGCATGACAGCACCCCTGTTGCTGTGCATGCCCAGAATTGACTCATGCCTAAATATATAGGCCCTTGCAATGGATTCCCAATCCCCTGCCCCTTTGGTGTGAAATTATCAACTCTTTAAAGTATTAATGGCTGTCTCCCATCCCCCTTTCCCTTTTCTTTGTTCCCTCAGCTTTTAAAATCAGTTTCTGCACTTCCACTCTCTCTTAGACTTAAGTCCTGCCCCCCTCATGTGAGCCCTGCCTTGGGACCCATGAGCTCCCTCTGAACTTGGACACATGAGGGCTGGCATTTCCACACTGCACTTGTCCCTATTCTGGTGATGTAATTTGGGTGTGAGCACAGCCCGGGGTCCAATTGAGGCTCTTAGGGAACTCTGACACACTCAAGTTTGAGAAAGGCTTTGAAGCAATGGCATCTTAAGGCAGTTATTCCATAGCTCAGGGAGGAACCAAGAATCGGGCCTCCTCTAGTTATATTTTATGTATTTTGATGTAATTTATTATTCCTGGTTTGTAAATAATTTGTAATGAACACTTGGGGCTGGCTAGTGAAAAGGGTTGGGTATTTATGCATGCCAAGGGTAGAACCATGCCTATAGGACTATTTAAATTTCTGCATGTTCAAGCTGCACTTAGAAACCATGCCTATAGGACTATTTTAATTTTTGCATATTCAAACTATGTTTAGAACCCATGTCTATAGGACTTCTTATTCAACTTCATATAGATAACCTGTCTATAGGGATCATCTAAACTTCTGCACATTTGTCACCGTTTAGATATCATGTTTTAGGACCCAATTGATTATAACTTAGTAGCATACTGAAATCAGTAACATACAGAAATCATGCTTATAGGGGTTCATAAATACAATCCTAATTCGTTTCCACTCACATGAAATGTTAGGTATCATGTCTATAAGGATCTAAAATCAGCAACACATAGAAATCATGCCTATAGGGATTCTTAAACAAATCTGATACGCTTCGTTCACAGTTAATGTTAGATATCACGCTCCTAGGGATAAAAATCAGATACTATCACCTGCAGAATCTGTAACCAGTCTAATTTAATTTTGTCCATTCTGGACCTCTTTTCAATAGTCTGAATCCCTTGCTTAATAAGGTTTAGCAAGCCTGCCTATGGGATGCCAAACAATTCGTTTTGGGTTTTACTGTCTTGCCACCTTCTGAACTAAGTAGATATCATGCCTATAGGACCCCGTCTAAACGCTTAGGCAAACCTTAGGCAATATAAATACAATTGAACTCGCCTCTGTTATTTGTTTAAGTGTTACCATTAGTAGGCAGGCCCGATTTTGTTTCCTAACTGAGTCATGCAATAAGCCAGGCCTGCTGCAATACAACAATCTCTTCTTCCCTCAAGCATACTTTTAGAATCAGACCTTACTCATTTGTTTAAGTCATGCTATTGGATTGTTTGTGTTTGGAGGAGGTATACTTGAGCCTTCTATGTTTATGTGTTTCCCCTCTAATGTGCAATCTTTTATATGTTTTGTATGTCGCCTTAGATTTTTTTACCTTTGGAACCTCAAATAAGCCTGACATCCCTCCCTTCTAGGATTAGTAGTCCTAAGTGCCTCCGGGACTGATAGGAATAGGACGGGTAATAGCATGCAATAAGTGATCGAGACCAATCCGCGCTTTAATACCTTAATGGGGTGGGAAGGGTAGTTATGGATATGATGACCGGTGCGTTAATACCACGTGTAGCCCCTCTCTTGAGGAGTGATTACCGGGTATTGCATTGATGTGATCCATATTTTTAATAAACCTAGGACCCCCTTCCTTTATTCTTTATTCTCTTTTATCATTGTAATTCCTTATTTAAAGATCATCTCTTTCAATTATTCTTTCAAACTTTGTCTACTTCTGAACCATTATGTATTGAAATTCCCTCTTATTTGAGCCTTATCTGCTTATATGTCAATTGCACCTCAAATTCACAATAATTGTCCGGCCGGGAACCACACTAGTGGATCCTGAGGGGTGCCTAACACCTTCCCCTTGGGATAATTTCAAGCCCTTGCCCAATCTCTGGTTATTCAAACAAGCTTAGAGTTGAATCTCTATTGGTGTCCTAATGCACCTTAATCGTTAGGTGGCGACTCTTCAAATGCGAACCCAGTTCCCAAAAGGAACGAGTTGTCCCTCCAAATGTCATAAACCCGATTTCGTGAGAAAAAAGGGGCGCGACATCCATCCCTAAGCCGATATAGCAACTTCAAATCCGGTGCTCGGGAGTTGGTGTTTTCCTTTGGCTTATGCACCAGCCTTCTTCTCGGCTTCTTTTTCTCCAACCTTGGCGAACTCGGAGCCCTCCTTATTTTCTTCTCTCCGGTCTGCCTCGGAGCAGGAGACTCAGCAGGTAAGTCCTCATCCCCAACCGGAGGCCTAAGCTCAATGGTCTTAGGAAAACCCTACAAAAGAAAATAAAGGAAATGAGAACACAGTACCAGAAGAAGAGGCTCAATACGACTTGCTCGGGAAAGGAAACTTACCATGGGAATGGGCCTCCCAGCAGCCTTTTGAAAGTTTGCGCCATGAGCGCTCGGAATAGGGCATCTGTGACACAATACCCTCGACCCACTCCTTGATCCGAGGAATGGCGTTCGGAACTTGAGCAAGGGCTGCACCACAACAAACATCGATAAGAAAAAGGAAGATGAAGCATAAAATCAACGCTTAAAAGGAGTTGTACTTATGTGATATATTCCATCTCTCTGGAAACGGCCTCCACTCAGCAGGTACGAGGTCGGCGGTCCTCACTTGGACCAAATGTCCTTGCCAACCCCGATCCCGATCCTCGTCGATGCTCGAGAATGGGGATTTGCTGGCCCGGCATACAAGCTTTATCAGTCTCCTCTGGAAGATTCGGGGACTGTACAAGCGGAGAAGATGATCAATGTTGAAAGAGCACCCATCGATTTTGTTCACAAAGAATCGGAGGGGGATCACGATCCTCCATAATGATGGATAAATTTGGACGAGGCATACAATATACCTCCTGCAGAAGTCTTAGATGATCGGGTCCACCGTGCCCAATGTAAAAGGGAAAAGTGTAAACACTTAGATATCCCTCGACATGGGTGGTAATGGCCTTTTCAGAGTCAGGGACCACTATATATTTGTCAGCCCAGTAAGAGTCTTTTCTTACCGTGGGGAGGTCCTCTTCGGTAATCGAGAAGATGTATCTCGAGGCCTCCTCACGTCGACACTGTAAAGAATAAGGCTTCTCAACCATGAAGTCATCAGTGACCGAACAGCCACCAGGTATAAACATCTTCAAGGGGTACTCTTCTGCAGGTTCGTAACAACCATCTCAGGGGTGGTCTCCTCGACTTCAGTGGCCGGCCTCGAAGAAGAAGGAGCATCCTTTTGAGGAACAAATTTTGAGGTTTTTACCATTGTTATGAAGAAAGAGCTTGGAAAAGATGAAAAGGGATTGATAGTTGAAGAATCAGACTTGTTGGCTTGAGTAGGGGATGAGTAGAAATTTTGCGAAGTATTGAAGAAACTTAAGTGACGAAGGTAAAAATGCTATAAAGTATTGGTCCTAAGGGTACGAGGGTAGCAGGATTAGCATAAAGTGAAAAATGAACGAAGGAGGGGGTATATATAGAGAATCAGCGACATTTCACATCCAGGGACAACCAACTGGCAGCTAACACGCATTTAATGGCATTATGACATGGCTAGCGAGACGTTTCAGGTTTTTTGTCATTTTTGACACGGCGTATCGAAGAAGGAATCAGTGAGCTCATGTCATTTCTCGTCAACTTACTCTTCGAGAAACGGGGGACTATCTGTATATGAGTGAAACCGGGCTTATGGTACGCCCCGGTCTCCAGTAAGGTAAGCCAAGCTCGAGACATGGTGACATGGTACTGAAATCGAGGCAAGGGCCTCACTGAGTCAGGGTCTGGAGGCATGACGCCCACCCTCGGGAATATCGGGGTCATCGTCCGGGATTGGTCTTAACCCCGAACGACCTCGAGGAACATTTTCGGGAAACCAAGCACGACCAACAGAAGACCACAATATTCGCGACCGGCCGGATATCATGGCAGCGATATCGGCCCGTATCGATGAAGAACCAGCAATCAGTTAATCAAAGATTTTTACCTTTTACAAAGTTGTACCTAGAGTAGGACTTCCATACTATATAAAGGGGGTCTGATAATTCATGACACATATTGTAACACGTATTTCAAAGCAATACATTATTATTATACCGTTATCAAAGCTCTTTTTCTTGTTCATCCATATTGTTCATCGTGAGCCCGGATCGAGGGTGAACGCTACACTAAAGCTAGGATCATTCTCCTCGCGTGGTTTGAATTTACTATATCTTTATTTGTTCATTCTAATTCAATTTATCATTTTGTATCAAATTAATCTTCGTATCCTTAAAACCACTTACAAATTTAATTGTTATCCGATTTTGAAGGTAAACAGCTATAGAAAGTAAAAGTAAATAATGACTCCTCAAGAAGTATTAGTTTTTTGCTTTGGTAGAAGAAGATAAGAAAGTTCGGCAAACTTCTCGAGAGGTATTTATCTTTTTGTTTTTCTGTAGAGGCATGCGTGGTAAAAAAATTCTTTGATCTTCCTGAAGAAAATAACGTTCATGATTTATGGGATACCTATTATTGATTGTTTAGATATTTAATTCAAAAATTATGGTCAACTTATCAAGACGTGTAGGTTCGTTGGCTTTTATACGGTTCAATTAGATTAGTCGATTTCAAAACATATTTTGAATGTCTAAATATTACAAAGGTTATCTTGATAGTTTTATTTGTTGGGATGCAAAGATTGGTGAACGGAAAATGGAGGAAAGAAAGTGGAGGGAAAGTGAGGTCCCTTTTGCTTTGGAAAGAGCAAGTGTTCTTCATTGGTGGTGTAAAGAAAAGTGAATATGCTTATATTGAGAAAGCCCTTCTCTTGGTGTTAAATAGGTTGGAAAGAAAGTAAGCCTCGTACCGTCGTCGTCGTCGCTCGGCTCGGCTACGGCTTCAGTATTTGAGGAGAATAATTTGCTTAAGGACACACTGTGCATTCAGTGAGCTCGATTTTATTCCGAAATTATATTTCATATTCTGCTTGATTATTTCGACATTCTGTTCCTGCTAATTTTCTATTTTTTGTTTCAAAAAATATATTGTTTCATTATTTATTATAGTAATACAGATTCGATAACAATCTTAAGGAAATTAATTTTATATTATAATCTGTATTATGTTTTTGGAGCTTAAAACATGTTTGCTTTTCGACTCCTTCTGAATTTTTTCTATTCTGATTTGGACATATAAATACTTCATCGGAGTATTAAAAATAGAAATGATTTGACGAACATAAAACTTTATCATTTTCTGTGAAACAGTATATAAAAACTTCGGTTTTTATTTATTAAACGTACTATTTATCATTAATTACAGTACAGTTTACTATTCTATTATTTTTTGCCATAAATTGAACTCTTCTGTTGTTGACAATGAGAAATGGCAATTGATAATGGAGATCCTTCTGCAACTGTTGCTATAACGACTCGGCCGGTCATTTTGGGAATTAAAGTCCCGTTCGGCGGCATAAAGTGTAACGATCCGACCGGTCATTTTGAGCTTTAGTGCGTCGTACGGCAGTTTGAGGCCATGAGCAGCTTCACTTCAGGTATTATGACTTGTACGCATGGTTGGAATTGAATTTCGAGAATTTTGGAGTTGATTTGGAAAGAAAATTCTCATTTCAAAATTTTTAAGTTGGAAGAATTGACTATGATTTAAATTTCGAGTAAACGACCTCGGAATCAAGATCTAAAGGTATCAGGAGGTTCGTAAGATGATTTCGAACTTGGGCGTATGCCCGGTCGGGTTTTGGATGACCCCCTATTGTAGAAGTTAGCATTTTGGAAGAATTTTATAAATTTGGGTGGGAGTGCATTTCAATGCAATCAATGTTCGTTTGGGAATTTTGAGTCCGGGAATAGCTCCGTAAGGTGATTCTGGTATTGGAAGCGCGATCGGAAATGGATTTGGAGGTCCGTAGGTCATTTTGGAGTCATTTGGCTAAAGTTAGAAATTTGAAGGTTTTTGAGAAGTTTGACAGGAAATCGAATTTTTGATATCGAGGTCGGATTCCGATTCTGAAAGTTGGAATAGGTTCGTAATGTCGAATATGACTTGTGTGCAAAATTCGAGGTCAGTCAGACGTGATTTGAGAGGTTTCGGCATCGAATGTTGAAGTTTGAAGTTCTAAAGTTTATTATGCTTGAATTGGGAGGTGATTCGTGATTTCGATGTTTTTTTATGTGATTTGAAGGCTCGACTAAGTTCGTGATGTGTTTTGGGACGTGTTTGTATAATTGGTTAAGGTCCTGAGTGCCTCGGGTGGAGTCCGGATGGTAAACGGATCGATTTGGACTTGGAAGAAAGGCTGAGAGCTGCTGTCATCTGGTGTAACCGCACCTGCGAAGTTTTGGCCGCAGGTGCGGGGACACAGAACCGGCCATGAGGGTCGCAAATGCAATTTTGGCTGGGAGTGTCGGGATCGCAGATGCGGTCATCCCACCGCAGAAGCGGGACCGCACCTGCAGAAGAGAAGGCGCAGATGCGGAGTTGAGGGGCTGGAGGAGGACCGCAGAAGCGGATTATATGTCGCACCTCCGGAACCGCAGAAGCGGTCAAGTGACTGCGGGTGCGAAAATCGCAATGCAGTGAGGTTTCTTTAAAGTGAGGGTTTCTTTAAAGCCGATTTTGGAGCTACTTTGCGGTGACATTTTCATCACCAAGTATGAGGTAAGTGGTTTATACTAGTTTTGAGTTAAATACATGATTATATATGGATTTGAACATGGAAACTAGTGGAAAAATTTGGGGTTTGAGGAAATACCTAGAAAATTGGTATTCTTGGATTTTGACCACGATTTTGGACATGAAATTGAGAGTAAATTATATATTTGAGTTCGTGGAGTTATGGGTAAACTCTATCTTTTCGGAATCCGGGCACGTGAGCTCGAGGGTCAATTTTTATCGACTTTTCGATCGGGGTTAGGAATTGTTATAAATTGGATTATAATGAGTAATTGAGCGTATATTAATGGGTTTGCATAATTATTTCTAGTTTTGGAGCATTGTGCATCGGTTTGAGTCGTCGGAAGGGCTTGGAAGCCGGTTATGGAACTTAGAAGCGAGGTGAGTCTCCTTTCCAACCTTGTAAGAGGCAATTAACCCCATAGGTGAAATATCTAATATGTGCTCCTATTTATGGGGGCTACGTACGCACGAGGTGACGAGAGTCCGTGCGTAGCTACTATTATGCCTATGTCCAGGTAGTCTTAGGCTACACCATGCCTTGTTGATATTGTTGTTGATTTATGTTATTGCTTACTTTGAGAAGAAATAAGATTGAGGGTGCGTAATTATTGTGTTGAAAAGTATTTTAATTGAGGAATTTAAGAATTTAAGTTTTTCCATTAAACTGAGTAGTTTCAAAAAGAACTGAGGGACCTTATATTAACTTAAGAAGATGTATGTGTAACCGCGTCGCATCTATGATTCGCGAGTGGGAAAATTCCTAAAATTTATATTTGACCGCGTCGTATGTATGATTCGCGAGCGAGAAAAATTCTTAAATCTATACTTGACCGCGTCGCACGTATGATTCGCGAGCAGGGTATTTCCTTCCACTCCTCTCATGGGAGCGGGCCGATTGCCTCGGCGGGTTAATAGATGCATCTATGGTTCGCGCCATTCGACCATCTGGCAGTGCACAGTTTACTTTTATGTTGGATCGGGTCGTACGCCTCAGTATTTCATATATATATATATATATATATAGATATATTATTCTCAAGGAATCGTGCGTGACATTTGCTTAGAAGCTAGTGAATCTGAGGGATTTTTCCCTGATTTGAATTATGAAAAATTCCTTAATGAAATCCACTATATCTATATATATGCTCCGGTTATGGAAGGGACTTTCTAGTCGAGAGCTTGAGTAAAATTATAAAGAGGGGAATTATATCACGTGTTTTATACTTGTTTATTTCATATATTTACCTTGTTTCATGTTTATTCACCTTGTTACTGTACCGATATTATTGGACCACTAGTAAGTGTCGGAGTCGACCCCCCGTTACTACTTCTTCGAGGTTAGACTGGATACTTACTGGGTACGCGTTGTTTTCGTACTCATACTACACTTGCTGTGCATTTTTGTTACACGGGCACATGTACGTCTAGTGGCCTCGTTGGGCGCAGTGACATGGTTGATACGGAGACTTAGGTGAGCTGCATCTCTCGAGACGATCCACAGCCAGCAGAGTCTCTTTTAGAGTATTGTATTTCTTTTCTGTCCAATTGTATTCCGGACAGTTATCGTATTGTACTTTATTTCCTAGAAATTGCTCATGCACTTGTGACACCGAGTTCTGGAATGACTATGGGATTATTCAATATTTAAATTTGTTAAAGACATCATTATTTATTCAGTGAAATTCATTATTTGTTGTTTAAATGCAAGGAAAAGAAATGATTTCAAAAATACTAAAATGATAATTTAATTAACTTCTTGGTGTTGGCTTGCCTGACAGTGGTGTCCGGCGCTATCATGACCTTTATTGGATTTTGGGTCGTGACAACATGGTATGAGAGAACTAGGTTCCCTTTGGTCTCACGAGTCATGAGCAAGTCTAGTAGAGTCTTGCGGATCGGTACGGAGACATCTGTACTTATCTTCGAGAGGCTACAGGGCTGTTAGGAGCACTTACCTTCTTGATTCCTCATCATGCGGTTTGATTCCTTTGAGGCATATGCCTTCATTTCCTTCCCATTCAATCTTATGCGACGTGAACGGTGGTTCTAAATCAGGAATCGAGGAATTTTAATGGTACTACAGATAAGGTGCGGGATGTTTCTCCCTACGTAATTGTTTGGGCTATTGTTGTCGCCTTGCGGAAGGATATTCTGTCGTTTCAGCTCAATAGCTATACTTCTGAGAGCTTGGAGGCTATGCCCAGGTTTCTATGATGCTTATGAACGGTTATCGCACAGTATTGATGTGATGGTAGGATGCTTGCCTATGTGTCGGGGCAGTGAATGACTTGAAAGGAGGTTTATTCAGTGCATGATTCAGAGATTCAGCATTTTATTTCCGGCGGAGGAAAGACTATCGGACTATGTATGTTCAGGTTTGGGTTGACAGAGTAACGATCTATTGGGTCAAGTGCCACGGAGATGGATTTTGATTTAAGGCAACAGCTGGGCAGTGAAGGATGGGGATGGACATGTGGGAAGTGTCTTGTGGCGATTAAACTTCTAGAAGGCCAAGTGCGGGAAGCAGGAGTCGAGTAGTTGCTTAAAAGAGTGAGTTTGACCATAATGGGAGATTGGTAGAGTAGCGTATGGGTTTTGTGGTAGGATGACTACACACCCGGAGAAAAATCTAGAGTGATTTGGGATTCAGGGTAGACAATGACTCGGTCTATGGACTTAATTTGAAATATCGGCTATTATACGGCGGGAGATTCGATACAACAGAAAGGAGTTGCTTGATATGAAGAAGGATACAACATGACTTTGGATTGGAAGTTATTGTCGCACATTTAGTTGATGTCCATGAGGAGTGAATAGGCTTGTACAACTAGCGAACGAGCATGGGCTCAAGTTGGGTTACAGATTTCGTAGTAATTGAGAAGTGCAACGTCATTAGGAGATGTCGGCATGTAATTTCCACAGGTGGGTTATCTCCTGTGAGCAGGTTAGCGGTCGCGTGGTGTTGACGAAGCTTAGGCGAAGAATTCTACCAGCTATACGGTAAGAGGTCAGATAGGTGAATGTGGTTTGTGATTCGGGGTGTTCATGAAAGGTCAAACATAAGAATTTAGAGGAATTTGGCGAGGTGGTGGTGCAAGATCATGTCAATGATGAAGAAAGAATCTTGATGGGTTCCAGAGTTGAGTAATGGTGGCTTCAAGCTAAGTGGGAGAGTCCCACCGCCTACGATTGGGTTGCATGGTTATCTTCTTTCGAGGTTTCGGCTTATCGGTGTATTGGTAAGTTATTTCAGCTAAGGGAAAAGAGCATAAGTGGTAATTTGAGAAAATGAATTGATAAGGGTGTGCTATAGTTGGCCTTATTGACTCATGTTCAGGATTTGGGAAGATTCAGGATTTATGCTTCGTACAGAGGTGATTTACAAGGGAAATGATTCAGTCGTGTGCTTCATTGAGATGGGTGTTCATGTTCCAGCGGAGCCTTGGAGTTGATTATATTCGGGACCAAGCCAGAGTGGGTGGCTCTCAACAACGATCCTAGTGAATACAAAGGTTAAAATGCGGTGCCTAAGGTTTCAAGCCCGCAGTATGGTTAAGAATCGAGCTTTTGTAGCAGATTACGATAAGAGGCTCAGAATGTTCTATGATGTTTTCGACTTGCAGTGTAGCATTGGCAGGAAAAAGAGAAAAAGACTTCGGGTTCGTAGAGGAATTATCAGAATGGGTTTATCAGCTCAAGATGCGAATGTGCGTGCAAGGAGGGTATGAAACAGTTCATGGGTTTGGAGACAATGTGGGCTCATGGAATGGGGTCACTCAAGGTGAGTGCGGATTTTGGTTGGTGATGTAAGGAATGGAGCTATTACTATATCTAAGGCAAATTAAGGATGAATTAGAAGAAGTTAGATTGGTTAGCCATGGTTGAATTGGCATAGTGGTGGCGGTACGTGTGTGTCACGACCCAAACTGGAGGATCATGACTAGCACCCGGGCCATACTTGCTGAGCACCAACGTACATTTTGTCTAACCTTCCTTATTATCTTTATGGGCCGACGAGATCATTATAAATGGTAGATATGGATCATGAACAACAAACAATGACAGATAATGGAATGAACATACATAACATGGGATGACAAGACTGCCAAGAAACTACATATAAGGTACGAGCTACCACGCTCCCATGAAAGACTATACAACAAAAATCAACCTATAAGGCATACCAAACTATACATGAGTCGACACCTGTCTATGAGCCTCTAAAAGAGCATAAGTGCTGCAACATTGCCGGAATATGGCCCCGACATACCCATAATATCTATAACAAAAATGCATACAAAGACCACGGCAAGTCCGGAGAAGGGATCTCGCCTATAACCGCTGAACTAGGAAGCCTACTGTGGTAGGGGAGCTGCGTCTACCTGTCTATCAGGACCTGTAGCACGACATGCAGCGTCCACAGATATAAAGGACTTCAGTACGAATAAAGTACTGAGTATGTAAGGCAGGAAAGCATAAGTAAGAACAGTAATGTAAATAGGGATAGAGAATATACAACCCGTAACATCCGGATACCTATGAGGGCTACTGACATGAAATGCGTGATACATACATATATATACATAAGCTTTTAAAACATACGGCTTTGTGGGCATCATCATCATCATATCGTACCTGGCTGTAATAGGCTCGATAAAATGTACCCGGCCACGTGGAGCTCGATAAGACCCTGATCAGTGGTTGAACAATAGGTTCCATACCCGGCCGACTATAGTGCGGCTCGGTAGAGTAAAATAGATACATATATATAGTGCATGTAGGACTCATTGGAATCATATTTTGAAACTTTCGGAGTGATGTAAGGTCGATATTCTCCGTACACGTTATTAGGAATAACTCTTCATCAAGAATCTTATAAGAATCAGGAACTACCAACAACATTGATAACATACGAATAAGAGAAGCAACCTCAACATCAATTGTTCCATAAGAAGGGAAACAATGTAAGTACTGCTAGCTTCTAAGAGTAGAGTACCTTTGGAAGCTCGTTTATCGCATTATGTACAATCGAAGTCATGCAAAAGAAGGAAAGGGATAGCCTCACATACCTTGTATATGTACTGCCGAACCTCAAGCTATGCAAATGTCACGACTCCTTAGTCTACAATAAGTGAAATGACACTATCCTTATCGTTTTAGCGTCGTAACTATTATGTATCGACCACAACCTATTTTACGTTGAATCGGACAGAACCTCCCCTATATATATGACTTCACACAAGTCAAAACAATTACCAAACACTTTATATACCCCTATCACTTCATACACAACGCGACAACGATAATAGTGTCAAACAATCCGAAAATGTTACGACGCACGACCAGCAAACAACCCTGCCATTATGTGGTGTTTCTCCACACCCTTTCTCCTCTCAACTCCATAAAAACAGTAGCAAAAGAGTCAACCCAATAGCAACACGAAACATCCCACAAAACAGTCCCACAAGTTCAGCAACTCAAAATTAATTTTTCAGTTTACTTAAACACATTTCGACTTGTCTTTTCTTTCAAATTGAGAAACACAACCAAAAGTACATAATTATACCTCTTATCCAATAAACCAGCCATGAATTAAACTTCAAAATAAGTTCACAACCAGCCAACCATGACGCAAGAACAAACAACATACCACTCTTTCGAAGCTCGCTAGGTCTATTCTTTACGATCGAATTACAACTCGCAAACGCATAGATTATGGAAGGAGATGCATAACCTTACCTTGTACTAAGTATAACCCACGAAACCTGGTCCTTCTTCATCAAAAATTAGTTCCTCAACACGGCTACAAGAAAGAGAAAGAGAAACTAGCAAGCTGTCTGGACTTTTCGGCACTAGAATCACGTCGTAACACTCAAAATACTCTAGGGTTTGTGTGGGATTTTTTGAGTTGCAGGGGTTCAATTTGGTTTTCAAGGTCTGAAAGATGGGTGAAATAAATGAGTTGATAATCCCTTAAAAGTCCCCTCTTGGCCGACTTTGGGGCTTTTAATTGAGTCCTCTCATTTTGGCAAACCTACTTGTCACCTACCAATCTGCGTAGTCTCGCGAAAATGCGAATATCTTTATACTCCAAGATCGTATTGACAAACCGTTTAATGCATTGGAAACTAGACTCATAGATCTTCAAATTATGGGTAGATCACCCCGTAATTCCTAGTAAATTGGGAGGAAATCTTAGTAACATTGGACCTAAAGTTTAAGTAAAATTATGAACATAAGCTGCGACAACTTTTGTCGACTTTTGTTTCATAACTCTTTTGACTTCAAGACTTATGATACGGATATTATGTTATTCAAACACCTTAAAACAGGACCTCTTGAGAAAATTAGCACCCCTAGGTTTACCAAAAAATACGGGTTACAATATCCTTGATTGATTTAACTTCTAATACTTGTTAACCACCCTTATACACCCTTGTATCATTTAAGACCAATAGGATTAACTTCTTATCATCTCAAAGATAATCTCTTCTCAGATTTACGTCGACTAACTTATGTCATGAATCAACGTACGTGAATATGGGTTGTAACACTCTCCCCCTATTAGGAACATTCGTCCTCGAATGTAAGGGTATATGGGGAGTCTAAATCATCGTGGATTCCAACAGAAATTTCCGGCCGAGTTTCCCCTATAAAATGGACACTAGCGAAACTTGCAAGCAGTTAAACCCAACATATGGACTAACAAGTAATGTTGTATTCTAGGCCGGGCCCTGGCCTAAATGGGCTAAATGGGCCGGGCTAAACAGGCCTGGGCTTAGCGGTCCCGGGCTCTGGCGGTCCCGGGCTTCACGGTCCCGGGCTTCATGCGCTCAACGGGTGGAACCAGCCCATGACGGGCCTAAGCCCACATGGTCCTGGGCTAAATGGGCCGGGCTCGCAGGCCCATACGGGCCTAACGGGCTTTTTTATTTCCGGGCTATTTTTTTTAATTTTTTTTGTTTAAGGCAATTTCTTGTAAACCATATATGTATATACTAATATAAATTGCTCTTATACATGGCTATACAAATATATGTAGTATATATAATATAGAAACCTAATTATTAAAGTGCTTGAAGAAAAAGTAAAATAACAAAACAATAGTAAAACTAAATTATCATGCATAATAAATTAATAACAAAGTAAAACATTAAGCATAAATACGTCTAA
Organism: Nicotiana attenuata; assembly: GCF_001879085.1. Lineage (NCBI taxonomy): Eukaryota > Viridiplantae > Streptophyta > Magnoliopsida > Solanales > Solanaceae > Nicotiana > Nicotiana attenuata. The sequence goes on along the minus strand of NC_031989.1, from coordinate 70,032,709 downwards.
TAATTTTAAAATAACACAAATTGTCAAAAAATCTTAAAGACGAATTTCCGGATAAATACGCTCAAGACAATACTTTATATGCCTCCTTAAAATGCCTGTGGTACACCCTGAACGAAAATTTAAGACTCTTCCACAGTTCTTGCACTTTAATATTTGGCCTTCTTCATTTTCTTCAAGCACTTCAAAGTGTTGCGAAACAAATAAGCGCACTCTTTCCGAACGAGGCATGATTTAACTTGAAATTTGAGATTGAGACTTGAAGCCTTGAAAATTGGAGATTGAGAGATTGAGAGAAATTTAGATTGAGAAATGAGTATTGAGTATTGAAATGAAGAAGAGGGAGGGGGGTATTTATAGTTTTAGAGAAGGTTAGTTTTGTAAATTGAAAAAGAAAAAAAAAATAAAAAATAGGCTATTTGTGCAATATGACCGTTGGCAATGGTCATTGGGGGTGGGGCCCTCCTTTTGAAAAATCTTGTTATGTATATATATTTCCAAATATAATTTCTTGTAATGTTTTGTAGTATATATATATATATATATATATATATATATATATATAGTATATTATGTATATATATTTTCAAATATAATTTTTTGTAGTATATATAGTGTGTTATGTATATATATTATAGCTTATAAAGAATTGCAAGTTAAAGACAAAAAAATATTGCAAAGAGATATTCAAGGGAATGTCTTATAATTTTTATTACCAAAAAAGGCATATCTTTCTTAGTCTTCTTCCCCCCAATGGAATGAGCACAACAAGGTGCTAATACCACCATTAAAAGGGAAAAAAACTAAAGAAGATGTGCCAAAGTACAAGTTACACCATAATCTACATTGTATCTCTAACAAATCTCATAAATCCTTCAAGGTTCGGAGGAGGTTCCGTTGGTGGTGGTGGAAAAGAAGCTTGTTCATCACCACTTCCGGGCGAAGCAGCATCCTCCGCAAGTTCCGCTATCATTTCTTCATAAGCTTCGTCTATCTCCGGTTGTGATTCTGCAAGTCCAAAGTTTCTTCTTTCCGAGCGGATCCAATCTCTGAATAGTACTGATTTTTCCAAGCTCTCCCTCATAGACGCTCTATGATCCCTAATATATATATATATATATATATATTATTCTCATGGAATCGTGCGTGACATTTGGTTAGAAGCCAGTGAATCTGAGGGATTTTTCCTTGATCTGAATTATGACAACTTCCTTAATGAAATCTGCTATATCTATATATATGCTCCGGTTACGGAAGGGCCTTGCTAGTCGAGAGCTTGAGTAAAATTATAAAGAGGCGAATTGTATCACGTGTTTTATACTTGTTTATTTCATAGATTTACCCTGTTTCATGTTGATTCACCCTGTTACCGTACTGATATTATGGGACCACTAGTAAGCGTCGGAATCGACCCATCGTCACTACTTCTTCGAGGTTAGACTGGATACTTACTGCGTACACGTTGTTTTCGTACTCATACTACACTTGCTGTGCATTTTTGTTGCACATGCACATGTACGTCTAGTGGCCTCATCGGGCGCAGCGACATGGTTGATACGGAGACTTAGGTGAGTTGCATCTCTCGAGACGACCTGCAACCAGCAGAGTCTCTTTCAGAGTATTGTATTTCTTTTTCTGTCTAATTGTATTCTGGACAGTTATCGTATTGTAGTTTATTTCCTAGAAATTGTTCATGCACTTGTGACACCGGGTTCTGGGATGACTATGGGATTATTCAATATTTAAATTTGTTAAGGATATCATTATTTATTCAGTGAAATTCATTATTTGTTGTTTAAATGCAAGGAAAAGAAATGATTCAAAAATACTAAAATGATAATTTAATTAACTTCTTGGTGTTGGCTTGCCAGACAGTTGTGTCCTGCGCCATCACGACCTTTAATGAATTTTTGGTCTTGACATAAGATCTTGAACAGCTTCGCATTATGTGTTATTACTTGCGTGTGTGGTCGAGTTCGGTTTCCGGATGATTCGGAGCCAATATGGAAGAAGAATTTCTGTTTTAGAAGCTTAAGCAGTAAGAGTTGTTCGGAATTTGACTTTTGTGAAAACAACTCCAGAATAGGGGTTGGATGGTTCCAACAGCTTCGTATGGTAATTTTGGACTTAGGCGCGCGTCCGGATTTAGATTTGGAGGTCTGTAGGTTAATTTGAAGTATTTCGGCGAAAATTGGAAAAATTGAAGTTCGGAAGGTTGAAGGGTTTGACTAAGAGTTGACTTCGGTGATATCGAGGTCGAAATGCGATTCCGAGAGTTGGAACAGCTCCGTTATGTCATTTGGCACTTGCCTGCAAAATTTGACGTCATTCCGAATTGATTTGATATGTTTCGGCGCGAGTTTTAGAAGTGGGAAAATTTGAAAGTTCATGAGGGATTCATGGTACAATTCGTAGTTTTGACGTTGTTTGATGCGATTTGAGGCCTCGACTAAGTTCGTATTGTGTTTAGGATGTGTTGGTATATTTGGTTGAGGTCCTGGCGGCCTCGGGTGTGTTTCGGATGGGCTACGGGCTATTTTCTCATTGTTTGGTATAGCTGTACTGATATCTGGTGTCCCATTCTATGCGATCGCGTAGGTGATGCTGCGATCGCGATCGTGAAGGCTTGTTTGGTGGGCTGACCATTTTTCCTTCTTTGCATTCGCATAGGACTGTACGCGATCGCGTACGTTGCTTCTGCTTTCTCCGCATTCGCACCTCATTGCCTGCATTCGCATAGCTTAGCTATAACAGCTGGTGATTTCCCCTTCCCCTTTTGCGATCGCATGCAATCTCATGCGGTCACGTAGTGCAGTCCTTGGCCTCATTATTTTTCCCTCTTCGCGACTGCACTGTTCTGTATGCGATTGCCTAGTAAATTTGGGCAATAGCCATTTTTCTTCTTCGCGGTCGCATTATTTCTTCCGCGATCGCAATGTACAAATAGTTGGGCAGAATATAAAAGTACTCTATTCCGAGGGTTAGCCATTTTTAACATTTTTGGAGTTCTAGAGCTCGGTTTTGAGTGATTCTTTGTGGGTTTTTCAAGAAAATCAATTCGGTAAGTGTTCTTGACCTAGAATTTATTATATTCATTGATTCTATCTTTATTTTTATCATTTAATTAGTGTTTTGAGTTGAGGAAAAAAAGGGATTTTTGAAGAAAATTTTCAAAATTTAAAGTGATGATTTGAGGGACGAATTGGTATCGGAAATTGATCATTTTGGTATGGTTGAACTCGTGTCGCAATGGGTGTCTGGGTTTTGTGAAATTTGTTGGGTTCCGAGGTGCGGGACCGGGGGTCAACTTTTGGGTTGATTTTTAGATTTTGAAAAAGATTGAAGCTTTATTATCCGGAATAGTTTCTTATGAGTTTTGTTTATGCTTTGAAGTTATTTTGGCTAGATTTGAGCCGTCCTGAGGTTTATTTCATTCGAGAAGTTCATTTTACAGTAACAGTCTATCTTCTTTGAGGTAAGTATCTTGCCTAACTTCGTGTGGGGGAACTACCCCTTAGGATTTGAGTCTTTTATGCTAATTGTATCATGTAAAGTCCGTGTACGCAAGGTGATGAGTACGTGCTCGGGCTTATTTGTGAAAAGTTGACCTTTTAGGGTTCTTAGGCTCTTATGTTCACTAGATATGAAGTTGCTTGTTATGTTAAATCCCCCCATTTACTAGTTTCACCTCCACGTGTTTTAATTGGAATTAATTGCTTCATGTTTCACCCTTATTGCCTATTTGACTCTCGTGTGCCTTAACTGAAGTTGTTGCCTCTTCAATTACCATACTATCTTTCCCGTTTCTTATCCTTGATTAAGTTTCTGTATTGTTTCCGCAATTTGCTCAAACCTAAACGAAGTTAGTTACCCTTTATCATAGCTGCCTCATCCTTATTTGGAATTAATGACTCATGTTGTCTCCCTTGTTATTGAATTGTACTTTGTGAAGTTATTGTTACATATTAATTCTCCATTGTTGCTATTCTTACAGTGACTAGTATTCTCCATTGTGTTTATTCTTTGTGAGCTCGTTCTACCGTTTCTTTGTGTTCCAAAGCTCTTGAGTTGATTTACTTGTTGTATTCTAGTGTATTGTTGTTGTTGTTGTTGTACTCAGTTTGTTGAGTCGAGGGCTATGCGCAGTTGTGGTATTGAGAATGTTTAGTGGAAATGTTGTGGAATATGGGCACATGTGGTGAAGGCCATTCTATTGAGTTGTTGTGTTGTGTCACGTGATGTTGTTGGGATATCTTGTTCGGGTGTTTGCACAAGGTTTCTGCTGTGCTATTGTTACTGTTGATATGCAGAAGCAGCATGACAAGGAGGGCTATATCTGTGTGTTTGCGCATGTGCCGAGACAAGGCGGGCATTTACTTTATCATTGTGCACGTGGCGAGACAAGGTGGGCTATGTCGGCGATTGTTTGTGATGACTTGTGATGGCCTAGGGGAATTGTTGTTGTTGATATTTGTGTAGTGGCATACTTACCCTATGTGAGTTATACCATGTATATTTCGTGGTGATCGTTTCTTATGAGTCATTCATTGTTTTCTATTCTTATTAGTTGGCCTGAGCAGTGATAGAACACTGGCACAAGCATACACGTAGTTAATCACCCCTAACGGTTTAAGAAGATGGATCCTGATGTTATTGATCATTTCTACACACCCTTGTCTATTGCCTCCTATGTGAGAATGGTTCTATTTGCACGTGCGTCGTCCGTGCAGTTACTAGTTGGAATGAGGGCACAAGATGGCAAGAGTTTAGGGTTCACGAATTGGGACCCGGGACTTGTGAATATATTGAGAGTTTGGTACCTCAAGGACATTATTAGATGAACCTGTCATGATTGTGGTTATTCTTATCGAGTTGCTATTTGTCTTTCTTTTATCGTTTTTCACCGGATTCTAACTATGTTCAGCTTGCTCCATTGTGTTATTACTTGGTGTGTTTCCACTGCTAATTATTGCTTCTATTTCCTTTTGCAAGTACCGTATTATTGTTATCATTATGCGTAGCTTTGTAGAGATATCGTACTCTGTTAGTTTTATACGTATACTTGTCCAGGTTATTCAGACCAGTAGGTGTCTTGACTGTCCCTCGTCACTACTCCACTGAGGTTAGTCTTGATACTTACTGGGTACCACTATGGTGCACTCATACTACGCTTCTGCACATTTTTGTGCAGATCCAAGTACCTCGGAGTCAGTCGATCGTTAGCTAGTCGTAAGGATCTACCCTGGAGACTCAAGGTAAACCTGATACTGCATTTGCAGGTTTCGGAGCCACCTTCTAATGTTGTTTTAACACTATTTATCCTTATTTTGAAACAATTGTATTTAGAGGTTGCTAGCAAACTTTGTGGAGCTTATGACTTATACTACCGGTTATGGGATTGTAAACTTTGTATCGAGATTTCTTCTTCGCATTTGTCAATCGTTATTTATTATTGTTATTCAGTATATGTTGGGATTATCTAGTCCCTAAGACTAGGTTCCATCACGAAATCCTACGGAAGGAAATTTGGGTCGTGACAGTTGCGGCAACGATGATAGTCTCATCAAGCCAAACTATTGTGCCACCGACCGAGGAACCGGGGAAATTTTTTGGATCCAACTTCAAAGGATGGCAGCAAAGGGTGTTTTTTCTGGCTTACCACGCTTGGTATGAAGAAGTTCACCAGTAAAGACCCTCTAGTGCCTGCCGCCATTATGCAGGATAAAGAGAAGTTTATGATTGTTGAGGCGTGAAAGCAGGCAGACTTTCTTTGCAAAGGCTACATCCTAAGTGCTTTGGAGGATGACTTGTACAATGTCTACAGTGTTATGAAAACTTCAAAATAATTATGGGATGCACTTGAGAAGAAGTACAAGACTGAAGATGCATGCTTCAAAAAGTATGTGGTTGCCAAGTTTCTAGACTATAAAATAATAGCCATCAAAACTGTTGGAACCTAATTTCAAGTGCTTCAACTTATTTTTCTCGACCTTGTTGCTAAAGGTATGGTAGTGAATGAAGCATTTCAAGTGGCTGCAATGATTGAAAAATTGCCTCCTTCGTGGAGAGATTTCAAAAACTATCTAAAGCACAAGCGCAAAGAAATGAAGTTGGAAGGTCTTGTGATTCATCTCAATATTAAGGAAGACAACAAAACAGCCGAGAAGAAATCTCGTGAAAATTCAACGATTATGGGAGCTAATATCGTTGAGGAGATTGCTCCAAAAAGTAAGAAGAGGAAGAGGTCTTCTGGACAGAACAAGAAAATATTCAAGGGAAACTATTAAAATTGTGGAAAAGGTGGTCACAGAGCCCTTGATTGTCGTCTCTCGAAAAAGGATAAGAAAAAGGGACAGGCTAATATAGTGGAGAAGAATGATGACATTGATGATTTGTGTGCAATGCTTTCGGAATGCAACCTAGTTAGAAATCCGAAGGAGTGGTGGATTGACTCTGGAGCCACTCGACATGTTTGTGTTGTCAAAGAAGCATGTGCGACTTACTATACTGCTGGTCCCAGAGAAGAGCTTTCCATGGGAAATACTACAATAGCCAAGATTGAGGATTATGGGAAGATATTCCTGAAGATGACTTCCAGCAAGGTGTTAACGCTCAACAACGTTCTTCATGTTCCTACTATTGGGAAGAATTTAGTTTCAACTTCTTTACTTGTTTAGAATAGATTCAAATAGTATTTGTATCTGACAAATTTGTCGTAAGCAAGAATGAAATATATGTTGGAAAGGGATACCTCACAGAGTGCCTTTTCAAACTCAATGTAATGGTTGTTGACAGTGTGAATAAAATTTCAACTTCTTCTTATTTATTAGAGTCAAATGATATATGGCATATTTGTTTAGGACATGTCAATTACAAAACCTTGCGGTAGTTACTTAATTTAGAAGTTTTGCTTAAATTCGAGTGTAATAAATCAAAATGTCAAATATGTATTGAATCTAAGTTTGTAAAACATCCTTATAAGTCGGTTGAAAGGAATTCAAATCCTTTAGACTTAATTCATACTGACATTTGTGATATGAAGTCGACACCATCTCGAGGTGGGAAAAAGTATTTTACAACTTTTAGTGACGATTGTACTCAATATTGTTATGTTTATTTGCTTAATAGTACGGACAATTGAAGCATTTACGCAATACAAGAATGAAGTGGAGAATCAATTGAATAAAAAGATCAAAATGATTAGAAGTGACGGGGGTAGAGAATATGAATCTCTGTTTGCAGAAATATGTTCGGAATATGGAATTATCCATCAAACTACTTTCCCCTACATACCTCAATCCAATGGAATTGCACAAAGGAAAAACCCGACATTAAAGGAAATGATGAATTCTTTATTAATAAGTTCCAGATTACCGGAGAGTTTGTGGGGGGAAGCTATCCTTACAGCTAATCGAATACTCAACAGAGTACCCCCACAGCAAAACGCAATCTATTCCATATTAAAAATGGAAAGAAAGAAAACCAAACTTGAAATATTTCAAAGTGTGGGGGTGTTTAGCAAAGGTACAAGTTCCTTTACCCGAAAGGGTAAAAATCGGACCAAAAACTGTAGATTGTGTTTTTATTGGATATGCTACAAACAGTAAAGCATGTTGGTTTTTGGTTCATAAATCTAATAATCCCGAAATGCATGTTACTACGGTAATTGAATCAAATACTGCTGAATTTTTTGAAAGCATCTATCCGTATAAAATTAAATGCGAGTCGTTAACTGAAAGACCTAAACGACCACGGGAAAAACCAAAGGAAAATACTCCAAGTGAAGAAGATCAAAGGTGTAGCAAACGTCAAATAACATCTACTTCCTTTGAACCAGATTTTGTGATATTCTTGCTTGAGAATGAGCCTCAAACTTTTAAAGCAGCTATGTCGTCTTTTGATTCAGCATTTTGGAAAGATGCAGTCAATAGTGAGATTCGATCAATTTTGGATAACCATACATGGGAATTGGTTGATCTTCCTCTAGGAAATAAGACATTAGGTTCGAAATGGATCTTTAAGAGGAAAATGAAAGTTGATGGCAGTATTGATAAATATAAGGCAAGACTTGTTGTCAAAGGTTATATAAAAAAGGAAGGCCTAGATTACTTTGACACTTACTCGCCAGTAACAAGAATAACATCTATTAGGGTGTTAGTGGCACTAGCGGCTGTGTATGGTCTTGAAATCTATCAAATGGATGTTAAACGGATTTCTTAAATGGAAAATTGGAGGAAGAAATTTACATGGAACAACCTGAGGGTTTGTAACAACCCGGCCGGTCGATTTGAGAGTTATAGCACCGATCCTCTATTAGTTGCTTCCCCGTGTTTTTTTCTGCTTATGTGACTTGCCGGGAGGTTTTGTTTTGGTTTTTAGGGTGTTATGAGACACTTAGTCCCTAAATAGAGGCTTAAGTCTTGGAATTTGGACCGTAGTCGGAACTATGTGAAGATGACTCCGGAATGGAGTTTCGTCGATTCCAGTAGCCCCGTTGGATTATTTTGGGCTTAGGGGCGTGTCCCGATTATGTTTTGGAGGTTTGTAGCTCATTTAGGCTTGAAATGGCAAAAGTCAAATTTTTGGAGATTTGGACCGGTAGTGGAATTTCGATATCGGGGTCAGATTCCAATTCCGAAAGTTGGAGTAGGTCCGTAGGGTTGAATATGACTTGTGTGCAAAATTTAGGGTCAATCGGACGTGGTTTGATGGGTTTCGGCATCAGTTGTCGAATTCGGAAGTTTCAAGTTCCTTAAGTTTGAATCGGAGGATGATTCATGATTTAGCGTTGTTTGATGTGGTTTGAGGGATCGACTAAGTGCGTATGGTATTTTAGGATTGGTTGGTGTTTATCGTGAAAATGGTAATAACAATTAAATTTGTTGATGGGACTCTAAAAATACGTGATCTATTTTTATGCTAGTTGTTTAAGCAGACGATGCTATATGTATAAAGTTTAGAGACGAAGTGCAAGCTAAAATAGAGTTATAATTAAACGGATGAGCTAGCCAATCGGGGCCTCGGACTGACCGATACGGGTCCTCGAGGTTGATTCCTGGGATCGGGCTCGAGCTATTATGGGCAATCGGGGAAGAGCTAACAGTTGTAAAATAATCAGCGAAGGCTCTTTATGGCCAATGATAAGCAATAAATGAAGAACAAGTATGAAGATAATAAAAAAGAGCAACAATATCGAGAGAGTATGTTATAGAGAAAAAAGAGAGAGTTCTTGTATATTTTGTGTGAAGTAGTTGGAGCAACCGATGGTGTATAAAATGACAGGGATCCCCTTTATATAGTAGGAGAAATTCCAATGTAGTACAAATGTATTAATTACAAAGATATGGAGATGGGACAGCTAGATACTGCCATGATGCGGGCTCAGACTAGCCTGACGGACTCTGTCGGCTCTAGTTGCACGCCTTGGGAACTCCCCATCTCTACCATAGTCGGGGTCATCATTGTCCCAAGGTCGAGCATCGACAAACCTTGAGGGAGGAAACTCGACCGTAGCCTTGTAGCCTCGAGCCTTCGAGATGATCCTCTGAGGTGCCTCGATGACGAGGAATTGGACCTTCCGATTTCACCGTATACAGTTGGTATGTTTGGTCGAGGTCTCGGGGACCTCGGGTGTGTTTCGAATGCTTAACGGATTCAGTTTGGGACTTATGCAATTGCTGAAGCTGTTGCACCTGGTGTAATCGCACCTGCACACTTTGGGTCGCAGGTGCGGTGCCGTAAAAGTGGCCATGGAGCCGCAGAAGCCATTTTGGCCCTGTCCGGCTGGGGTCACAGGTGTGGCGATTGATCCGCAGAAGCGGAAGAGGAGTGCAAGTGCGGGCTCGCAGATGCGGCCCTTGTTAGCAGATGCAGACCCAACTCCCCTTAAGTGATTTTCACACCTGCGATGATTTTCCCGCAGGTGCGGTACCGCAGATGCGGTTGAAGGCTCGTAGAAGTGAGTTCGCTGGGTAGAAAAGGGGAAATTTCGAGGGTTTGATCTCATTTTCATTTTTGGGACTTTGATAGCTCGGTTTTAGGCGATAAATTAAGGGATTTTCAGAGGAAGCTATTGGGTAATGATTCCTAACTCGTTTTTGGTTGTATACCATTAATCTATAGTTGATTTCATCATTTAATTAAGGAATTTGGGTGAGAAATAGGGAAAATTCGAGAAAAGTTCTTGGGCCGAATTTTGGGCTTTTGATCGAGATTTTGGTATCGGATTTGAGTAAATTTGGCATGGTTAGACTCGAGGGAATGAGTGATGCATCTATGGTTCGCGCAGTTCGACCCTTGGCAGTGCACAGTTTACATTTATGTTGGATCAGATCGAACGTCCTCAGTTGGGAATTATATGTGATAATATAACTGGAAACCCTTTGTCTTATAATTTGTATAAATTAATTTTTGAGAGATCATTTGTTTTAAGTGAAGGAAGGGTTTTGGGGTTCTTTAATATTTATGAAAGAATTGTTCGGCTATTTTCTTGTTCTGAGTTTTGTTGTTGTCTCTAAAAATCATGCTTAATTAGAATTCCATATTATCATATTGTTGGACCACTAGTAAGTGTCGGAGTCGGCCTCTCGTCACTACTTCTTCGAGGTTAGACTGGATACTTACTGGGTACGCGTTGTTTTCGTACTCATACTACACTTGCTGTACATTTTGTTGTACAAGCATATATACATTTAGTGGCCTTGCGGATGTAGCGGCGTGGTTGACACGGGGACTTAGATGAGCTGCATCTTATGTGCGATCCGTAGCCAACAGAGTCTCCTTCAAAGTATTGGTATTTTCTTTTCTGGCCAAAATTTGTATTCCGAACAATTATTGTATTTTGTTTTACTCCTTAGTAAATGCTCATGCACTCGTGACACCGGGTTCTGGGATGATTATGGGGTAATTAGTATGGAAATTGGAAAACGTTATTATTATTCTGTAAAGTTCATCTTTTACCAGTTAAATTGAAGGAAATTCATGATTTCAGAAATATTAAAATGAGAACTTACTAATTATTTGGTGTTCGCTTGCCTGATGGTGGTGTCCGGTGCCATCACGACCTTTAATGGATTTTTGGGTCGTGACACAAGACCTGGTGTCACAAGCATTTGGGCTACTAGTAGAATATATAAAATAATACTAAACTACTATCTGGAATGAAGTAGACAAAAAGTAAATGCAACAGAAAGACTTCAGTCGCTGTGGAACGGGCTCGGAAGGCAGCTCACCACGAAGTCTCGGAGAAATCAGAAGTGCGCGCCGGGATGATAACCAGATGCACCTGCCTCAGATCCTGCACGATAAGTGCAGAAGTGTAGCGCGAGTACATAAATAACATGTACCCAGTAAGTATCTAGTCTAACCTCGAAGAAGTAGTGATGAGGGGTCGACTTCGACACTTACTATGGGCTAATAATAAAATACTGAAATTCAAAACAAGCATGGGATACGTAAATGATAATAAAACTAAATAACAAGAAATGAATGAACAATTCTTTCATTGATCGTAAGTTCCAAATCAATTTCCATCATTAATCATTTAACCTCTCAAGCCAATAAAACGATATCAAGTATAATTGGGCTCCAAATATTATTACGCGCGAATAATGCCGAGGATGTACGGCCCGATCCAAAATACATGTAAATATATTGTGTGCACTGCCGAGGGTCGAACGGCACGAACCATAGATGCATCTATTAACCTGCCGAGGCGAACGTCCCGCTCCCATGTTAGTAGTGGAATTTACCTCACTCGCGGAAAATACTTGCGACGCGAGTGAATATGGATTTCTCAAATTTATCATAATATTACTCAATTCTTTCCAAAAATAAGAAATCCAAACTGGAAACTTATAAATCTTGAAATCCTCAATCTCAGCTCTATTCAAGGCAACATAAGCATAATCAAATAACGGTGTCAACAAGGAATGGTGTAAACCTAAGACTACCCAGACATCACATGGAATATAGCTATGCACGGACTCTCGTCATCTAGTGTGTATGTAGCTCCCCACACAAGCAATTTACAACAAAACACACCTAAGGGATTGAGTTCCCTCTTACAAGGTTAGAAAAGAGACTTACCTCGTTCTCAAGTTCACTTTCGGTCCACAAATATGCTTTAAGCCCTCAACTCAATGCCAAACGACTCGAAAATAGTCATACGTTATATAAAATAGTCAATACGTGCTCAAGAGTTCATATTCTAACTACTAATGTGATTACCCAATCCCAATTGAAGAGTTCCTAAAATTCATCCCCGGGCCCACATGCCCGGATTCCAGAAATTTTCGAAGAAAGTTGTTACCCATAGCCTCACGAACTCAAATATATAATTTTCACCGCATTCCACAATCATTTTCTAGGTAAATCCTATTTTTATCAAAATCCTAGGTTTTCCTCAAAAATCCCATAAATCCCGCCATTTTCCATGTTAAATCTACTTATGATTCGTGTATTTAGCTAAAGAATTGATAGGGATCACTTACCTCTTGATGTTGATGGAACCCCTCCCAAAAATGTTCTCAAAATCGTCGAAGACCAAGTGGGAAATGATGAAAATAAAGCTAAGTCCCGCATTGAAAGCCGTTGCACAGGTCACTAGTGTCGCATTTGCGACACCTTGTTCGCAAATGCGACAAAACGATCGCAAATGCGAAGGCTGGCCATCTCTGCCATGGTCGCAAATGCGACCAAAAGCGCTTGTTCGCAAAAGCGGTGGGATCTTCGCAAATGCACACTCCTTAGTGCCATCCCAACTTAGCAAATGCGAATGGTTCTTCACAAATGCAATCAAAACTTTGCATTTGCGAGACCTGCAACACCAGCCCAGAAACCAGAAAAACTGAAGTCCTTCCACCCCTCCGAACGCGTCCGGTACTCACCTGAGCCCTCGGGGCTCCACACCAAACATCCACACAAGTCTAAAAACATCATATGAACTCGCTCGTGCGATCAAAACCCCAAAATAACATCTAAAATCACGAATCGGATGCCAAAACGCATGGATTAACTCATGAAACTCAAAAACAACTAAAAATACTTCCGCGTGTCCGATTCCTATCAAATTAACTCGGAATGATGCCAAATTTTGCGTGCAAATCATAAATGACATTACGGGCCTACTCCAACTTCCGGAATCATAATCCAAACCCGATATCAAAAGGTCCACTCTCGGTCAAACTTCCCAAAAACCTTCAACTTTCGCCAAATGACCCCGAAACGAACTACGGACCTCCAAATCCACATCCGGACGCGCTCCTAAGTCCAGAATCACCGTACGGAGCTATTCCCAAGCTCGAAATCCCAAACATATGTCTATAATGTAAAAATCCACTTTAACCCAAACATATAAAATTAACCCAAAATGCCAACTTTCATTATTGGGCGCCGAAACGTTCCCAGGTCATCCAAAACCCGATCCAAACATACGCCCAAGTCCGAAATCATCATACGAACCTATTGAATCCGTCAAATCCGAATTCTGAGGTCGTTTACTCAAAATGTTGACCGAAGTCAAACTTAGCCTTTTAAGGCAACTAAGGAACCAAGTCTTCCGATTTCAACCCGAACCCTTCCAAATCCCGAACTAACCACCCTCGCAAGTCATAAAATAGTAAGAGCATATACAGTGAGTATTATTTAGGGGAAAGGGGTTCTAGAAAGCAAAACGACCTGTCCGGTCGTTACATTCTCCACCTCTTAAACAACAGTTCGTCCTCAAACGAGTCTAGAATCACACCCGGAGTGCTGAATAAGTGTGGATAACTGCTCCGCGTGTCCTCCTCAGCCTCCCAAGTCGCCTCCTCGACTGTTGGCCCCTCCACTGAACTTTTACTTCAGAAATCTTCTTGGACTCAACTAGCAAACCTGCCTGTCAACAATGGCAACTGGCTCCTCCTTATAAGCCAGGCTCTCATCTAGCAGAACCGTGCTGAAGTCTAACATATGCGACCTGTCATCATGATACCTCCGGAGCATAGACACGTGGAAAATCGGATGAACCCCCGATAGACTGGGAGGCAAGGAAAGCTCTTAAGCAACCTCCCAAACTCGTCTCAACACCTCAAATAGACCTATAAACCTTGGTCTCAACTTGCCCTTCATCCCCTTCATCGGCGAGACTTTCAAGAGAACCTTCTCGCCCACCATAAATGATAAATCACATGCCTTCTGATCCGCGTAACTCTTCTGTTTGGACTGTGCTGTGCGAAGTCGCTCCTGAATCAACTTTACCTTTTCCTAGGCATCCTTCACCAAATCAGTACCATATAACTTAGCCTCGCCGGGTTTGAACCATCAGATGTGAGAACGACATCGCCGACCATATAAATCCTCAAATGGAGCCATCTCGATGATGGACTACTAACTGTTATTGTAAGCAAACTTGGCCAAAGGCAAGAATTGATCCCACTGTCCTCCAAAGTCAATCACATATGCTCTAAGCATGTCCTCCAAGATCATAATTGTTCGCTCCGACTGCCCGTCGGTCTGTGGATGAAAAGTTATGCTGAGCTCAACACAGGTCCCCAACTCACTTTGTACTGCTCTCCACAAATGCAAAGTGAACTGAGGGCCTCTATCTGATATGATAGAAATAGGCACACCATGCAACCGAACTATCTCCTGAATATAAATCTGGGCCAACGTCTCAAAAGTATATGTGGTGACTACCGGAATGAAGTGTGCTGACTTGGTCAACCTGTCAACAATGACCCAAACTGCATCAAACTTTCGCAAGGTCCACGGCAACCCAACTATGAAGTCCATAGTAATGCGCTCACATTTCCACTCAGGTATCGTCATCTGCTGGAGTAGGGCACCTGACCTCTGGTGCTCATACTTAACCTGCTGGAAATTTAGACACCTCACAATATACTCAACTATGTCCGTCTTCATTCGCTGCCACCAATAATGCTGCCTTAAGTTGTGATACATCTTCGTAGCACGTGGATGAATAGAATACCGAGAACTATGTGCCTCCTCTAGAATTCTTTCCCTCAGCCCATCAACATTTGGAACACATAGATGACCCTAGAGTCGCAGAACACCATCCTCGTCGATAGTAACCTCCTTGGCACCACCCTGTAGTACCGTCTCTCTGAGAACCAATAAGTGTGGATCATCCAACTTATCTGCTCCAATAGTGAAGACTAAGAAACGACGCATGCAAGAACTTGGCTGGGCTCTGAAATATCCAACCTCACAAGTCTGTTAGCCAAGGACCGAATGTCCAAAGCTAATGGCCTCTCCTCTGCTGAAATGAATGCCAAACTACCCATACTCTTCGCCTTTCTGCTCAAGGCATCCGCGATTACATTTGCCTTGCCCGGATGATACAGGATAGAAATATCATAGTCCTTTAGTAACTCAAGCTACCTGTGCTGCCTCAAATTAAGATCCTTTTGCTTAAACAAATGTTGCAAGCTGCAATGATCAGTGTAAACCTCACAGGGCACCCCCTAAAGATAATGCCTCCAAATCTCAAGGGCATGAACAATCACGGCCAACTCCAAATCGTGTACAGGATAATTCTTCTCATGGGGCTTCAGCTGACGTGAAGCGTGTGTAATAACTCGCCTCTCCTGCATCAATACCCAACCCAAACCAATGCGTGAAGCGTCACAATAAACGGTATACATCCCTGAACTAGAAGGCAACACTAATACCGGTGCTGAAGTCAATGCGGTCTTGAGCTTCTGAAAGCTCGCCTCACAATCATCGGACCATCAAAATGGAGCACCCTCCTGGGTCAATCTAGTAAAAGGTATTGCAATAGATGATAAGCCCTCCACAAACCGACGATAATAACCTGCTAACCCCAGGAAGCTCCTGATCTCATTCACCGTGGTAGGAAGAAGCCAACTCTAAACTGTCTCGATCTTCTTGGGATCCACCTTAATTCCCTTACTTGATACAACATGCCCCAAGAATGCCACAGAATCTAAACAAAATTCACACTTGAAGAACTTAGCATATAGCTTCTGTTCTCGCAAGGTCTGAAGCACCACTCTCAATTGCTGCTCGTCCTCCTCCCTGCAGCGCGAGTAGATCAAATGTCATCAATAAAGACAATGACAAACGAGTCAATATACGTCCTGAACACCCGGTTCATCATATCCATAAATGTCGTTGGGGCGTTAGTCAGACCGAAAGACATCACTAGACACTCATAATGGCCATATCTAGTATGGAAAGCAGTCTTCAGAACATTCGAATGCCGAATCTTTAACTAATCGTACCCCGATCTCAAATCGATCTAAGAGAACACCCTGTCACCCTGCAACTGGTCAAACAAATCATAAATTCGCGACAACGGGTACTTGTTCTTGATGGTAACTTTGCTCAATTGGCGATAATCAATGCACATCCGCATAGTCCCATCTTTCTTATTCACAAACAACACTGGTGCACCCCAAGGCGATACACTCGGCCTGATGAACCTCTTTTTCAGCAACTCCTCAAGTTGTTCCTTCAACTTCTTCAACTCTTTCAGATTCATACGGTACGGTGGGATAAATATAGGCTGGGTGCCTGGAGCCAAATCAATGCAGAAATCGATATCACTATCTGGTGGCATGCTTGGAGGATCAGAAGGAAACACATTGGAGAACTCTCGAACTACGGGTACTAAATCAATCACCGGAGCCTCTGTGGTAGTATCCCGAACATAGGCTAGATAAGCCAAATAACCCTTCTAGACCTTGTGACGAGCCTTCATAAAAGAGATGATCTGACTAGGTGTGCTAACAAACAAACCCTTCAACTCCAATCTAGGCAACTCTGGCATCACCAAGGTAACAGTCTTGGCATGGCAATCAAGGATAACGTGATATGGAGATAACCAATCCATGTCCAGGGTGACCTCAAAGTCGATCATATCAAGCAGTAGAAGATCTGCTCTAGTCTCATAACCAGAGAATGGAACAATGCATGACCAATAGACCCGATCTACAACAACAAAATCGCCCACTAGAGTGGACACATAAACAAGAGTACGCAAGGACTCACGAGGAACATCCAGGTAATGAGCAAACAGAGATGACACATATGAATAGGTAGACCCTGGATCGAATAATACAGAAGCATCCCTACTGCAGACAGAAATAATACCTATGATCATAGCATCTGAGGCCACGGTATCTGGTCTGGACAGAAAAGCATAGAATCTAGCTGGAGCGCTACCTGACTAGACTCTACCTCTAGGACGCCTCCTACCCATCTACCCTCCGCCTCTAGGTGGCTGGATGGCTGGTGGGGCAGTTAGTGCTGTAATCATAGGCTGAGAACCCTATTGTACTGCCTTGCCCTGAAGTTTGGGGCAAAACCTCTTCATGTGGCCAGGATCCTCGCACTCGTAACAATCTCTCGGGGCGGTAGACTGCTGCCCTAAAGTCTGACCCTGATGGCCTGAATACCCACTGGCAGAACCTTGAATAGTTGGTGGGCGATAGGAACTCTCTAGCATGGCGCTGAAATAATGTCGCATTGGAGCACCCCGAGGAGGTGGCGGTGCTGGATATGTGGGCCTACTAGGATGACCTCTGCCCCAGATGGAGCACCAATGAATCCTCTAGAATAATGAAACCTCTTGTCCCAAGGCATCTGCTCTCGGCCTCGCTGACGATAAACCTCAATCCTCCGAGCTATCTCCATAACTAGTTAATAAGAAGTACCCATCTCAACCTCTCGGGCCATAGTGGCCTGAATGCCTGAGTGCAACCTTACAGCGAACCTTCGTAGGAAGTATCATAAGTGTATTTTGAGACAACTTAGAGAATCTCGCCTCATAATCGGTCACTGACATCTGACCATGCTGGAGCTGCTCAAATTGAAACCACAACTTTTCCCTATGAGAGGGTGGAATGTACCTATTCAAGAAAAGGCGTGTAAACTAATCCCAAGTCATGGGAGGAGAACCTGCTGGTCTGCCGAGAAGATAGGACTTCCACCACCTACGGGCCCTGCCCTCTAGCTGGAAAGTAGTGAAATCCACCCCGAGGGGCTCTAATATACTCATGTTATGTAGTATGTCCCTGCACCGACCAATGAAGTCCTAGGGGTCCTCATATCGCTCACCTCCGAAGACAGGAGGGTGTAGCCTACTCCATTTGTCCAATAACTTTTGCGGCTCGCCGGCCGTAACTGGTCTGGGCTAAGATATGGCTGATGCTACTGGCTGGGCTCCACCCAGGGTATTGTACCCGGGGTCTGATATACTGCTGCTGCATGCCTAGGAGACTGAGCAGTAGGGGTCTGTGCTCCCCCTTCCGCCTGAGATGTGGTTGGGTCTGCTAGAAATAAACTATCCTGAGTCGTAGTGTCCATGAACCATAGCATATGACCTATGACCTCCTAGAAGCCCGGTGTTAACATGAAATCTACCAAGGCCAGCTCTGCTGCACGCACCTCGCCTTGCTCATCAATAATGGGATCTTCTACTAGATTCGCTGGTGGCATAGCTGGAGCAACTCTGGGACGTCCTTGGGCTGGAGCCCTCCCCTGACCTCTGCCTCGGCCTCTAGCAACAGGGGGCAGATCCTCCCGTGTCTGGAACATCCGTTGTGCGCGTTATAACCATCTGTGAGAGAATAAGATAAACATACTTAGTATAACATCAACTGCACGAAATGAGATAAAGAAAGAGTAGTTTCCTAACACCCTATAGCCTCTCGAAGATAAGTACGGACATCTCCACACCGATCCGCAAGATTCTATTAGGCCTGCTCATAACTTGTGAGACCTACGTGAACCTACTGCTTTGATACCATGATGTCATGACCCAATTTCTCCAATAGGCCGTGATGGCGCCCAGCGTTACCGTTAGGCAAGCCAACAGTGAACTAACTGAACTAATCGCATGAATGTTTCTTTTAACATTTTAGAAGTAGCTAGTTTTCAATTAGTGCATAAATACGAAGTAAAAATTTTGTAAAAGAACGATAAATAATTTTTAAGAGCAAATGAGATAAGTAAATATCCAAAAAATCATCATATGTGTACTAGCGTAAATTCCAAGACCTGGTGTTACAAGTGTATGAGCTAGTAGCAGAATATACAAAAGAATACAAAACTACTATTTGAAATGAAGTAGACAGAAAGTAAATACAACAGAAAGACTTCAGGTGCTGCGGAACAGGCTTGGAAGGCAGCTCACCACGAAGTCTCGGAGAAATCAGGAGTGCACGCCGAGATGATAACCAGATGCACCTGCCTCAGATCCTACACGATTAGTGCAGAAGTGTGGCGTGAGTACATGAACAACATGTACCCAGTAAGTATTTATTCTAACCTCGAAGAAGTAGTGACGAGGGGTCGACTTCGACACATATTATGGGCTAATAATAAAATACTAAAATTCTAAATAAGCATGGGATATGTAAATGATAATAAAAATAAATAACAAGAAATAAATAAACAATTCATTCACCGATAGTAAGTCCCAAATCAATTTTCATCATTAATCATTTAACCTCTCAAGCCAATAAAATGATATCAAGTATAATTGGGCTCCAAATATTATTACGCACAAATTCTACCGAGGACATACGCTCCAATCCAAAATACATATACATATACTGTGTGCACTGCCGAGGGTTGAACGGCACGAACCATAAATGCATCTATTAATCAGCCGAGGCAAACGACCCGCTCCCATGAGAGTAGTGGGATTTACCTCACTCGCGAAAAATACTTGCGACGCGAGTGAACGTAGATTTCTCAAAGCTATCATAATATTCCTCAATTCTTTCCAAAAATAAGTAATCCAAACTGGAAACTTTTAAATCTTGAAATCCTCAATCTCAGCTCTACTCAAGGCAATTAATAAGCATAATCAAATAACGGTGTCAACAAGGCATGGTGTAAACCTAAGACGACCCGGACATCACATGGAATATAGCTACGCATAAACTCTCGTCACCTAGTGCATACATAGCTCCCCACACAAGAAATTTACAATAAAACACACCTAAGGGGATGAGTTCCCTCCTACAAGGTTAGAAAAGAGACTTACCTCATTCTCAGGTTCACTTTTGGTCCGCAAATGTACTTTAAACCCTCAACTCGGTGCCAAACGACTCGAAACTAGTCAAAGGTTATATAAAATAGTCAATACGTGCTCAAGAGTTCATATTCTAACTATTGAAGTGATTACCCAATCCCAATTGAAGAGTTCCTAAAATTCATCCTCGAGCCCATGTGCCCATATTCTAGAAATTTTCGAAGAAAGTTGTTACCCAAAGCCTCACGAACTCAAATATATAATTTTTACCCCATTCAATAATCATTTTCGTGGGCAAATCCCATTTTGACCAAAACCTTAGGTTTTCCTCAAAAATTCCATAAATCCCACCATTTTCCATGTTAAATCAACTTATGATTCGTGTATTTAGCTAAAGAATTGATATGAATCACTTACCTCCTGATGTTGTGTGATGACCCAAAAGGTCATCTTCTATTTTAGAACTCGATTCCGTATTCTGAGGCCTTAAAATCTCATTTTATCTCTCCTCAATTTGTGTGCACAGTTCGGGCGTATATCCGAAAAGCTTGTATGTGAAAAATTGAGGAAATAATAATTTTTGGCCTAAAAAGTTGATTTTTGTTGACTTCGGTCAACGCTTTGGGTAAACGGATCCGGACCCGTGTTCTGACGGTCCCGGTGGGTCCGTAGTAAAATATGGGACCTGGGCGTATACCCGGAATCGAATTCCGAGGTCCCTAGCCCGAGAAATAAATTTTTGATGAAAATTGTAAGACTGAAATTATAATGGTTTTGAGAAAATGGTTAATAGTTGATCTCGTTAGTATCGGGTCCGTATTTTGGTTTCGGAGCCCGGTACATGTCCATTATGATATTTCTACCTTATCTGTGAAGTTTGGTGAGAAACAGGACTGATTTGACGTGATTCGGACCCTTGGTTGAGAAAATAGAAGTTTTGAAACTTTCTTGAAAATTTCATGCAATTTGGTGTTAAATTCATAATTCTAGGTGTTATTTTGGCGATTTGATCGCGCGAGCAAGTTCGTATGATGTTATAAGACTTGTGTGCATGTTTGGTTTGGAGCCCCGAGGGCTCGGGTGAGTTTTGCATAGGCTACGGAGTGATTTGAATTTAAGAAAAATTGCTGGTGTGTTTCAGGTCTGTAAGTCTAGCTCGCAAATGCGAGCATCGTATTTGCGAAGAAGTTTCACATTTGCGATCAATAGGGCTGGTAGGGGACCTTCACAATTGCAAAGCTCAGAATCGCAATTGCGATAAGAACAGGTCGCATTTGCGAACAATTGTTCGCATTTGCGATAGTAGCAGATACTGGACATTTTTCACATTTGCGAAGGGATGTTTGCATTTGCGAGGTTCGCATTTGCGAACCCCTGATAGCAAATGCGATATCTGCAACTGTTCAAAAACGATTTGGGACGGGATTTTTCATTCATTCTCCCATTTTTCAAAACCTAAACCTCAAGAGGCGATTTTCCAAAGACCATTTCATCGCCAAATCATTTGTAAGTGAATCTTAACTCATTTCTTTCAATCTTTTACTTATTTTTAAAAGATTTCATCCTAGAATCTAGGGTTTTTCGTGGTGGAATTGGGGATTTTTTGGGTAGAACTTAGGAATTTCAAAATTTGGGGATTTAGACTCAAATTGAAGTCGGATACCAAAACCAATTGTATATCCGGGCTCGTGGGTGAATGGGTAATCGGGTTTTGGTATGAATTTTGGATTTTGACCAAGTAGGCACGGGGTCGGTTTTTGACTTTTTGGGGAAAATGTTGGGAAACTTATAATTATGCATTGTAATTTATTTCTTTAGCAATAATTGATATTATTAAGTTAATTATGACTAGATATGAGTGGATTGGAGGTGGAATCTAGAGGAAAAGCAGTAATTGAGCTTTGAGTTGGCCATTGGATTGAGGTAAGTGTTATGTCTAACTTTGACTTGAGGGATTTGGAATCCCCGACTTAATTGCTACGTGAAATCCATGTGTGTGGGGTATAGGTGAGGTGAGGAGGACCTATGCACCGCCAAATTATCTGTTTAGCTTGTTCCTTTCCCCGTTCCTAATATATTGTCTTCCTATCTTAACTTCTACATGCTTATTGGTGCTTCCATGTTTAATTGTTTCTTGTTAGATATTGTTTTCTTTATTGAAAGTAGTAATTGTTCCGTAGTCTCATTGTGCTACATTATTGGTTTAAGTTGGTTTATCGCCGTTTCATGGTATATTTGGTTGTTCTCGCTGTGTAGTAGCAATTAAGTGAAGTTTCATAATTGTATAGTCTTCTATTTGCTTTGGTTTGAGGCATAAATATTGTGGAGGGTTTTGAGCTAAACTGTGAAATACTTATTCCAATTGTATGATTGGTACTGATATGGTGGGATCGGGTTGCACGCCGCAACAGGAGGAATAAGGGCGATATATTAAGGAGGAATAAGGGTGAAATGTGATTGTCTGGTGAGATCGGGTTTCACACCGCAACAGGAGTAATAAGGGTGGATTGGTGGGATCGGGTTGCATGCTGCAACAGGAGGAATAAGGGTGATATATTGAGGAGTAATAAGGGTGGATTGGTGGGATCTGGTTGCACGTCGCAATAGGAGTAATAAGGGTGAATGTTCATATTGTTACTGATTATATGGTGGGATCGGGATGCGCGCCGCATCATTTTGTTGTTTATGTATTCTCCTTCTGCTGTGATTTTATTTTGTAGCATTGTAACTCTCTTAAGGACTAGTTATAGCTGAGTACTAGCAAGATTATTGGGTTCCGTATTTATTTTGCTGCAAGTTACTGTTCCATTTCGTTCCGTACTTCCTTTTTGCTTTATTATAAACTGTATGCAGGTTATATTGCAAATGCCCCCCGTAGCCTCGTCACTACCTCGTTGAGGTTAGGCTCGGCACTTACCAGTACATGGGGTCGGTTGTACTGATAATACACTCTGGACTTTCTATGCAGATTTTGGAGCTGGTTGTGGCTGATCGAGAGGTCGGTTGCAGGCATTCATCTACGAGGCCCAAGGTAGTCCTACTGGCGTCCGCAGGCCCTGGCGTCCCCTCCTATGTTTCTATATTCATGTTTTCTTTTCTTTCGAAACAGATATAATTTCTTTTCAGACCAATGTTTGTAGATGTTCATTTTATGTTCGTGGATTGTGACACCAGTTTTTGGGTGGTAACAGTTTCAGTATTGTTAATATTATATAGATAAGTGGTTCATTATGTACTTCCGCATTTATTTCAGTTTGACTTAGCCTTGTTAATTTTAACTATAAAATGTAAAAGAAAAAGGTGAAAAGAACTCTAACGTTGGCTTGCCTAGTGAGTGCGATGTTAGGCGCCATCAGGGTCCCGGCGGTGGGAAATTCGGGTCGTGACAAGTTGGTATTAGAGCACTAGGTTGCCTAGGTCTCACAATTCACGAACAAGCTTAGTAGAGTCTGAGGGATCGGTACGGAGACGTTTGTGCTTATTCCCCTACAGAGTTAGGAACAATTTCACTTTTATTCTTCTCTGTTGTGCGATTTGGTCTCTCAATGCTAGTTGAACTCTCTACTCTTGTTCCTCCATAGATGGCGAAAATACGTACCGCTTCATCAGCTGATCAGCAGCCCGAGCCCCCAGTGGCAGCTCCTACGAGGGGCAAAGGACGAGGCAGAGGCCGTGCTAGAGGCGAGGCAGGGGAAGGGCTTAACCTAGAGCTCGAGCAACAGCAACAGCGGCGGAGCCTCAGGTAGAGTTTGATGAGAAGGCTCCGGCCCAAAACCGTTCTAGTAGGGCCATCTCAGGTTCCATAGGGGTTCATCACTACCCCGATACTTCTGGATGCTTTGGTCCGTCTAGTGAGCCTTATGGAGAGTGTTACTCAGGCCGGTACATTCCCTGTAGCACCAGACGTCTCTCGGGCTGGGCGAGGAGCACAGACTCCCGCTACTCACACTTTGGAGCAGATGGCTCCCTAGTTTCAGACTCCAGCAGCTCAGCTAGTTGGGGTAGTTCCGCCGGGTGTTGTAGCACAGACCATCGATGGATCAGCTATGTCTTCTGAGGCCTTGTGGAGATTGGATAGGTTTACCAAGCTTTTCACCACTACCTATGGCGGTACATCTTTAGAGTATCCACAGGACTATTTGGATAGTTGTCACGAGGTATTACGAAACATGCGGATAGTAGAGACCAATGGTGTCGACTTTGCTACCTTTCGTCTGTCAGGTTCCGCCAAGAAATGATGGATGGATTTTTGTTTGGCAAGACTAGCTGGGTCGCCAGGTCTTACTTGGGACCAGTTCTCTCAGCTATTTCTGGAGAAGTATCTTCCTATCACTCAGAGAGAGGACCATCGGAGGCAGTTCGAGTGCCTTCAGAAGGGTTCTATGACCGTCACTCAGTACGTGACCAGATTTATTGATTTGGCCCGTCATGCTCTTCTTATACTTCCCACCGAGAGAGAAAGGGTGAGGAGGTTTATTGAGGGACTTGCTCAGCCTATTAGAGTGCAGATGGCTAAGGAGACGGGGAGTGAGATTTCTTTCCAGGATGCGGCCAATGTGGCTAGGCGAGTTGAGATGGTTTTAGCTCAGGGGAGTGGTCAGGGGTCTGACAAGAGGCCTCGTCACTCCGGTGGATTCAATGGGGCCTCATCTGGACGTCGGGGTACTTTTGGTAGGGGCCATCCTCCCAGGCCATTTCATTCAGCACTTCAGATATCCAAGGAGCTTCAAGGAGTCGTGGTCCTTATGTACCTCCTTCGGGGCAGCCAGCTTATAGTGCACCGCCAGCTCCTATCAGAGCACCTCCTCTTTAGAGTTATTATCGCGGTCAGCCGGCTCATCAGGATCAGTCTCAATTTTCTCAGCCGCAGTATCAGGATGGATGTTTCGAGTGTAGTGAGTATGGGCATATCTAGAGGACCTGTCCGAGATTGGTGGGTGTTCAGTCATAGCAGCAGGGTTTTCGTGCCATGATCCTGGCACCTCCAGCTCAGCCAGCTAGAGGTAGGGGTCAGGGAGCCAGAAATAGAGGTCAGCCCGCTTGAGGTGGAGGTTAGGCCGTTAGAGGTGGAGGCCAGCCGGCAGGAGGCCGTCCTAGGGATATAGTTCAGAGTGGTGGGGCCCAACCCCGATGTTATGCTTTCCCAGCCAGGCTTGAGGCTGAGGCATCTGATGCCGTTATCACAGGTACTATTTTGGTTTGCAGTAGAGATGCTTCAGTTCTATTTGATCCAGGGTCTACGTACTCCTATGTGTCTTCTCATTTTGCTTCATATTTGGTTCTGCCTCGTGATTCTTTGAGTGCTCCCGTATATATGTCGACACCGGTGGGGGATTCTATTGTTGTAGATCGTGTATATCGCTCGTGTATGATTATTATTGGGGGTCTTAAGACTAGCGTAGATCTCCTACTTCTCGATATGGTTGATTTCGATGTCATTTTGGGGATGGATTGGTTGTCACCTTATCATGCCATATTGGACAGTCACGCCAAGACCGTGACCTTAGCATTGCCGGGGTTGCCTAGATTGGAGTGGAGAGGGACTCCTGGTCACTCTACCAGCAGGGTTATTTCTTATATGAAGGCTCGGCGTATGGTCGGGAAGGGGTGTTTGGCTTATTTAGCTTATGTTCGTGATTCTTGTGCGGAGGTTCCTTCCATGGATTCTGTACCAGTTGTTCGGGAGTTCCAAGAGGTATTTCCTGCAGACCTGCCGGGGATGCCACCCAACAGGGATATTAACTTTCGCATTGATTTGGCTCCGGGCACTCAGCCTATTTCTATTCCGTCGTACCGCATGGCCCCGCTAGAGTTGTAAGAATTGAAGGAGAAGTTGCAAGATTTGCTTGATAAGGGCTTTATTAGACCTAGTGTCTTGCCCTGGGGTGCACCGGTGTTGTTTGTAAAGAAGAAGGATGTGTCGATGAGGATGTGCATAGACGATCGGCAGTTGAACAAAGTCACCATCAAGAACAAGTATCCATTGCCGAGGATTGATGACTTATTTGATCAGCTTCAGGGTGCCAAGGTGTTTTCAAAGATCGATTTGAGGTCTGGCTACCATCAGTTGAGGATTAGGGCATCTGATGTCCCTAAGACAGCTTTTCGGACTTGGTATAAGCGTTATGAGTTTCTAGTGATATCATTTGGGGTGACAAATGCCCAGCAGCATTCATGGATTTGATGAACCGGGTGTTGAAGACCAATCTGGATTCCTTCGTGCTTGTTTTTATTGATGATATCTTGATTTACTCCCGCAGCCGTGAGGAGCATGAGCAGCATCTTCTAGTCGTTCTTAAGATTCTGAGAGACAGCCAGTTATATGCTAAGTTTTTGAAATGTGAGTTTTGGTTGAGTTCAGTTGCTTTCTTGGGTCACGTCGTATCAGCAGAGGGTATTCAGGTGGATCCTAAGAAGATTGAGGCGGTCAAAGACTGTCCTAGACCTACATCAGCCATAGAGATCCGGAGTTTCTTGGGTTTGGCGGGTTATTACCATCGGTTTGTAGAGGGGTTTTCATCTATAGCAGCCCCGATGACCAAGTTGACCCAGAAGGGTGCCCCGTTCATATGGTCGGACGAGTGTGAGGCGAGCTTTCAGAAGCTCGTGACAGCTTTGACTACGGCGCCGGTGTTGGTGTTGCCCGCGGATTCAGGGCCCTATACAATTTATTGAGATGCATCTCGTATTGGACTTGGTGCGGTATTGATGCAGGGTGGCAAGGTTATTGCATATGCTTCGCGGCAGCTGAAGATCCACAAGAAGAATTATCCAGTTCATGACTTGGAGCTAGCAGCCATTGTTCACGCGCTGAAGATTTGGAGGAACTATCTATATGGCGTGTTGTGTGAGGTGTTCACGGATCATAAGAGTTTGTAGTATTTGTTCAAGCAGAAGGAGCTCAATTTGAGGCAGAGAAGGTCGTTGGAGCTATTGAAAGACTATGATATCACCATCTTGTATCATCCCGAGAAGGCCAATGTGGTGGCCAATGCTTTGAGTAGAAAGTCAGCTAGCATGGGTAGCCTTGCATATATTCCGGTTGGGGAGAGACCGCTTGCATTAGATGTTCAGGCTTTGGCCAATTAGTTCGTGAGGTTGGATGTTTCTGAGCCCAGTTGTGTTTTAGCTTGCCCAGTTGCTCGGTCTTCCTTATTGAGTGTATCAGGGATCGGCAGTATGCTAACCCTCATTTGCTTGTCCTTAGGGAAACAGTGCGGCACGGTGATGCCAAGCAGGTTACAGTTGGAGATGATGGAGTTTTGAGGATGTAGGGACGTGTTTGTGTGCCTAATGTGGATGGGCTTCGTGAGTTGATTCTTGAGGAGGCCCATAGTTCCCGGTATTCTATTCATCCGGGCGCCGCCAAGATGTATCAGGACTTGCGGCAGCATTATTGGTGGAGGAGGATGAAGAAGGATATTGTTGCATGTGTATCTCGGTGTTTAAATTGTCAGCAAGTTAAGTACGAGCATCAGAGACCTGGTGGTTTGCTTCAGAAGATTGAGATTCCTGAGTGGAAGTGGGAGCGTATCACTACGGATTTCGTTGTTGGACTCCCACGGACTCAGAGGAAGTTTGATGCGGTATGGTTTATTGTGGATAGACTGACCAAGTCAGCGCATTTCATTCTTGTGGTAGTTTCCTATTCTTCAGAGCGGTTGGCAAAGATTTATATCCGTGAGATCGTTCGTCTTCATGGTGTGCCCGTGTCTATCATTTCTGACCGAGGTACGCAGTTTACCTCGCATTTCTGGAGGGCAGTACAGCGTGAGTTGTGTACGCGGGTCGAGTTAAGCACAGCATTTCATCCTCAAACGGACAGACAGTCTGAGCGTACTATTCAGATCTTGGAGGATATGCTCTGCGCCTGTGTTATCAACTTTGGAGAATCTTGGGATCAGTTCTTGCCGTTAGCGGAGTTTGCCTACAACAACAGTTATGAATCGAGCATCCAGATGGCTTCCTATGAGGCATTATATGGTAGACGTGTCGATCGCCGGTTGGGTGGTTTGAACCAGGGGAGGCTCGGTTATTGGGTACAGATTTAGTGCAGGATGCCTTGGATAAGGTTAAGGTCATTCAGGATAGACTTCGTTCAGCTCAGTCCAAGCAAAAGAGTTACGTCGACCGTAAGGTTCGTGATGTAGCATTCATGGTAGGAGAGAGAGTGTTGCTTTGGGTGTCACCCATGAAGGGTGTGATGCAGTTTGGGAAGAAGGGAAAGTTAAGCCCTAGGTACATCGGGCCTTTTGAGATTCTTGATCGAGTGGGAGAGGTGGCCTACAAACATGTGTTGCCACCGGGCTTATCAGTGGTACATCTAGTGTTTCATGTGACCATGCTTCGGAAGTATCACGGCGATCCATCCCACGTGTTAGATTTCAGCACTATCCAGTTGGACAAGGATTTGACCTACGAGGAGGAGCCGGTAGCTATTCTAGACCGGCAGGTTCGTTAGTTGAGATCGAAGAGTTATCCTTCCATTCGTGTGCAGTGGAGAGGTCAGCCTGTCGAGGCAGCTACCTGGGAGTCCGAGCCCGATATGCGGAGCATATATCCCCATCTTTTCACCGGCTCAGGTACTTTTCTATGTATGTTTGAGGACGAACGATTGTTTTAAAGGTGGAGAATGTAATGACCCAAAAGGTCATCTTTTGTTTTAGAACTCGATTCCGTGTTCCGAGGCCTTAAAACCTTATTTTATCTCTCCTCAATTTGCGTGCGCAGTTTGGGCGTATATCCGAAAAGCTTGTATGTGAAAAATTGAGGAAATAATAATTTTTGGCCTAAAACGCTGATTATTATTGACTTCGGTCAATGTTTTGGGTAAATAGACCCGGACCCATGTTCTGAAGGTCCCGGTGGGTCCATAGTAAAATATGGGACCTGGGCGTATGCTCGGAATCGAATTCCGAGGTCCCTAGCCCGAGAAATAAATTTTTGATGAAAATTGTAAGACTGAAATTATAATGGTTTTGAGAAAATGGTTAATAGTTGATCTCGTTGGTATCGGGCCTGTATTTTGGTTCCGAAGCCCGGTACAGGTCCGTTACGATTTTTATAGCTTATCTGTGAATTTTGGTGAGAAACGGGACTGATTTGACGTGATTCGGACCCTTGGTTGAGAAAATAGAAGTTTTGAAACTTTCTTGAAAATTTCATGCAATTTGGTGTTAAATTCATAGTTCTATGTGTTATTTTGGCGATTTGATCGCGCTAGCAAGTTCGTATGATGTTTTAAGACTTGTGTGCATGTTTGGTTTGGAGCCCTAAGGGCTCGGGTGAGTTTTGGATAGGCTACGGAGTGATTTGAACTTAAGAAAAATTGCTGGTGTGTTTCAGGTCTGCACACATCGCATTTGCGAAGTGTGGCTCGCAAATGCGAGTATCGCATTTGCGATCAGTAGGGCTGGGAAGGAACCTTCGCAATTGCGAAGCTCAAGATCGCAATTGCGATAAGAAGAGGTCGCATTTGTGAACAATTGTTCGCATTTGCGATAGTAGCAGGTACTGGACATTTTTTGCATTTGCGAAGGGATGTTCGCATTTGCGATATCTGCCATTGTTCAAAACCAATTTTGGACGGGAGTTTTCATTCATTCTTCCATTTTTCAAAAACCTAACCCTCAAGAGGCGATTTTCCAAAGACCATTTGTTCCCCAAATCATATGTAAGTGAATCTTAACTCTTTCAATCTTTTACTTATTTTTACAAGATTTCATCCTAGAATCTAGGATTTTTCATGGTGGAATTGGGAATTTTTGAGTAGAACATAGGAATTTCAAAATTTGGGGATTTAGACCTCAAATTGAGGTCGGATTCCGAAATCAATTGTATATCCGGGCTCGTGGGTGAATGGGTAATCGGGTTTTGGTCTGAATTTCGGGTTTTGACCAAGCGGGCCCGGGGTCGGTTTTTGACTTTTTAGGGAAATTATTGGGAAACTTATAATTATGCAATGGAATTGATTTCTTTAGCGATAATTGATGTTATTAAGTTAATTATGACTAGATACAAGTGGATTGGAGGTGGAATCTAGAGGAAAAGCGGTAATTGAGCTTTGAGTTGGCCGTTGGATTGAGGTAAGTGTTGTGTCTAACTTTGACTTGAGGGATTAGGAATCCTCGACTTAATTGCTACGTGAAAATCCATGTGTGTCGCGTATAGGTGAGGTGACGAGTATCTATGTGCCACCAAATTATATGTTTAGCCTGTCCCTTTCCCCGTTCCTAATATATTGTCTTCCTATCTTAACTTCTACATGCTTATTGGTGCTTCCATGTTTAATTGTTTCTTGTTAGATGTTGTTTTCTTTATTTAAGGTAGTAATTGTTCCGTAGTCTCATTATGTTACATTATTGGTTTAAGTTGGTTTATCGACGTTTCATGGTATATTTGGTTGGTCTCGCTGTGTAGTAGCAATTGAGTGAAGTTTCATAATTGTATAGTCTTCTATTTGCTTTGGTTTGTGGCATAAATATTGTGGAGGGTTTTGAGCTAAACTGTGAAATACTTGTTCCTATTGTGTAATTGGTACTGATATGGTGGGATCGGGTTGCACGCCGCAACATGAGGAATAAGGGCGATATATTGAGGAGGAATAAGGGTGAAATGTGATTGTCTGGTGGGATCGGGTTGCACGCCACAATAAGGGTGGATTGGTGGGATCGGGTTGCACGACATAACAGGAGGAATAAGGGTGACATATTGAGGAGTAATAAGGGTGGATTGGTGGGATCGGGTTGCACGCCACAACAGGAGTAATAAGGGTGAATGTTCATATTGTTACTGATAATATGGTGGGATCAGGATGCGCGCCGCGTGATTTTATTCTGTAGCATTGTAACTCTCTTAAGGATTGGTTATAGCTGAGTACTGGCAAGATAATGGGGTTCCGTATTTATTTTGTTGCAAGTTACTGTTCCATTTCGTTCCGTACTTCCTTTTTGCTTTATTCTAAGTTGTATGCAGGTTATATTGCAAATGCTCGTCGTAGCCTCGTCACTACCTCGTCGAGGTTAGGCTCAGCACTTACCAGTACATGGGGTCGGTTGTACTGATACTGCACTCTGCACTATCTGTGCAGATTTTGGAGCTGGTTGTGGCAGATCGAGAGGTCGGTTGCAGGCATTCATCTAAGAGACGCAATGTAGTCCTGCTGGCGCCGCAGGCCCTGGCGGCCCCTCCTATGTTTCTACATTCCTGTTTTCTTTTCTTTCGAAAAGATGTAATTTCTTTTCAGACCAATGTTTGTAGATATTCATAATATGTCCGTGGATTGTGACACCAGTTTCTGGATGGTAACAGTTTCGGTATTGTTAATAGTATATAGATAACCGGTTTATTATGTACTTCTGCATTTATTTCA
Organism: Nicotiana attenuata; assembly: GCF_001879085.1. Lineage (NCBI taxonomy): Eukaryota > Viridiplantae > Streptophyta > Magnoliopsida > Solanales > Solanaceae > Nicotiana > Nicotiana attenuata. The sequence continues at coordinate 70,001,336 of NC_031989.1, read as the reverse complement.
GTTTGACTTAGCCCTGTTAATTTTAACTATAAAATGTAAAGGGAAAAGGTGAAAAGAACTCTAACGTTCACTTGCCTAGCGAGTGCGATGTTAGGCGCCATCACGATCCCGACGGTGGGAAATTCGGGTCGTGATATGTTGATGGAATCCCTCCCAAAAATGCTCTCAAAATTGTCCAAGACCAAGTAGGAAATGAGGAAAATAAAGCTAAGTCCCGCATTAAAAGCTGTTGCACAGGTCAAAGGTGTTGCATTTGCAACACCTTGTTCGCAAATGCGACAAAACAATCACAAATGCGAAGGCTGGCCATCTCTGCCATGGTCGCAAATGCGACCAAAAACTTCCAAATGCGAAGAGGGGCAATTCGCAAAAGCGACTGGATCTTCGCAAATGCGAACTCCTCAGTGCCTTCCCAACTTCGCAAATGCGAATGGTTCTTCGCAAATGTGATCGAAACTTCGCATTTGCGAGACCTGCAACACCAGCCCAGAAACAAGAAAAACTGAAGTCCTTTCACCCCTCCGAACGCGTCTAAAACTCACCCGAGCCCTTGGAGCACCACACCAAACGTCAACACAAGTCTAAAAATATCATACGAACTTGCTCGCGCGATCGAAACACCGAAATAACATCTAAAATCATGAATCAGACGCCAAAACGCATGGATTAACTCATGAAACTTAGAAACGTCTAAAAATACTTCCACGTGTCCGATTCCTATCAAATCAACTCGGAATGACGCCAAATTTTACGTGAAAAAACAACATTGCGGACCTACTCCAACTTCCGGAACAGAATCCGAACCCGATATCAAAAGGTCCATTCCCGATCAAACTTCCCAAAATTCTTCAAATTTCCAACTTTCGCCAAATGACCCGGAAACGACCTACGGACCTCTAAATCCACATCCGGCGCGCTCCTAAGTCCAGAATCACCATACGGATCTATTCCCAAGCTCGTAATCCCAAACGGACGTCTATAACGTACACTTCAACCCAAACTTATGAAATTCACCCAATATGCCAACTTTCAATATTGGGCGTTGGATTGTTCCTAGGTCATCCAAAACCCGATTCGAACATATGCCCAAGTCCGAAATCATTATACGCACTTATTGGAATCGTCAAATCCCGGTTTCAAGATCGTTTACACAAAACGTTGACCGAAGTCAAACTTAGCCTTTTAAGGCAAAACTGAGGAACCAAGTGTTCCGATTTTAATCCGAACCCTTCCAAATCCCAAACTTACCACCCCCAGAAGTCATAAAAACAGTAAGAGCATATACGAGGTTTCTTATTTAGGGAACGGGGTTCTAGAAAGCAAAATGATTGGTCGGGCCGTTACATTATGAGTCAATCTGTGTATTATTTTATGTGCGGTAGAAGATGGAATATCTAATATATGTATTAGTAATAGATGGATAAAATATTAAAATAACAAATTTACCCCTATCATTTTACACATAAAGGCTTCCTTCTCTAGATTGATTTGTATCAAACCCTTTGGAGAACAAGCACGGAGATACTGATGCCCCACTGCTAGGCTCTTCCTCTTCTCAATCTATTAGAGACAAAATTAGTAAATAAGTATTTTACTTTAAAATTTATATAAATATATCAATTTCTAATACAACAAACCAAATATTCAAAAAACAAAAAAACCCTGCGTAACGAATCCATGTAGAACTAATCCCTGCATTACTTATTTCTACATAACTAATACATGTATAACTAATACCTGCATAATTCTAACCGGCAATCAAACGACCCCTTGGTTATCAATCTCAATGGTAATAGCAGTGCATTTAATAAGAGAAATATTTCTATCAGTAGATTAAAATGCAATTTGTGCAAATCGCATGATAGAATTAAAAAGATATCTTAGTTAGCAGAAATGAATATGTTGATCAACTAAATAAAAGGTTGATTGCAAAATTTTATAGTAAAACAAAAAAAAAATTGACTCAGTAGAAAATGATACCAATAATTACTATCAAGAAGAATACTTCAATACTTTAATACCAAATGACCTTCTACCATACATGTTTGTTGTCAAATTTATTATTTCTTACGTAAGTTAGTGTCATCGTATATATAATAGACTAATTTAAATTGATCTTCCATTGTATATAGGTTGATTTTGAAGAAAACAATGTTCGTCATGCTACTGAAAAACTTAGATACGCCGAATAGCTTATGTAATAGCACACATATGGTATATAGAAGTTTTGAGAATAACGTCATACATGCAAAAATTATGATATTGGTCAATGTGCTTCTAAGTATATTCTTATCCCTGAATTTAACTTTCGGCTTTCGAAACTAAGGAATATCCATTTAAATTTGTGTGAAAATAATTTTTAGTATGTTTATGTTTTGCAAATATAATAAATAAAGCACAAGGAAAAACATCCTAAATATTGGACTATATTTACCGCAATATATTTTCTTGCACGAACAACTGCATGTTACACTCTCAAGAGGGATATCAAGATCGATAACAAGAGTTCCGGTTAAGGCAAAAGCAACCAAAGCATTAGGAGAAAACATACACAAAATAACATTGTCCACAAAGAAGTATTGGTTAAGATACCATCACATTAAATACTTTTAAACTATAATACATAATTATCTAACTAACATGACAAATTGATCATTTGTGTAAGTTTTGATGATGTCCTTTTATTTTAAATTCATTTATTATGCTAATGTAATAATATTTTTCGGCATTTAGATGATTGTTGTATTATTATACATAAAATTTCTCTCATTAATTAAATTTTATTGTTCCTTCATATAAATAAATGTTTAAATCATCATGTGTCATTATTAAAGTGCAACGCACGTTGATAGATACTAGTTTTAAAATAATTAATATGAAACCAACTACCAATGTAAGCTATTCTAATTTAATTAAAGCATTTCTTTGTAATATTATGAGTCCACTATTGGGGTCTTCACCCGTTAACAAACTATGTATTTTATTTGTAAAATTATATGGATTTGCCATATATACATATATATTTAGTCCCTATTATGGTTGGAAAAGGCTTACGACGAGTCCTTAAGAGGAGCTGCTACCATATAGAGGCGGATTTAGGATTTAAATTTTATGAGTTCAGATTCGTAATTCTATCACATCTTATCCAATATAATTGGTTCGAAATTTATTATATATACATATTTAATAATTATTGAATAAAAATATAAAGTATGAGCGAAAGCTACGGGTCAAATGAACTCATAGCCTCACACATAATACACCCATGCCCATGAATACTGAGATGATGCATGTTCTAACGTTTCAATTATAAATAAAAGCGTTGGTCAATTCTACCGTAAAGCAACGTTGTAGATGACCAAATAGTAGTACGACGACAAACCGACATGACCAAGATTCATGTGATTATAAACAAGTCGATCCCTTTTGAGACTTTTACATGCTGGTACGACATGATTATGAGTGTATGGTTAGGGAGGTAGTTATCGCAGCTGCTGCCTGGTAGAGTAGAGTAGATTTTTGCTGTTGCTTAGTATGATGGAAGACTCATGGGACAAACCAGTGGTGAGACTTGTTTTACCTCACCGTTTGGAAAAAGATGGATGTTCAAAAGGAGCGGTTTAGTCAGTTAATAAGCTGCTTCATCTAGGTGTGAATAGGACTTACGAAACAACCGAAAGCAAGAGTAGCATAATAAGCTAAGTGATTGACTGCGAGATACTTGGTCATGCAAAGGACAAAACTTTTCGTGTTTAAGGAAGTTTCGTCTCCTTGTTAGAAATTGGTCGGCAGGTTTTGGATAATGATAATAATAATAATAGATTTAACGTCCCGACATAGTCTCTAGCTTTCCATGATTCAACAACGGCTTCTCTAACTTCACTAGATCGGTCATATTATTTTCCAAAATCTGAAGATTTTTTCACTTAGATTGCGTTACGTCACCAGCGTTAAGCTAGAGTCAAGTAGCAGGAGAATTAAGGATATTAGTTATCACAATACGTGTTGCACATCCAAATGTACCTGATATTTATTCAAATCTCTTTTTTAATATATTTTTATTGATGATGAGGTAGTAAGACTTGAACTTGTAAACTCTATCTGTTCCTTTACCATGGCGCTTCATTTAAATAGTGAAATTGTTAAAGAGTGAAATTCATATTTGTTTTGTATTCAAGACCAACTAACATTATTTACTATTAGTACTCTTATTAGTTCTTTTTCTTCTTCGAGCTATATCTATTTTCCAAACTATAGTGAAGATCTCTATTCCTCATTTCCTTTTTTTAATTGACGATGTTGAAGTTGGAGACCAAACAAAACCCTTTCTTGCCACCTTTCGTCTAAAGTGTAGCATTTAAATTTAATCAATTTATTCTAGCTCTTTTGGTTTTTTATTTTATTTGTGAACCCATAAGAATAAATAGAGACAAAGTACTCATATTGTCGGCAAGGTGGGTGCATTATTAAAATATTATTCTAAAGTGTAACATTGTAAATTAAAGTAGTTGGAGTTAACCTCTCCTTTTGTCGTCACAAACTCTTCCTTGCGAAGTTACATTAGTTGACAAAAGCAAGCCTACTTGAACGTTCTCAAAGGTTATCAAACAGCTTTCCAAAGTTTTTTTTGTTTTTTATTTTTTTATTTTTTATAATTGACAGTTCATGTAGGATTCAAGGATCAAAGAAGCTATACACGCTCACTTTACCAAAAGCAAATGATGAAAAGGTAACGGAAAAATTAATATCTAAGAATAATCAAAATTTTCTAGTTTTTTATTTTATTTTTTTTGTTTCTGTTGGATTTTTAAGGTATTTAATTAATATATTAAATACTTAAAAGAGGGTGAATGGGAAATGGAGGGAAATGAAATTTTTGAGTGAAATTTTAAGTTCCCCCTCCCTTGGCAAATGGGCATTGTCCCATATTGGAAGAGGAAGAGGTTTTTTATGGGTATATAAGCAATTGCTCTTCTTCTAGCTCTTAAAGAGTTGAGAAGAAGGCAAGCCTCGCGCCGTCGTCGTCGTCGCTCGCTCGGCTCGGCTTCGGCTTCGGCTTCGGCTTCGGCTTCGGCTAGATTAACTTTTTGGACCAAATTTATTTGTTAATAGTAAAATATACAACACTATTCTGCTCAGAATTTTAACTACAATTTTCTGAGTTTCCTCTCCTTCTTCTGCATACTTTTAGCATCAAAAAAAAAAAGCAAAAAGTAAGTGTGATTTGCTACCGAACTTTGTGTTCGCTGAAACACTGGGGTTTGAAGTACCACTACACCAGTGTGTAATTCGTTCTATCCTGGGAGGAAATAATCCATAACCTGGGGTACTAGGAGGGGATTAAATTCCTTAAGGAAACACTGTGAATTCAGTGGGCTCGAATTGGTTTTATGTCATTTCTGTTTATGTTCATTTCTGTTTATACTCATTTATATTTCCAGAATTATTTTACAAATACAATCTACTAACAATTTTCGGCGAAGGAACTTCGGCTGAACCCCTTCCGACCACCTAGCTCCGCACTTGAATACATGATCAAAAAACAATAGAATTTTCTTTCTCAATATAAATTGAACCAAACTGAGAATATGACTCCAAATTCTATCCTTATTGACAAAATACATTGCTTAGACATAGTATTTTACAAGAGACGAGGAAAACAATGATTTTGTATTAGCTATAAATGCACTATAAATCCTTTTCTTTATCTTGCTTTTCCATCCCTTTCCGCTCGACACAACATAGGTTTGTATTTATCCTTCTTTTTATCTTCTTCTTTGAATTAAAAAAAGGTAGCACAGTACTGCACAAAGTATCCTACATTCACATAGGGTGCGGGGAAGAATAGCACCTCAAAGAGTGTGAAGTAGACAACTTACCCTAATGAAAGCATTAGTGACTGATTCCATAGCTCAAACCTGTTATTTATAAGTCACACGAAAATACCACTCCTATCTTCTTTGGATTAATTTGACTCAAATTAATTAAGTTGTTGGACTTGTGTAGACTTTCTTTGAAATGGTCCCAAAGAAAGCTAATAACATCCACAAATGCCGCCATGACCAATGGCCGTCCATTGTAATGCTATTTGCTGGCAAAGTAGTCGTTGCCACGTTTTGAATATCTTACAGTACGTAATATATTGCTTACCAGAAATAAAGTCCTCATGCCAAACTTAGTTGAAAATAAAATAATTTCAACTAGTAATAAATAAATAATAATAATAATAATATATACTGTCTTTATACCAAAAAGAAGAAACCAAAGAGAACGGATAATAACTTATTCCAAAAATATATCCAGACTGTCAACATTATCGTTTTAGAATCTAACTTGGATGCTAGAATAAGTCATCTAACCAAAAACATTTAACAAAAAAATAATAAAAAATCTCCGCCTCTATTTTAATTTTTTTTTAAATTTCGTGCCTAATTAAATACCACCACATTAGGACATAGAAAGTATGAATTACAAGCTTTCCTGATCCCAACCAAGTAACTTTTTCTTGGTTGAGGTAGTTTAGGTTCTTTTTTCTTCCATTCTTCTTCTCTTTTATGCCAGAAAATGAAAGAGATTAATGGTTTCTTATAATAACATGAATAATTATTAGGTAGAAAAAGTTGTAAGAAGTTAGTGGAGAAGCGTAAAGACCGTTGAGTCACATCTTATTTATATTTTGTGTGGGTGTTAAGGTTCGACATATTTTCTTTGCATTTGTTGACAAATTGTACTTTGAACAAGTGAAAAATAAAATGATAAATATTTTCTTTGCCAAATTCCACTAAATCTGAATTAACTGTCTTAATCGTTAAAACTTTCTGGAATCTTCTTTTCTCTATGTAACACACAAAAGGTTAGAAACTAGGACAGTCAATAAATGATAAATTAAAAACACTACTATAGGTGATTGTATATATTACCTTCCAAGTTTCCAAAAAATATATTTGGTATACTAAATATATTGAAAGGGTGCATTATATTTGAACCAGATTAATTGTTTGAAAAATATACTTAGGTAAGAAATGTATTAAGTAAATACTCCCTCCGGTCCAAAATAAGTAATTTTTTGGATGTTTTCACACATATTAAGAAATTCACCTTTTAGCATTAATTAACAATGGAATTGACCATATTAACCTTTACTATCTCACATAAACACTCCTAACACATATTCCAACACTATTTACTCCAAGGACAATGTAGGAAAAAAATAATTAATTCACTCTTGAAATCTGGAAAAATCACTTATTTTGGACCACAAGAAAAATGCCAAAAAATCACTTATTTTAGACCGGAGGGAGTATGATTTAGTGATAAAAACATATGTGAAGACATGTATCATATATTTATTGAGTTAGTATAAATATTTTTTGCCAAAACCGTATACATTTGAACACAGTTAAGCTGAAACTAGAGTCTCGAAGAGTGTGCATATAGAATTTCTATTTTTAGTATTTTTCCATTTTATTATTTGTAAAATATTAATATAAAATATGTTGCAAATACAAAAAAGGAAAGAAGTGAACACCGCAAAAAGGAGGTTGTCGTTATACCCTGTATGGCCATGAAAGATACTTCATTATTGTCGTGCAAATTATTGTCTGTTCAACATCCCTTTGAAAACAAAGTTGAAATTGATAATTGGTCTGACAAATATTTCAAGTGAAATAAAGTTTTTGTGTAAAGCCCGACTATTTTTAGGATTCTTTTTCTCTTGGGTTAATATGCGTACGATCAAGATCTGATGATAAGGTTGATATCAAAGTCTTAAGTCGGTAAAAATGCTTAAATAAATATTGAAGGATAATTTGAAATCAAGTTATGTGAGTACAACGGCAAAAATAATGAAAGGAAAGTGTTAGAGGCCAAGCATAGAAAATGACTCAGTTTTGCCACGCGACCTGTTTGATTAAGTGTAGATGTCGAAATTGAGATTAAACGGATGAATTGACCTCCATTGAAAGAGGTTGAGCTTGAGCTCTGATGAGAGAAGTTTCTGGACAGAATGAAATTGGGGAAAAAAATCTTAACCTTCTATTCAGCAGAGTTAAGCTTTATACACGTGAGAAGAAAAGAGTAAATTGCTAATTACAAGAATACCCCTGTAACTAACTCAACTAATAACTTCCTAAGTCTAACCACTAACTAACAACAACATGACATAAATAACTATACCACTACAATTGATAATACTCGATTAATCTCAATACCCCCCTCAAGTTGGAGGTGATGAAGTCACAGACAACTTGCTAAGAAGATCATAATGCTTGACCCCTGTAAGTGCTTTTGTCAAGATGTCTGCCAGCTGGTTGTTAGTGGAAATATGATGGAGTGTAATCAAGCCATCTTGCAGCTTGTCTCTTACAAAATGACAATCTACTTCTATATGTTTTGTTCTTTCATGGAACACAGGATTCTTAGCTATGTGCACTGCAACCTAACTATCACAGAAGACTGGGATGGGGGTATCACATAAGACTATTAGTTCTTCCAATAAGCGCTTGACCCACACTAACTCACCAACTACCTTTCTTAAAGACTTGTATTCTGCTTCTGCAGAGGACAATGAGACAGTGGTTTGCTTCTTTGATTTCTCACTGATTGGACTGTTTCCAAGGAGCACAAGATATCCACTCACAGATCTCCTGGAATCAGGGCATGTAGCCCAATCTGAATCACAGTAGGTTGTGACTTCATAAGAAGGATCGTTAGACAAAAAGATCCCTAAAGTAGGATCAGCCTTCAGGTATCTAAGGACATGTATAGCAGCCTTGAGATGAGGTTCTCTTGGTGTTTGCATAAACTGGCTTAAGTGTTGTACACTGATAATAGGCTAAATTGTATAGTTTGGCCTACGTTCGGGCTTTAACTTAAGGATGCTTTATTATTGTAAGTGTACAAATAATGCAAAAATTAGCTCTAATGATGACTTTGGTGTTTCACAGGAGTGCAATAATCAAATGAGGACTTATGATGATGATCCGGGAAAATTTTGGAATTAATGGACGAAAAAAGGAGCAAAGCTCGTGGGCAGTGGAATACCCCACTAGCGCGGGCATTAGCGCGGCCTTAGCGCGCCCGCGCTAGTCCAGCAGTCCAAAACAGAAGGAAACCCAACTAGCGCCAGTAGCACGGCCTTAGCGCGCCCGCGCTAGTCCAGTGGCGGAAACCAAGTATTAAAAAGGGCAATTTCGGAAGTCCAAGCAAATCCACACAAACTATAAAAGGTTTAACAAGTCCAATAGAGAAGGGAGTTCGAGTTTTTGAGAAGAAGCAAGAGAGGCAAGGAGGCAACTTGGAAAACGATTTTATTCTCCCTACTTTATTCTTCTATCCATGACTATGAATTCTTTTGTAGTTTTTATCGTTGTTATGAGTAGCTAAATATTTTAATCTAAGGATTTGGTGAAACCCGTTGGGGATGACTTGGTTGTTATATTAATATAGTTTCGAATTGGTTGTTAATCTCTATTTGTTCATCTACGTTTTGATTGTGGTTAATTGGAAGGGCCCTCAATTATCCGTCCTTATTTAGTATGTATCTGCTTGAGAGAGAGTNTTGTTTTGCTTAATCAATGTACTTGTCTTGTGGGAATGATAGTTGATAACAGAAACGCATGAATTTACATCTTACTTGAATTTAGCATTTGAGATTTCTATTTTGCCGATGTACTTTCACCTTCAAAAACCTTATTAATTTCATACGTTTTACCTTTGACTCTTATCAGAAAACTGAAATGCCAAAAAGTTGTCAATTGAAGAGGAGATTTCGAGGTGCTTGTTTAGTGACACTTAAAATAAGCCAGCATCAGATGAGAAATCCCTCATGACGAGGGTCAATTCTCTGTGCTGTCTTCTTCAGAAGCATCCTACTACAGTTAATAAGAGCGATAACTGTGTCGGTGTTGCGGTTGGAGGAAAGAAAACTGATGGATTGATCAAAATTTCTTTTCCATAGCAACAAGTGGAAAGAAGGTTGAAGATTCTACTGCTGCAGAGGATAAATCAAAGATCCAACTCCATAAATGTCAAGAAAAGAATCAGTAGGCGATTTGTTGCTAAATCTATCAAGAATTGCGTCATTGCCTCATTTTTGTTCAATATCTACGACGATTCTGATTACCAAGCTAGATAGTGTTGGGTTTTGGATGTGTTTAATTAATATATTAAATACTTAAAAGAGGGTGAATGGGAAATGGAGGGAAATGAAATTTTTGAGTGAAATTTTAAGTTCCCCCCTTGGCAAATGGGCATTGTCCCATATTGGAAGAGGAAGAGGTTTTTTATGGGTATATAAGCAATTGCTCTTCTTCTAGCTCTTAAAGAGTTGAGAAGAAGGCAAGCCTCGCTCCGTCGTCGTCGTCGCTCGCTCGGCTCGGCTTCGGCTTCGGCTACGGCTACGGCTACGGCTTCGGCTTCGGCTTCGGATTCGGATTCGGATTCGGATTCGGATTTGGATTTGGATTTGGTCAAATGATCGATTGATTGATTAACTTTTTGGACCAAATTTATTTGTTAATAGTAAAATATTAACAGAAATGTTATTAAATATTTGGTTTAATAACAAAATATTAATATTGAATATTAATATTAAATCCAATCCGTTTTTCTGTTTTGGTAACAGAAAAGTAACTACCCTCTTCAATTTTCCCTCTTTATTTTCCCTCTTTATTATTGAGTAAATGGCCATTTATGTAATGGCATTTATGTTGTGGGCGTTTTGCATAAACAGCCATTCTGAAGAGACCCAACTTTGGCTATAAATACAACACTATTCTGCTCAGAATTTTAACTACAATTTTCTGAGTTTCCTCTCCTTCTTCTGCATACTTTTAGCATCAAAAAAAAAAAAGCAAAAAGTAAGTGTGATTTGCTACCGAACTTTGTGTTCGCTGAAACACTGGGGTTTGAAGTACCACTACACCAGTGTGTAATTCGTTCTATCCTGGGAGGAAATAATCCATAACCTTGGGTACTAGGAGGGGATTAAATTCCTTAAGGAAACACTGTGAATTCAGTGGGCTCGAATTGGTTTATGTCATTTCTGTTTATATTCATTACTGTTTATATTCATTTATATTTCCAGAATTTATTTTACAAATACAGTGTAATAACAGTTTCTCACTAGATTTTTTCCACCCGCTTTGAGACGTTGACTAATTTGAATTTGTACGCCCATTAACGGAGATAGAAACTGATTATACTAAAAACAAATTTATATTCATAATTTAAATTTGAAATCTCTGATTAAACATGGAGAAATTTTATTTTGTCCACCCAAACCCTTGACAATAGCTTTTGATTTACTAATGTTGTTGAATAGGTAGGCAACAATGGATGGAGATGGTACATTCGGGAACATTAGATGATTAGACATCGTTCTATCATGTTTTTTCCTCTGTAATACTCCACAACGACGCCTTAGCTGTCGGCTGGTATTAATGGAATCCACAAGAAAACATATCAAACATGGGTCTAAACTTGCTTATCTCGTAATTATGCTACTTTTTGGTTTTCTATTTGGTGTCTGACTAATTTGAATTCGCGTCGCATAAGGCTCGTTAAAGGAAATCGTTTCTTGTTAGGAATTTTTCATTCTCGGGATTTGAACTCCAAATTTCAGGTTAAGAATGAAACTGTAAAGACTCGACCAGTCGTTTTGAGAATTGGTTTAAGGCCTCGAGCAACTTCGTATTATGTGTTATGAATTGCGTGTATGGTTGTGTTCGGTTTTCGAACGCTTCGGAATCAATTTGGAAGAACAATTCTTATTTTAGAAGCTTAAGTTGGAAAAGTTGACCGAGGTTGACTTTTGGGTAGACGACTCCGGAATGGAGTTTTGATGGTTTCAATAACTCCGTATGGTGATTTTGGTCTTAGGAGCGTGTCCGGATGTTGATTTGGAGGTCTGTAGGTCGTTTCGGCATGATTTGGTGAAAGTTGGGAAAATGGAAGATTTTGTGCAAAGTTTGACCGAGAGTTGACTTTATTGATGTGGGGGTCGATCCCGGTTTCGGAAGTTGTAATAGGTTCGTACTATCATTTATGACTTGTGTGCAAAATTTGAAGTCAATCGGAGTTGGTTTTGTATGAATCGACTGTCATGGCCCAATTCTATTATAGACCGTGATAGCGCCCAACGTCGTTGCTAGGCAAGCCAACAATGAACAATCTCGTGACTTTCCTTTTTAATAGATTTTTCAAGTAATTAGACTTTCCTGAATTTAAAAGATTTAAAATAAATAAAACGAAAGCAGCTGAGTGCAATCATAACAATAGAAATAAACTAAAACCACAAGTCTACTAGTGTGTGTCAAGACCTGGTATCACAAGTGTATGGGCTTCTAGTAGATACAAAAGAATACTACTCTACTGTCTGAAATGAAATAGACAAAAAAATATGCAAAAGCAAGACTACGGCTGTTGTATAACGGGCTCGAAAGGCCAGCTCACCGTGTAGTCTCGTAGGAGTGATCAAGTGTGCGCGCCAGACTGATATGCAGATGCACCTGCCTCAGATCCTGCACGTTAAGTGCATAAGTGTAGCGTGAGTACATAAACGACATGTACCCAGTAAGTATCCAGTCTAACCTTGAAGAAGTAGTAACGAGGGGTCGACTTTGACACTCACTATGGGCTAATAATAAAATGACATAATTACAGCTAAGCATGGATTACATAAATATAGCTGAAAACTCCACAACAGGAAATAATAAACAATCCTCGAGCTAATAGTAAATTCCAAGTTTATTTCCATCACTTAACAATTTATATATCAAGCCAATGAAGTAATATCAATTATGAATAGTTCCAAAGATTCATTATACGCAATTATGCCGAGGTCGTACGGTCCGATCCAGCATAAAGATATTTAAACTATGCACTACCGAGGATCAAATGGCACGAACCATAGATGCATCTATCTGCTACCGAGGCGTTCGGCCCGCTCCACAAGAAGAGAAAATACATTAAAACATTCGATTCAAGTTTTTATTAAGGGGCAATTATTCAAAGAAATACTCCCTCCGTTCCAATTTATGTGAATCTGTTTGACTGGGCACAGAGTTTAAGAAAAAAATGAAGACTTTTAGAATTTGTGGTCCTAAACAAATAAAAAAGAGGCCCTGAGTATTTGTGTGATTATAAAAGCTTCTCATTAAGGGTAGAATTGTAAGTTTAAGCTAAATTGCTACCAAATTTAGAAAGGGGTCATTCTTTTTGGAACGGACCAAGAAGAAAATAGGTTCACATAAACGGAACTGAGGGAGTACCTATTATCATCAACGGTCCACTAAATGAAGTTTATCCTTTTACAATTCATTTGTCAAGTTCCAACATGATTTAAGTAATTAAATTAGCAAGTAGGGTGCAAACATCGCAATTATAACATGATTTGGGTCCTAGACTACCCGGACATAAGCATAATTAGTAGCTACGTACGGACTCTCGTCACCTCGTTCGTACGTAGCCCCCACAAATAGAAGCACATATTAATTCAATTCACCTATGGGGTTAATTCCCTCGTACAAGGTTAGAAAAGAGACGTACCTCGTCTTAAAGCTTACTTTCCGGCCCCAAATTCACTTTAAAGCCTCAACTCGGTGCCGAACAATCCATAACTAGTCAAATGGTTTATAAATAAATCAATACGTGTTCAAAATTTCATATCCCAACTATTAAAAGGATTACCCAACCCCAAATGTAAGATTCCTAAAATTCACTCCCCGCTCCCATGTGCCCGGATTCTGGAAATTTTTGAAGAAAGTTGTTACTCATAACCTCATGAACTCAAATATGTGATTTTTACTAAATTTCGTAAAAAATTTCGTGGTTAAATCCTATTTTTATCAAAACTCTAGGTTTTTACCTAAACTCATTATCTTCACTAATTTACATATTATAATCTACCCATAAACTATGTATTTAACTTGCATTGTGTAGAAATTACTTACCTCAAAGTGCTAGGTGAAATTCCTTCTCTAAGAGCTCCAAGAATTGCCCTAACAATGAAATAAATGAGCTCAAAAGGTCTAAGTCCCGCATTAAATTTGGGGTCTACCTCCAGCAATTCTCGCACCTGCGGTGCATAGGCTGCTTATGCGGCCTGAGCCGCTTCTGCGATGGTTGGCTTCACACATGCGCCTTCGCAGGTGTAGTCTCTGGTCCGCTTCAGCGCTCACTGGCCTCCCCTTGCTGGTCCGCTTCTGCGGCTTATGGCTTGCACCTTCGATCTCGCACCTGAGGCTGGCCAAGCGCAGGTGCGTTTACACCAGCAGCTGAAGGCTTCAGCATTTCTTTAAACCAAGAATTGATCCGAGCCTCGTCCGTTTAACACCAGGGGCCCCGGGGGCCCCGCCCGAAAATACCAATAAGTTTGAAATCATAAAACGGACTCGATCGAACACTCGGAACACCCAAAATAACATCAAAACTAAGAATCACACCCCCAAACCAATTGAATCAAAATATGAACTTTAAGTTCTTCAATTTACTCCAATGCGCCGAAACGTATTTAAACTACTCGGAATGACACCAAATTTTGCGTGCAAGTCTTAAATGACGTTACGGAACTATTCCCTGTCTTGGAATTCCATTTGGACCTCGATAACACCAAAATCTACTCCAAGCCATATTTAAAGAACATCAAAAACCTTCAAAGAACCAACTTTCAATTTAGGCGCCAAAACGCTTCCGGATCATCCAAAACCGATCCGAACATACGGCCAAGTCCGAAATCATCATACGGACCTATTGGAACCATCAAATCCTGATTTTGAGGTCGTTTTCTCAAAACATTAGCCGAAGTCAAACTTAGCCTTTTTAGCCAACCTTAAAGAACGAAGTGTTCCGATTTCAATCCGAACCCTTCCAAATCCCGAACTAACCATCCCCTCAAGTCATAAAATAGTAAAAACACCTACGAGAAGTCTTATTTAGGGAAAGGGGTTCTAGAAAGCAAAACGATCGGTCGGGTCGTTACATCGGCATTAGTTTTGGAATTCGGAAGTTCATAAGTCTATTAGGCTTGAATCGCTACGCGATTCACGATTCTAGTGTTGTTAGAAGCAATTTGAGGCTTTGAGAAAGTCCGTATCATGTTTTGAGACTTGTTAGTATACTTGGTTCGGACCCATGGGGCTCGGATGAGTTTTGGATGGGTTTTTTTAACGTGTTTGGTGTTTTGATATTGTTTTGAGCATAAGCATGCAATGATCCAAAGGTCCATTTTTAGTTCTAGAGATAAAAATTTAATTTCGAGACTTCCGGGAGTTTGATAATAATTTATAGGAGTGATCTGAAATGTTTCGTCTAATTTCATTAAGTCGCAATTAAATTTCTACCTTGAAGCATGAGTTAATAATTTAACGAGCGAAGTTGGTATTACATTGAGCAAATGAAATCTGAATTGAGTTTCCATTGAGCGACTAGGTTCGTATTATTATTTGTGACTCATAGGAACAAGAATCCTCGAATTCCGAGTTGGTATGGTGGAGTTAGAGCCTTATGAGTGAAAAATAAATTGTTGGTGCAAGCAGGTTCTGGTGGCACTTTTAGCGATCAGATTTGGCACTTTTAGTGAGGGGAAATGGGCTTTTAGCGACCAACTTAGTATTTTTATTGGGCAGTTTATATATAAGCCCATTCTAACATTTTTGGAGCTAGGAAACTCGGATTTGGGCGATTTTTTAGAGGATTTTCACCACATGGATTTGGGTAAATATTTTTGACTCGGTTTTAATTATATTACATGATTCCATCTTCATTTTTGGTCTTTAATTTGATGAATCTAAAGTAAAAATTTGGGGGTTTTGTCAAAAATCCGAAAATATGAAATTCATTGATTTAGGAGTCAAATTGGACTGCGATTCGAACACAAATCACGTAATTGAACTCGTAGGATTATGGGTAGTCAAAATCTACCCTTCGTCTCGGATTTGACCGAGCGGTCCCGGGTGTTGACTTTTGAGAAAAATGTAGCAATCGAACCTTTATGTTATGGAATTAATTTCTAATGCATTAATTGATATTATTGAGCCAATTTTGACTAGATTTGGATCGAACGGAGGTAAATTCTAAAAAAATTGCTATTGGTTAAATTGTGGAATGCTAAGTGAGGTAAGTGACTTGTCTAACCTTGTGGGGGGGAATTACCCCTTAGAACTTGTGTTGGTTGTGATAATTGTGAAATGTTAAAGCTGTGTACGCAAGGTGACGAGTGTGTATACGGCTTATATGTGAAAATTTGACCATTTAGACTCTTAGGTTTCTTATGCATATTAAAATGAAGTTGCTTTATCATGTTATATCCTCCATTTAGTAAATTTACCCTCACATGTCTTATTCGAAGTTGATTGGTTCATGTTCTACCTTTCTTGCCAAATATATTCTTATATGTTTTAGCTGGAGTTGTTGTCTCTTCTATTGCATGCTATCTCTTCCATTGTGACATATTGTCTCTCCTATTGTTGAGCTATTCTTATATGATATCGTTGATACACAATACCTCTCTTATTTGTGAGTGATTCTGATTTGAAGCCATTATTTCTTGTTATGTCTCCATTGTGAGCTTGTTCATCCGTTTCTTTGTGTTCTGAAGTCATTGGATTAATTTACTTTTCATACTCTCGTGTTATTATTGTTGTTGATGTTGTACTCAGTGGCTGAGCCAAGGGCTATGCGTGGTTGTGGTATTTTAATTGTTTTGAGGAAAAAGTTGTAGCATATAGGCACATGTGGTAAAAGTCTTTATATTGTGTTGTTATGTTTTGGCACACGTGATATTATTATGATAATTGTCGGGGTATTCGCACGTGAGTTGTCCGTGCTATTGTTATTATAATGTGCGTGCGGTGAGATAAGGCGGGCATTTACTTTATTACTGCGCACGTAGCGAGACAAGGTGGGCTATGTCGGGGATAATTTGTGATGACTTGTGATGGTCTGGGAGTATTGTTGTTGATAATATTTGTGTAATGGTGTGCTACCTTATGTGAGTTATTCAGTGAACATTTTGTGGTGATTGTTCATTATGTGCCATTCATTGTCTCTTCTCATACATATCGACTCGAGTTGTGATAGAACTGTGAGTTATTCATTGTACATTTTGTGGCGATTATTCAATATGTGTCATTTATTGTCTCTACTCTTACATGTTGATTCGAGATGTGATATAACACTTGCACGAGCATACACATAATTAATCATTCATATCAGTTGAGAAGATGAACCCTGATGTCTATTGATCATTTACATACATTCTCGTATACTTGCCTTCTATGTGAGAGTTGTACTATTGGCACATGAGTTGTCCCTACAGTTATGAGTTATTATTATTGCTTATACGTGAGTTGTCCGTGCGGATGTGATTTGTGATTATGAGGTTTGGTACCTCGGGGATATTCTTGAATAAAACTTGTTTGAAAGCGGTTGTTCTTATTGAGTTGTTAATTGCCTTTCCTTTATTTGGTTTCACCAAATTTAAACTGTGTTCAGCTTACTCTACGCCGTGGTACCTGTTTGCTTCCTCGTTCCTAATAGTTGTCTCTAGTTTCCTATTGTGAATATTGTTTTGTTGTTTCTACAATGCTTAGCATCATGATGATATTATTCCATGATAGCTTCACATTCATACTAGTACAGGTTATTAAGTTCAGTATATGTCTTGACTGTCCCTCGTCATTACTCCGCCGATGTTAGTCTTGATATTTACTGGTTACTGCCGTGGTGTACTCATGCTACGCTTTTTATACATTTTTGTACAGATCCAGGTACCTCGGAGTTTGTTGATCATTAGTTAGCTGATCGGGCATTACTGTGGAGACTCAAGGTATACCTGTTGTCGCGTTTGCAGGCCTCGGAGTCACCTTCTGAAATTTTGCCTTATACTATTTAATTCTATTTTGGAATAGTTGTATTAAGAGATTTTCTAGTGAACTCTGTAGAGCTTATGACTTGTACTACTGATTTTAGAATTGTTGGCTTGTTATAGATAAATTTATGTTTCATATTTAATAATTGTCGATTGAGTTTGCCATTAATTCAGTAAGTATTAAGCTTACCTAGTCCCTAAGTAGGCGCTATCACGATATTTTACGGGAGAAATTTTGGGTTGTGACAAAAATGATCCTATTCATCAGTAGCATAATAAAGCATAATAGTTTTACTTTAATTCGGAATTATTATTAGAGTTCATTGGCAAATACTAGTTGGACCTAATGTTCTCGTATGATCACGGTAGTTCGTAAAGCAAATAACTTTTCGGGTGCTTACATATTAATGATCACGGCATTCTATTTTTACTTGATGACGTAAGCACGTGCTTAGCACGGTCCCAACTGCACATTACAATATGAAGCAATTTATTGTTATTTTTCTTAGAGAAAACAAATGTTCACTTAATGACAGCAACCTTTCCCATTATTTCCGTGCAATATCACAAAATTCACTTTTCTGATGCAATCAGATAAATTCCCACAATATCACTGCTAGTTAAATAGTAGAAACACCAGATAAAAATAAGGGAGGGTATTTCTCATAACAAAATCAAAATTCAAATTACAAATTTGCGATTGCTTAAAAGGTACATTAGTAAATCTACTATGGAAACATATAGAAGGCATACATTTGGACACTCCCAACAGTATTCATCTACTGAATTGGACAATAGCAAAGGTATTATTGCAGCACGTGGAAGTTCATCACTCCTTTTAGACTCTTTCTCATCAGAGGATAGTCTTGCGGAAAAAAAAAAAGAGATGTTTGAATTCTACGACAGAAAAATCCCATGATGATTCACGAGTATGAAATCCGATTATTCACTATAACAAGCCTCCGTTTGAGCGCCCTATACAATGCTTTATATTTTCTAGCAAATTCATACAACTTTAGATACATGCTAGAGACCATTGAGCAAACTATGTCTATTTCAGATAGATTACTTTTTTTTGTTTGAAGTGGTACAAAGGTAGATTTCTTTTTATATAATTTTAAAGAAAGAAATAAAAGTTTTTTCTTGTGCTGAACATCTTCTGGTAGAAGGAAATTCATGAAAAAATAACTTATTTCTATCTATAGCTTCAGCTGTAGAAGGGAATTCATATAGTAATTGGATGGAGAAATCTTAAACCGAATAGATTCTCATTCTTACAAATTAATTTGTCATGATAAAGTTGAATCATGATCTTCCTTCAGTATCTTACAAACACTATGTTGATACCACAAAAACTCCACAATAAAATAAAAGGCAACTCTTGCATTTGTTCAGTTTGAACAATATAAATCTTAAGTTTTCGAACTAATAATTGGACCAATATAATTAAAGTAACCTGAAAGCATATGATGTCTCAGGGAGGATAAAACTTATATAAATGGGGTAAAGCTCTAAGTTGGATATGTTTAAGTGCTGAATAGGTTCTTAAAAATTACACAAGGTAAATGAAAAGTATAAGATCAAGTTCAAGAGTGGTAAACTGAAAAGGGCTCCAAAAAAAATGGTTACCCTTAAAACATAAACAAAACTAAAAGTTGTTAAGTGAACTTATTTCACTGCTAAGATTATTCGGTCCTTGTCATTGCCAGTATAGAAATAAATTTTCACCGGAGTTTGCTAGTAATAGAGCTGCCTTGTATACTTATAAAGGAGACAAAGAAATACATCAATATGTCCAAGAAAGAAGTGGAGGTTGCCTTGTTTCTCTTATGCGATTATCCAACTTTTAGTTACGGGAGGTTGTCCTCAAGTAGATTAACAATAGTTGGTATATGATATTGCATTGTAATTTCAAGCTCTTACTTATCTGAAAAACTTGTCTAATTAAATTAATTACCAACTAAAATGAGGCAGAAGCCTAGGAAAATGTGCACACAATCACGATAAGACATAGTATTATAGGATATACTGAGAATAAAAAGTGGTACTTTATAACCACTTTGAAGATGGAAAGATGAGTCTCTGATGACATTAAAAAGACGATGAAATACCACTTGAATCATTAACAATAGAATATTCAAATAGAGGACGTTCTAGATGCCTCACATATAATTAATTTCATCCCAGAATTGATTCTTTGACCTTAATAATGCTTGAGGTGAAAGAGCTATTATGGTTCACAAATTTTTCATAAAGAAGTTTTGTTTATTGGTTATTTAAATCTAACACCAGATAGAGATAATGAAAAGCAGAGGATTCCTCATTCAAAGCTTACACGACAAAGCAAACATAAATGACATCACTTATATAATGGTATTTCTAATGCGAAGAGCATAAATCGCTTAACAACCACAAAGAGCACCTCATTGACACGTAACAACCATAAATCGCCCTCTTAGGCGTGAAGTATTCTCCTTGGAAATATAACCTCCGAGGGCGATGCCCCCCAGTATTTCGAGGTTGATTGAAAAGAAGTCTTGGATACTGTTAAGTTCTCCTTAGGTAGCACATAATTGTTGCCTCATTAAAAACCTTGCCGATAAAACCCATTTGGGACAAAATCCGATCTAAGGGAAAAAGAGTGCAACGCATGCTTTAAAGCCTAAGGCATTCGTGTAAGAAGGGTGTCTTCGAGATCGCGTGCCTTCGATAGCTTCGATCGAAAATCTGTGACAAGTTAGTTTTAAACTCAAATGTACAAAAGGATAAAGTCATACCTTAGCAGTAGTATCGTTTGAGCAATGATATGTT
This sequence comes from Nicotiana attenuata, assembly GCF_001879085.1. NCBI lineage: Eukaryota > Viridiplantae > Streptophyta > Magnoliopsida > Solanales > Solanaceae > Nicotiana > Nicotiana attenuata. The sequence continues at coordinate 69,980,656 of NC_031989.1, read as the reverse complement.
CCAATTGTTTGGCAGTTGTTCACCTTCCATCGTGCTAATTTTGTAAGATCCTTTACCGACAACTCCGAGGACTCGGTATGGTCCTTCCCTATTCGGGCCTAGTTTCCCTTCATTAGGATCTCGAGTATTGAGGGTGACCATTTGTAGAACTAAGTCCCTGATTCCAAAGTGTCGAAGGTTGGTCCTTCTATTATAGTATCTTTCGATCCTTTGCTTTTGCGCGGCCATCCGAACAAGCGTTGCCTCTCGCTTTTTATCTAGTAACTCGAGGCTAGCATTTATGGCCTCGTGATTTGACTCCTCCGATGCATGTCGAAACCTGGCGCTGGGTTCTTCGACCTCGACGGGGATGAGGGCCTCAGAGCCATAAACTAAAGAGAATGGAGTAGCCCCCGTACTGGTCTTTGATGTTGTACGATATGCCCAAAGGACCTCGGGTAAGATTTCTCCCCATTTCCCTTTTGCATCGTCCAGTCTTTTCTTCCAGTTTTGGATGATAGTTTTATTTGTTGACTCGGCCTGTCTGTTTCCGGTTGGGTGGTACGGTGTCGATAAAATCCTCTTTATTTTATGTGCTTTGAGGAACTCTGTTACCTTGCTGCCGATGAATTTCTTTCCATTGTCACACACGATCTACGTATCTCGAACCGGCATATGATGTGATCCCAAATGAAGTCGATAACTTCTTTTTCTCTGACCTTCTCGAAGGCCTGTGCTTTCACCCACTTAGAAAAATAATCCGCCATAAACAGAATAAATTTAGCCTTACCTGGGCCGTTGGTAGAGGGCCGACTATATCCATTCCCCATTTTATTAAAGGCCATGGGGATAGGACCGAATGGAGTTGTTCTCCAGGCTGATGGATCACCGGTGCGAATCATTGACACTTATCACATTTTCTGACAAATTCCTTAGTATCTTTTTCCATGCTATCCCAGTAGTAACCTGCTCTGATAACTTTGCGAACCAAAGACTCGGCGCGGAGTGATTCCCACAAGTTCCTTTGTGGATTTCTCGAAGGACATAATCGGTGTCTCCTGGCTCCAAACATACCGCCAATGGCCCATCGAATGTTCTCCTATACAATGTTCCATCTTCATCCAATGCAAACCTAACAATTGGCTCGTAGGGCCCTCGATTCTTTGTGGTCCGATGGGAGTTTTCCATTCTTCAAATAGTCAATATACTTATTCCTCCAGTCTCGCGTTAGACTTGTTGAATTTATCTCGGCATGACCATCTTCAACCACACACCTTGATAATTGGACAACAGCCCCCGGGACGATGTCATCTTCTTCGACCAAGGAGCCTAGATTGGCAAGCACATCGGCCTCGCTGTTTTGCTCTCAAGGCACATGGTCCAGAGTCCACTCCTTGAAGTGGTGCAAAGTTACCTGTATTTTATCCAAGTACCGTTGCATTATATCTTCTCGAACCTCGAAGCTTTTGTTTACTTAGTTTACAACCAATAGAGAATCGCACTTGGCCTCGATGATTTACGTTCCCAAGCTTTTAGCTAGCTCAAGACCTGCAATCATGGCCTCATACTCGGCCCCATTGTTAGTTAATCTTGGAGTTTTGATAGATTTCCTTATAGTATCACCTGTGGGTGGCTTCAAGACAATGCCGAGCCCGGACCCCTTCACATTCGAGGCACCGTCCGTGAAGAGGGTCCATAACCCCGATGTTGTACCCGAGCTTAACAGGAGTTCTTTCTCCACTTCAGTTACGAGGGTCGGCGTAAAATCGTCCACGAAGTCAGCTAGGATTTGAGACATGATGGCCGTTCGGGGTTGATATTCGATATCGTACCCGCTAAGCTCGACGGCCCATTTGGCCAATTGGCCCAATAGCTCAGGCTTATGCAAAACATTTCGAAGAGGGTAAGTGGTTAATACACATATAGGATGACATTGAAAATATGGTTTTAACTTTCAAGATGTGCTTATCAATGCAAGTGCTAATTTTTCTAAGTGAAGGTACCTAGTTTCAGCATCTCCCAGAGTTCGGCTTACGTAATAAACAGGAAATTGCGTACCTTATTCTTATCAAACTAGTACCCCACTTACCGCTATCTCGGACACTACCAAGTATAGATAAAGCCTTTTGTGTACCTTCGGGGTGTGAATCAAAGGCGGGCTCGACAGATATCGCTTTAATTCTTCTAAGGCTTGCTGACATTCCGGGGTCCACGCAAAATCTTTTTTCTTTTTGAGCAAAGAAAGAAATGGTGACTCCGATCCGACGACCCCAAAATGAATCGACCCAAGGCAGTTATTCGCCCCGTTAGTCTTTGCACGGCCTTCACACTATCCACAATCGTGATATCCTCGATAGCCTTGATCTTATCGGGGTTGATTTTGATACCCCGATTTGACACCATGAAGCCGAGGAACTTAGAGCCAACCCCAAAGGCACATTTCTCCGGGTTAAGCTTCATGTTGTATCTCCTCATGATTGCAAATGTTTCTTGAAAATGAACTAAATGGTCCTTTGCGCGTAGGGACTTAACCAACATATCATCAATATAGACTTCCATTATTTTACCTATTTGTTCTTCGACCATTTTGTTAACTAGGCCATGGTATATAGCTCCTGCATTTTTTAGCCCGAAGGGCATTACGTTGTAACAATAAGTTCCAAATTTAGTAATAAACGAAGTCTTTTCCTAGTCCTCCGGGTTCATCTGAATTCGATTGTACCCGGAGTAGGCATCGAGAAAAGTTAGGGTCTCATGGTCAGTTGTGGCGTTGATCATTCGATCGATGTTTGGCAATGGGAAAGAATCTTTCGGACACGCCTTGTGTAGGTCCTTATAGTCCATACACATTCTAAGCTTGTTTCTTTTTTTAGGAACTACAACTACGTTGGCTAACCGTTCGGGGTAGTTTACCTCCTGAATGGATCCTATTTTAAGAAGTTTGGTTACCTCGTCTTTTATAAAGGCATGTATTACCTCGGACTGAGGCCTCCTCTTCTGCTTCATCGGTTTGAACCTAGGATCTGTGCTTAGCGGATGCGTGGTGATTTCCGGTGGGATCCCTGTCATATCTAAGCGGGACCAAGAAAAGCAATCCATATTATCAATGAGAAATTGAATGAGTTTTTTCCTAAGTTCGGGGGTCAAACCCATTCCCAGGTATACCTTTCTCTCGGGCAAATATTCGATAAGTATGATATGCTCCAGTTCCCCGACAGTTGACTTGGTTGCATCGGACTCTTCGGGAACGACGAAGGTTCGAGGAGTAAGGAAGTCCTCTTTTTCGTCCTCGGTTACCTGTTGTTCCAACTCCGTCGAGGCTAGGGGCTGTGATTGCTATTTAGCCGCCTGCTTTCCTTTGGTGCTCGATTTCTCCAAGGTCAATGGCTCTGGTATCGGCACCACTTCCTTGATTGCAAACATCTCTTTTGCCACATGTTGCTCTCCATAGACTAGCACTCCTTCCTCCATTGGGAATTTCATCATTTGGTGGAGAGTTAAAGGCACTGCCCTCATGTTGTGTATCCATGGTCTCCCGAGGAGCGCATTATACCTCATGTCGCCTTCGATGACATGGAATCTAGTATTTTGTATAGTCTCGGCTACATTTACTGGCAGGACAATCTCTCCCTTTGTTGTTTCGCTTGCCATGTTGAAGCCCTTCAGAACCCGGGATGCAGGTACAATCTGATCTTCTAGGTTGAGTTATTCCACGACCCTCGATCTGATTATGTTTGCCGAGCTACCTAGATCCACTAAAACACGTTTAACTTGAATTTTATTCAAAAGGATAGAGATTACCAGGGCGTCGTTGTGACGCTGAAATATGCCTTCTGCTTTCTCGTCACAAAATGACAAGACGTCCTCCGGCACATAGCTTCGAGTCCTCTGGTGATTGATACTTTGGTGCATTTGAACACAGGTCGTTGAGGGGTATCGACTCCGCCAATGATCATGTGGATTACATTTTCTGGTTCTTCTTGTTCATTTTTCCTTGCATCTCTCTCCCTAAAGTGATTCTTAGCCCGATCACTTAGGAATTCTCGGAGATGGCCCTCATTGAACAAATGAGCTACTTCTTCCCTTAGCTGTCTGCAATCTTCAGTTCAATGACCATGTGTGCCATGATACTTGCACATCAAGTTCGGGTTTCTTTGAGAAGGATCGGTCTATATTGGTCTGGGCCACTTGGTGTCTTTGATTCTCCCAATAGCTGAGACAATCCCCGATGCATCTATGCTGAAGTTGTACTCTGATAATCGGGGAGCCTCTGCGGGGTCGGTATGTTTATTGAACCCGCTCTTAGTCATGAGTCCCCGAGAGCTTTGACATCGATCATTTCTGCAATCATTCTGAGGAGTGTTACGGCTCGGGCCGCTGTTTCTTCGATCGGCATATGGCTGATACCTTTCTTTATTGAATCTCGAATCCTGATTTGTACCCATCGGGGGCTTGGCCGCCAACCTGTTAGGGTGAACTAAATCCGAGGGGGTCCCAACTGATCGTCCTCAACCCTGATTTTTTATTGGTAACGGTTGTGCACATCTTACCATGTCACAGCTGGATACTCGATCAAGTTCTATTTTAATTGCCGAGACGCGATCGAGCTCCTTTCATTCAACCCCTGCATGAAAGCTTGTACTGCCCAGTCATTGGAGACCGGTGGTAATGCCATTCTTTCCATCTGAAACTTGGACACGAACTCCCTTAACATCTTGTCGTTCCTTTATTTTATTTTGAAGACATCCGATTTTCTTGTGGCCACCTTTATGGCCCCGACGTGTGCTTTCACAAAGGCATTTGCTAACATAGCAAACGAGTCAATAGAGTTAGGAGCTAAGTTGTGATACCAAATCATAGCTCCTTTCGACAACGTTTCTCCAAACTGTTTTAACAAGACTGATTCGACCTCATCGTCATTCAAATCATATCCTTTGATTCCGCAAGTGTATGAAGTGGTATGCTCGTTGGGGTCGGTTGTTCCATTATATTTGGGTATATCGGGAAGGCAAAAATTTTTGGGAATGGGCATCGGAGCCGCACTCTGAGGGAATGGTTTTTGTATAAATTTTTTGGCATCTAATCCTTTCAAAACTGGAGGTTCCCCCGGTATCTGGTCTACACGGGAGTTATAAGTTTCCACCATCTTATCATTGTCTTCAATTTTCTTTTCTCCAGACTCGATCCTCTTAGTGAGATCCTCGAGCATCTTCATAATCGTGGGGTCAGTCCCCGAGCCGTTATCATTTGACCTTTCTGGCGTCGGCTCAGCACGTTGATTGTTTTCATGTTCAGCTATGCTCGGAGTTTTTTTTTGACTTTGAAGTTGAGCGATGGCGATTTGCTGAGTCTGTAGCATCTCGAATATCACTTGGAGGCTGACTCCCCCATCTCCGACTCCTGGTGTTCCTTGGTCTCCTGGTCGGGCTTCTCTGTGTGCATTCCTTGCGGGGTCTATGCCTGAATCCACGTTTAGAGCATTATGTGAGTTGATATCAACTGGCTCCATATTTGGCACTTCCTTAGGGTTTATTGGTAGTACGCTGACCCCTATACTGTTGTTTTCCCCAAGACCTTTATTGTCATGAACAGGTGCGTTTTGTGTGCTAGACATGGTTAAGCCTAAGAATCAAAAAATCTTGACAACAAAAAGTGTAAAGACAACGTGTAACGAGAATCAGTAAAGAAATAATCACTATTATCTTTAGCCTCACGGGGGCGCCAAACTGTTTACCTTGAAAATATGAGTAACAATTATATTTGATTTGTGATTTTAAAGATATGTGATTTAGTTCAATATCAATTAATAATCAAGAAGTATGAAGTAGAAATGAAAGAGACAAATAAATCAAACCAATGTTACTCAGCAGCAGTGACCTCGAGGTAGGCTTGGAATAATAAGAACAATTAAGTAATAAAAGCAAAGTAAGAACAATAGAGCTAAAGGACAATGCTGATGAACAGTAGGCGAAAAAGGTAGAGAGTATATTCTTTGCTCAGTGATAAGATGATCTTACAAATGATTGGGGTTCCCTTTATATAATAGGGGAACCCCCAAATAAGGAATATTTCTATTTACAGTAGGGAATATTCTTGATACAGCTGTCTAACCGCCTAGTACGGAATCGTACAATCTTATTTCAGAATTTGCGCCATGACTTTGGGGACGTGGCAGGAATTTAGCTCGTTCTGGTACAAATCCATAACGGTACTATTTCGGGGGTCGAACACACTTAGCCCCAGTATTCCTCGCACTCCTATCTCCGAGCATCACACTCTGTCTTCGAGCTCAAGTCTGGTCAACCGGTCTCGAACTCGACCTCGCCCGGACTCGGGCCTATAAATCGGAGGCATACGATTTTGACCATATACACCATCTAAACATGTGTTTCGAAGTTACTAAAATCCAAATTATTTCAAATATTAGAATTGAACATTCACAATTGGGATACATGAAAAAGAAAAGGCAAATGAACGTTAAATCATCTCAAAAATGTAGTTTGCCATTTACTTAATGTTTACTCCTAAATTAACTAAGTTTAAAACAAAAATCGGCGTGTGATAAGTTTTACAATCATACCCCAATATGAGGATACATAGTATTATTAGAGTAAATCACCTTGTAAATAATCACAGTTGACAATTTACATGATTGCGTATCACAATACAACTAAAAAGAAATTGAAAAAGGATTAGGACTTTTTTCAATTATAGACCGCGCCAGAAACTATTACATTCGGTGAAATAGTGTATGAAATTTGTAATATATATATATATATATATGTTTTTATTTTGAGAGCGGCTATAGAGTGTCATTTTTCCAAAAAATTATGTAACAAAAGGAGAAAAGTAACCCGAAGAGAGTTAAAAAGAAGAAAAAATGTGAAAACTTCACATAAAACATACTTTAATAGCATTACAATTACTTAGCTATTAGTATTATAATAATTCTCAAACTTGAGCAGCATCTTGCCAAGGTTAATGCACTAAAAATGAAAAGTTACATTAGAAATGCCATTGGCCTCTTCAATCCAAGATAGATTGAGGGTCAATTTTCCATCTTCAGAAGACCATTCAAACTCAATTTCAGCACCATTCAAGTAACACTTGATAGGTGATACACTTGAGTAAGCCAAGAAATTCCCACCACCTTTAACTTCAACTTTTGCACTTGCATTAGCACCAATACAAGTAGCCTCCTCGTATTGCAATCCTTGTATTGTTCCTCCACTGTTGAACATATTGGTGAGTCCAATTGGAGCAAATTTAGCAATGGAACTGAGTTGTTTGATAGGTACAAAACTAAATATTTCAAAAGAAGATGGTTTTATGGCCATTGGAATTGTGTCTGAGAATGGCTTTGTCAAGAATAATTTCTCAGCTTGGTTAAGATACACAGCATATTCCTCTGCTTTGCCCATTTCAGATGCTTCTTTCAGTTGGTCCCATTCAATGTCATTCACATGGACTGACCCTGTCATTGGCTTGTAGCACCGCGAGTATCCCTTGATTCTTCTCTCCTTTGGATCCCACCCTGCTCCTTGGCAATTGAATGCACCAATGACACCTCCACACTATGGCCAAGAAGAAAACAACGCGTAAATAGGCAGGTTAGATAGGTCAAAATTCCAAATTTTATTTTATATGTTTGAGTTGCATTTTGACCCACGTAATTAGATTATATGATGGGTTTTGAATCAATAGTTTGATGGATCATTTCAAGTTCAACTTGTTGAATCAAGTCAACAAACAGATTATAACCAACCCATTTAAACTTAGTGGATTAGTAAAAGTGAGATGAATTTGCTACCTCTACTTGAAAATGATCATACAAATTGGCATGCTAAATCTAATTCACATTTTTAATTAAAATTGTTTGTTTGCATACCTTGTTGAAGTTCCAAATCTTGAGTATGGTTTTGCCATCAAATAGTGGATTCTTGAAGATGCAGTCTCTAGTTGGAAGTGCAAAATATTGGCACTTTGGAATTGTACCATCAGGGAAAACTAGCTTCTTTAAAAGATCAAAATCATGGCCACCTAAGGAATCACTCACATAAACAGGTCCCCCACATATAGCCCTGGATCCAGCATGGAATTTGGCACAAACATGATCAGATTGAAACATGTCCCAATCTGGTTGTATTATCTGACCCATCCACATGCTGTTATAAGCACAATGAATCATATGTACCCCCTGTAACCAGTATACTCCATTGGGATCACCATTTGGATCTTGGAACCAAAAATCATCCCCTGTAATAATTTTTTTATCAACCACCACAAGTATTAGCTTACATGTGTTCTGTTATATTTACACTATGAAAAGGATAGTAAAAAAATCTTACCAACTCTTCCCATTGAGATTTGCTTTGTTCCTAGGAAGAAAAAGTCATTACATTGTTGCATGCTGGATACGAGTCCTGTACCTTTGAAATTCTTTGCTAGGGATTTTGACAGCCCATTGTAATATTTCTTTGCGAGCTCAACTCGACCACCATACTCCTCACTGATATATTCAAGTGTCTGCATGAAAAATTACCAATTAAAAATTGCTTGTAAAATAAAATGAAGGCAATAAACCACTTGCTAAAACTAAATTGTAAGTGCAGAATATTGGGAGAACCTACATGAATAACATCGACTTTAACGCCTGTAATTCCCACATTAGAAAGGTAAGAATGCATTGAATCATAAAAATCATCAGCTTGATCAGGATGAACAAGTCCAATGCCATCTTCCACTATTTTGACCACTGCAAGGTCATCCATCGTCCCTTCAAGCCCCGGAGAAAGTTTACAAGGGATTATCTTGGAATTAAGGTGGGCAGTTCCAGGCCTTACACCACCCCAAGCACCACACAACGCGTGCCACACGTAAATATCATCTAGGCCTTTGAAATGTGTTCTCAAATCCTTAGTAAACGCTTTCATCCCTGTGTCCTCTGGCTTACTAAAGCCTTGGTTGTTAAATCGCAATTCATCACCATCTTGCTCGCGTACAATTAATAACTGGTCCCCACCAAACATGTCATACAGTTCTTTCTTCATTTTCTCAATCATTGTATCCAACTCTGACATGTCAGTAACAGCCACCTTGTCACGTGCCTTCTCAGCATGCTCAATCTCAATTGCCTTACAAATTAACATCTTTGGTTTCTTGTGGTCAAAAAGTGGAGGATTAGGCCCCAACAAAGATCCAGCCTTGTACTTTCTGAATTTTTCACCTTCATCTAACCTGTGGAGCCTAGCAGTCATTTGGGTCCCACCAAGAACCAAATTTTTTGCATCTTCCTGTGAATCTTGATCATCAAAATTGATACTTTGCCAACCATCATCAATAATAAGAAAGCTAGGAGAAATTCCAGCTTGGGAAAATTCATTCACTCCATGCCAAACCCCTGCTGGTTCTACAGTTAAATAAAAAGCATCCCAAGTGCACCAACCAAATTTATTAACAATTGGTGGGAGTGATTTCTCTTCTAAGAGCTTAAATGTATTTAAATAAACTCTAAGTGCAGTATAAGCCTCTTTCATCAAGTTGTAAGGATTATCAGATACATGAATATACGCGATCGCGCCAAAGGATGATTCTTTTACTTGGCTAGAACCACTTTCAGCACAAATATGGACATGACCGTTTGTGCCAGGGTGAAGTGCAGACCTGAATTTCCCTTCAATTATTGGTATAATAATGACGTAGGATTTAATCTCAGGGACATCTAATAGGAGCCATTGGGTTTCCATTTGTAAATCTGAACCAGAATTTCCCACCCACTGTGTTGACCACCAGGTCTTGAACCTGAAAATGCTGAGGAAATTTCTGTCACTGAATTTTCCCAATGAATTCATCAAACGGTGAGATGGCTCCTCTTTTCTGAATCCTAAGAAACCGCCATTGAAAGATGTTGAATGCGCACGATGGAACAGGGGAAGTGGAGCATCGGATGTTCGGCAAACTGAAGAGAAGGTAGAAAAACTGACGTTGTTGGGAACTTCAAAGAGTAATGGAACGTTTTTGGCCAAGAGTTTGCCATCAGATAATTCAAAATAGCTATGGGTTTTCATGAGGACGTTGAAAATTGAATGAATTGGATCATTTGGGGGTGCCATGACAGGGGAAATAAAACAGAGGGCAGAAATGAGAAGAGAAGTTGCGCCAGTTGGTTCAAAAAAGAAGCTTTTTCTATTGCTAGCTTTTAGAATGAAGAAGAGAGAACAAACTATAACGCACGTACAGCAAAGGAATCAGAATTAAGGGACAAATTCTTCTATGGTTTCTGTTAAAAAAAAAAAAAAAAAGTGTAAGAAGCTAAAGAGTAGCTCAGAGTTGTTTGTGTCTAAAGAAAAGAAAGAAGGTGAATGAATGTATATCAAGAGTTGAGAGTTGAATGCATAGGAAGCAGAGAGCGAAGATATATATAGAGGGAAGTTCATGTGTGTTGAGCAATGGGACCTTACCTGGAATTGCTCCGCAATTAATGTGTCCTTATTTACTTCAAATAAAAGTTCAACTTTTTTCTTATGTCCATAAGCAGAGAGGATGTAAATATCTTGAAGAATTTCAAATTTGTTTTTAATATAAAACGGGGGACTAACCATTTTAAATTCAGGCTGGACACAATTTTAATCTAGAACTACAATAGAAGATAAGACATGGAAAATAATGTAGGAAATAAGACTATTGTCTATTGATTTGGAACATTAAGAGTATATTTTAAAAACGAAAGTGCTCCAGTAGACGGCATTAAATTATTTAACTGAAGTAATGAAAACTACAATAAAATATTGGAAGGTGGATAAATGTTAAGACATTTAAAAAAGAGAAGGTTTTGTTTAGTAAATAAACAAGAGACGGTTGAGAAATGAGGATACTGGAAGGTTCACGGCGACCTACTTTTTTCTTTTTTTGGTAATAAACTTTACTAATAATAAAGTTGAGCATTTAATCAACTTTGACTTTACTCTAAAACAGTTCGGAACTAATTAATACGTAATAAAATAGAGAAATTAAAGAAATAATTAACATGTAATAAAGTAGCGAATATTAAACAATTACTAACTAGAACTCTTTATTCTCTTGTGTTTCTTTTCTCTTTTTCTTCCATATCAGCCGGAAAAGTATTGCTTGCTCAATTTAAAGAGCGCAATTTGCATTATTCAAATGCTGCAGCTCCTTAAACTTCTTTAAAATTCGATATGTTAGCTATATATGCTTACTATTGACAAATGACAGCTATATATGCTTACTATTGACTTGGGAGATATCGTTTTAAAATTAGTGCTGGTAAAGTGAGAAAGTTCTTGAATCTTTGAAAGATTCTAGGGGGCCTTTATATTTCCATGTACCCCATTAATTAACAAAGCACTAGGTATCCCGTTATATACTAAAAGAAAGATACTTCTTTCGTTTTAAATTGTTTGAATCGTTTCAAAGTATGAGAGTTAAACAAACTACTTCATCCGTCTCAAATTATCTGTCGTATTGCTTTTTTACATGTCTCTTAAGAATTATTAATTAGAAGGAATTTTAGACTATTTTATTAAAAATATTTTTTTTTAAACATGGTCAAGAAATTATTCGTTTTGAAATAGAGAGTATATTTATCTAGTGATATATTAGCTTAAATAGATTACATTCTGAAATGTTGCAGCTTGCAAACTGGGGAGAAAGCTACGACTAAATTTCCTAAATTTGTTTGTTTTAAAATTTTAATCATACTGTCATCTCCTAGAAATTCTTTCGTGCAATCGAATTTCTTTTTACAATAGTAACAGGATAACAAGGAAGTCACCTGCATGGGTGGCTCGACTATAAAGCAATCCCTTTGGGCCCCAACTTTTTGGAGGCCCCATTTTTTCTTAAAGATGTATTATATATGTATTATTAAAAAATATGTGTACATTTAAATTTAAAAAGAACTTTTAAAGCGAAAGTACAATAAGTTTAATGTGAGGATCATTGTAATAATTAGAGAATGGAATATTTTTTAATGAATCGTTTCCTTACATGGGTATGTAAGATAATTAATTCGTAGTCATAGCAGAGATTAAGACGCAATTACACAATCAATCTAGAGTTAGAGTCTAAGGAAGCGTACCGTTAAACTCCATGGTTCAGCAGCGACAGCAAACGGCGATCAAGCCTGAGACCAACTTCCACGATCCACTAGCTACGCGCTCTCACAGCCCGGAGAACTTGACTGAGAGGCAGAATACGCTAGGGTTTTCTAATGGGATTTTTATCTAGAATACGCTAGGGTTTTCTAATGGGATTTTTATCTAGTTATACTATATTAAAAACTTATTTACCTATGTTCTCTATGTTTTGTAATTTTTAATAAATTTCTAGGTTTTTCTTGCAAATTGTATATATTACTCCTTAAAAGGCTCTCACCCCATTATTAGTGTCTTCAATTAAGGGATTCAATTACATCCTTTCCTTTTTTCCTCTTTTCTCTTCTCTCTCCTTTTTCTTACATCTCCCTTAATCTACACCAAGAATCTTCTCTCTTCCCAGCATTGCCGATAGGTTTATATTATTAAAAAATATTCAGAAATTGTATGATAAATGTATCATAATTGTATTAGATACATCAATGCCTAATACATAATTGTATCATACTTGTATTACAATTGTATCTAACTTGTATCTAGTACATTAATACCTACAATAATACCTGATACAATACTAATAAATTAATATACAATTATCATACTTGTGATACAAACTGTGAAATTCGTCACGAACTCACAACNTTTGTAAGACAATTCCTGCAACCATTATGATACATATCCCATTATCGATACATTAATTTTTAAAATTTGTGATACAATTATGATCTTCATCTTCTTCAAGTTTCAATCACAACTCTACACTAAAAATCTAATATAATCGTATTAAAATTGTATTAGTATTATATCGAGTATTCTTTTGGGTATTGATGGATCATATACAAGTCACATACAATAAAAAAAATTAGGAAAAAAGAAAACAAGATTCAAAACATACCAAGAACTTGATTCCATAGCAATATTTCAAATTTCGTCTACATTGTATTAATAAGAAATAGAGATTTTGGGTGATTAGTAAGAAAGAGAGAAATTAAGTTTGAAAACCTTTGGAAAAGAAAAAGAATTGAAAATGCAGGGGGGGGGACAAAAATAAAAGAGAGATTTTCGGTGATTATTNATAAAAATAAAAGAGGGATTTTGGCTGATTATTAAGAAAGAGAGAAAAAAGGAACATAATCTTAAATGTAGGGGAGTTATTGTAAATGGGTTGTAACTGACAAGCTAAAATTAAGGAATCTTGAATTTTTTTCTTTTTAATAGTTTTGTATATAACTTGTAAATATAGATATACAAAGTAATTAATAAGGAACCTAAATAAATGTGGTAAATAGGTTTTTACTATAGTATAGCTAGGTAAAAATCCCTTTTCTAATAGCTAGGGAAATGGGGGTTGGCCTCTATTTATAAAGAGTGTCTACCCATCACAGGCCAATAGTTATTGGGCCTCACTTATCCACACACACAATATTTAATATTAGGTCATTTATTTATCCACCACTTGGGCCACGTCACTATCCTTTCAGGCTATAACCAATTAACGTAAGTCCAAATTCCAACATTCTCCCACTTGGACGCCAACGTTAATTGAGGACAAGAAAATAATTTTAAAAGTTTTGAGTTATAAGAAAATCATTTTGAAAAAGGATTTTAGACTCTACAGTGGCCACACTACTCACAAGCCTGGGATAGAATGACCCATATAACACTCCATCCAGTTTCAATAGAGAAGACTAACAATGAATCGTAGCAGGCATCACACTATTTTAAGGTATGAATTCTATCTACGACCACATATGCTAGAATTTCCATCAACATGGATCAAACATGTGTGCTAAGCATATTATCTTTCTAATCAAGGTGAATAGAGCCACACCTCTTAGAAAGAAATAATCCTCCAAGTGATATAGTAACCATATCACCTCAGGAGCTTTCAAATTAAATGACACTAAAATCATATCACCTTAGGAGGTTTCCCTTGTGTTACCCGGGATAATCAAGGCAACAAGCAGCAAAACTCAAAGATATCATGAGTTTATGCAATATCCAAGTGAAAATAAAAAATAAATAAATTATCATGTTAGTCAATAAGCATAACAAATAAAATAACACAAGCTTGCATAAAATTAGAATTTATTAAAAGCAGTATCTCAGTCAGCAGTCATAAAATAACTCCCCACTGACTAAAGCACATCAAAAGACTCTAAAATACCCATGTTTTTAGCATGTTCATTAAACACTACAGGCCTAAGACCTTTAGTCAAAGGATCAGCCAACATAGATTCTGTGCTAATATGCTCAATACGTATATCACCTTCTTTTACCATGTCTCTAACCTTAAGAAACTTAAGGCTAACATGCTTAGAGCCTCTTGTTCTCTTGTTATTCTTAGAGAAGAACACACCTGCATTGTTATCACAGAAAATAGTCACCCGCTTAGATATAAAATTCACAATTTGTAATTTAGTAAGAAAATTCTTCATCCAGACAGCATGCGAAGCGGTCTCAAAACAAGCAATAAACTCAGCTTCCATTATAGATGTAGCAGTGATGCTCTGTTTCTCACTTTTCCAAGAAATAGCACCTCCACCCAACATAAAAATATACCCATAGTTGATTTCATAGTGTCTTGACAACCTGCAAAATCAGAATCTGAATATTCAAGAAGATCCAGATCATCAATCTTTTTGTATACGAGCATGAAGTCTTTGGTGCGTTGTAGATATCTCATCACTTTCTTTGCAGCCAACCAATGTGCCCGCCCAGGATTAGAAGAAAATCTTCCCAACATGTTAATAATAAATGCAATATCAGGCCTTGTACAAAACTGTATGTACATCAAACAACCAATAACACTTGCATATGGCACATCTTTCATGGTTCTCATTTCAACTTCATTTTTTGGACATTGGTCTTACTAAGTTTATCCCCTTTTACAACAGGTGCAACACCAGGTCTACAGTCTTGCATATTGAAAGTTTTAAGAACACTCTCAATATAGGAACGTTGTGATAAACCCAATAAACCACGTGACTTGTCTCTTTTAATTTCTATCCCAAGAACAAAAGAGGCTTCACCAAGATCTTTCATATCAAAAGACCTAGAGAAAAATTGTTTGGTCTCATTCATCAAGCCCAAATCATTTGTGGCAAGCAGAATATCATCAACATAGAGAACCATAATAATGAAACTACTATTAGCTATTTTAAGATAAACACATTCATCAAGCTTATTTTCCACAAATCCAAATTTTGTAATAATTTCATCAAATTTCATGTACCACTGCCTGGAGGCTTGTTTAAGCCCATATATGGATTTGTTAAGCTTGCACACTAGATGTTCTTTACCGGCTTCTTCAAACCCTTCAGGTTGAACCATGTAAACTTCTTCAAGTAGACTCCCATTCAGGAAAGCAGTTTTAACATCCATCTGTTGCAACTCTAGATCAAAATGGGCCACGAGAGCCATCACAACTCTAAAAGCATCCTTGGATGAAACAGGAGAAAATGTTTCTTTATAATCAATACCTTCTTTTTGAGTGTAACCCTTAGAAACCAACCTTGCTTTATAACGGTCTATGTTTCCCTTGGAGACTCTTTTAGTTTTAAACACCCATTTGCAACCAATAGGCCTAAAACCTACAGGCAATTCAACTAACTCCAACACTCCATTGTGTTCCATGGAGCGCATTTCATCTTTCATTGCCTCACGCCATTTATCAACAAATGGAGAGGAAATAGCTTGAGCATATGATAAAGGATCACTCAGCTCTCCAGTATCACTAAGATTTTCAGTCACATACACGATAAAATCATCAGAGATGGCAGACCTTCTTTCTCTTTGTGACATACGGAGTGGTTAATTGTGAACATTTTGCTCAGGAACTATGGGATTTGCGTCATTGTTCCCTTGATTCTCCCCCTCATGAATAGGTTGGTTTACCACCTTTTCATGTACAACAGGTACAGGGACAATGACTTCCTTCTCTTTCAATACAATTTCCTTACCACATGAACAATCACAATCACAAACATCATGCTCAAGAAATTTTGCGTTAATAGACTCAACGATTCTAGTGCCACGCCCAGGACAGAAAAACCTAAAACCTTTAGAGTGATCAGGATAGCCTATAAAGAAACAACTGGTAGTTTTAGGATCAGTTTTCTTTTCTATGGGTGAATAAATACGAACATCAGCTGGACATCCCCAAATGTGAAAGTGATTCAAGCTAGGTTTTCGGGTTGTCCATAGTTCAAAGGGAGTTTTCAAGACAGATTTTGTAGGAACTCCATTAAGGATATAGCTAGCAGTTTTTAAGGCATCACCCCAAAGATACTCAGGTAGCCTATTCCTGGACATCATACTTCTCACCATTTCAATGAGAGTACGATTCCGTCTTTCAGCCACACTATTCTGCTCAGGAGTACCTGGCATGGTATATTGTGCTACTATCCCACATTCTTGTAAAAATAAAGCAAAAGGCCCCATACATTGACCAGACTCATCATATTTTCCATAGTATTCACCACCACGGTCAGACCTCACTATCTTAATGGACTTCCCAAGCTGTTTTTCAATTTCAGTCTTGTAAATTTTTAAACTTATCAAGTGCTTCAGATTTTTCTTTTAAAAGATATATATAACAGTATCTTGAAAAGTCATCAATAAAAGTAATAAAATACCTATGATTGGTGAATGTAGGTACATAAGGTCCATTAATATCAGTATGAATAATTTCTAAGAGTTCAGAGCTCCTAGTGGAACCCTTTCTCTTAACCTTGGTCATTTTACCCTTAACACAATCCACACAAGTTTCAAAATCTTTTGGATCAAGAACAGGTAAAATATTTTCCTTTACCAATCGTTCAATTCTTTCTTTAGAAATATGACCAAGATGCCTATGCCATAATAGGTAAGACGTTTTACTCATAACAGACCTCTTGTGGGCAATATTTTCAACATGCATTGCAGAAAAAGTTCCATTCAATACATTCAAGCGATATAGACCATCACTTAAAAAGGCATCAGCAACAATATGTGAATCATAGGAAATTTTAATAATACCGTTATTTTGTTGAAATGAATAACTTGCTTTGTCCAAAAGGAAAACCGAAACTAATTTCCGTCTCATAGACGGTACAAAAACAGTATTTTCTAAACGAATACTAGAATTATTTTTAAAAGGTAAAATAGATGCCCCTATAAAATCTACTTTTGCTTTGAGTCCATTGCCCACAATAACGTTGGCTTCATCCTCTTTTGGCTTCCGTCTGCTTACTTGATCCTGCAAGTCATTGGTTACATGAACAGTTGCACCACTATCCAACCACCAGGAATTTAAAGGAACATGAACAAGACTAGTTTCAAAGCAGACAAAAGCCAAAAGATTACCTGATTTCTTTTTCATAGGACAGCCAGCTTTCTTATGACCTACTTGTTTGCAATCCCAGCACTTGATTTCTTTCTTAATTACAGCTTGAGGACCAAGGGGATTATGAGACTGACCTTGATTAACACCAGGCTTATTAGTATGACCACTATTACCACTTGGATGATGAGACTGACCATGTTTCCTTTTGTGAAATTTGGGTCCACCTTTTCTTTTATAAGAGGGATAATCAGTTGATCTAGACGAACTAACAAAGTTCACTACACCCTCAACTTTCTCCTTTTGAATCCTCCATTCCTCTACCACACAAACAGTAATAAGCTCATCAACAGTCCACTTATCTTTTTGTGCATTATAGGTTGTCTTAAGTTGGTTAAGCTGCTCAGGAAGGGACCTTAGAGATTGGTGAACAAGAAAATCATCGGTAATGGTTACACCTAAATTGTTCAGTTTGGTAGCAATATTAACCAATTTCATAATATGATCACGGGTACTACCTACAAGGTCATACTTCATGGTGGACAGAGAATCAATCAGGCTACCTATCTCACCTTTATCAGATTCTAGGAATTTCTGTTCAATGGCACTCAGAAAATCTTTTGCATCCTTAATTGCACCCTTTATGTGATCAGAAATGGATCTCTTCATGATCATAAGGCTCAATTTGTTAGCCTTCATCCATTTCTCATACCTAGCCTTTTCATCAGCAGTGCTAGTAGTTATAGGTTCAGCAGGTTTCTGTTCAGTCAATGCAAAGTCCAGGTCCATTAGACCTAACACTATTTCAACATCCTGTTTCCACTTCTTGTAGTTGCTACTAGTCAGAGTTTCAATGGAATTCAATTGAGTAGTCATGTTGTTAACAACTGTATAAGCAAACAACACAAAAATTAGATAGAATCATGGGCAGAAATATATTAAATCAAAAGAGTCAAAGACATCCATTACACCCCTCCTTTGGGTAGAAGATGCAACTGTCTCCCCTTTGAAAAATCAAGGAGTCCAAGGCATTCATTGCATCCTTACCTTTAGGAAAGAGATACAAAACCTACTACCCCTATTATCCAAGAGTACAAGGCATACATTGTGCCCTTCCTTTAGGTAAGAGACACAAAACCTCCTCTTACAACAACTTATCCCTAGCATTAATTTAGCGTCACTAGTATCAAAAGGAAAATCTCTAACACTAGTGCACACTTATAAAGGATAATATGGAAATGATGCATTTAGAATATTTCAATGACTCAAATAAACAGACCACTTTGGTGGAAACTATCTATTAATTCTTGATCTTAATCCCTGAATATGGTGTCTCTGATACCAACTGTAAGATAATTAATTCGTAGCCATAGCAGAGATTAAGACACAATTGCACAATCAATCTAGAGTTAGAGTCTAAGGAAGCGTACCGTTAAACTCCATGGATTCAGCAGCGACAGCAAACGGCGATCAAGCCTGAGACCAACTTCCACGATCCACTAGCTACCCGCTCTCACAGCCCGGAGAACTTGACTGATAGGACGTCTTCCGTTACCACGTATTCAAGAGGCAGAATACGCTAGGGTTTTCTAATAGCTAGGGAAAGGGGGGTTGGCCTCTATTTATAAAGAGTGCCTACCCATCACAGACCAATAGTTATTGGGCCTCACTTATACACACACAATATTTAATATTAGGCCATTATTTATCCACCACTTGGGCCACGTCACTATCTTTTCAGGCTATAACTAATTAACGTAAGTCCAAATTCCAACAGGGTAGGGTAGCGAATGTTTTTTTTTTTTGCTTCATTTATATCCTAACAACTAATACATGCCCACATTATTATTTATATATTTACTTTTTTATTTCTCTTTTACTATTCTTGTTCTCAATATTGAAAAGTCTCTCAATCGGCAAGTTACCGCGGCTTACAAGTTGTCTTCTTCAAAGCATTACAACAAGCAATCATTATATTGAAGCAATGCAACACTTTTCGATATCATTATCTTGCTCTATAGTTTCTTACAATTTAATTTCTGCTACTATCTATTGTTTCTTGTACTTCAATTATCTTATTTATCTGTGATAGTTGTTGTTCCTTTTTAGACTGCTTTATCATGAGTTATTCACTTTCATTAATTTCAATTTCATACTGCATTGAATTGATTGTCCTTAACTGGCCCTTTTTTTTTGCCATGTTTTCTCTTGAGTCGAGGGTCTTTCGGAAACTACCTCTCTATCTCCCAAGGTATAGGTAAGTCAGCGTACACTCAACCTTCCCAGATTCCATTTTGTGAGTTTTCACTGGGTATGTTGTTGTTGTATATCAACTTATCAAATTCTTGACTCGGTTTTATTATTCTACCTTTATTTTATACTTTTTCATTGAAATTTTATCGTTGATATTCTTACGTAGGGTCAGTGGCTAAGCCAGGAATTTCCGCATGGGTGTTCAAAGTTGAAAGAGTTGAAAAAGATTCCCGACAACTGGTGTTCAATATATGTATATACCTCTAAAACCTAATATTTTATTTATATACACTGTAACTTTTCGACAAACGATGGTCAATTGACCACCCTTCGGATAATGTACCTTCGCCCATGCGTAGGGCCTCTCTCTCAAATTTGGCTTTAAGCCCCCAATCTTATTGAGACGACCCGGTCACCTGACTAGCTTGTTTACGAATTATGACACAAAACTCACCTGACTACGTACCTATATTCATTTGTAGGTAACCCGAAGGATCTAACGCAAATGTTGGAATCATGTTAAAGCTGACCAGGAAGATAATACTGGTCAAAAGCGCAATGAATTGCTTGGATTGAAGAAAGAGAGCCGAAAGAAAAAACGTGTTATCAAAGAGGAGAAGGCAGTTGTTGCATCGAGGTATATGCAAGGTTTATCAAACCAGCACACAAAGATTGGTGGAAATGATCAATACAATGGTGTGAAAGGCATTGAAAATGAGAGTAATGGATCAGATCAGAAAGTTGTACCTTTGAAAGGGAAACAACCAGAGGTTAAAGGTCATCAGGCATGATCCTCCATCACATTATTCATCTGTTTCACTTGCTTAAAGTTCATATTAATGCAAGCGGGATCATAAAATCAATTGATAATTAAGCTTCTGATCCCTATGTTATTGATAAATTTTAATTTTCACCTGATGTTCAGTGAAGCATATTTAACCTGTAATTAATAAAAGCATCCATTTTTTTCGTTCTTGTAACTAATTCTACTCTAACCAATATAAAAGAGCAGAAGTACCAAAATTACTACTCCTTCCCATATGATGAGGAATCGAATATTCTGACATAAAATTTTGTTAAACTTCTATTCCGGGAGTAAATGATAACTGTTGTATTAGTTGAAAGTAAAAAGTGCATGGTCACTTACCAAAACAATATCTTACAACCTTGTGCAGCAGAATTAAATTTTAACTGCTGTTTGACTATTTTTAGAACGACATACTTACATAAAAGGGAAAAAAAATTGTATAATATTCTTGCTTCTATAAAAGTAGTTTGCATGCATGCCTTTTACACATCAATTGTTTTCCAAACACCAGAAATGTGAGGCATCCACTGGTTAAAAAGGAAAACAAGAGGGAGTATATGTGAAACAGTTATGATTCCAATTCTATTTTGTGCTTGATGAAGACTTCTTCTGCTTTTGAATTTCAGACACGGCCTACAACTCCTTCACGTAGTCGTTCTGGTCAAAATTGAAACTGCATATTATCATATTTATAGCACGTCTGGTATTTCTCAATATTACTTTATTGCAGAAATTTGAAGTCTGTAAAATTATTATGCTTCAGTGATCCCAAGTATTATATATGCTCCAAAATCATTTTTTTCATTATCGACATTCAGAAGCAAGGCAAGTGATGTTAGAAAAATAATAATTGAAAACGAAATTGAAGAAGGCTTGAGGCGTGAGAACGACTTTCCTTAAAGAAGATATTGCCCGTATACAAATTGGGGAAATACAAACAATCTTCTTCAGGATACAACAAGCCAAGAATATACTGCAGATTTTTTCTATATTCACTTTGTTGGAAGAACTTCTATTTATAGGCAACCATCGGACCTTTTCAAAAAGATGTATTCTTTCATACAAAGACGCATCTGTTTATTCAAATAAATTTAAAATTTAAAATTAAAATAAAACAGATTTAATTATAGAAATAAATAAATATAAAAAGTCCAAGTCTTTGATATTAATATATATAATATATAATATATATGTATTTGCACACATATAAAAGTATATGTTCTAAATTAAACATATAAAAGGACAAGGAGTTAAAAGGCACACAAAATGCCTTGCACCACCGATGTGGGACAAGCCCACTTTTCTAACATATATGACAAAGTATCTTTCAAGTGACTCAAAGCCAAGATAGCTCTTTCAAAGGATAAAACTTCCGCTCGGTCAAAATATTGGAATTTTCTTTCCAATATTTAAACAGTAATTTACAGAAAGAGATTGAGTTAGGTTATTCTACGATCATCTGTGAATGATGTATAGTTAGTTTATCATGGGGCTTTGGGAGGCCTCACTTCCACTTAGCTATCTTTAGCAATTTTCTCAGAATACAGTGTTGTATATTATCTTGCGAGGACAGATCCCTGTGGGGGAATGTTATATGATTTTTTTAGTCAGAGCATTCTTTTCTTATGTTGTTATATACCTTAATTTTGGGTAAATATCAAAAGTTGAAAATTTGTTCAGAATTGTTTGGCTCAAAAGTTAACAATGTACTTTGTAAGCTAGAAAACAATCGAAAGTAAGGAAAGGGTAAATCGTAATTAAATATAGTAGACCTAGAGATGTAAAAATGATGTTATTGTTGTAGATCTAGTATTAGAAAGTGATAATATGAACTCAAGAGAATATGTTCGTTTGAGACAAAGATAGAGAGAGAGAGTCAGATAATGAGGGAGTTGTATTATTCCCCAATCCCCCTCTTTACAATGTGAAGGTATCAAAAAGTTACAAAAATAGGTAACGTCTCCCTAGTGAAGACACTGAGTCCTAAACGATGTCGCTTTTGTCCCCACGTCCGAGTCATACCCACTACGTTAGTCGGCGTACACTCACTGGGCGTACCCACTGGCGTAGAGACGCTGACGGTCAAATTTGACCCTATACAGTTAGTCCCTCCGCTCGTTGGAGACGCATTCAGTGGGCGTCTTTGACGGGCGGAAATGCGAACCTCGGCTTAGGAGAATTTGACCTCGACCAGGGGAGGCAATATGAATAAGGTGAAATACATGACGTTGTTGAGCCACTGACGCGTGGCTTTCTTTTTGGAATGACGTCATCGCCTGTATGCGTCATTATTATATTTGCCCCCGAGGCGGTTCAGAGGATGATGTGACATTTTGGTTTCCCTCGCACGTTTTGAATCATGACTCTTCGATTTCTGCGCAACTTATCCCTATAAGTAGGAGAGAGGTTCGATTCGATTCAACTTTCAAACCTTCGGAAAGCATTTTCTGATTTACTCCTTTGTCTTTCTTTCCTGTAACCGTTATTTCGTGAGGGACTCTCCCACTTCTGTTGAAACCACACTTCCTATCGTCAGTGCTTCATTTCTTACGTAGGATAACATGAAAAAAGTGGAAAGAGTAGTAAAAAGGCCAAAGATAATGCCCCGTCTAGGGTTCCGCCATCTTCCGGTGGTGAAGGGGAAAAGGCAGAGAAGGCCCTTGTTCCTCTCAGTGTAGACAACGTCCTTCCGAAGGAGATGCATGTTCGCAGGGATTTTCCAACTAAAAGCCCAGCCCTTCCCTGGGAGCACAGCGTTTTATTACAATCCCACTTAGATGATCTTCGAGAGACGCATCATATTCCGGACCACGTGGAAATGGTTCCGGCCGGGACGGACTATGCCAATGTGCACCGGCCTGGGTACTGCACATTCTATGAGTACCCGTTCTTGATCGGTTACAATCTTCCAATCTACCCTCTGATGGAGGAGCTTTGCCGTTTTTACAATGTGTCCGGCTCAGCTCACTCCTTACACCTTGAAGGTATGCCGTATTATGACCACTTATGCGGCCAGGGCTGAGTGCAACATCTCAGTCCACCACCTCTTACAGTTATTCAGCCCTGGTTACCTGAGGGGTACCATGCTGCAGTTAAAAAGTCGTGGCACAAGGGGCTTGGTTGTTAAAGATGATGACAAGACCAACCGCCGCTTTTGGCGTAAATATTTCTACATCAGGACGGAGCACCTGGTGTCAAATCCCGAAGGGTTCCCGGAAAGATGGAATCCAGAACGTATGTATTTCTACTCGTAGAATTCAGGACTGCTTGCGCTTTTGACCATGCGGCCGTTGTAATTTCTTTGCTTTTCTCCCCTTTTTTTTTTATATCTGCAGTGAGGGCTTCTCCACCCCAAGTCTACTGATGACATTAAACCATGGGTGGAAAGAATAATACCTTATGCAGAGGAATGCCGTACCTGGGCTGCATTTCTTCAACAGTACGGCCCATCAGGTAATTCTTTGGCTACGGTTTGGAGGTTTCCTACGTTTTTGTTACCTGACTTATTCGTGTTGGCAGGTCGGGGCGCCCCTAAGAAGAAGAAGAAGAGCGTCGTTACCTCGCCTGGGGCGAAGACGGATACATACCCTGTGGCTCGCCCAGTGATGGTGCTATGGAGGTTCCTCAACCGCTGCCCATGGCGGTGTTCACAAGTGAAGTGACTCCTTCAATGCCATCCCCGCGACCTGTGGAGGACACTTCTGAGGGCGAGGAGCCGCCGGAAAGGAAAAGACGCCGGTTGATAACCGGCAAGGGGATAGCCGCAGAAGACGAGGGAGCTAGCGAGCCCCGTCGGGAGTCGAGGCCAGTTTTTATGGCAGATGCCATCCGTTCCGGGAGGTCGGCTCCCCAAGGGGGGGCGCTTCTCGATGCCAGCCCAACACGCATTCCGGATAGCGGCTCGTCGGCTGCCGTTGGAGAAGAGGGCGATGATACCGAGAGGGCAGGCCCTGAGGCCACCCAGGCGGATGCAGATGTGTCAACGCGGGGTTCGGCCCGTGTGGGGATGACGGCAGGTAGATCCAACCCCGAATTCTGATCCCAGGAGGGTATAACCTGTTGCAACACAGCGAGCAGGCCGTAGCGGATATGACCCTGCTATGTGCGTCCGCTGAGCGTGAAATGTTAAAAGGGGTTAGCGACGGGGAACTATCGCGGAGGGTTGCCGGCGCGGCCTTGCAGGTATTTTTCGGTTTTCCTCATGCACCGTAAAGTAAATTTTGATGCATACTGACTTGCCTTTCCTCTTTTTCCTCTTCTTTGGACTCTCATCTTGGAGATAGAGAGGGGGCGGCGAGTGCAAAGGAAGGCAGCCACCTTTAACAAGGTGGTAAAGAAATATCGGCGGTGCCGCGTCAAGCATCAGGCGCTGCGGACCTACTCAAGCAGGACCCGGAATTTCGGGTTTTCCGTGAGGGTTTGGAGCAGTCTGAGGCCCAACTGAAACGGAGGGTGGCTGAGTTGGAGCAGATCGACGAGCAGCTGATGACCGCCCTGGCTCGGAACATTGAGCTGGAGACTCTTCTCCAGTCTAAGGAAGAAGAGTTGGAGGTTGGCCGTGGGGTAGCGGCGGAAGCTGCTGATTTGCGGNTGTAGCAGTAAGTCCTTTGGTGGGTGATGAAAGTTGTCTTCTCTTGGTCCTCCTCGGCCATCATGATTTGATTGTAGCCGGAGTAGGCGTCTAGGAAGCTCAGTAGTTCGTGTCCTGCAGTGGCGTCGATCAGCTGGTTGATGTGGGGTAGTGGGAATGAATCCTTTGGGCATGCTTTGTTCAGATCAGTGAAATCCACACACATTCTCCACTTCCCGTTTTTCTTTTTGACCATGACGACATTGGTGACCCACTGGGGGTATTTTGATTCTCTGATGGAGTCGTTGGCCAGTAACTTGTCTACTTCTGCACTGACCGCTTCGTTGATAGCGGCGTTGAATTTTCTCCTCATCTGTCGCACGGGCGGATGTAGTGGATCGACATTCAGCTTGTGGGTAGCGATGTCTCGCGGGATTCCCGATATATCTGAATGGGAAAAGGCGAACAAATATGCATGGTTAGTTAAGAAGTCACGATAGTTACTTGTGTTGGCGAGACCGTGCCCGATATAGGCTTTCTTCGTAAGATTGGTTTCTTCCAATTGGACTGGGTCGAGATCTTCGACCGTCGCTTTACAGGCCTCCACAACGTCGGGGTCTTTGATGGCGTCCGTTGTCGGGTTGACCTTAGTCCCCGACACGGCTAATGCTATGCCTCGCGCTGCCCCCCTCAGTTGTTGGGTGTGGGCGCAATCTTGAGCTATTTTGTAGCATTCCTATGTGGTGCGCGGCTCGCCTCGAATGCTGAATACTCCCCATGGGGTAGGGAATTTGATCACTTGGTAAAGGCTTCAAGGGACCGCTCGCATGGCGTGTATCCACGGGCGCCCTATGATGACGTTGTACGTCGTTTCCTGGTTCATCACGTGGAAAGTTGTTTCCAGCGTGACTCCTCCTGCTAAAACGGGCAGTGATATTTCTCCGGATGTCTGTTCCACTGCATTGTTAAAACCAGTTAGTGTTATGCAACGCGGTATTACCTTATCCTCGAGTCCCATTTGTACGAGGACCCTCGGGTGGATAATACAGGCGCCACTTCCGTCGTCAATCATGATTCTTTTAACATCTGTATCAGCGATACGTAAAGTGATAACTAAAGCATCGTAATGAGGGAAAGACAAACCGTCGGCATCAGACTTATCGAAGGTGATACTGCCTTCGAAGTCGTCATACCGTTCATGGGCGATGGTCCGCTTTAGTTTGTGCGTGGTGGTGAACTTGACGTGATTGATCGCCAAGTCGTCACCGCCTCCGACGATCATGTTTATCGTGCGTGCTGGGGAGGGCGGCTTCGACGGCCCGTGGGGTTGTTCCCATCCGCGTGCAAAGTTGATTTTCCCTTTGTCACTGAGTGATTCCCTCAGGTATCCCTGGTTCAGCATCCTAACCACCTCTTGTCGTAGGCCTATGCAGTCTTCGGTTTTGTGCCCCCGTTCCTGATGGAACTCACATAGGACGTTTGATTTCCTAGTGGCGGGGTCTGATTTCATCTTCTGCGGCCACTACACTTTGGTGCCCAGCTTCTCCAGTGCGTACTCTATTTCTGAAGGAGACACACAAAAGTTATGGGCGGATAATAAAGGAGGCGTACCTCTTTCGTTTCGGAGTGGGGCGACGTGTCGCTGTAGCGCGTCTGTATGCCTTGGTGGCGGATGGGAGGATCTGGCGTATGGCTGATGTCGATCTCTGTTGGAGCGGGGGAGTTGTTCTCGTCGTCCTTCGTTCCGTCGATCTCTCCTCGTTTCTGGGTGTATCGTTGTTAGCCGTTGGGTCGGCCCATTAAGATCATCCTCGTCCGCTCGTACCTCAGCGCAATAGGCGTTGTGGATTTCCTCCCATGTGGTAGGGGGATATTTCATGAGGCGGCTCAGCAACTTCTTGGTTTCCCTTGAACCATCCCTGCTTAGCCCGTTCTGGAAAGTGGCGACTGCCATACCTTCCGATACGTTTGGTAGACTCATCCTTACCCTGTTAAATCTTGCTAGGAAGTCCCTGAGTCCCTCTCTTGTAGTTTGCCTGATGGCAAATATGTCGTTGACCCTGG
Organism: Nicotiana attenuata; assembly: GCF_001879085.1. Classification (NCBI taxonomy): domain Eukaryota; kingdom Viridiplantae; phylum Streptophyta; class Magnoliopsida; order Solanales; family Solanaceae; genus Nicotiana; species Nicotiana attenuata. The sequence goes on along the minus strand of NC_031989.1, from coordinate 69,953,543 downwards.
CCTCCGCTTTCTTCGCGCTTGCATGGGTTGTGACGAACTTATCCGCCATTTCCTCGAACGTTGATATTGCCTTAGCCGGTAGCTGAGAGTACCATGTTAAATCCCCTCCTGTCAACGTCTCGCCAAACTTCTTCAGCAGTACCGACGGTACCTGTTCTTTTGATAGGTCGTTGCCCTTCACAGCGGTGACGTAGTGGATCAGATGATCCTCGGGATCAGTGGTTCCGTCATATACCCTCAAGTAGGGTGGCATCTTGAAGGTTTTTAGGGTGGAGTGAGGGGTAGCTTCTTCAGTGTATGGTTGTTCAAAGAACCTTCCCACGTCGCGTTTTGGTAGCAACTTGGGAGCACCGGGGATCTTGTCGACCCTCTCCTGATGTTCCTTCATCTGATCGCAGAGCGCCTTGTTTTCATTTTCCATTTCTTCCATCTTCTTTAGGATGGCTGTTAGCATGCCATCGTTGGTCTGTGTCTCGACGGGTTCGTTATTTGCTAGTGCAACTTTCGGTTTGCCCACGGCAGCAGTGGTATCTACCACTGGTGTACACCTGATGTTACTTTGTGGTGACCTCTCAACCAAGCCACTCAGAGTGCTTGTTAGCCATCTTTCCAGTAGCTTCTTGACTACTGAGGGTGCTTCCGTAGCCGCAGATGTGGAAGCTCCTTTTTCGTGCAAGATCGTCAGATCTTCGGATGGAAAAGGTGAGATCTCCGCACCCGATGTGATGCTAGGGGTTGCATTCAGGATGCCATCGTCACTGGCCTCGTTGAGAGGGCCAAGGAGATTGGTAGTGACACCCAATATAGCTTTCGATCTTGTGTTATTCTCAACCATCTTTTGTATTTGTGTGGTGTAGAGAATGGTAGTTGGTTGTTCTCTAGGTGGATACTATGATTTTGATTCTCGAAATCCCCACAGACGGCGCCAAATTGTTTGACTCAAAAGTTAACAATGTACATTGTAAGCTAGAAAACAATCGAAAGTAAGGGAAGGGTAAATCGTAATCAAATATAGTAGACCTAGAGATGTAAAAATGATGTTATTGTTGTAGATCTAGTATTAGAAAGTGATAATATGAACTCAAGAGAATATGTTCGTTTGAGACAGAGATAGAGAGAGAGAGTCAGATAATGAGAGAGTTGTATTATTCAGAGACGCTGACGGTCAAATTTGACCCTATACAAGAATATAATTATGGGAGTAGAAGGATAGCTATTTGAAAATGTTGTATTACAGGTTGTAATATAAGATATATCGCCGCATATGACCTTGTTATCTGGTGCCCTTTTTCATTCCCTTTATTAGAGCAAATATTTACTATGTAAAGGAAAGCTAAGAGAAAAAAAAAAAAAAACAGCGAGAATATAAAGTGATAGTACAATGAGTGCAAAATTTTAAAACTTACTTAAATAAACAAAGTTGAGCTATAAATAAAAATTAAAGAAAATAATTTAAGTTCCTAAAAAAGTGTTATTGATCCTATATAACTAACTTGGTAAAGAACAATTCCTATCTTTAAAGAATTGATGTGTAGGCTTCAAGCCAAATAGAAATATCATAGAAATATTAACTACCTTCAGACATTAACAAAATAAAAATTATTCATGTTCTTTTTAATATTTACAAATGGTATAACTTTATATTTTTGCCCTACTATACTCCACATTACGTTATATGTTTTGGGTACCTAGGATATGCTAAGTGAGTCATGTCTGCCAAAAGCAATTGGTGCATGAAAAATGGTGGATGATGTAATATTACCAAGTCTTGGTTTTGCTTTCTTTCCAACTTCGACAAGTGATCGGCGCAATTGTTACCTTGTCTCAAAATATGAATTAGACAAATTTGAAGTTCGGATATGAGACACCTACATTCTTCTATCACATCATGACCGGGGTGACTTTCGACATCATTTCTCACACTTAGTAATATTAGGGCATCATTTGAATCAGTTTCAATGATAACCTTTTTCAAGTTGTAATTTTTAGCTAGGGTTAGACCACCATGTATAGGCCATAATTCCGGTGTAAGGCTTGATGTTGCTTTCATATTAAGCATGTCGTAGAATTCGCCTACCCACCTTCCTTTGTCGTCTCATGCATTACCTCCAAATCCTGTTAATCCTGAATTGGGTATGAAACTGCCATCTATATTGATCTTGATAAATCCTGAAGCAGGGACGACTCAATGAAACCGAAGGCCTAAAGCCAAAACTTAGGAAGATGTGAGGAAATAGCATTAGTAATATGACAACAGTTGGACTAATAGACACGATTAATTTAGATAACCATGAAAAAATTGTACGATCTTAACAATTTTTCTTTCAAGGTTTTAAGTTTTCTTTTGAATATTTCACAATATAACATTGTCTAATATTTTAAAATTTAAGTTAAATTATGCAGATATTCACATCAAGTAATAAAATGTTGGGGGATTTGCATCTATACCCGCTTTTTGGGTCACGTTTTAACTTGTGCCCGCTTTGCAGAAAAAATTGCAAGGGTACCCACTTTTTCGCGTAACTTCAGCATACGGGGCTGAAGTAGCAAAGGCAATCACGCAAAACTTCAGCATTCTAGTAGACGGGCCTGAAGTAGCAAGTGTGCTGAACCAAGTGTGCTGAAGTTTTTGTTTGTATTGCTGAACTTAAGCATAGTAGCTGAAGTTTTGTTCTCTATTTGCTGAAGTTTTTGTTTGTTATTGCTGAACTTAAGCATACTAGCTATAAGTTTTGTTCTCTATTTGTTCAAAAACTTCAGCAGAAGATGCTGAAGTTATTTAGTTCATTTGTAAAAACTTCACCACTAAATAAGCTGAAGTTTTTTTGTCCTTGGATTCATTAGTTTTGTTATAATCAGACTACTATAAAATAATCAGATTGCCAACAGTATCTAAATCATAAAATTTTGGAAACAAATAAACGTGAAAAGAAAAGAATTATCATGAAAAGAATCACTAAGTGTGACCTTAAACTTCCCTACGTGGAAATATTCACAAATTATTATCTACTAACTTACGTAATTATATATAATTTGTTTTCAAATAATCTGATAAACATACTTATGGCAATCATCCCATGAACTGAAGTTTCATAGCAGCACCAACAGCAGCAGAAGAAAGAAGAAGAAGAAGAAGAAGAACAAGATAACGAAGGAGGAGAAGGAGGAGGAGAAAGGGGGTTGAAGTTGTTTAAAAAGTGGGTACAAGTTAAAAAATTTTAAAAAAAATGGGTATAGGTTAAATGGAGGCGACCAAATAGGGCGCCCCGTGTAATTTTTACTAAAATATTTGATAACTAGAACCAATGTAGTGTATTGAAACAAAATGTTAATGTTTTTTTAACTTATAAAAATCTTACTAATTAAAAGTTTTAGGGGACTTTTGACTCTTAGGGGTCTAAAGCAAAAGCTTTAGTGGCTTTACCCTAGAGTCACCCATGTCCTGAAGGCGGGAAAGCCCAACTAATATATACTAGTATTAGTACCCGTGCGATGCGCGGATACAAATCATGTCAAATTGTGATGTAGGTTGTTTGAATCATGTGCAAATAACCTTAAAATATAAACCTTTCAGATAAAAATTATATAACATTAGATATTCATTATAAAGCTGGATATGAAAATATTATTCAAATCTCGTAGTAGACAACTTTTTTTTTATTTGTAGCAACCTAACCCCTTGATTTTAGTACTTGCATTTCATTTCGGTGTCAATATTAAAAAATACTAAATATGTCATGTTGTAATCTGTCTTGTTTGAGCATATTATATCATATTATTTTAACAAAATTCTCACTATCACTTTGTTTTTGACTGAAAGTCAAATATGTCTTATTCATCACATCTCTTTTACGTAAATTCTTTTTTATTTTTGTTCTTTTCTTGTAGTTATTGTATTATTTATTATTTAATATTATCATACTATCATATAATTTTTTATTAGCTTAATAATTAAATTAATATCTTGCTTATTATCCTTTTAATAGTCTTTAACAAATATAAATATTTTATTCTTGAAATTTGGTATATTATTATGCTTGTATCTTCTTATTCAGAATTTTTTAATCATTTAAATTTATCAGTAATATTTTTAAACATAATTTAATTATTTAATTTATTTATCTTTCAATTAATTTAAAGTATAAATATCCTAACACTACCTTTATTTTTTTTATACATCTCTTCCTTGTTATAAATTTTAATTAGTTTTTATATTAATATTTTACCTTAACCAAAATAATATGATATTTTATTTTAAATTGTAACTTTGAATTAGTCTAAAATATTAATACATAAGTTACTTGATTATTACGTTCCAAATATATTGAGTTTTCTTATAATTATTTTTGTATTAAATGCAGTTAAATTTTCTTTCTTTTTTAGCTTTAAGATACAAATTTAATTTTGAACTATCATTAGTAAAATTACCTATTTTAGAAATTAATTTTATATTTTTAAATTTTTATTTTAATCATAGAAAAATATTTTCTTAATTGATTGAACACATTATATCTAAATATTGTAGTAATATTTTTACTGTTTAATTTCTTTGCATGATATTTTCATAAATAAAAAACTTATGAAATAAATTCATCTCAAATTCATAATTCTTATCACTCTATGTTGTAAATTGGACCGCAATTTCAAAATTTTATGCTATGCTTTCAAACTTAAACTAACTGCACTCAATTCAGATATTAATCATAGAAATGAACACATTATATCCTAATGTTGTAGTAATATTTTCACTGTCATTTTATTTCTTTACGTAAATTTTTTTCTTTTTTAGTTTTAAGATACAAATTTAAATCTAAATTTTTATTAGTACCTATATTATGTATTTTTAATTTTTATTTATTTTTTTATTTGTTTATTTATTTTTCATAAATAAGACTTCAATTTCGTGGTATTCTCCATAGTTTGAGCATTCTCATCATAGTTTTAAGAACTTTCTAATCTCAAATTGAAATAGTCTTTCCCTTTCATTTCTAATAGTAAATATTTAATAGTTTAACGTAATTTTGCTATTTTTTAATCTAATATATATTTTTATTACGTTTTATATGGCTTTTCATTAACTTTTAACTTTATTTAATATCATTATCACTACTATNATAATATAGATAAATCTATAATTTTTTTAATCATAAAATAAATATTTATTTTGTTTTAAAAATATTGCTTGAAAATTTTAAATTATTTAATTTTTAATGGACTTATCCATATTATGACTTTTCTTAACATAATATAAAAAACTTTCTCATCTCAAATTTAAATAAGTTTTACCCTTTTGTCTATGAAAAAAAAAATTTGAATTTTTATTTTTTCTCTATTTATTCTTTATTTTTAATGTTATATTATTCTATAAAAAATATTATTACATTGTCATGTGGATTTTTATTAGCTTGTTTGAATTTAATATCTATTTCTACCACACTCATTCTAATATAATATAAATAAAAATTTATAAACTTTCTCATCTCAAATTCAAATAATTTTTGTCATTCTATTTTCTAATTTGGACCGCATTTTTAAAAAAGTATGTTATGCTTTCAAATTTAAACTAACCGCCCTCAATTCAAATATTAATCATAGAAAAATATTTTCTTAATTATTTGAACACATTATATCTAAATGTTGTAATAATCTCTACGTATAAAATATTCGTTTGCATGATTCATCAATATTAATATGACTTTATTATTCTTGTTAACAAAATATTTTTTACTGTTTATTTAATTGTTTTTACCTTATAAATAATTTGTATACTTTATGTAAGATCTTAATTTGCTGCTTGAATTTATTTAATTTTTAAACTCAATAAATCTTTAGTATCTTAAGTAAATTTTAGTTTTATTTATAGCTCCAAAGTATAAATAGTCATAGCTTATCTCAATTTACATCTTTCTATATTTTTAGTCTTTTTATATTCTCCTTTCAATATAATATAGATTTTTACCTCCATATTTCTAGCTAATATAGAAGAAAATCTATGAGTGGATAAATATATAGATATAAATATAGATATAGATACACATATACATATAAATTTATAAATATAGATATAAAGATTGGATTTGTCTAAGATCTATTTGGATTATGCGTAAGATTTATTAAACTACTTCCATTAATTATGTATTTATTTATAATTATTAATTATTAATGTTGTCCTAAAATTGCCAAGTGGCTTTATTTTAGCTTGCCACTTGGCTTAACCACAATGCATACTATTCTCCTTTTAATATAATATAAATGGATGCATTGCTCTATTTGATTGTTGACTGAACATGGCAACACCGAGGTGTGTGTTCAGTACCGGAAAAATGAATAGCTTGCCAATTAGTACTAGGCACATACAGTGCCATGCTTTATGTACTGTTTTTGGTTACTAAAGTGTGATGTATAAACAAAGTGAATGAAGACTATATATAATAGTAGTAAGGTTCTATATACGCTAAGTACGTTCGTCTGTTCCAAATCCTAAATGAATTGGGATTATACCATTTAGGAAAGCAAAAAAGTACAAACCATTTGGAATTAGGATTCTAACATTTAGTAAATAGAAAATAGAAGAAAAATAGGAAACCAAATTCCATAATGTTTAGGGTTTAGATTTAGGAAACGTGCTAAAATGCCAGCTTTTCTACGCTCCCACTGCCGTTGAGATTTTTTTTTTTCTTTTCTATTACCTAATTATATTTTGGTTAGGAGATTCATTTTTACTGCTTTAGTTAAAACAAATACCTAGAGTCCTAAAATAGTGTTATTAGAGGAGGTTTTCTTTAGGGCGGGTTAAATTGATAATTTGAACTTTTGAACTTCAATTTATCTTCCTGCACTATATAATCTTTTTAATTTTACGCTCACATTATTTTTCTACATGTATAAAAATGAACTATTACTTTATAAAAGCTTTCAATTTTTGTTTAAATATAAACAAAAAAACCATATATACTAATATTTTTGGAAAAGTATACTTTGGGTAAGGGAAATTAGACCAAGACGTCTTCTGAAAATCAAACACAATTCCTAAGAGAGTATAAACTTCTCATGCTCTGCTTGATCTAAGTTTTTCTATAACAACAATACAAAATAGCAAGGGGAAGGAATATAAAAACAGGGAATATAAGTGCAACCACCTTTCAATATCGATGAAATAATTTACCAATTGCCAAATTCATCGTTTTCTCTCTCTCTCTCTCTCTTAATTGAAGAAAATGGTTATCAAAGATAGAAAAATAGTTTTAAGAGTTATGACGGAAGACCTTACATTAAAATGTGGTTTTGTGATCCAGATTGTCCCATTCACAGCACCAAAAATAACGACTTGTCATTTGTTTGGGAAACAAGTTATCCCAAGATTAATTATCTCGGGATTAGTTATTCCATCATCTTAGGGGATAAAAGTAATATTACAATCTCATAATTAATTATATCGTGATTTTATCTCAACTATGGAATATACACATCTCAAACTTAATCGCAGGATGATTTCAACATCTGCATTATTTTTTTTTTCCCTTCAGACCTAATTGACTCACATTTTTTTTGCCGTTTTCTTCTTCTTCTTCAAGCTAATATGTAAAGGTTCATATTTATTAAGATAACCGAGAATTATTTTATCTATTTCTAAATTTAACCTTAAAATATTTCCATTACACTTTCATACTTGTATAGTTAAAGTCAATCCACGAGACTATCAACTTTTTTGGTGCACACAATGTTTATTTTAAATCAAATAATTTAATTTAAAATTCATATATTAATTGATTTAATGTAAACATTAATAAGTTTTTGTTTTTTTTCCTCATTGACTTTAATTTAGGTTTCGAATAATAAATTGTGTAATGAACAATTAATTAGTAGTGTAGATACAGTAACATCTGTAGTTGAAAGATGGTAGGAAGAGTTTTGGTACTAGTGACGATCCTGATCTTGGCTCAAACTGGAAGTCTAAACTCGCACCAGGAATCAGGTGAATGGAGCTGTGATTCGAAGGCGGACATCCATATTGAAGCCGAGTTCAAGCCAGGGAGAATTACCCTAGATGGGCAGGTTGATGATTGGAAAGAAATAGATGGCTCTGCATTTTCACTTTTACCTGCTTTAGACCCACATTCAGATAAAGCATATTATGGTGGCAAAATGACCCTCAAGGTACATTGTGAAACTGACTCAATACAGCTCAATGTTACATATGATTCATATAGTCAAATTGAATTTTTATCGTGAAGAAAAGACCAAGCATTTGTCCTTTTCTTTTTTTTTTTTGAAATTTTTTGATTCTTGTCAAATTATCCTTTAGTGAAATTGGCTTGAATAGAGCGGAATGGCTACATATAATTCATATAACCACCGCAGTTAGTTTCCAATTACTATAATTGTGTCATAACTCAATGTGGAAGAAACACCAAGTTTTTTTTTTTTTTTTTTTTTGGGCAACTACATAATTTTGTTGAAATGAGCCCGGAATAAAAGGGAATAGTTAGAAATGATTCGTTTTGGCCACTTGACGTGTTTGGAATTGAGGCACAGTTGATTGATCGATTGATGATTGTATTTACTGAGATGAGTCTGAGCACAGGGTTCTCTTGTTCTTTTGCAGGCGTCACATGATGGCAAAGAGATTTTCTTCATGTTGCAAGTCGAAGGGGATTACACATATTCTGAAGGGTATGGATTTTTCAAGTCTTAGAACAAGAGACCATCGTGCTTTATCACAATTTGTGTTTCCTGCTAAATTAGGAAGGAAAGGTAGAGGATGGTATTCGAAGAAATGTCACATCTTAGTTATAAAAGATATAAAGGAGGATTAGTTTAGAGGTGGATTCTTGATTTCATGACTTATTTTAAGTTTTCCATTAACTCGCAACGTCCTCCTTTATTCGGACATGGAAAGAGTAATTTGAAGCTCATATTAGTGGAGTTTGGAATTGAGGCATGGATAATAGGTTGATTGATTGATTAGTTTAAAGGTGGAGACTCTTCAATTAAGTATGTAGTAAGATCAATTAAATTTGGTCAGACCGCAAGAGTAACAAGTAACTTGTGCAAGAGGCTGTATTTCCTTTTCATCCAGTTACCTAATATGCTTGTGCTGATTTAACCCATTAGCAGCTTGATCATTTATGGGATTCCACTCTCTTCCCACTTGTCACCATCATCTCTGCAGTTCATCTGACTGTAGGAATGCAAAAATTTTATTGTTGGTCCTCAAACAATGTCTGACATCTTTTTTTCTTGTTTGAGACTTTAATTCTCTCATTTTTGTTGCTCACTTCAGATACAATGACAAGGCTGCCTCTGTCGCTATTATGTTCCAGATTGGTGAAAATGCATCTTATCATAGAGTAAGTGGCTTCAGTATCTGTTCCCTTTCTCTTTCATTTTTTTTCCTTTTATATTTCCCTCTTCCTGTTAAATATTGTGAACAACATATTAAAATAACGTCTGAGAAGTTCTTGTACTTTATAACTCCAAGATGGGAGGGTGTGAAGAGGGACGTGATACTTGCACGAACAAGACATGCAAGGGCCACGAAGTTGACCTTATGCATTTCTCAATAGGAAAGGCAATTCCTGGAAGACTATATGGAGGCAACCCGGTAGACAATAGTGAGGGAAATGGAGGTGACAGGTGAACCAAGTTGTTCTGCACTTTTTGTAGCATTTTACAGTAAATTTTGTGCCATTAAATTAGTCAAGAAGTACTAATTCATACCTTTTGGCACACTAGGACAGGTTTGGTCATTTGGTCGATCTATATGGTTGGAACCCACACTGCCGTTATTTAGATGGAATCGGTCCTTCAGGTAATTTGGAAATATTTGTTTAGGAAGCTTCAAGCTTTTTCTCAACATCTGTATAATTGGATAGGATAGATAATAGTTGAATGGTATCATTGCATTCTATTGTATTGGGACATGGAAATTAACATAGAACTGCAAAAGACTCATCAAGTAGTGAGGAAGTCGTAGACGGATGCATATTATTTGTTATTGTTATCATGGTGTGCAACATTTTGACCTGAATTTTGGTATAGATTTTGTATTGTTAGGATTAGGACATGCCTTTTGTTTTACAACATTAGTTTTTTTTGTTTGTGTTTGTGTGTCGTTCTGTGATTTTTGATTTTGTGTCTTCTCTCCTTTTTGAACTAAATCTGCACTGAACTCTCCCACCCCACCCCCACACTTAAAGGGAACTATTGCTTAACAGTGTACAAAAATGTGTTGGTCCTTCCTTCACTGAGTATCAACGAGTCTACTTTTCATGAGGAAATAAATTGCAAAATAAATATGGTTGTAACATTGTTTTCAACAACCTGGAAAATTTGTCCGAGTAAAATTGACTGGGATGTAAGATAATTCTCTGCTGTACGGTAGTGCAATTTCGTCATGAAGGATATACAGAAAAAAGACCATCACTGATCCTTGATGGTTGAATTCTAATGCGAAGCAAGATATATCATAGGGGTGAATACATCTCAAGTGAAACATGGTGGGTTTTCACTCTCACACATTGATCACTTATATGGTCACTGGTTTCTCTCTTTGACCGCCAAAATATTGTAGCAGCTATTATTTACTTATTAAGATAAATAAATAAAATCTGGTGGAAACTGCGGCCTATCTGCTTTCTAAATGCAGGACATGTCATTCTTCTTTATTTTCTTGGTAGGTATTTGGCAATTAGCTGATCTCAAGCTGAAAGTGTTGTTAGGAAAGCCATTTTAATTTCTAGTATCCAGACTGCATAATTCTATTGCATATGTTTCAACAGCTTTTTTGCTCCTCTTTTTCTCTGTGGTCTGCCTATTGATTTCTCCTTGTATAACAGCGAATGATTCTAGTGCACAGAATGATTGGAAAGGAACTTGGTGGCACAGTAGCTTGACTCATCACTCAGGTAAATAAACATATGGTTTCTAATCCCTGAAAATTTTGTCAGTTCTGTACATTTTACTTGTTCTTTTGCAAATTAGAAAGAAATAAAGCTGCTTTCTTCTCCTATAGCATGAGGCATAAATATATTAGGAAGCTTTTTGAAATTTTTATGAACTAGAAGTTTCAGTACATGCATACAGGAATTGAACAGTCGTGATACCATACTTGTAGGAAGTTACAAAAGGGATCATAGAATAGAACAAATCTTTATAAGCGGATTGTTCTGAGTGAACAGGGAAATACAACTCACTTCGATTCAGATAACTGTCTTAAAAATGATAAGCCAGCTTCCCCGACTTTCTGCACTACTGCAACTTAATTGGCTGTTTTGACGTCATTGATCTAACACATTGACCCTGTAACGTCATCCTCTTCTTCCTGTGTTGCACAAACTTCTTTCTTTCCAGATTCTCAACTGAACTTCCACAGACACCTCATTGGACTTTGAAACGGTACCAGTTAAGATGGAATGCTCATGGAGTAATAGCACTTCACTACTCAAGCTTTGATGTCCTTGTTATGCACCATTTGAAATGTATTTCTTTTTACGAATGAAATATCTGAGTTGTTACTTTTTTTATACTTCACTTCCATATATATAGGTTGAGAACACCTAGGCACTAGATTTGAGGCGAAAATTTTGCTTAAGAGAAGAATGAATACAGATGATTCATATAGTCAATCCCAACTAATTTTGGATGGAGTGATAGTTTATTGATTAATTGATCGTTAGTACTCCGGAGGAATCCAAGGGAACTAACTTTGAACACAGTAGTAAATTCATCTCAACATTTACTTCTATCCACATAGACCTTACTAGAAAAAATGCCGAGACAAATATATTTTTGGGACTAATTGCAGAAGATGATAAATTGAGAACAAAAGTGATATTTTTTTTTGTTGGAAGTCTATGTCTAACATGATCAAACATTCCCAGGAGCTATATGTCCATTAGTGTCTTTTTGTTCTCCAACCACATGCGGTTTTGTCGAAATAGCAATTTACCAGTTAAGTTATGAAAATATTAGTGAAGTTCTTTTCCTCATCCATGCTAATCCAAGGATAAGATAGAGACTCTGTACACCTTTCCTGCATTCTAAGATAGCATAGCTAAAGACTAGGAATATTTTTTTGCTGTAATCAGTAGAGATCTCTATGCCATACCACAGAAGAACAGTTTAGATTCCGCTGAGATAGAATGCTCTTTTAACTTGATAAACACAATAATGCAGGGAATAAGAGATATTTAAATGTTATAAGTGTAATGATGTCCAAGCATACAAGATTGTCATACGGTGGCGATGGTTTGGAAGGCTGTATTTAGAGTGAGGAGCACAGAGTGTATCCTTTACATGACTTCCTCAGTTACCTATAGATTCAGCGATCGGAGTGAGTTTTTGTATCCTAGCTTTGTACATATACCAGCACCATCTTGCGGCTGTTTTCCAGTAAAATCTCTTACTTACCAAAAATAGGAATGAGAGGAAAAATAATATTGTGTCTCAGGCAGTGCCCTTGTTTGCGTTGTATGTATCTGTATTGCTCCACTGTGGCTTCTCATTATGAAGGCTGTTGACTTATCAAGCGAATTATGTTAGGAAACCTGTGTAACAAAATTTTGGTTGTTGTTTGTTAGTTACTGTGCCTTACAGCTCCTTGCCTTTTACCACCTTTATTTCAACACTAACTCTTAAAGTTGAAGCAGGTTTTGTTAAGGATGACAGCCCATATTCATCCAGCAATCAATCCGGTGCATATTATTTTGAATTTTCCAGGCCACTCAGAACAATGGATCGCCTTCAACAGGTAATGAAGTGCTAACCTGACATTAGTGATTGATGGAGATGCTGTTCCAATTGAAAAGCACCCCGGCAGTAGATTTTGGAGTAGAACACATTTCCTTGCATTTTTATACAGAATTCTTTCTGCTTAATGCATTTGTTATTTACATTACAACTGTCTGCCTAACCAGCTCTTTAATTTCTACTGACGCAAAGTTGATTGATTGTGGTTGGGCGTGGATTTTTTACAGGACGCTCAATTCACAATTGGAAGAGCAAGCAAGATGTCTGTGGCATTTTGGTACCCCGTTGATGGAAAACCATGGCACGGATCGGGTCACTTTTCAATTAGCTGCCATTGGATACCGTTGAATATCTTGCCAGATGGTTCTGAGCTCACTGATGTGCCAAAAAGAAGTCCTTGGGACACTGCTACAGCATTCTCTCTTCTCTTTTCAGTAGTAGCTTTTGGTATATCCATCTTTGTTGGGCATAGAGTTTCAAGAACCAAGAACATTGCTTTTACACAAATGGACAATCTTTAGAACAGGGCCAAGTTCCTGCAGATGGCAAAAACCAATTTGCAACTTTTGTTCTTCCTGGAACTAGGTAACACGTTTGCTTCTTTCCCTAAGATGTCTTTTGCAATTTACACTTATAGTTGGAGTTCATGATCGGATAACCTTTTTGCTTTTGAAGTAACGTGGATCAGCTATGAAGCTCATTCTTAACTCTATTCTTTCTTCTTCTTTTTTTTTTTTTTGAAAAAAAATAAAAAATTACGACCCTCTCTCCCTTTTGGTATTTGACAGTTTTCTCTTTTGTGTTGGAATGGCGTCAAAACTATGGTTGCTATGTGACTATGTGACTTTAGATCTCAAGACACAGTAGTGTAAATATCATGCAACTAAAAGGAGTAACTTGAAAGGCTCGTTTGAGAACTCTGTGGTGCTTGTAATTTCTTGCTGGGAGAGGCTCATATAAATCAAGTAACTATCCATTATTTTATCAATTTTGGGATCTTTCCATTATTACATATGTTATGATAATCTAATTCTCCTTCTCAAGACATGCAATAAATTAGAGAAGCATAAAGGAAGAAAGGGTAAACTACTTTTAAAAGAAACACAAATACAGCTTTTCTAGATTAAAAAGAAAAAATGATAGATAAATCGCAATTGTGTTCGCGTAATAGGCAGAGAAAAATATTTAGCCTGTGCACTGATATTAAAAAGGTCTACGATATGAATTGTAAGTAGAAATACAACCCCAAAAAAGTAATATAAAATGCATAAGATATATACATCACTGTTAACAAAATTTTAGCTGTAATTTAATAATTCCTAGTATATTATAATGATCTAATTGTGTAAATGGAGTATATGTTTTTATAAAGTTAAAACAGTGCAGCTACATTTTTGCATCTTCCTCTGCAAGGACCAAGTTGTGCATAAAAATCGGTAAATTTTTCACTAGGACTCGTGTGTGCGTGTGTGTGTATCCTTTGCTGATGGAACTTAAACTAATGTGAAATGCCAAATGCCACCAAGCTGTACGAAGAAAGCTGGCAACGCATGAACTAGAAGAGCAGAATTATATTACAATGCCATAGCATGAATCCAGAAACTGAAAATCATTATATTTAAATGGCAATGCATGAAATTTGAAAGAAAGGCGGAGAATTAAAGGGTTGAAACATAAGAGCAAATTTTCTCTCAATAAAGACATGAAATTACACAAACCTTGCTAAGACAATGTCTAAACAGTGTTCCAAAAAGCGAAAAGCGCAAAACAATGAAATCTATGGAACTTGAAGAAAAAGCAAGAAGTGAAGCCTTCTCTGAAATGAGGCGCACGATTTTAAAAAAAAAAAATTAAAAAATGCCAAATATCCATGATTTTAGACTTTAGTACTATAACAATCAAGCTGCTATTAAAATAACTAATTTCAACATCCAATATACAGTAATGTCAGTATTGGTCCAACTCCTCAAAGTTGAGCTTGAAAGAATCGCTGCTTTTCTTTGGATTATTTTGCGCCTCATTACTTGAAGCGCATGGCCTCACCCATGAAGCGATAACCGCTTCCTTCAGATTCCTTTGCTTTAAGCGACAAATCGATGGCTTTTAATAACACGTCATTTAACATGTCAAGTTCACAGAGGCTGCTAAGACAGGTGCATGGAGAGTATTTAAGTCTGTGTAGATCTGAAAAAACGAGAAATGAAAGGATTACCAGAGTATGTTTGAGGAAGATCTTGGAATCCTTCATGTACTTCTTTAAAGATATAGAGGCACGTACCTATACAAAAAGAGGATGGAGAAGAAATAAAACCATATGGGTAGATCCTTCTAATTATTCGGGACAAACCCTTTTAAGCAACTCTTCGAGCTCGCAGCTCATTTCAATACCATCTTCCTTAATTCTCAGTAGCATATCCTCTGCTGTTCTGTTGGCAGCTATGTAAGTGCGAAGCAATGAACCATAGACATCACTACTAAGACAATTCAGCTTTTTCAAATACTTGTAGAACTCCTCAGCACCACCAACATCTCTCTCTTCTATAAAATACTCGAGAAATTTATTTATTGTTTCACATTTTGGTTGCCATTCATTCTCCTTTACAAGGAATACAACTGCTTCCAGGCACTCCATAGCAAGATCAATTCGACGATGCCTCAAAAAGAATGCTATGAACATTTCCCAAGCCAAGAAGAAAGGTCCTTGTGATCGTTTCAAACCACGAAGAAAGACTTCCTCCGCATCATGTAGCATGTCATTTCTCAGATAAGCACTAATGACATTATTTGGCAGCCTCATAGTGTAACTAGGGCAGCTCGTTTCCCATTCCTCATAGCATTTCTTTAAACCATCCATGTCATTAAGCTTACCGAGGGACTGAAACATGACAAGATAACTAGAATTGGTTATTTCCAAGAAACCGGACTTTAGAGAATTCCAAATACGATAAACCTCAACAAGATTAGATATTCCGGCATACAAACTAATCAAATAGTGGTATGCCTCACGATTACGAGGTCCCATCTCTTCCTCAAGCTTCTTTAGAGCTAACTCAGCTTTGTCATGAAGCCCAGCCTTAACATAAGCAACAGCCAAGTTACTATAAATGGTCCAATCGCACTCCTCTACATTCTCCTGCTTTATCTCCTCAAAGACTCTTTCCACTCCTTCTATATCATCTACACAAGAATAGCTATTCATCAAGATACTATACGAAAATGTACATAGTGGAACCTTTCTACTCTTCATTTCCTGTACCAAGGGGGGTACTTTTTCTGGTTGCCCTAGTCTCATATATAAGGACATAAGATTGTTGAATTGCCATGAATTAGATGCTAAGTTCAATTGATCCATTTTCTCAAAGAGGGACAACGCCTTGTCTGTCATTTTTTCAACACAGTAGCAATGCAAGAGTGCTCCATAAGTGCTTTGAATCTGCATCGAAGGTGAGAGGCTGCCAAAGTAATTTTCAGCTGCAGTTATTCCTTGAACTTTTGCTATGAGATCTAACCGTACTCCATAATCACCAAACGACAATTTTATACCTCTTCTCTCCATCCAGTCCATTATCTGCATCAATACATGGAATATTCAAAATCACTTTGATGTGGATATACTCCAACTGGAAGGCATAACTTAACAATGTCTGCACAAACATATTTCTCGCAAGCAGTTGATAGAAACATATAATGCATTTGTGACAGGAAATCTATCTCCTCTCTGGAGCATAACTCCAAACTTCTAACTAGAGCTTCTTCTTCTTCTTCTTCTTTTTTTTTTTTTTTTTTTTGGATGAAGTAAGTAGATTCATTAAATGGAATCAAGAAGATGTAAAAGAGTACAAGGATAGAGCTTTCAGGTTACAAAAGAGATTTGATTAGCTCCAGTACAGTTAACTTATGTTTAGGGAGCTAACAAAATCCAAATATTGATCAATGCTATTTACAGGGGTCAGTTAGACCAACTAAAGATATTTGCCAGACATCTAGCCTTCAAGAAGTAACTAGGAGTTGAGATTCCATGAAAACATCTTCCGTTCCTCTCTGTCCATAAGCACCAAAAGATACATGCTGGGATCCTCTTCCAGATATCTTTGAAGGTTTTATCAACTCTCCATAGACTCCAGCTTTCAAAAGCCTCCTTAAGACTGAAAAGCATTACCCAACTGAGTCCAAAAAAGCAGTAGAATATATTCCATAGGCCAGCAGCAAATGTACAGTGGAGAGGTGGGTGACTTTCTGAGCTTTACCGACACATGTAACATCTGTTAGCACGCTGGAAATTTCTTCTGATGAGGTTATCTTGTGTTAAGTAGGCTCCATTTAATGCAATCCCTCTTGCATGTTTCTCCCGAAACTCAAGTCCTATGTGTTGCCTGATCTATTTTTCTGCAATGCTTGAGTCTGGATGTGATGCTATAAGATGCAAACTTGGGAATTCTTCTCTCAGTGATGTTCCTCTTAACCATGTGTCCTTCCAAAAGCTTATATGAATACCATTTCCCACCCCAAAGTGACATTGCTGCAGAATTCATTCAGTGATACTTTTCCAACGTCCAACTCCATTTGTCCTCACTGGAGTTATAATATAACAATCACTTATGCCTTATCAGTTATTGCAAATTATTCGACTATGAGAATCTTATATACACATCCCACTATATTCAGGGCATTCATTCCATTACACGCTATCAATTTGTCTCTTAAGACAAGCTTGTTGCTTCTTGATATTTTTACATCTTAGACAGAAATTGGTTAAGCCTGAAAGCATGCCCTGTGCAGTTATTCTTCAGAAATGAAATGAAATGGAGGAAATAATGTGCCAATAAACTCTTATTTTATAAAATCAATCAAGGAATTCACAACAACAGTTTGAAAACCCTTTGCGCTTACGGATTGGAAAAGCTGAAAGATTGGCCTGCATTCTTTCAGTAGCTTACCATTGTCCATACCAAGTATTCTCTCTTTCCATGCCATAAAGATTGTCATCCTAAACTTAATGTTCCAATTCCGAGACTATAACAATCAAGCATCTACACCTCAATCCCGAATTAGATAGAGTCGGATATATGAATCATCCCCTGTGGAATTATACTAGGTATGTTGTTTTTGTTGGATATATGAATCATCTACAACCATTTTACTCTATGTGGAATCCCTTGATTTCTAATACTAAATAATCTGTCCTTCAGAGCACTTTAAGGTTTTGTAAAAGAATTCTCAAAATCTCGCACTTATCCCTACATTCCACAAGTTTGGCAAATACAGTATAAATTAGTTGGATCAGCTATATAAGTATATTCATTCCATTTTATGAGCTCATTCATAATTTATCCTTTAACGCAATTTAAGGATTCTCTAAAATAGTTTTCATGTATCTGATATACAAGTTTGTAACTAGACTAAAAAAAATCTTGGTAAACACCAAACCTAGAGCCCTTCTGGATTAGGTGATTAAAATTAGTTGATAAGCATCAGGTGCTCATAAGCATCAAGTGTTGAAAACACTTTTAGGGGATGAAGTTGATTTTATAAATAAGCTATAAAGTGTTTTGATAATAAATATAACAAATTACTAAAACTTTTTGCAATTCAAACAGGGTTAGAGGTACTAATAATCAAGAGGCTAAACCTCAAGGGCATGTTGATATCGTCTATGTTTACGCAGCTCCTTTATGCATTTGTTCAGTTCATACTTCTTCAAAACTCTGCCTTTTCCAATGTACTCATTTATTGTTTCACTAACCGACCCATTTGTAGCTTCCAAAGCCCACAATCTCAGGTAGAGCCGCCGGTCTCCTTCACACTGCTCCTCCTTCACCGCCGCTGCCGCCGTGGTACATAGTCTTCTGACGTTGACTGGTGTTTCCTTTGAAATCTGGCGGGTCAAATTCCGGATCATTTTGGCCCGATAACTTCCACTCTTCCAGCCCGCAAAAGATAGAAACCCCAACCCCGCAAGGGTTTTTACTAGGGTTTATCATTTTCTTTCTTTCTTTTTCCTTTTTCCTCGTCCCTTCTTTCTATTTTTTGATTGCAATAAAAAAGAAAAAGGAAAGTCATCCACGATAGTGAAGGGAGAAATGCCTTTTCACCAAAATTAGTTATCTGTCTACCAATTATGTGTCATAAATTAAAATAATCTTAAACTATTTGCAAGTAGCTTTAGTTTAAACCCTATATTTATCTTAAGTTTTTTATTTTATATATATAAATTATTACTTTAGAACCCCAAAACTTAAAAAGATTAAAATTTCATACGCATAAGCTTCACTCCTGGCTCCACCTATGCTCTATGTTGTTATTAGTCCTACACTAACGTGTCTTGTTTAAAATCCCTTGAATGAAGTTGAATTAATAGGATATATTTACGATACCCCTTGCTTAAATAGTTTACTTAATTTACATGTATATTATAAGCCAAAAATAATAAAATACATGATAAGGTTGAATGCCCTTGACTCGAAACACAAATTTGATAAAGTTTTTTTATAAAAGTTGAATTCTCTTAATAAAATTTCTGTCTCCGATATTGATCGCGTGAAATATCACATGGCATTTCAAGGTGGACTTGATACCATAGCAAGTTATATAACCTAAACCTGAAAATTGCAATGATATAGTTTTCTTGCCTTTCCGTTTTTTCCAATACCTTTCCCTGTTATTTCTTTCTGTTTTCCCAAAACCTTTCCCCATTATTTAAGTTTCGTCTTAAATTTATTGCTATACCAACTGCTTCTTCTAAACATATCAGAGTTCTGTATTAATGTGGAAGCAGCGCTGTTAACACTGTCACCAAAAGTACTCAAATTAATAATTGTAAAGCTGCCCTTTTATAACGGTTTCTTAGATTAGGCAAATGTGTTGCAGGAAAAGAAGGATAAAACCTTTTAATTGGTGGTTCAAATTTTCTAATTATGCAGTTTATTTATTTTTCATAGTAATCCATAATTATATCAAATGTTGGGATCTTTCTATTATGGCAAAATACAGAGTTACCCATCAACCTTGCAGCGAAATCCCTATTACACACCTCTTTCACGTGAAACTTTTATACACTCAAACTTTCAAAAGTGTGTCTAAGACGCATCACCTTTGTGCTTGACCAATTTTTCAGATAACGTGAAAGTCACGCCCTAATAGGGTCGTGACACGTGTCATTGACTTTAAAAAGGAAAAGAAATACTAAAAATTAAAATTTAACCCATCTTCTTCGTCTTTCCATTTTCTATCTTAAGCACCATTGTTGCTACCATCATGGCTATTTGTGAGAAAGTTTCCAACAATACCAAAATTCAACCACACCATCTAAACAACTAGCCGAAAATAATCGAGCAATAAATTGAGTTCAATAACCCAATAATCAATAAGACCCAATTGAATTTTTAAGCTTTTTTCGATACCCCAGCAATGGTGGATTCTAGGTTTTTTCACTAAACTTTCAAATACTATTGTTAAAGCTTTTAAATCTATTACAAATAAATAGTTTTCACAATATTTGAATAATATACCAACAAAATCCGCTCATTTTTAGATCTAAAATTGATATGTTCTTTCAAAAATCCTATTTGGGGAAGAAAATGAGGAGGGTGGTGGTGAGAAAGAAGGAGGAGGAGAGGTTCTTATGGGGAGGGGAGACAAAAAAAATGGGATTTTATACGGGCTTCACGCGCTTTTATTGTGTGTAAATACGTAAGTGCTATCTGGTCAAAAGTAGTGTGTCTTAGACACTTTTGAAAAATTGAGTGTGTAAAAGGTTTCCCGTGAAAGAAAAGTGTGTAATTTCGCTATAACGTTACGGGTAAACTATGTATTTTGCCTTCTATTATAATGTATTATGAGAAACCGAAATTGTGTTCGGATAACAGGCAGAGAAGAATATTTAGCATGTGCCCTGGTATTAAAAAGGTCTATGGTATGAAATGCATCAGTCAGTAGAGATGCAACCGAGAGAAAATATAGAATGGATTAAAAGTATATACATCACCAGTATACAATTATTTGTGAACAGGTCTTGGTATCCTTCATATATTTCTTCAAAGATCCCTACAGACAGAGGATATACCTACAGACAGAGGATGGAGAAGAAATAAAACCATATGGGTAGATCCTTCTAATTATTCAGGACAAACCCTTTTAAGCAACTCTTCGAGCTCGCAGCTCATTTCAATACCATCTTCCTTAATTCTCAGTTGCATATCCTCTGCTGTTCTGTTGGCAGCTATGTAAGTGCGAAGCAATGAACTATAGACATCACTGCTAAGACAATTCAGCTTCTTCAAATACTTGAAGAACTCCTCAGCACCATCAACATCTCTCTCTTCTACAAAATACTCGAGAAATTTATTAATCATTTCATATTTTGGCTGCCATTCATTCTTCTTTACTCGAGAGGCAGCTGCTTCCATGCACTTCATAGCAAGATTGATCTGATGATTCCTCAAAAAGAATGCCATGAACATTTCCCAAGCCAAGAAGAAAGGACCTTGTGATCTCTTCAAAGCATGACGAAAGACTTCCTCCGCATCGTGTAACATGTCATGTCTCAGATAAGCACCAATTACACTATTTGCCAGCCTCATATCGTAACTGGAACAGCTTGATTCCCATTCCTCATAGCATTTCTTTAAACCATCTATGTCATTAAGTTTACCGAGTGACTGAAGCATAACAAGATAACTAGAATTGGTTGTTACTGAGAAATGAGATTTCAGAGAATTCCAAATACGATAAACCTCACCTAGATTAGATATTCCAGCATGCAAACTAATCAAATAGTGGTATGCCTCACGATTACGAGGTCCCATCTCTTCCTCAAGCTTCTTTAGAGCTAACTTGGCTTTGTCATGAAGCCCAGCCTTAACATAGGCAACAGCCAAGTTACTATATGTGGTCCAATCGCACTCCTTTGCGTTCTCCTGCTTTATCTCCTCAAAGACTCTTTCCACTCCTTCTATATCACCTAAACAAGAATAGCTATTCATCAAGATATTATACGTAAATGTGCATAGTGGAACCTTTCGGCTCTTCATTTCCTGTACCACGGGGGGTACCTTTTCTGGTTGCCCTAGTCTCATATATAAGGACATAAGATTGTTAAATGCCAATGATTTAGATGTGAATTTCAATTGATCCATTTTCTCAAAGAGGGACAATGCCTTGTCTGTCAATTTTTCAACACAGTAGCAATTCAAGAGTGCTCCATAAGTGCTTTGATTCTGCATGGAAGGTGAGAGGTTGCCAAAGTAATTTTCAGCTGCAGTTATTCCTTGAACTTTTGCTATGAGATCCAAGCGTACTCCATAATCACCAAACGATAAGTTTATACCTCTTTTCTCCATCCATTCCATTATCTGCATCAATACATTGGCATATTAGCTCATGATATTCAAAATCACTCTGATGTGGATATACTCGACCTGCAGGTCATAACTAAACAATGTCTGCACAAACATATTTCTGGCAAACAGTTGATAGAAAAATATAATGCAAAATTGTGGCAGGTAAAATATCTCCTCTCTAGAGCATAACTCCAAAGATCTAACTAGCTTCTTATAACACAACCACCATCTATGCCTTATCAGTTATCGCACACTATTTTGGGTCCACTATAAGAATCTTGTATACACATTCCACTATATCCAGGGCATTCATTACAATACCCATAAACAATTTGCCTTTTATAATAAGCTTGTTGCTTGATATTTTTACAACTTAGACAGAAACTGGTACAGCCTAAAACATGCTGTGTAGTTGTTCTTCGAAAAGGGAAAAAAATGAAGAACTAATGAGCCAATACACACTTATTTCATAAAAGCAATCAAGAACTTCACAACAATGACAGTTTGAGATCCCTTTCTGCTTACAAATTGGAAAAGATGAAGCTTGGCCTGCATTCTTTCAACAGCTTACCGTTGTCCATACCAAGTGTTCTCTTTTCCCCATACCATAAAGATTGTCATTCTAAACCTAATGTTTCCAATTCGCAAACTATATCAATCAAAAATCTACACCTCAATCCCGAATTAGTTAGAGTTGACTATATATGAATCATCTACATCCATTCTGCTCTATTTGGATTCATTTGATTCCAATAACAAATAATTAGACCATTAAAGCACTTTAAAGTTCTGTAAAAGAATTCTCAATATCGCACACTAATCCCTACACTCCACAAGACTGACTTATACCATATCCATAAGTTGGATCAGCTATATAAATATATCTATTCCATTTTACCAGCGCATTTCATTATTACTAAAAAGGTTTGTCCTTTAATGCAATAAAAGGGTTCTTAAAACAGTTTTCCCAAATCTCACGTTTATCCATACACAGTTATACTGAATACTATTAACCATCTTATCTTATGGTTATCTTGACTAAGCCATAGGATATTATCTTCTTTATCTCTTGTTACTGATTGGCACAGTTTGAATAAGTCTCCTCATAATTTGGAGCATCTTTAGGAGTAGATATTAGTTCCTATTATATAGGAGCTTCTGTAGTGGATAGTTAACTTTACTTGAGCTCTAGTTTGTTGTAATTTATGTATTTAAGGCTTGTTATCAGATTCAACACAATCATCCTTTGACCTCTATCAACTTAACTTTATATGGTATCAGAGCATCAATAAACTCCACCGAGCTAGATCCAATTCATTCCCTTTAAACTTCTTGCATCCATGGCTTCAGTTATCAACTCTGGTGATGCTACTGCTGCCAGCAGCAATCCTGCTGCCTCTGCTACCACTCATGTGGTACAATTTAATCATGTTGCTCAGTTACCTATTAAACTACAAGGTAACCTCAACTTCTCAACCTGGAAAGCCCAACTTGTGATGCTATTAAATGGTCATCAACTCATGGGACATCTTGACGGAACCATAACTGCACCGTCACCTACTATTATCCAAAATACTCTTACTGTACCAAATCCCAAGTATCAAATCTGGTTCTCTAAGGATCAATTGATCCAACAAGCAATGATGGCATCCGTCAATCCTACCATTGCTCCAACTGTTGCCAAAGCTTCATCTGCTAACAAAGCATGGGAACTTCTTCACACGGCTTACGCCAACAAGAGTCACACTCGCATCTTTAGCTTGCGAGATCAATTGCAAAACTCCAAAAAGGCCTTGAAATCCATTGCAATTACCGGAGGTTCGCTCTCTCTCTGATGCTCTCAAAGTTGCGGGTTCACATGTCACTGATGACGAACTTGTTGTCAAAATTCTAAGTGGCTTTGGCCCTGAGTATCGCGAAATATCTGCTGCGATACTCGCACGAGACTCCTCTCTGAGCTTTGAGGAATTATTTCACAAGCTCACAGATCACGAGCTTTTCCTCAAACACCAAGACCTTGAGAAATCATCTTCTATGATTACAGCAGCTGTAGACCAGAAAACCAACACGCCTCCTCAATTCAACAGGAACAACCGTCGTTTCAACAATCAGCCATGGAAATCATCTCAGCCTCGACAATGGAATTCCAATAATCAGCAAAATTTGAGGCAATCTAAGCAATATGTCAAATGCCAATTTTGCCAAAAATTTGGGCACACGGCAGATGTTTGTCGCTCCAAGTCTTACAATCACTTTGAAGCTAAAGCTAACTTTGCTTCTGGAATGCAGTCAACTGGAAACTCCCGGGTTCTAGACTCTGGTGCAACACACCATGTCACTGCAGAGCGTCACAACCTTGAGGAGTATACAGGAAACGAGGAAATATCCATAGGTGACGGTAAAACCATTCCCATCACTCATACTGGTTCAACTCAAATACAAGCATCTAAAACTGCTTTCAAGCTTTCTAACACTCTTTGTGCTCCATCAATTAAAAAGAATCTGATTTCAGTTGCTAAGTTTTGCCAAGATAACCTAACGGCTGTTGAATTTTTTCCTTTTACTTTTGTTCTGAAGGACCTGCATACTCTGAAGCCGTTGGTACAAGGCCGGAATAAAAATGGACTCTATGAATGGCCGCATCTGCAACCCGCATCACCATCAGTCAGCCTTGTCTCCATTAAAGCCCCACTTCACCTCTGGCATTGTCGATTGGGTCATCCACATTCTACAATTTTAAATTTCCTTTTGAAGAAGTTTTCTTTACCTGTTGCTACCAAGGAAAAATTTGAATTTCGTAATGCTTGTTCTTCTAATAAAGCGCATCGTTTGCCATACGACTCACTTTGTCCAGTAATATGCCTCTTCAGATTGTTTTTAGTGATTTATGCGAACCATCACCTGTTTTATCACTAGATAAAAATTATATTATTGCGTTTTTGTTGACCAATACACCAAAAATAAACTTGAACCTAGATCCACCCCCTGTGTGTATTTAGGTATTTCTCACACTCACCACGCTCATATCTGCTTTGACCCGGCACAGTCTAAAATTTTCGTAAGTCGTGATGTTCAATTTTTTGAAAAAAAATTCCCTTTTAAAAAAATGTTCATACATTTACAAAAAAATGCTTCCAAAGTATGTTGGAAAGTGGTTAACTCAAAAGAGGACAGTCCAAATACAACTCAAATTCCACCTCCCTCTATCCCATCGCTTATTCCGGTCTTTTTAGAGTCCAACTTTCAACATTCTACTAATTCCAATAGAGATATTCACTCCAACAGCAACAGCCAAGTACCAGCAGCTACAGAGAATTCAGGTAATACACAACTCCCTGCTCCTTCTTCTTTGCAACTCCTCGCACTTTCTCCTTCACAAAATACTGCTACAAATAAGCAACAACCTCCTACTTTGCTAACATATCAGAGACGCAGAACCACAGCCAGCAACATGCCATCCCAACAACCATTATCAACCACCAGAGAAGCCCCTCCTCCAACCTCCACTTCGGCACCCTCTGAGAGTCTAAATACCACAAACCCATCTACAATTGATCCCTCCCCTGCAATACCACCAGAATCAACTCGCATTATAACCAGGTCCCAGAACAATATTTTCAAGCGCAAAAGAACATTCTCTTTTCTGACCCATTTGTCTCCTACGCCTATAACACTCAAACAAGCTGACAAATATGAAGAGTGGAGACAAGCAATGAAAGATGAATATGATGCTTTGATGAAAAATCAGACTTGGGAATTGGTACGGCGAGATCCATCCACAAATGTTGTGGACTGCAAATGGTTGTACTGAATCAAACGGAAAGTGGATGGTTCCATAGAACATTACAAAGCTCGTCTAGTTGCAAAAGGGTTCATGGAGCGTCCTGGCTTAGATTTTCATGAGACATTCAGTCCCGTTGTTAAACCAATAACGGTAAGGCTAGTGCTATCAATAGCCGTGCAACACAGACCGCCAATCCATCAGCTTGATGTCAATAATGCTTTCCTGCAAGGGAAATTGGATGAAGAAGTTTTTGTCTCAACCCCGAGGCTTTGTTAATCCCCAATTTCCATACCATGTTTGCAAACTGAAAAAGGTTATTTATGGCCTCAAAACAAGCCCCCCGAGCTTGGTATACTGCTTTGCGTGAACATTTATAGAAGATGGGCTTTGTTAAATGTCAATCTGACACCTCTTTATTTGTATTGACGCATTTGGCTGCAACTATTTATGTGCTCGTCTATGTTGATGATATTTTGGTCACTGAAAATCATTCACTATTGATTAAATCTGTTATCAGTTCCTTGGCAGATCGATTTGCATGGAAGGATCTTGGCCATTTAAATTATTTCTTGGGTGTTGAAGTTAAGCAAGTACCAGATGGTCTCATTCTCTCTCAATCCAAATATATTTTGGACATTCTTTCCGAAATGGATATGGATAATTGTAAAGGTGTTTCTACTCCTATGTGTTCCAGTCAACCGCTTCGGGTAGTCGATGGTTCCCCCCCTACTGATGCAACGCGCTACCGACGCACCCTTGGCAAATTGCAGTATTTGTCCTTCACTCGGCCTGATATATCTTATGCAGTCAATAAATTATCGCAATTTATGCATGCTCCGACTGATGAACATTGGAAGCGGTTAAAAGAGTACTACGGTATCTCAAAGAAACAGCACGTTCATGTATTCGCATCCTTCGCGGCTCAGAATCTAATCTGTATATGTATGATGATGCCGATTGGGCAGGCAACCCGAATGACAGAATATCTACATCAGGTTATATCGTTTTCTTTGGTCCTAATCCAGTCAGCTGGTTATCAAAAAAGCAACATGCCGTGGCTCGCTCATCCACCGAAGCAGAGTACAAATCAGTTGCCAATGCACTTTCGGAGCTCACTTGGGTGCGAAACTTACTCCGTGAGTTACATGTCACCATTCCGAAGACGCCAACAATCTTCTGTGATAATGTTGGAGTTACTTATGTATCTCACAACCAAGTATTTCATACCCGCATGAAACATGTTGCTGTAGTTTTCGCACATGTCCGAGACCAAGTGCAAGCTCATCAAGTTCATGTTAAGCATACTTATGCTTGTGATCAACTTGCTGATACCTTCACCAAGCCACTACCTAAACCAGCCTTTGCTAGGTGTCGTTCCAAGTTAGACATTGTTGCACCATGCCTAACTTGAGGGGGTGTATTAACCATCTTATCTTATGATTATCTTGACTAAGTCATACAATATTATCTTCTTTATCTCTTGTTACAGATTGGTACAGTTTGAATAAGTCTCCTCATAATTTGGAGCATCTTTAGGAGTAGATATTAGTTCCTATTATATAGGAGCTTCCGTAGCAGATAGTAAACTTTACTTTAGCTCTAGTTTGTTGTAATTTATGTATTTAAGGCTTGTTATCAGATTCAATACAATCATCCTTTGACCTTCTTATCAACTGAACTTTATAAATACAAGCCTACAGGGCTTATCAAGTTGCAAAGGTCGACGGACTTGTGGACTTAGATCACAGCTTTGAGCTCTGCGCCATGCGAACTAAGCTTGGTATTTAAGTGGAGAAGGCTAGAGGCCCACCCATTATCCCCAAGTTTTGCCGAATTTTTCAGTCATTAAAAAAAACAGCTACGCTGACATACAAGTCTCTGACCAGACTAAGAAAATTCTTGGTAAACACTGAACCTGTAAGACACATTAGTAAAACCTGGTGAAGTTCAAAAGGGGGTTGAGGTAATAATTAGGAGATTCGAGAGAGTAGACCTCAAGGGCATGTTGGTATCTTTTATATTTACGCAGCTCCTTTATGCATTTCTCCAGTTCATACTTCTTCACTACTCTGCCTTCTCTCATGTACTCATTTATTGTTTCAGTTACCGACCCTTTTGTAGCACCCAAAGCCGACAATCTCCGGTAGAGCCGCCCGTCTCCTCCACGCTGCTCCACCGCCTCTGCCTCTGCCGCCGCCGCCGTACATAGTCTTCTGAGCTTCACTGGTGTTTCGCTGGAAATCTGGCGGGTCAAATTCCGGATCATTTTGGCCCGACAACTTCCTCCAGTATAGCTCCAGCTCGCAGGAGATACAATCCTCGTATTCCCAAGGGTTTTTACTAGGGTTCAGCATTTTGCTTTTTTGTTTTCCTTTTAAACTTTTTTCTTTTTTCTTTCCCTGTCCCTCCTCGTTCTTTTTTTTTTTTTTGATTGCAGTAAAAAAGGGAAGTCATCCACGATACGAGATGACCAAAAATAGTTACTTTACTCAAAAATTAAAAATGAGGAGATTTTACGAGAAGGATAAACTTGAAGAGAGGGTTTATATAACTAACTTTTATTACTTTCTCTAATTTATTTAAGATGATTATTACTTTGTGCGACGTGTTCAAAATGCACTACGTAATAATTAAGAGCAAATTCATGTAATCTGAAATGTGTTATCGGGACGCTAGTTGGCTAAGATAGTGTACTTGTTACAAGTGTCTGCCTACCTGCTTCTGGAGGCTTGCAAAAAGAATGACAAAAGTTTGCTATAGTACGTTTTATACTGCCAAGGAGAGCGAACATAACTTCTCAAGAGCTTTGCCATAATAATCTAATTGGCACTTCAATTTCGGATTCTCTACCTCAACCCAATGAGTAAAAATTGTGTGGAGTAGCCACTTTTTAAAGTGATATTTATTTTTTATCCAGTATTTTTAATGCTTAGCAATAATAGCCACTAATCTATTAAAATTAATATGAAAAGACTGTGTTACCCTTTCTTCTATCTCTTTCATGTGTTAGGCACAAGCATGAAATAATTACCCGAGGAATTCTGAAAGTCCCCCAATTCCTGCGAACTTAAATGGTTGAGGACCTTCTCTTTCAAGATCCTGATCCAAATTGTATTTAAATATATGAACTTGTATTCTGGAAAGATGAATATATATTAAAGCAAAAAAAGACATAAGTAAGATTAATTTGAATCCTCTTCTTCAGCAGCTTCTAAACCACCTTGAACCCAGAAAATGTTGTTGTAACCAGCATTGTATAGCACCTCACAAGCCGCAATGGACCTGCCTGATGCAAAGGGTTACACATGAGCAATAAGGAACACAAATGACCAGATTAGTCATGAACATAAGGATCTTTCGGTGCCTACTCTATCTGTTCAACTATGGACCTATTACGAGTTCAAAAGTTAAGGACACTTGGTGCTGAACTTAGAGTTTCAAGTTCAAAAGTTAAGGACAGTTGGTCCTGAACTTAGACTAACAAACTCAAAAGTTAAGGACACTTGGTGCTGAACTTCGAGTTCCAAGTTCAAAAGTTAAGGACACTTGGTCCTGAACTTAGACTAACAAACTCAAAAGTTAAGGATTATAGGTCCTGAACTTACAGTTACAAGTTCAAAAGTTAAGGATAATAGGTCCTGAAGTCCTGAACTTAGACTAACAAGCTCAAAAGTTAAGGACAATAGGTCCTGAACTTAGGCTAAGAAGCCCAAAAGTTAAGGATAATAGGTCCTGAACTTAGACTAACAAGCTCAAAAGTTAAGGACACTTGGTCCTGAACTTACAGTTACAAGATCAAAAGTTAAGGACATGTAGTCCTGAAGTCCTGAAGTTAGGTTCAAAAGTTAAGGACATGTAGTCCTGAAGTCATGAACTTAGAGTTCCAAGTTCAAAAGTTAAGGACATGTAGTCCTGAACTTAGAGTTACAAGTTCAAAAGTTAAGGACATGTAGTCCTGAAGTCCTTAAGTTAAGTTCAAAAGTTAAGGACATGAGCAGAAGGGTATTTTCGTCCGGGTAGTTAAAGTTTATTAAAGTAGTGGCTAAAGACTAAAGACATTTTAAACAGTGGCTTAAAAGTAAATACATGTGTTATTAGTGGGTAACTGTGCACTTCCCCCACCCAATGATGAAAAGACTTCTAAAGAGCTTTGCTATTCGATAAAATTAAGGAAAACATGTTCTAATTTTTTCATATTTGGTTGGCTTAAATGTTTTAGAAAATATTTTACTCATCAACTCATTTTTTTCTGATTGCAGGAAAATATTTTCCCTATCAAAAGAAAGGAAAACATTTTCCAAAACTCTTTTTCAACCTTACCCACCCCACCCTAAATAAAAATATTACTAATAATACTTTTTTTTCATGAAAGATTTTTTTTTTCATTTCAACAAATGAGTATTTTCTTTTCATGATATTAAAAAATATTTTTTTTTACTTTAACAAAAAAGGTATTTTTTTCATGATGTAGAAAAAGTATTTTCTTTCATTTCAACAAAATGAGTATTTTCTTTTCATGACATAGAAAAACAACAACATACCCAGTAAAATCCCACTAGCAGGGTCTGGGGAGAGTAGAGTGTACGCAGACCTTAGCCCTACCCCGAAAAGGGTAAGAGGCTGTTTCCGAGAGACTCTCGGCTCAAGAGGAGAGACAATAACATCAGAAAAGAAACAAGAGAAAAGGCATGTAACAACAAAAGATGCCAGAAAGAAAATAACAACACGATTAATTGAAAGGACAATGACACAAAACTATGCAAAATAACAATGTGAAAACAACATAGACCGCTAACAAGCCTAAACAAAACTCTATCAGACTACCCGGTACAAAGAGGGAAGAACTCTCAACTACCCCCTAGCCTACCACCCTAATGCTCGACCTTCACATGTTCCTATCAAGAGCCATGTCCTCGGAAATCTGAAGCCGCACCATATCCTGCCTGATCACCTCGCCCTAATACTTCTTAAGTCGCCCTCTGCCTCTTCTCGTACCTGCCAAAGTCAACCGCTCACAGCTCCTAACCGGTGCATCTAGGTTTCTCCTCCGCACGTGCCCGAATCATCTAAGTCGCGCTTCCCGCATCTTGTCATCCACGGGAGTCACACCTACTGTCACGCCCCAACCTCGGAAGGCGTGACCGACACTCAATCGAGTGAACCCAACTGAGCAAGCCTTAATAACACTTTCTACCCAACTTTATATGATTAAGGAAACCATGCTTTCGTTTATTTAGACAATATCAAAATCGAACATTCACATTATTAATTCATTTTCATGTCACAAACTTTAAACCATGGTTAAGTTTTCAAGATTTCATACAGTTACAGTTTAGAAGAACTAGGGTATAGAGTTACAACACAGTTCATTGACCCATCCAACACACATACATAACCCACACAAACATCTACGGAGCCTCTATGGATACAAAAGACAATTATGACAACGCCGGCAACAAGGCCCCGGCTATACCTCAAAAGTGAAAGTCCACAACAAAAGATGTACAACATAACCCCTTGAAGGAAAAAGGGGCTCACCAAGACTTTGAGAGGACACTTCGCTACGCGCGATCGGCACTGTCCGCTATAGAGCCACCTACATTCATTTAAAAATATAGCGCCCCCGACAAAAGGGACGTTAGTACCATGGACTAGTACTAGTATGTATAACTAAACACCATCTAGTTAGAAAGAACTATCATACAAGAATAAGAAAATCACAAATATAACTCAAAAGCTTTAAATGATCACCACATCATCAAATAAAAGAATCATACAACTTTCACATAATTTTTCATTGCTTTTAGTTTGGGGCATTTCATACTGTTCATCATTATTCGCAATACCACCGCTATGTTGAGCGGAGTCCGATCACGACCCGATCGGCTAGGTCGTCTCATTTGAGACATATACCTCAATCACAATCTCATTCTCCTTTTTTCGGAATTCAATATCAGCACAATACCACCATGTGTGCGGCATGGCGTCCGATCACGGCCCGATCGGCTAGGCCGCCTTACCAAGGCGTTGTTCCTTTCTCATCATTCATCTCGTTTCAATCTTTGTTTCACATATATCAATTCATAGTCACTTGGGGCCACAATTATCACATCATTCTTGGCACTATGCCACATTTCACATCATTTCCAATTTCAATGTTAGCCTTGCAATTTAGGATAATAGGTGCACACAAGAGCAATTTAAGTTGAAAGCATAGATAAGACTTCACATAGATGGCACAACAATCGCAGTTTTAATCTTGATTTGAGGTCTAGGCATTTCAATACATGATTCATATTCTTCGCACCTTTTTAATTTATCAACAATAGCACATCGATCATATTGAGACACACCTTTCACATATATAAAAATGTAACACCTATTCATGTGAAATTAACAATCAATACATCAATCCAACTCTAATCTTATCGCATTTACACAAATACCAACGGAACTCAATTTCTAAAAAGAGGAATTTTTAGCCATACATACCTCAATAGAGCTTGCAACTTCAATCTATTTTGTGGGAATTGAACCAAGAATTAGAGACATGATTAAGATTCTAGCTCATTTAAGCATATTATCAAGTACTAAGTGTGCATTGCGATTTTAGGACCCTTTTGTGAGAGATTTTCTTCAATCTTATACTCCAATTGCTATCTTTTTAGTTCACAACCTCCCCATACCCTATTATCTTCTATGCATGCATGAGAAAAAATCTATTTTTATACCCATGAACCCACAAGCTAATTACTCATTCTAGTGTGAATTTCGAAACCAAGGGTTATGGCTCAAGTTCTTACCTCTTGGGGTGAAGGCCTAGCAGCTGTACTTGAAATTCTTCAAGGGTTTAGGCAAGAATTGGGTGGGGACTTGATGAAGATCTCTCTCTCTCTCTCTCTAGAACTTCCTCTCTCACTCTATTTGCAGTAAAATAACATAAAAAGGATCTAATGGGGTATTTTTAATATGATGGGGTCGGGTTTTAAAAGTTAGAAAATAGGAGCCCCGACAAAATCTGCGATCGCATAATGGACATGCGGCCCACAAAAGGGACCGCAAAAATGGCTTCAAAAACCTGAACAAACTGCCCGGGTATGCGACAAGAATGCGGTCCGCATACCTGTTCCGCAGTCGCATAATGCACCGCAGAACTGCCCCTCGTAAAATTCTAAGGGGATTATGCGATGACTATGCGGCCCGCATATTGATTATACGATCGCATAATGGGCCGCATAGTTGACCTCAAAATTACCATCAAACTATCTGATTCTGCGGCAACTATGCGGTCCGCATAGCTATTATGCGACCGCATAATGGACCACATAAACGCACTTTTCTGGAAAATATTTTTCCTTAACTTTTTAATGCATAGATCAGTCCAAAGGGTCCGAACCGCGGCGAGCTTTATAAATTTCTAACACATATTCCTAATTTGGCACTACAAGCTTTCGGGTTTTGAGTAGAAATTTTCACGGGGCCTTACACCTACCTTCTCCCGAATATCTTCGTTCCGAATCTTATCCAGCCTAGTGTGCCCACACATCCATCTCAACATCCTCATTTCTGCTACTTTCATCTTCTAGAGATATGTGAATTCTTGACTGGCCAACACTCAGCTCCATACAACATTGCCGGTCTAACCACCGCTCTATAGAACTTACCTTTGAGTTTCGGTGGCACATTCTTGTCACACAAGACTCCAGACGCTAACCTCCATTTCATCCACCCCACCTCAATACGGTGCGTAACATCCTCGTCGATCTCCCCATCTCCCTGGATAATTAACCCTAAGTATTTAAAACTTTCTCTCTCGAGGATGACCTGTGAGTCAAGCCTGACTTCCACATCCGCTTCCCCCGTCACGTCGCTAAACTTACATTACACATATTCCGTTTTAGTCCTACTCAACTTGAAACCTTTAGACTCCAGGGCCTGCCTCCATACCTCCAGTCTCTCATTAACGCCGCCTCGCGTCTCATCAATCAGAACTATATCATCATAGAAAAAGTACTTTTTTTCTTTTCAACAAAATGAGTATTTTCTTTTCATGACATAGAAAAAGTATTTTTTTTTCATTTCAACAAAATGAGTATTTTCTTTTCATGATGTAGAACAAAGTATTTTCTTTTATTTCAATAAAATGATTACTTTATTTTCATATTGTAGAAAGAATACTTTCCTTTTCAACCAAAAAAGAATATTTTCTTTATAGTTATGGAGCATAAATTTCAACATTGTTTTGCATAAAAAAAGTAAAGCATCACATTAATTCCTTTGGGTTTGTGTAAATTTTTAGAAGAATAATTAAATTGTTGAAGAAAATAGAGTCTTAA
>NC_031989.1:69916494-69919219 GCF_001879085.1 Nicotiana attenuata | reverse complement strand
TATTTTCTACTCTCTAACCAAACACTAGAAATATTTTCGGAAAAAATTTTCCACTCACCAAATCAAACAAAGAAAAATAAGTAATAAAACCACTCATTTTCCATGGAAAACATTTTCTTTCGTACCAAACACACCCTCAATATTCGGAAGGCATCACTAAAATTGCTCATTTCTCCAATTTCCTATCTATTATTATCACGTTGTTGCATTTTTTTGAGTGATAGTCTTGTACAGTCTTCTTCATGCGAACTATCAAAATCCCTACTGCCATATGGTTCCTTACTTCAGCTCAAAATATATTTCCGGATTTTGAGCAAGTGCACCTAGCACCGATTCACATCTTCTTTCGCCATCTACATTTTGATAACATGATATCAAGTTTGCTTTCGGTTTTACCGACGCCACATGGCAAGTCACACATTTCACTCAACCCTTTTCCTTTTTTAATCCCTGTTGATAGAGCCATCAATACGGGCTTTTGGTCCGTTGGGCCAGCCCAGCCAGCCCGTGATTTAGTAGGACTGAACTAGAATTTTTGGAGCCCATTTAAAAATTAGATTTTTAAGCTCGGCCCGAGTAAGTTCTTGGCCCGTGAGGCTTGACTGAGGCTGGGCTGGACCGACCCGTGGGCCTAATAAAAATACGTATTTAAATATATAAAGTCTAATAAGTATATGACATAAAAAATAACAAGAAAAGTATCCCAAACTTAAAGTTTATTAAGCTCATCATATCAAAAGATCAAAGTCTTAAAACGCTAA
Organism: Nicotiana attenuata; assembly: GCF_001879085.1. Taxonomy (NCBI): domain Eukaryota; kingdom Viridiplantae; phylum Streptophyta; class Magnoliopsida; order Solanales; family Solanaceae; genus Nicotiana; species Nicotiana attenuata. The sequence continues at coordinate 69,918,458 of NC_031989.1, read as the reverse complement.
TTAGTTTTTAAAATGTAATTATTCTTAATATTTAACTAATTAATATTGCATACGACTTGTAGATATAGATGAACTGAAGATGTTAAGACAACCTTCTCACAAGCGGATTCAAATGTGTTTGAGGAAGATGATGTGTTGGATATCCCATAAGTGTCATGGACGTTCTGTTCAATAGTTTGTTTTGAGTTTTGACTTTTAGTAAATGAAATATGATTTTGTCTTTTACTTTTTTAGTGTTTACCGTAGTTACACTGGCCCGACCATAGAAAAATGGCGCCCCCAAAAAAAGGCTGCGGTCCAGATGGCATTATTGTGAAATATTAGAACAGTATAAAAAGTTATTAAGTTTTGTGAAATTTTTCTAATAAGATTTTTTTAACTTTTAAATATTTATCTTTTTTTAGGTTAGAACTTAAAAAAAAAATTAAAAATTATACTTTAAAAAATAATGGGCTGGCAAATGGGGGTCACAACCCACCTAGGACTGGGGTGGGCTGACCATTATAAGACCCATCAAAATGCTGGCTAGCCCAACCCAGCCCGTCAACTGCTAAAGCCCACATGGGATGGGATGGGCTGGGCTGGGCTGGGCCCGTCCCATATTGACAGCTCCAACCGTTGATCAACCTACACTGCCTGCTCTATTAACATAGACTCTGCAGACCAAATCGAAATCAATTTCATCCATAATTATGTTTCTCGGAAGTCGATCCTCCAAAAAAAAAATCGTTAGATCTTCCCAAAAATAGTGTAATTTTTATTGGGCCTGACAGAAGTGCGGCAGAATTTTTGGAATATCCGATCACTATAATCCATAAGTGGCACAAATTAACAAAGCAATTGAAACTGCAGCCGAAGTGGATAATTTACATTTGAGCCTATTCCATAATTCACGGAGCCCTATGTTAAAATTTTCAAAGGATCAGAATGGGATTAAAGTTACAAGAACAATTTTGACGTATCAAAACAATCAAATGCTACATATACGACACGTTTGGGAAATAATCATTTTACACAACCTATTAGAAGCACCATGACATTTCTCCCCCCACCGGCTCCGCAGTTGACGCCAATCTGACCCTTCCTTGCGTAAACCAAGTATATCCTATGGTATTGTGTCACCAAAATCATAGGAGTGGAATCAGAGACTAACTAGACAGAGACTACAAGTACATAAATCTAAAAGAAATAACTATGCAACAACAGGATACATAGAAGGAAAAAACAAAACTTGAAAAAAAATTACTTTGAAAGGAAAAGTACATTTGCCAACGAGTTGATTATTCCAGTATCCCTAAATAGCAAATCAACGATCCCAACCAGAAGGCCTCCGTCTTTCTCTAGACCTCTCTTTTGAACTGCAATGGTGAAAAAATAAAAGGAAAATGAGTTTGACAACGTTAATTAATTTAATGTTCATCTAGTTTCATTTACACTAGTTGATAAACCTGATAATAGATAAGGAAGGTATAGTCACCTCTCTGAACTCTTCTGGTCAGCTCCATCTCTAGCTGGCTGACTAGAAGAATATGCACCAGGTGTAGCAGCAGTAAATGTGGAACTAATACGGGAAGCATTACTTTCTCCACCTATTGTCCCACCAGAGACGAAGCCTTGTAAGACCATTCCCTTGTTCGGATACGCACCAGCTGTGTTATTCATCCCTTGATTTTGAGAATTTGATGATGCAGCAACAAAGTTACTTTTAAATTGTGCCATCATGCCTGTCCTCAGGGAATTAACTGCTGCAGAACGGCTTGGAGCAGCGTTCTGGGGAGGGTTATTTGATTCAGCATTGTATCCAATACCTAGACCAAAATCCACACCTCGTACACCCTTATTGCTTCCTCCTCCCCTTCCTTTCGCCCTTTTTCCACCTGAAAAAAAACAGCAACTTCTCATTAGTATTTTGGCTAGGCAATCAAGAATTTAAAGGAAATCCCATTTCTCTATTTTTAAGGGGG
>NC_031989.1:69886782-69916474 GCF_001879085.1 Nicotiana attenuata | reverse complement strand
GGGGGGTTTCGATCAGCAGAACACAATCCCCAACAGTTACTACATGGAATATAGTCAGTGCCCATAAATGCATAATTATTTGGGGAAAATCTTCAGTAAGACCAACAACAGGAATAAATCCATACCTCCTTTCCTTGCATCCCTTTTGGACCGGAACCTCCCATCCTAAGAGTTTACACACAATAAATCCAATCATGCAAACAGAAAGAGATCTGAGTATTTTAAGCAACAACCCAAAAAGCACAAAACGGGGAGCAGCAAATGACAATATATTTTCTGAAATAATGCACTGCATGTTTAGCTAGCATATAAACAACGAAGTTGGAGTGAAATCAGACAGAATTGAGGTGTCTAAATGTAAGCAATGCAGATGTATAGGCTCGATGCTCCGAGAGAATGGTATGATAGATGAGGGTGTAGACAAAGTCAAAATAGTATGGTTGAATTAGTTAAGTTATACCCATTTGATATGTGATAGAAAGATACCCTCTGAATAGAGGAAAGTTTTATACAACAGTTGCAAGGTCAGCACCTTTATATGGGAGTGAATATTACGCATCGAAAAACATGCGTAGCAAGAATGTGGATGCTAAGACGAATAAGATGTCATATAAGACTGGACAAGATTACCTCATTTCCTATAAGAAAATTACCATATTAGTCAAAGGGTACAAGCAACACACCAAGAGGATAAACAAGAGGCCGTTGGAGATAGTTTGATAATGTCCTGCGTCAACTTCTATAACAACATAGCATCCATGGTCTCATATTTCCTATCAGGCACCATAAAAGCTTCTCTATTCTATGTATCATAGTTTCTCTTAGTAAAGAGAATCTCCGAAAGGGATGCCATTATAGATTTTGACTTCAAAAGAAAAATGCTTCCTGTTTTCTTGGTTTGTCCGTCCCTTTAGAGGGGAGAGGATTTGGAGGCAGCAACTTTAAGAAAACTTGCACATAGGGAGCCCTTTGCATGTTTGCTGCTATTGGGACTTACGATAAAATCGAACACACATTTTAACAGTGGCAGTGAATGTCATGTATGTGACGCACTTAGTCAAATTTAAGAGGTGGAACAAAAAAAAAATAGGATGCTAAGCCCATTCATTTCAAGGAAACATAAAAAGAAATACATATAAGTACCTTCATAGCAAGGTCCATTAGTTCGATGGAAACAGTTTGACCGGCAGCAACCAAACTGTTCACCAGTTCACCAGCAAAACGCGCTTCCTTCTGTGTAATGAGAGTGTAGGCTGTCCCATCTTTGTCACCAGCACGACCTGTTCTCCCAATTCTGTGAACATGCATGTCCATGTCTTTAGCTATGTCATAGTTCACCACTGACTTAATTGATTTGATGTCAAGACCACGGGCAGCAACATCAGTTGCGATAAGAACATGATATACGCCAGATTTAAACTTTTGCAGTGTCTCCATACGAGAAACTTGATCCTTGTCACCATGGAGAGCTGCAACTCTGAACCCCTTTTGAGCCAGTTGAGATTCAATCTCATCCACTGTTGCCTTTTTCGAAGCAAAGACAAGAACATCACCATTGTCGATCAGTACAGGGAGCTTTTCCAAAAGCCAAGGCAATTTTTCAGCATCCGAAGGAATCACTTGAACTAATTGTGTAATATCCTCATTAGCCATGCCAATCTCTCCCACGGTAACTCTTATAGGATCTGTCAATGTTTCTCTGGCAAGCTTTTCAACTTTGCGAGGCATAGTTGCTGAAAAGAGCAATGTTTGACGATCAGGTCTAATTTGACCGACAATGGACCTTATCTGAGGCTCAAAACCAAGGTCAAACATCCGATCAGCCTCATCAAGTACTAGGTAAGTTGCCCTCAACATTGTAAATGCCTTCTTTCTAAGCATATCTATCAACCTCCCTGGAGTAGCAACAACAATCTCACATCCTGCCTTTAGTTCTTTGTATTGATCCAACTTAGACATTCCTCCATAAACTGCAGAGACACGGATACCATGCGATTTAGAAAATTTCTTTGCCTCCACAAATATTTGATGTGCTAATTCCCTAGTAGGTGCACAAATAACTCCAATGGGACCTTCTTCTTTCTGAAGTTCAGGCTGATCCATAATGTGGACAATCATAGGAAGCACAAAAGCAGCAGTCTTGCCGGACCCAGTTTTAGCAATGCCAATAATATCTCTCCCAGAGAGCACAATTGGCAATGCTTGACACTGTATTGGTGTAGGCTTTTCATATCCCTGTTTACTGATAGCTTTCATCAACTCAACAGAAAGACCACAGTCTTCAAATGTCTTAACAGGCCTTGGAACATCAAAGCCTGATACACGAATTGCCAAGCTTGACCTATATTCATTAACTTCCGGATCGCTCATACCTACATAGAGAAAAGAGTTAACTTGGCTGAAGGGAAATAGCATTACAGATAACGTGCAAAATCCAAAGAAGAACTAGCAAAACAATAATGGCTACATGCAACAACTGGATGAGCTTAAGCTCCTCATTGACTGTACTAAACAATAAGTAAACCTGACACTCAAGTTGTACTTCAGATGTTCTATTAGGGATTCTCTCTGCCTTTCCTAGCCTCTGAGCAAAAAGGACTTCCTCTATTTCATATATGCACACGAATACAAGGTGAAACAATAAATATAATCTGAACTGGGAATCAGCTCCAACCCCATAATCAAATTACAATATCATGCCTCCAACCCAAAATTCTAAAATGGATGCATCATTTTAAAGTTTAAACTAAGGACCAGGGATACGTTAAGGATTAGCTCAGAGTTTGGAAGTCAGTGACTAATAGGCCCTCCCTCTACCTTTTTCCACTTAAATATCAGGCTTTGGTCTGCGCATGTTTCTAACCGGTGACGTGGGCCTAACCCACACATCATGCGCTGAGCTTACTACTAGACCAAAGCTCCAGGAGCAAACTGAAAAGTACATCTCGCACCAAAAGAAACTAGAAACGTTATATCTTCATCCACTGCCCGTACTTCTTACATGACAAACTAGAAGCCACTATTTATAACAAGCTCTAAAAGACCACCAGGACTGTAAGATCATGAGGCAGGCCTCATAAAACAAAACTTAGTAGCTCTACTTTCTCCATAAGCAGATGTAACATGAGGGCAGCTGGTGCAGCCCGACACAGAGTCTCCTGCTTGAACTGCTATACGCACAATTAAACAAGAAAAATCTAATAATTATACAAGTGTCGCACATCTGGTCTAGTAGTACCCAGCATCCATAACATAAAACCCTGAATTTGCCTTTATTAACCCATTTCTTCCTTCTTAATTTGTCTCATTAGTGCACATTATCTTATTTCTAACCAACTGAAGAATGGAGTTAAATTGTGGGCCATAAGTTAACCTCAAGACTAACATCAAGAGGAGGAACCAACAAGCAAAGCTCAGTGTACCTGAAATAGAAGGCTTTTCCTCGTAAAAGTCCTTGTTGAAAGCCTCATAGTCGATCTCACTATGTTCCAAAGCAGGAATAGGTTCAATCTTCTTTTTATCAACAACAATAGGATTGTCATCCGAGTCATACTCAACCAATCCTGCATCAACAGCCTTCGCCGCAGCATAAACCTCCTCGTCCGAATTATAACCAGCGTTAAGAGCTTCAGCAGCCAATTGTAACCCTACATCCTTCTTCGCTCTCAAAAAACTCTCCATCGGATCATCCTCTACATCATCCTTATACTTATCCAGCTTCTCCTTCGGCTTCGGAGGCGGCGCCGCCTTCATTTCCTCATGAATCCCTTCCATAAATGCATCGAGCGGATCAATCTCATCATCTTCGGCGCCGCCGCCGCCTCCTCCTCCACCATCATTTTTGTTGTCCTCTCCGACCGCATCGTGTTCTTCGTACTCGATGTTATCTAAGTCGGTGTCTTCGTAATTGTCGTGGCTACCGCCGGAGCGTGACGACGGCGGGACGTACAGTCGCTGAGGAGCTTGATTTCGCTCGAAGTTATACGTCGTTTGCTTATTTATTCCAAATCCTTCGAATCCGAATTTTCTCTTCGACATCTCCGTTTGGTTCAAGGTTCAAACCCTAGTTTGACTGAACCCTAAAACTGAATGTAGAGATAGAGTTTCGCTAACGAATTTTGGACAGAGCTTGGGAAGCTAACTAAATTTTAAACATTCCTGCTTATCATAACTTTGCTTCAGAAACGCCTATTTTTGCCGCTAATCGAAGCTAATATGAGCAGCGAGCGACGGCTGAAATAAGGTCGGCCCACGGGCAATTTTTTTCTTTTTCTGTTTAACTTAATCCTTTTTGGTGGGAATTATGTGCACAGGTAAAGGAAAGGGTTGGCTTTGGTGAACACAGGTTAGGGACAATATTTCTTTTTGGAAAATAAAATAGAAAGTACAATAATGTAATTTTAATTTTTTTCGCTCTAAAAATAGTAGGTGTCACCTTAAATTGTAAAAAAAAAAAAGGATCATTGTTATAAAATAAGTGACTTAGTAAAATGTAAATAAGAAACAAAAATAGGAAGAAGGAGTATTTCACTTCTTTTTGGTGCGTTGTACACTGCCATTTACATAGCCTTTTATAGGCATAAAAAGTAAACACTACTATAGTAAAATAGTGTAAGGAATGAAACTCCACCCACAAACTATTCATACATGGACTTCATCCACATATTATTTACAACACTCCCCATTGGATGACCATGTAAAAGAAATACATTATTAAGAGCTTAATAGGAAAAATCATGGAAAATACATAGTTATTTGCAATACACATTACTTGCTGCCTCATTAAAAACCTTACCAAGGAAACCCAATGGGATAAAACCTTAGTTAAGAGAAAAAGAATACATCGCGTATTTTTATTCCCCCTGATTAAAATATCACATAAGGTCTCGGAGACACCGCATTCTAATCTTGTATATTAACTTCTCAAATGTTGAGGTTGGCAATGCCATAGTAAACAGATCTGCTAAATTATCACTTGAACGAACTTGTTGAATATCTATTTCACCATTCTTTTGAAGATCATGAGTGAAGAAGAATTTTTGTGAAATATGTTTGTTCTGTCTCCTTTAATATATCCACCTTTCAGTTGAGCTATACATGCATCATTGTCTTCATACAATGTAGTTGGAATATTTTCTTTCAAAGAAAGACCACATGTTTCCTGAATGTGTTGAGTTATTGATCTCAACCAAACGCATTCTCGACTTGCTTCATGAATGGCTATTATGATTTGAAGAAGTAGCAACCGTAGTCTGTTTCGTTGAACGCCATGATATGGCTGTACCTCCACATGTAAACAAGTAGCCTGTCTGAGATCGAGCTTTATATGGATCAAATAAATATCCTGCATCTGCATAACCAACTAATGCTGACTTGGATTCATTTGAATAGAATAAACCAACTAATGCTGACTTGGATTCATTTGAAAATTTTCTCAATTCCTGATTTATAATAAGCGCTTCGCGTCGCATAAGATTGAGTAGGAAGGAAACGAAGGCACAAGCCTCAAAGGGATCAAATCGCACGATGAGGAAATTAAGAAGGGAAGTGCTGCTAACAGCTCTGTAGCCTCTCGAAGATAAGTACAGACGTCTCCGTACCGATCTGCAAGACTCTACTAGACTCGCTCATGACTCGTGAGATCTAAGGGAACCTAGTGCTCTGATACCATATTGCAATGACCTAAAATCCACTTAGGGTCGTGATGGCGCCGGACACCACTGTCAGGCAAGCTAACACCAAGAAGTTAATTAAATTTTCATTTTAGTAATTATTGAAATCTTTTCTTTTATACATAAAACAATAAATAATGAATTCACTGAAATAAGATGATGTCTTTAACAAACTTAATATTGGATAATCCCATAATCATCCCAGAACCCGGTGTCACAAGTGCATGAGCTATTTCTAAGAAATCAAATGAAGTACAATAACTGTCTGGAATACAAATTGGACAGAAGGTAAATACTATACATTGAAAGAGACTATGCCGGCTGCAGGTCACCTCGAGAGATGCAGCTCACCTAAGTCTCCGTATCATCTATGCTGCTACGCCCATTAGGCCGCTAGAGGTACATGTGCCTGTGCAACAAAAATGCACAACAGTGTAGCATGAGTACAAAAACAACGTGTACTCAGTAAGTATCCCGTCTAATCTCGAAGAAGTATAGACGAGAGGTCGACTTCGACACTTACTAGTGGTCCAATAATCATATTCCAATAATATAGTAAATCGAGGATTTTCATAAAAATGGATATAACTCAGTAGCATGAGGCAAGTAAACAATTCTTTCGTTTATAGGAAATTTTCAAATTTATTTTCATCATTTATACATTTATCTCAGGCCAGGGAGAACAAATATCAACATCTATGAATTTCAAGGCAAGCAATACATGCATGCGCAAATCATGCCGAGGTCGAACGGCCCGATGCAATAATATTTAAACTGTGCACTGCCAGAGGGTCGAATGACGCGAACCATAGATGCATCTATTTAATCTACCGAGGCGTTCGGCCCGTTCCAAAATATATAAACACATTCAAACAGTCAATCAAGAATTCATCGAGGAGCAGTTATCCAAGAAAAGGCAATTTCTCTTTTTTTTTTTTTAAAAAAAAAAAAATCAAGAAACGATATCTAGTCTTTTAGAAATTTATTTACACGTTCGATATGTTTTAAGCATTTTAAATGGACAACAAGGTTTCAAGTATTACAAGTAAAGCATGCTTTTGAGTCCTAGACTACCCGGACTTAAGTATAATAGTAGCTACTCACGGACTCTCGTCACCTCGTGCGTACGTAGCCCCCACAAATAGAAGCACATATCCAATTAATTTACCTATGGGGACAATTCCCTCTTACAAGGTTAGAAGAGAGACTCACCTTGTCTCAATGCTTACTTTCCGGTCCAAGAATGAGCTCAAACCCCCAAATCGTTGCCGAACAATCCAAAACTATTCAAATGGTGTATAGACAAATCAATATATGCTCAAAAATTCATATTTCAACTATTAAGGTGATTACCCAACCCTAAAGGTAAGATTCCTAAAATTTGCCCCCGGGCCCACGTGCCCGAATTTCGGAAAGAAAGTAGTTACTCATAACCTTATGAAGTCAAATATATGATTTTTACCAAATTTCATTACCATTTTCGTGGTCAAATCTCATTTTTATCCAAAACCTAGATTTTTCATCTAAACCCTTAATTTCACCAATTTTTACATGTTAATCTAGCCATAATTTATGTATTAAACTCATTGTGTAGAAATTACTTACCTCAAAGTGCTAGGTGAAAATCCTCTTCCAAAAGCTCCAAAAATCGCCCAAGAGATGAAAGGAAATAAGCTAAATGGTCTAAGTCTCGAAATTAATAGCTGTGCACAGGCCTCAGATGTCGCATTTGCGACACCTGGTTCGCAAATGCGTCACAATCATCGCAAATGCGAACCCTAGGCTTCTACTGCCTAGGTCGCAAATGCGACCAAGAACTCGCAAATGCGAACCCTGTCAGGCTCGCAAATGCGACTGCCTGTCTTGCAAATGCAATCCAAGCCCAGGCTAGGCTTCTTTGCAATTGCGAAGCTTTTCTCGCAAATGCGAGGTTCGGAAATGCGAACCAATACTCGCATTTGCGATACCTGCAATACCAGCAAAAGAACACCAGAAAACTTAAGCTTCCAAACACCCAAACTTGGTCCGAAACCATCCCGAAACACACCCGAGGCCCTCGGGACCTCAACCAATTATACCAGCGCGTTCAAAAACACATTACAAACTTTGTTGAGCCCTCAAATTACCTCAAACAACGCCGAAATCATGAATCATACCCCAATTCACACCTTTTGAACTCTAAAACTTCGAACTTCTACGTTTGATGCCGAAACCTATCAAATCACGTCCGATTGACCTTAAATTTTGCACACAAGTCATATTCGACATTACGAACCTACTCCAACTTCCGAAATTGGAATCCGACCCCGATATCAGAAAGTCCACTTCCGGTCAAACTTTTCAAAAACTTTCAAATTTCTAATTTTAGCCAAACGACTCCAAAATGACCTACGGACCTCCGAATTCACTTTCGATCGCGCTCCCAATACCAGAATCACCATACGAAGCTATTCCCAAACTCGGAATCCCAAACAGACATCGATAACTTTGAAATGCGCTTCAACCCATATTTATGAATTTTTTCCAAAAATGCTAACTTCCACAATAGGCGTTGAAATGCTCCTGGGTCACCCAAAACTCGATCCGGACATACGTCCAAGTCCAATATCATCATACGGACCTGTTGGAAACCTTCAAATCCCGATTCTGAGGTCTTTTACTTAATATTTCAATCTAAGTCAATTTTTCCAACTTAAAGCTTTCGAAATGAGAACTTTCTCTCCAAATCAACTCCAAAATTCCCAGAATTCAATTTCGACCACGCGTACAAGTCATAATACCTGAAGTGAAGTTGCTCATGGTCTCAAAGCGCCGAACGATGCGCTAGAGCTCAAAATGACCGGTCGGGTCGTTACATTTTCTCCCACTTAAACATACGTTCGTCCTCGAACGTGCTGAGGACTGCACTGGAGTTGTCTGAAATCACTGTTTAACACCTCATACACCTACCTGTGCTACCACAACTCAGTTGAGCATGTTAGCTAGATCAAATCTGAAGATATCCTTTTTTATCTAGGCATATGAGCCTCAGAGCCCAATTTCAACATCTGAAATGCTCTGCCAGGCCTGCTTCCAATATATGCACACCGTATCAATCACTACGCGAGGTATCAGAATAACTGCATACCTTTGCTGAATTCTCACCATGCACCACATCATTCACAGGACCATAACAACATTCTCTAATCATAATAACCAACATTTCCCGAATCTGATGCTCACAATGCACCCCATGACATATTTAAGTCCTGTTCCAACTCTTGCAATACCGCGGAAGAGACGTGTAGAAACTCATAACCAACTGCTGAGTCGATAACTCATTGAGTCTATACTCCTGACAAGAATCATTACCTCACTCTGAACCAAATAATAGTATTAGCCCTTTAATATGCTTCATATAATCCGATTGCACTGATCTTAGATCCAATAATCTTGTCTCACCCAGTACGAACTGCTCAGGCAATAAGCCACCCCAGACCTAACCAAAAGTCTCATATGATGGCATAATTTGCCAATAGTCTACCAACTCGAACGCGATACATAAGGAAAACGAACTCTGGAAGGGAATACTTAACTCACGCAACTAATATGAACTTTTCTCAAAAGATGGGAAACAAAACACACAAAAATTAGAATATAGAAAACTGTACTCAACATCATGTTGTTGCGACGTGCAACCCGATCCAGACAACATAACCGTGGCGGCGTGCCACCCAATTTATACATAGAATTCACATAAGGAGATACACACCGAGCTAAATTGCTCGTTACTACAAAATACTGAATATCGGTCACAAGCACGCTAAGTGCATAATACCAGGGGAGACATATAGCGTCATAAGCTACAAAACTCAAGCACTATTGAGGTGCGATATATGATTTGAAATCTCAAAAGCCACCCTGCTCATAACACCATCGCTACGCGGAACCTCAACACATAAGAAATTTACCAAGCCGTTTCACAGCTCACATGGCACAATATAGTATTACCTGAAATAGCTGAAGCCGAAATAACATCCAACGTTCGAATACTCCTCCATAAGGAGTGTTATGCTGAACGAATGCATCCGGCCTGATATTCATATTTAAGTCCATCCACAGACCTCAAGCCGATTCTAATTGCCCGAACTAGGCTAGTAACCTTTACGAGCCCATAATAACCTCCTTTTTCTCATAACACACAAGAACAACCATCATAACCGGAGCAAACCTCCACAGTCCACAACCCAATAAACCGAGTGCCCTCCAGGCATAAATTCTCAAATTAGTAGCACTGCCACAATTTTCACACTTGGTTTAAATCTTCAATCAATCAAGGGACTACATGTCACACTTATACAATCTTCTAGTGAGATATGCTCCCACGACCTTCCGTATTAGGTAACAATTCTGCACACTCATACCACCGGCCGCACTAACGCTGTAAAGCAAATCAAGAATTCGTAACCAGGATGCAAAGCCCCTTTCATAAAACACCGGTCTCAGGTGACGCTGAAGACAATACCAGCTCACTGTAAACATTCAAATCACTTTCCTACTCATCCGAGCTCGTGACCTCCTTGCCATCACCGAACCGCAACCTTGTCCCTCACTTCCAATTTTCATACCGCTCACTGCACCTAACATACCAATATGCGATAGCGCCAGAATTTCATCATAACTCCTGAACCACTAATAGGGTAAACACTTCATCACCCAGAAACTTTTACTTAACTCATTCCAAGAGAACCATAGCAACACGCGAGTAACTTCTTATAACCGTAGGACATTCAAATCCTCAAGTAGTGGTCCGAACCACCATAGCCCTTCCGAAATCCGACTACACGTAACACGCCATAATATTGGAATACTCCCAAATAAAATCAATTACGCCGGCTGCCAAACCTCGCACGCACCGTCGCAAATCACATGCATAACTTAATCACACTGAAGGAACTGATCACTACCACTAATATGCCAATTTCACTATGGCTAACTGATCTAACTTCTTCCCATTTATCCTTGATTGCCTTTGAAATAATAATAACTCAATTCAACATATCACGCACTTAGTCCGCACTCACCCCGAGTGGCCTAGTATCACGAGACCATGCTGTCTCAAATTCCACGAACCAACTCATGCCTTCCTTGGGCGCATATTCGCATCCTCAACTGATACACCCATTCCGATAATTCCTCTACGAATCCGAAGTCTGTTTCTCTCATTCACCCAAATACTACACTGCAAGCCAAAATTATCATAGAACATTCGGAGCCTCCTATCACTATCTGCTATAAAAGCTCGATTCTTAACCACACCGCGGGCTTGAAATCCTTAAGCACCGCATTTTAACCTTGAATTCACTAGGACCGTTGTTGAAGTCACCCACCCTAGCTTGGTCCTGAATATAATCAGTTCCAAGGCTCCGCCGGCTCCTGAACACCCATCTCAATGAAGCACCCGACTGAATCACTTCCCTTGTAAATCACCTCTGTACGAAGCATAAATCTTGAATCTTCCCAAAGCCTGAACATGAGCCAGTAAGGCCAACTATAACGCACCTTTATCAATTCCTTTGCTCAAATTACCACTTATGTCCTCTTCCCTTAGCCGAAATAACTTACCAATACGCCGATAGCCCGAAACCTCACAAGAAGATAACCATGTAACTCAATCGTAGGCGGTGGGACTCTCCCACTTAGCTTGAAGCCACCATTACACAACTGTAGAACCCACCAAGATTCGTTCTTCAGTTGACATGATCTTGCACAACCAACCCGCCAATTTCCTCGAAATCCTTCTGTTCGACTTGCCATGAATACTCTGAATCCGTAGCAACATTCATATATTCGACCCCTTACTGGATAGCCAGTGAAATCCTTCGCATAAGCTTCTTCAGCACCACGCAACCGCTGATCTGCTCATAGGAGATAACCCACCTGTGGAAATTACATGCCGGCATCTCCCAACGACGCTGCACTGCACAATTATTGTGTAACCCGTAACCCAACCTAAGCCCATGCTCACTCGCTAGCTGTACAAGCCCATTCACTCCTCATGGACATCAACTAAATGTGCAACAATATCTTCCAATTCAAAGTCATGTTGTATCCTTCTTCATATCAACCAACTCCTTTCTGCCGTATCAAATCTCTCGGAGTATAATAGCTGATATTTCAAATTACGCCCGTGGACCTAATCACCGTCCACTAAAATTCCCAAATCATTCCACACTTTTCTTAAGGTGTGTAGTTTACACCGCCGCTGAACCCATATGCTACCCTGCCAGTCTCCCACTTTGGTCAAACTCACTCCTTTAAGAAACTACTCGACTTTTCGCTTCTTACCCTTGGCCTCCGAGAAACTTAACCACTGCCTGACACTTCCCACACGTCCTTCCTCATTCTTTATTGCCCGGTTATTGCCTTAAATCAATATCTAGCTCCGAAGCACTTGCACCAACAGATCGCTACTACTTAAAACCCTTTCGAAGATTATCTTTCTCGAGCCGTCAATATTAGAAATACCGATTCAATCCTGAACCACCACACCCCACGATCTCCGGCAATACTATCTCACAATGTCCTTCTCCAAAGGCGAATTGTAGAAGATCATAGTACCGGCGAACTCAACACCTACAACAAGGACAATGACATCACATCACAGATGAAAATTCCACCACGCTCGAAAGTACCAAGTCTCGTTACTCTATTAACCCAAACCTGATCATTTATAGTCCGATTGAATTTCCTTCGCCGGAAATACAATACCGAATCTCTGAATCATGCATTGAGAAAACCTCCTTCCAAGTCATACACTACTTCCACGCATGGACAAGCATCCTACCATCACATTGATACCGGGAGATAACCATTCATGAGCATCATAGCAACTTGTGCATAGCCTCAAAGCCCTCAGAAATACAGCTACGGAGCTGAAGTGACAGAATATCCTTCCACAAGGCGACGACAATAGTCCAATCAACTACGCAGGGAGAAACATCCAGCACCACACTTGTGGTACCATTAAAATTTTCTCAATTCCTGATTTATAATAAGCGTTTCGCGTCGCATAAGATCGAGTAGGAAGGAAACGAAGTCACAAGCCTCAAAGGATCAAATCGCACGATGAGGAAATCAAGAAGGGAAGTGCTCCTAACAACCCTGTAGCCTCTGGAAATAAGTACAGATGTCTCCGTACTGATTCGCAAGACTTTACTAGACTCGTTCATGACTCATGAGACCTAAGGGAACCTAGTGCTCTGATACCATATTGTCACGACCCAAAATTCACTAAGGGTCGTGATGGCACCGGACACCGCTGTCAGGCAAGCCAACACCAAGAAATTAATTAAATTTCCATTTTAGTATTTATTGGAATCATTTTTTTTATACATTAAACAATAAATAATGAAATTCACTAAAATAAGATGATGTTTTTAACAAACTTAATATTGGATAATCCCATAATCATCCCAGAACTCGGTGTCACAAGTGTATGAGCTATTTCTAGGAAATTAAATGAAGTACAATAACTGTCCGAAATACAAATTGGACAGAAGGTAAATACTATACACTGAAAGAGACTATGCCGGCTGCGAGTCGCCTCGAGAGATGTAGCTCACCTAAGTCTTCGTATCATCCATGCTGCTATGCCCATTAGGCCGCTAGAGGTACATGTGCCTGTGCAACAAAAATGCCCAGCAAGTGTAGCATGAGTACAAAAACAACGTGTACTCAGTAAGTATCCCGTCTAATCTCGAAGAAGTAGAGACGAGAGGCCGACTTCGACACTTACTAGTGGTCCAATAATGATATTCCAATAATATAGTAAATCGAGGATTTTCATAAAAATGGATGTAACTCAGTAGCATGAGGCAAGTAAACAATTCTTTTGTTTATAGGAAATTTCCAAATTCATTTTCATCATTTAAACATTTATCTCAGGCCAGGGAGAACAAATATCAACATCTATGAATTTCAAGGCAAGCAATACAAGCATGCACAAATCATGCCGAGGTCGTAGGACCGGATCCAGCAATATTTAAACTGTGCACTACCAGAGGGTCGAATGGCGCGAACCATAGATGCATCTATTTAATCTACCGAGGCATTCAGCCCGTTCCACAATATATAAACACATTCAAACAGTCAATCAAGAATTCATCGAGGAGCAATTATCCAAGAAAAGGCAATTTCTCTTTTTTTTTAAAAATCAAGAAACGAAGTCTAGTGTTTTAGAAATTCATTTACATGTTCGATATGTTTTAAGCATTTTAAATGGACAACAAGGTTTCAAGTATTACAAGTAAAGCATGCTTTTGGGTCCTAGACTACCCGGACTTAAGCATAATACTAGCTACGCACGGGCTCTCGTCACCTCGTGCGTACGTAGCCCCTACAAATAGGAGCACATATCCAATTAATTCAGCTATGAGGATAATTCCCTCTTACAAGGTTAGAAGGGAGACTTACCTCGTCTCAATGCTTACTTTCCGGTCCAAGAATGAGCTCAAACCCCCAAATCATTGCCGAACAATCCAAAACTATTCAAATGGTGTATAAACAAATCAATATACGCTCAAACATTCATACTCCAACTATTAAGGTGATTACCCAACCCTAAAGGTAAGATTCCTAAAATATGCCCCTGGGCCCACGTGCCCGAATTTCGGAAATTTTCGAGGAAAGTAGTTACCCATAACCTTATGAAGTCAAATATATGATTTTTACCAAATTCCATTACCATTTTCGTGGTCAAATCTCATTTTTATCCAAAACCTAGATTTTTCATCTAAACCCTTGATTTCACCAATTTTTATATGTTAATCTACCCATAATCTATGTATTAAACTCATGTTGTGTAGAAATTACGTACCTCAAAGTGCTAGGTGAAAACCCTCTTCCAAAAGCTCCAAAAATCGCCCAAGAGATGAAAGG
Organism: Nicotiana attenuata; assembly: GCF_001879085.1. NCBI lineage: Eukaryota > Viridiplantae > Streptophyta > Magnoliopsida > Solanales > Solanaceae > Nicotiana > Nicotiana attenuata. The sequence continues at coordinate 69,901,883 of NC_031989.1, read as the reverse complement.
AAATGACCTAAATTGTCTAAGTCTCGAAATTAATAGCTGTGCACAGGCCTCAGATGTTGCATTTGCGACACCTGGTTTGCAAATGCGAAGGTTGAAAATATGACACAATCATCGCAAATGCGAACCCTGGGCTTCTACTTCCTAGGTCGCAAATGCGACCAAGAACTCGCAAATGCGAACCCTATTAGGCTCGCAAATGCGACTTCCTTTCTCACAAATGCGATCCAAGCCCAGGCTAGGCTTCTTCATAATTGCGAAACTTTTCTCACAAATGCGAGGTTCGGCAATGCGAACCAATACTCACATTTGCGATACCTACAATACCAGCAAAGGAACACCAGAAAACTTAAGCTTCCAAACACCCAAACTTGGTCCGAAACCATCCCGAAACACACCCGAGGCCTTCGGGACCTCAAACAATTATACAAGCGCATCCCAAAACACATTACGAACTTAGTTGAGCCCTCAAATCACCTCAAACAATGCCGAAATCATGAATCATACCCCAATTCACACTTTATGAACTCTAAAACTTCAAACTTCTACATTCAATGCCGAAACCTATCAAATCACGTCCGATTGACCTCAAATTTTGCACACAAGTCATATTCGACATTACAGACCTACTCCAACTTCCGGAATCAGAATCCGACCCCGATATCAAAAAGTCCACTTCCGGTCAAACTTCTCCAAAACTTTCAATTTTCTAACTTTAGCCAAACGACTCCAAAATGACTTACGGACCTCCGAATTCACTTCCGATGGCGCTCCCAATACCAGAATCACCATACGGAGCTATTCCCAAACTCGGAATCCCAAACGGACATCGATAACACTAAAATGAAATTCGACCGAGATTTATGAATTTCTTCCAAAAATGCTAACTTCCACATAGGTGTCGAAGCGCTCCTAGGTCATCCAAAGCCCGATCCGGACATACGTCCAAGTCCAATATCATCATAGAACCTGTTGGAACCTTCAAATCCCGATTCCGAGGTCGTTTACTTAAAATTTCAATCTTAGTCAATTTTTCCAACTTAAAGCTTTCGAAATGAGAACTTTCTCTCCAAATCAACTCCAGAATTTCCGAAATTTAATTCCGACCATGCGTACAATCATATACCTGAAGTGAAGCTGCTCATGGCCTCAAACTGTCGAACGACGCGCTAGAGCTCAAAACGACCGGTCGGGTCGTTACAGGATGTAAACTCACCAGCATTATCAAGACGAATTGTCTTAATTGCATAATCTGAAATTGTGCTCTTAGCTTTAATATTTGTGCCAACAATCTCGCAAATGCCATATTGCGAGTTGATAGTAAGCACAAATGTGACCATCTTGTAGATGCATCTACCAAAACCATATAATATCTGAATGGTCCACATGGAGGGTGAATGGGCCCACATATATCAGCCTATATACGTTCCAGAAATGTAGAGGATTCCATCCTAACTTTAATAGTTGATGGTCTAATAATTAATTTGCCTTGAGAACATGCAGCACAAGAGAGTTCCTTAAATTGAAGAATCTTCTAGTTCTTCATTGAATGTCCATGTGAATTCTCAATTATTTTACGCATCATATTAGAACCAGGATGGCCCAACTGGTCATGCCAAATAATAAAATAACCTTGATTAGTAAACTTCTAGTTTACTACGGCATGTGTTTCAATCCTGCTAATACTTGTGTAGTATAAGCCGGAGGAAAGAGCAGGTAACATTTCAAGCACATATTTCTTACCAGACATTATTGTAGTAATATAAAGATATTTAATCTTTTCATCATTTGTAGTCTCAATATGATAGCCATTTTGGCGAATATCTTTGAAACTTAATAAGATTCTTTGAGATTTACTACAATATAGTGCTTCATCAATAGCCAAATATGTTCCTCTGGTAGTAATAAATTGGCTCTTCCAGAACCTTCAATTAATCTTGTACTACCGGATATTGTAGTAACATTGCCTTCTTTCGTAACCAAATAAGAGAAATATCTCTTATCTCTTAAAATAGTGTGTGTTGTAGCACTATCCAAAAGACATATATCATCTTTATTAATCTTGAGTCCAACTGAAGACTAAGAAATTTTCATATTATTCATAAAAAATCAAAAAGTACATCATAAGAAATATGAAAGACAAACAGAAAAAAACATTAAGAAATACAATAGGAATGTAGAAACTAGCATGATGCATTAGGAAAGTACTCAAGAAAAATAAACTAGTTGCAAACATAAAAAATGATAACTTTTATTATAGCTTCATTCCCCAGTACGATTATTAGTTCTTCAGTCAATATCCTCAAAGAAGTCTCCAGCTTCTAAATGAGTAATATTTGCTAGGCCTCCAAAATCATCATCTTTATATGCAAGATGTGTCTCAGAATCATATTTGTTTGAGGGACCTGCTTCATCATCATTATTTTGAAAGCTCAAGTGTGCCTCCACATTATTTTCTTTCTTTCTTAGAGAGGCTTGATAAAGTTTTACAAAATGATCTGGCGTACGACAAATGCATGCCCAATGACCTTTCATACCACATCGGTGTCGCATACTAATTTTATCTTTTGAAGGATTAATTTAAGAATCCTTATTGTTCTCCAGTTTATTTCCACCATAATGATGATAATTATTTCGTCCTCTACTACGTCCACGTCTACGACCATGTCCACGATCACGGTAATTATTTTGTTTTCTTTCAAACTTATCATATGCTACAACAACATTCACTTCCGGGAATGGAGCTGACCCAATGGGACGGGCTTCATGATTTTTCATTAATTGAGTATTATTCTGCTCTGCCACAAGTAGGCATGTGATTAACTCAGAATATTTCTTGAAACTTTTTTCACGGTATTGCTGTTGTAGCACCACATTTAAAGCGTGAAAACAGTTCTTCCCAGTGATATCAAGTGCAACAAATTCAAATTTTGATAAATTTGACTTAGTGAAAACTATAATAAAAGATAAATAAGTTAGAGAAAGAATTATATTAATAAACAATTAATGAAACAAAACGATTAAGGGAAAAAGAAATAGAAATAGAGCTATATCATGTAAGCAACCTACTATTTCATTTTATTCTTGCCATAAAGTGAAAACTACATATTGTTTCATTTCACTTTATATTATTGATATATATATATATATATATATGTGTTAATAGAATTGAACGTGACTAATATTATTTATATGTACCAATCCAATAAATATAATATAATTAAACTAATGTGAAATTATTACTTGTCAATTCATTTCTCATAGTTCTTCAAAATGCCTTTGTCACGACCCAAACCGAAGGGCCGCGACGGGCACCCGGTACCTTACTCAACCGAGTACCAACGTAACATATCTTTCTTATCATACTATCATGAGTAAATGAGCCAGAAAACTCATCAATACTCAACATATGACGACCCAACATGATATACAAACTTATACATGTGACATACGGCCTATAAGGCCGACATGACCATTTGTAAACTCAAAACATAGGCTGACAAGGCCATACAAGTATCCATACACCTGACATCTGTCTACAAGCCTCTAAGAGTACATAAAATCATAAAGGTCGGGACAGGGCCCCGCCATACCAATCAATACCTATCCAAAGCATGCAGACCAAATAGGCAACTTCGGAGCAAGTGGAGTGCACCAACACTTCCGCTGAGCTGATAGCCTACTTGGAGGAATGTCAACCTATCAATCGGGATCTGCGCGCATGAAAGCAGTGTCCCCAGGCAAAAGGGACGTAAGTACGAATAAAGTACTGAGTATGTAAGGCAGGAAAGCATAAACAAGAATAGTAATGTAAAGAGAGATAGAGGAGATACAACCTGTAACATCTGAGTGCCTCTAGGGGCTACTGATATGAAATGCATAATACATATATATACATAAACTTTTAAAAACATTTGACTCTGTGGGCATCATCATCATCATATCGTACCCGGCCTCAAAGAGGACTCGGTAAAACGTACCCGACCATCATAAGGCTCGGTAGAATCGTACCCGGCCACGTGGAGCTCGGTAAAACCAACTGATCAGTAGTTGCACAATAGGTGCCATACCCGGCCGACTATAGCGCGGCTCGGTAGAGTAAAATATATATATATATATATATATACATATATATATAATGCATGTAGGACTCATTGGAATCACATTCTGAGCCTTTCGGAGTGACGTAAGGTCGATATTCTCCGTACACGTTATTAGGAATAACTCTTCATTAAGAATCTTATAAGAATCAGAAAGTACCAACAACATTGATAACATAAGAATAAGAGAAGCAACCTCAACATCAATTGTTCCATAAGAAGGGAAACAATGTAAGTACTGCTAGCTTCTAAGAGTAGAGTACCTTTGGAAGCTCGTTCATAGCATTGTGTACAATCGCATTCATGCATAAGAAGGAAGGGATAGCCTCACATACCTTGTATATGTACTGCCCAACCTCAAACTATGCAAATGTCACGACTCTTTAGTCTACAATAAGAGAAATGACATTGTCGTTATCGTTTAAGCGTCGTAACTATTATGTATCGACCACAACATATTTTACGATAAAACGGACAGCACCTCCCCTATATATATGACTTCACACAAGTCAAAACAATCACCAAACAGCCCAACATACCCCTATCACTTCATACACAACACGACAACAATAATAGTGTCAAACAATCCGAAAATGTTACGACGAACGACCAGCAAACAACCCTACCATTATGTGGTGTTTCTCCACACCCTTCCTCCTCTCAACTCCATAGAAACAGTAGCTAAAGAGACAACCCAATAGCAACACGAAACAGCCCACAAAACAGTCCCACAAGTTCAGCAACTCAACATTAATTTTTCAGTTTACTTAAACACGTTTCGACTTGTCTTTTCTTTCAAATTGAGAAACACAACCAAAAGTACATAATTATACCTCTTATCCAATAAACCAGCCATGAATTCAACTTAAAAATAGGTTCACAACCAGCCAACCATGACACAAGAACAAACAACATACCACTCTTTCGAAACTCGCTAGGTCTATTCTTTACGATCGAGTTACAACTCGCAAACGCATAGATAATGGAAGGAGAAGCATAAACTTACCTTGTACTGAGTATAAACCACGAAATCTGGTCCTTCTTCATCAAAAATCAGTTCCTCAACGCGGCTACAAGAAGGAGAAAGAGAAACTAGCAAGCTGTCCGGACTTTTCAGCACCAGAATCACGTCGTAACACCCGAAATACCCTAGGGTTTGTGTGAGATTTTTGGGGAGGAGGTGCAGGGGTTCAATCTGATTTTTGGTCTGAGAAATAAGTGAATGAAATGAGTTAATATGTCCTTAAAACACCCCTCTTGGCCTACTTTAGGGCTTTTAATTGTGGCATCTCCTTTTGGCAAGTAGGTGATGCACCTACTTGTCACCTACCATTTTGCGCAGTCTCGCAAAAATATGAATATCTCTCTACTCAAATGTTGTATCAATGAATGGTTTAATCCGTTGGAAACTAGACTCGTAGATATTCAATTTGATAGGTAGATCATCCCATAATTCCAGGTACATTGGGAGAAATGCTGAGCTACATTTGACCTAAATTTCACCATATTTATGAATGTAACTTGTGATGACCTTTTCCAACTTTTGTTTCACAACTCGCTTGACTTAGAAACATGACACACGACTATCATACGAATAAAATAACTCATAACATAATCTCCTTATAAGGTTAATCACCCTAGTCTCACCCCAAAAGTACATGTTATAACATTCCCGACTTGTCGACTTTTGACGAAACTTATTTTCTTCAATTCATTTAGCTTCGAAGCCTTCAAACCCCCTTAGTACTTGGTATTCATGATCTTAAATATTTGTAACCTCCAATGTAAAATGATTAACTTACTTTATGTACTTTCAAAGTTGATCTCATTTCTAAGCTTACATCAATTGACTTACGGATACTCTAACGTACGAAAACATGGGGTGTAACAGCCTTAAAGATATATTTTGATCCAGGAAGTCCATGAATATTATAAGTATGTCATTAGTGGGTAACTAGTTTGATGACATTGAGGTCATCTAAGAGTTTAGCACTAAAGGAAATTGTCACGCCCCGAACCATGGCCTGGGCGTAACACGACACTCGGTGCCTGACTGCATGTGACCGAGCGAACCAACTGTATGGCTGGATCAACATGTGGTATAACTATGAGCTAGAGGTAAATGTAAAACATGATAATTTGCTAAAAAGTCTGACTGAAATATCATAGATGCGAAAAATACTGAAAGGTCTGCAAGTATAAACAAGTAGCCGACAAGGCTAACACATGAAAGCCTGCTAATATCTGTCTGACTGGGTTATAGTCTACGAAGCGTCTAAGGAATACTGAAAATGCCAACTGTTTACCGGGACAAGGTCCCCGGTATACCTTATTAACCGAAAATACTATAATGACTAACACAAAAGAGAGATAAGGCCCCGAAAGACTGGGACTCACCAACAGCTGATACGAGATGTCCTAACAAGCAGAATCGTCAACCTGAAAATCGTTACCTGCATCGCGAGATGCAGGCCCCGGGCAAAAGGGACGTCAGTACATTTGAATTGCACTGGTATGTAAAATAGCTGAACAAAAGAGTTGTAAATACTGAAACTGAAACTGAACTACTAGCTGATAAAATGATAACTAAACAAGGAAGTAAGGATATGAATACTCCCTCTTCTGAATGATGAAAAACCTGTTTATCTGATAAGCTACGGCCTCGGGCCCAATATATATACATGTGCACAAGCTACGACCTCAAGCCCAAGTATACGTATACATAACTACGGCCTCAGGCCCAAAAATGCATAAAGCATAAACTACGGCCTTAGGCCCAAACATGCATAAAGCATAAACTACGGCCTCAGGCCCAAATACAGGTGTTCAACATTCAGGAATTTAGAATCAGGAACTGAGAATCATATTGTAATAAATGATACTGAAATAATGAGCCATACCAAGTGACATAATACTGTAATAGTGAATAGGATTAGACTGAGATTAATATTCATAACAAGTTGATCTGTCATAACTGAGACTCATAGAATATCTAATGATTATGACACTATGCCATCTAGAGAATAGAAGTTCTACTACTATTCAGGGAACTAGGTCATATTTACTTTCTGAGGATACTGGTAAGGGTCATAATGAATATGACGTAGGGAGAATCATAGACATTCCCAAACGTAAAGAGTTAGTCTTACATACCTTAACTTCCGGCTCTTGAGCGTAATACAACGTTTGTCAACCCTTTCAACTTTAATCTATAGCAATACAAGTCAAAGGGATTCCATATTAGCTATAATGCTCATGTTTTGGTCACTTAAGCATTTTATCAAACACTTGGTGAAAATAACGCTTCATAGTCCTTATTAATGGTGTCTCTACACCCAACAACCCATTTCCTTGCCCCTAGATAAATTCTAAAGTCTCAAATGGTTGTAATCGATATTATTCTTTATCACCCATAAGCTAGACAATACCCTTAACCAATAATCAACACTCAACTCCCCAAACCTATAATCGTTCATGCTTTTCTATCAAACCCATCAAATCATATCTCATGAACTAGGGTTTATAATCATTAAACCAATGCTAGAATCAATTAGAGGGTGAAGACATTACCTTTTCGAAGTTCCAACCCTTGAATTTCGAGTTCTAGGCTTCCTTTTCTCAACAATGATGACCCAATCGAATATCTAATGATATGGAGGGTTTACCCATGTTAATAAGATATTGAAAAATTAAAATTAACTTAGAATCACCATTAGAACTTACCTTGAGTGGTGGAAGGACCCTTAAGGAGTTAGGTTTTTGAGAGTTCCCCTTTCTAGAGCAAGTTTTTATGTTTTGGAGCTGTGGGGGACGAAATATAGCTTTAAAACGACCCCCCACTAGCGCGATCGCGCACCTGGAGGCTTGTTCGCGCTAGTGGTCGCGCTAAATGGCAGTAACAGTGCCTCCCACTAGCGCGATCGCGCACCTGGAGGCTTGTTCGCGCTAGTGGTCGCGCTACCGGGCGCGCATACGCGTACTGTTCTGAAAAATGCACATAACGTTTTGCACAGAGATCCGTTCAGTCACCATAATATATCATTGGAAAGATATTTCAAAGGCCTACAACTTTCATGCTTTGCATTTTCCCCAATTCCTGACACATTGTCACTAAAATTTGATGGAAGACAGACCTTCTTCAAACTTAGTCGATTTTGTCAAATCTTATGCACCTCTCTTTCCATCTTGATTTTTGAAACAACTATTTTACCCACAATCATCCCGTTGGGACTTCACATATTCAAAATATAACCTTACCACTCATTTACCACATTCACACCTAAGCCGAATTTACGGGGTGTTACATTATCTCCCCCTTGGGATCATTCGTCCTCGAATGATGGTCCTGGTTGCAACTACGACTATCTATGGACATTAAACGGGTGTGATGGTGATATGCGAATATTGAAATATCATGAATACATGTGTATCCAACTGAATGAGTACGTAATAATTGAGTTCTAAGCTGAGTAAATACTGAAGAACATGGAGATGATAATATAAGAACTGAATGGAAAGGTCAATTACCTTCCACATTTTCCTTTTGCCCTTCAAAGAGATGGGGATATCTGGACTTCATGTCCTCCTCGGCTTCCCATGTAGCCTCTTCAATCTTTTGATTCCTCCAAAGCACTTTTACTGAAGCAATTCCTTAGTTCTGAGCTTGCGAATTTGACGATCAAGAATAGCCACTAGAATTTCTTCATAAGATAGGCTGTCTTTAACCCCTATAACCTCTGTAGGAACCACAAGTGACGGGTCTCCCATGAATTTCTTCAACATGGACACATGGAACACTAGGTGTACGGCAGCTAGTTCTTGTGGCAATTCTAACTCATAAGCCACCTGTCCGATCCTTCGCAAGATTCTATATGGACCAATATAGCGGGGACTAAGTTTCCCCTTCTTCCCAAATCTCATAACGCCTTTCATGGGCGATACTTTCAAAAACACCCAATCATCAACTTGGAACTCTAATCTCTACACTACGCGTCCGAATAGGACTTTTGGCGATTTTGAGCCGTCTTCAAATGCCTTGTATTAACGTTGACTTTCTCCATAGCCTGATAGACCAAATCGGGTACCTAACAACTCCGCTTTCTGCGACTTATCGAAACCAACCAATTGGTGATCTTAACACCTGTCCGCCCATTACAGAGCTGGCGTACGAGTGCCATCGTTTTGATACTAGAGTGATAGCTTGTTATTGTAAAGGCAACTCAATGAGAGGTAGATGATCGTCCCAATTACCTTTAAAAATCAATAACACACGCCCTCAACATATCCTCCTGAGTCTGAATGGTGTGTTCCGCCTGTCCATCTGTCTGAGGATGAAAAGCGGTGCTGAGGTTCACCTGTTTGCCCAATCCCTTCTGAAAGGATTTCCAAAAGTTTGCTGTGAACTGAGCACCACGATCTGAGATAATGGACAAGGGATTCCCATGCAATCAGACAATTTCTTTGATATACAACTTGGCATAATCCTCGGCCGAATCTGTAGCCTTTACTGGCAAGAAGTGAGCTGGCTTGGTAAGTCGGTCTACAATCACCCAAATCGAATCATGCTTCCGAACGAGCGAGATAGACCGGTTATGAAGTCCATGTTTATCATCTCCCATTTCCAAATGGGAATTTCTATATTCTGAGTTAAACCGTCAGGCCTCTGGTGTTCGACTTTCACCTGCTGGCAATTTGGAAACTTAGCCACGAAATCTGCTATATTCTTTTTCATATCATTCCACCAATAAACCTCCTTAAGATCATGATACATCTTTGTGGAACCTGGGTGAATAGAATACCTAGAATTGTGGGCTTCTGACATAATCCTCTCTCTGAGCCCATCTACGTTTGGAACACATAGTCTGCCTCTGTATCTCAAAGTACCATCATCTCCCCCTTGTTCAAAAGCCATAGTCTTGTGTTTGTGAATTCCCTCCATCAGCTGCAATAACTAGGAATCACTGAATTGTTTTTCCTTCACTTCAGCTACTAAGGAGGATTCAGCCCTATTCTGGGAACAACGCCACCATCTTCGGAGTCCAAAAGTCGAACTCCTAGACTTGCTAAGCGGTGGACTTCCTTCATCATAGTTCGCTTGTCTGCCTCAACATGAGCTAAGCTGCCCATAGAACGCCGACTGAGAGCATCGGCTACAACATTTGCTTTTCCTGGATGATAGAGGATATCACCATCATAATCTTTAAGTAATTCGACCCACCTTCTCTGACGTATATTTAATTCTCTTTGCTTGAAGATGTACTGGAGGCTCTTGTGATCTGTAAAAATGTCAACATGTACCCCATACAAATAATGGCGCCAGATCTTAAGCGCAAACACCACAGCTGCTAATTCAAGATCATGAGTCGGATAATTCTTCTCATGAGCCTTGAGTTGTCTCGACGCGTAGGCTATGACTTTACCGTGCTGCATTAATACACACCCAAGACCAACCCCTGAAGCATCACAATAAACAACGAACCCTTCGGTTCCTTCCGGTAGTGTCAGGACTGGAGCTGAAGTCAACCTTTTCTTTAACTCCTCAAAACTTTTCTCGCACGCGTCCGACCATTGAAACTTGACTTTCTTCTGAGTTAATCTAGTTAAAGGGGACGAGATAGAAGAAAATCCCTCTACGAAACGCCTGTAATAGCCTGCTAGACCCAAGAAACTTCTTATATCGGATACTGAGGTGGGTCTAGGCCAATTCTTCACTGCCTCTATTTTCTGAGAGTCCACCTTCACGCCTTCCCCTGAGATGACATGGCCCAAAAACGCTACTGATTTCAACCAAAATTCATACTTGGAAAATTTTGCATATAACTTGTGATCCTGCAGTGTCTGCAACACAATTCTGAGATGTTCTGCATGGTCAGTCTCGCTACGGGAATAAATCAAGATGTCATCAATAAACACGATAACAAACAAATCAAGATAAGGCTTGAAGACCCTATTCATAAGGTCCATGAAAGCTGTTGGTGCATTCGTTAAAGCAAATGACATTACCAAAAATTCGAAATGCCCATATCGAGTCCTAAAAGCTGTTTTTGGAATATCAACTTCCTTAACCTTCAACTGATGGTATCCCGATCTGAGGTCAATCTTGGAATAACACTGGGCACCCTGAAGTTGATCAAATAAATCATCTCTTTTGGGAAGAGGGTACTTGTTCTTGATGGTGACTTTATTCAACTGACGATAGTCAATGCACATACGCAAGGACCCATCCTTCTTTTGGACAAACAAGACCGGTGCGCCCCAAGGTGAGACACTTGGCCTTATAAATCCCTTATCTAGAAGATCTTTCAACTGGGCCTTTAACTCTTTTAACTCTGCTGGAGCCATTCTATAAGGCGGAATAGATATTGGCTTAGTGCCTGGAAGTAGATCAATTCCAAAGTCAATCTCTCTATCGGGAGGGACTCCAGGGAGATCTTTGGGAAACACTTCTGGAAACTCATTTACAATTGGTACCGATTGGAGAGTGGGAATTTGAGCATCTGCATCCTTAACTCGAACCAGGTGGTAGATATATCCCTTGGAGATCATCTTTCTGGCTTTAAGGTAAGAAATAAACCTACCCCTAGGTGTTACTGCATCACCCTTCCATTATAAGACTGGTTCACCGGGAAATTCAAAACTTACTATTTTGGTTCTACAACCCACATTGGCATAACATGACTCTAACCAATCCATGCCCATGATCACACCAAAGTCTAACATCTCCAATTCTACTAAGTCTGCTATAGTAAGACGATGATGCACTTTAACTGGACATCCCCTATAGATACACCTTGCTATAACTGATTCTCAACTGGAGTGGACACTTCAAAGGGTTCACACAACTTTTCTGGTTCTATCCCAAATTTCTTTGCAATATATGGGGTTACATAAGATAGGGTGGATCCCGTATCTATAAGAGCATAGACATCAAAAGTGAATATTGTTAGCATACCTGTGACAACATCTCCACGAGCCTCTGCATCCTGACGGTATGCCAGTGCATACAAGCAGTTTCGTCCACCGCCTGCATTATTAGACTTTGCTGCGCCGCGCCCTTGGTGAGCCTGAGAGTTATGATGGGCTGCTGAATTAGTGGACTGAGCTACATTGCCTCTATTGTTCTACTTTGCTGATGGACAATCCCTCAAGAAGTGGCCCTGCTGACCGCATCCAAAGCAACCATTTGTGCCCAAACGACACACCCCTGGATACTTCTTACCATACGTGTTGCAAGTAGGGTACTCCAGGCCTCTGTAGCCCACACTAGTCTGTGACTGTGAGAACCTGCTGCTCTGAAATTTTGGTTTTTCTTGTTAAACTTGGACCTCTGAACCGGTGCACTAGCTGAAGATGGAGCGGGTCCTAATTTTGATTTCCTGAAGAACTGGCGATTGCCTCCTGCTTGAGATCCCCCATGGCTGAAATTTCCTGCAGACTTAGCTCTCTTGCTGAATTCCCTGTCTTTCTCTTTCTGTAGCCGCTCTTCTTCTTTCAACCTGTCTTCGTTCCCTTGAACAAAGGCAACCATCTTAGTGATGGTCATGTCATTATTCTGAGCAGCTATATTAGCATCAGCAAATAAATCATCTGAAAGCCCCAACACAAACCGCCTAACTCTGGCCCTCATATCACGTACCATTTCTGGAGCATACTTGGCCAGAGAGACGAACTTGAGGTAGTACTCATTCACACTCATATCATTCTGTCTGAGTCTCTCAAACTCCAAAGCCTTAGCTTCCAAGACCTCAATGGGTAGAAAGTGCTCAAGGAACGCATCTGCAAACTCCTTCCAAGTTGCAGAATCCGCATCCTCCCCTCGGGACTCTTCCCACGTTTCATACCAAGTGTTGGCAACATCCTTCAGCTGGTACGCAGCAAGCTCTGCTGCCTCAGTGTTTGTAGCATGCATCACTCGAAATATCTTCTGAACCTCATCAATGAAGTTTTGCGGATCCTCATCCTTTTTGGAGCATGTGAAGACGAGAGGTTTCATGTTGAGGAATTCCCTAGACCTGGAACTACCCGTCACATGAACATCACTTGTTCCCTGCCTTTGAGCCTGGGTAGCAACAATCTGGGTGAGCAACTGGATAGCTCCCCTGACATCCATGTATGAAGCACTGGGCACTAAGCCCGGTGCAACCCCTGGGCCGGAGTGTCCTCCTCCTGAGCAACATTAGTTGTGGCCCCCTAGCTAGTAGCTGAGGCCCTCCTGGTGTACTTTCTTTTTGCAGGCATTTTTTTTTCTGAAATACGCAATTCGCACGGGTTAGAAAGATTCCTGAAAGCATAGCTCTAACTGCACGATCTAGAGTATGAAAGAAATGGAACAATCCTAGATGTCTTGGTAGTCAACTGTTTACATGTGTGGCGCGCACACACACATAAAAGAGACCCCACTGGACACGGCTTCATAGACTCCCTAGGACTCTTGAACCTAGGGCTCAGATACCAAGCTTTGTCACGCCCCGAACCATGGCCTGGGTGTAACACGGCGCTCAGTGCCTGACTGCATGTGACCGAGCGAACCAACTGTATGGCTAGATCAACATGTGGTATAACTATGAGCTAGAGGTAAATGTAAAACATGATAATCTGCTAAAAACTCTGACTGAAATATCATAGATGCGGAAAATACTGAAAGGTCTGCAAGTATAAACAAGTAGCCGACAAGGCTAACACATGAAAGCCTGCTAATATCTGACTGACTGGGTTATAGTCTACGAAGCCTCTAAGGAATACTGAAAATGCCAACTGTTTACTGGGACAAGGTCCCCGGTATACCTTATTAACCGAAAATACTATAATGACTAACAAAAAAGAGAGATAAGGTCCCGAAAGACTGAGGCTCACCAACGGCTGATACGAAATGTCCTAACAAGCAAAATCGTCAACCTGAAAATCGTTACCTGCATTGCGAGATGCAGGCCCCGGGCAAAAGGGACGTCAGTACATTTGAATTGCACTAGTATGTAAAATAGCTGAACAAAAGAGATGTAAATACTGAAACTGAAACTGAACTGCTAGCTGACAAACTGATATCTGAACAAGGAAGTAAGGATATGAATACTCCCTCTTCTGAATGATGAACAACCTGTTTATCTGATAAGCTACGGCCTCGGGCCCAATATATATACATGTGCACAAGCTGCGGCCTCAGGCCCAAGTATACGTATCCATAACTACGGCCTCAGGCCCAAAAATTCATAAAGCATAAACTACGGCCTCAGGCCCAAACATGCATAAAGCATAAACTACGGCCTCAGGCCCAAATACAGGTGTTCAACATTCAGGAATTTAGAATCAGGAACTGAGAATCATACTGTAATAAATGATACTGAAATAATGAGCCATACCAAGTGACGTGATACTGTAATAGTGAATAGGATTAGACTGAGATGAATATTCATAATAAGTTGATCTGTCATAACTGAGACTCATAGAATATCTAATGATTATGAAACTATTCCATCTAGAGAATAGAAGTTCTACTACTATTCAGGGAACTAGGTCATAGTTACTTTTTGAGGAAACTGGTAAGGGTCATAATGAATATGACGTAGGGAGAATCATAGACATTCCCAAACGTAAAGAGTTAGCCTTACATACCTTAACTTCCGGCTCTTGAGCGTAATACAACGTTTGTAACCCCTTTCAACTTTAATCTATAGCAATACAAGTCAAAGGGATTCCATATTAGCTATAATGCTCATGTTTTGGTCACTTAAACATTTTATTAAACACTTGGTGAAACTAAAGCTTCATAGTCCTTATTAATGGTGTCTCTACACCCAACAACCCATTTCCTTGCCCCTAGATAAATTCTAAAGTCTCAAATGGTTGTAATCGATATTATTCTTTATCACCCATAAGCTAGACAACACCCTTAACCAATAATCAACACTCAACACCCCAAACCTATAATCGTTCATGCTATTCTATCAAATCCATCAACTCATATCTCATGAACTAGGGTTTATAATCATTAAACCAATGCTAGAATCA
>NC_031989.1:69790202-69885214 GCF_001879085.1 Nicotiana attenuata | reverse complement strand
CGTTACGTACGTACGTACGACGACGACGACGAGAGAGAGAGAGAGAGAGAGAGAGAGAGAGAGAGTGAGGAGGTTCATTGAGGGACTCATTCAGGCCGTCAGGGTCAGCAGTCTCAGCAGCCGAGGGCTTGTTATACTTGTGGTGAAATGGGTCACATTGCTATATTTTGCCCTCGGGCATCGAGCAGCTCTCAGCATCAGGGTTCCCGTGCCATGGTTCAGGCACTGAGTGTTCTACAGCCCGCTCAGCCAGCTAGAAGCGGAGGTAGAGGTGCTAGAGGTGGAGGTATTAGAGGTGGAGCTCAGGCCGCTAGAGGTGGAGGCAAGCCAGCAGTAGGTCGTCCCATAGATGTAGTTCAGAGTGGTGGGGCCCAGACCCGATTTTATGCTCTTCCAGCCGGGCCGGAGGCTGAGGCTTCCGATGCAGTCATCACAGGTACGGTTCTGGTTTGTAGTAGGGATGCTTCATCGTTCTTGCGTGGTTTTGATTGGGGGTCTTGAGACCCGAGTAGACTTATTACTGTTGGACATGATTGATTTTGATGTCATACTAGGGATGGACTGGTTATCACCTTACCACGCTATCTTGGATTGTCATGCCAAGACTGTGACCTTAGCCTTACCGGGTCTACCTCGTTTAGAGTGAGATGGACTCCTGGTCATTCTACCTGTAGCGTTATCTCATATATGAAGGCTCGGCGAATGGTTAAGAAGGGGTGTTTGGCCTATCTGGCATATGTTCGTGATTCTAGTGCCGAGGTTCTCGTATTGATTCNGTTCTTTATTAATTGTTTAATGTTTAAAAAGGAATGATTTCAAATAGTAAAACGAGAAATTTCTAGTTATTTGGTGTTGGCTTGCGTGACAGTGGTGTCCGGCGCCATCACGATCCTTGGTGGATTTTGGGTCGTGACACTACCCATAAGGTAGGAGTCGCAAGTGCGTGTGTGTGTGTGTATATATATATATATATATATATATATATATATATATATATATATATATATATATAGCTTAAATGATAGGTTTATATTTTGAGTGACACGCTAAAACTTAAAATTTAAGCAACTGCATTGGTTGATTTGGGGCACAATTTGACTTTTAATGCACTATTTTGGTTCAATTCCCACTCCAACATTTACTCAAATTTTTATTAGATAGTGGTGCCCCCTCCCACTTTCAAATCTGCTCATAATAAACAAAACAAGATACCAGAAAGTAGCTTTTGTTGCAAAACAAAAATAAATTATTATAGTGGGAAAGTTGAGTAATTCACTTGGTTGGTTGCTTAAACTATTACCTTATTAGTGGAGATTCGATTTGCATCTTATAATCCCTTTCCCATTTTCTTTTTTAAAACAAAAAATTTGAAAAAACAATGTAAAAGAAAAAAAGAGAATATCGAAACAAAATAAGAGTTGGGTGCTCGTCGGTCGGTACAGTACGGTATTTAGACATTTTGATTCGGTATTTTTGATTTTCGATTTTTTAAAATGCTATAATAATACCGTACCTAATTATATTCTGTGTGGTTCGGCTTTTCTCCTTTCGGTTTCGGTTTATTCGATACGGTAACTTCAATTTGTTCGGTTTCAATATTAACTAGTGCATAAAGCTACAGACTGTAATATTTTTAATTAAAGTACTCACAAATTTAAAAATAAAAACGTTCTAAGCTCACATGACTATTGACAAATTTTTTATCCAAAACCAGTAAGCATCAACTCATAGAGAGAAAAAGGGTACATAAAGGAATAAATTTAATCATTAAAAATATCTTGTTACTTGCTTAGAGCTAATTGATGAAGTTAGAGAATACAACAAGGACTAATCCAACAAATGCAATTCAATACACGAGAAAAAACACCCTAAAACCATAAAAATATTACGTTAAGATGCTTGGCATCCTAGAGAATAAGATTCAAAATCTACGGCCTACCTTGTTACTCTATTTTCCTAAGGAAGTACTTAGGCTTTATTGTCAACCTCAACATGCATACCAAAGAAAAATATTTTGTAACTTAGTATGTTATCAATAATATATATTTTGTGAAACTTATTATATATTTCGGTACGATATTGGTATTTCGGTATTACTTTTGTAAATACCCAATACAAAATTTTTTAGAAACTTAAACCAAATACCATATCAAATACAAAACGATCGAATGCCAAATACAAAAATTTTCAATTTCAATATAATAATTCGATATTTACCAAATTATGTACAGCTCTAAATAAGAGTGGAACTTCCAATTAAACTTATCCTTACAACTCATGGTCTTTATTTATATGCCATCAAGCATCACATAAATAAACCTTCTAATTGCACAGTATTATTCATTCGGCACCATAAGTTCTTTTTTTCTCTAGTAAATTCTTAAGGGTCCCACCTTTGAGAGTTAAATCTTTAGAAATTTACTTAGGTCATATTCCTAGATAATGTGTCTGGTGAAGGAAAAAAAATATACATCTCTAATAGTGGCATAATTTGCTACTTCACTGAGACCCTTACAATAAAACCTAGTCGAATAAATTTTTGGTTAAGTTTAATAAAACAATACAAAGGCTACTTTGGTTCGTTTCAATTTTGTATATCTCAATTGATAAGGTTGGTATTGCCTTAGCAAGCAGATCTACCAAATTATTTCTTGAACGATTGTCAAGTATTTATTTCACTTTTTTTAAAAGATTATACGTGTAATTTTATTGTGAAATGTGCTTTATTATGTAGTATTATCATTTAGTGTTTTCACACAACTTTGTTAAAATCTCCATCTTCAAATTAATATCATAGTTTTTCGATTATAATGAGTCATTGATCTCAACCATATTCATTTTTTATATACTTTATGAAACTATTTTTTCGCATAATTTAAAAAATGGCAAATATACTTTGTTTAAATATTGTAATATAGTTGTATATCCACACGAAAATAAATTGCTTGCTTAAGATCAATTTTTATGTGGAACAAATAAATATTTTTACATATTCATATAAAATTGTCACGACCCAAAATCCACTAGTCGTGATGGAACCTAACCCAACCCGCTAGGTAAGCCACTAATAACTATCCAATTTCAATAACATTAATAAGACAATTAAACAAAAGAAAATATCTGGATCTATTACATTTTCCTGAGGACTGGTAGTACAAATCATGAGCTTCTAAGAATAGAGTTTACAAAGCTGAGATGAAGAAAATACATCTTTTGTTTGAAAAGTACATAAACAGAGTTTTATCAATGTGTGTAAAAGAAATCATGAGCGACGTGATACCGTATAGTATGAGGAAGAATGCATCTCTATGCATGTATGTCATGTATGCGTGCCAATGCCATCGAATCTCAGAGATGAAACATGTACTCACGCGCTCCACTCGTAATGCTCAACAACTCAGTACTGTATATGGCTCATATGGCCCAGGGAAGACCCATCCCGGAATATATACATCATTGATAATCAGTCACCCAGTACTGAGGAAAGGCCACTCCGGCTCCACCGAGAATAACCATCTCCAAGTATATATATGAATGCTCAACCACTCAGTACTGAATATGGCTCATACGACCCACAGAAGATCCATCCCGGAATATATATATCACTGATCATCAGTCACCCAGTATCGAGGAAAGGCCAATCAAGCGCTATGGAGAAGATCCATCTCCATGCTCAGGGAAGATCCATCCCTGAATTTGATCAACTGCGCTCACTGGGGGTGTGTTACAGACTCCGGAGGGGCTCCTTTAGCCCGAGCGCTATCATAAATCAATATAACCGCTGCGGCGTGCAGCCCCATCCCATAACTGTCACTCATAATCAGGCTCTTGGCCTCACTCAGTCATCAATCTCTCCAGTCTCACTCACGGGCTTACAATGTAATGAAAACTGACCCGGAACAATGATATGATGTATCAATAAGTAACAACTGAGACAGAGATATGATATGAATGCATGAATGTGACTAAGTACGAAATATCAATAAAATCAATGAGATAACAACAAGAAACGACCACTATGGGCCCCAACAATATCAGCATAAAGCCTAAACATGATATCTGCACATAATTTGGGGTTTCATACCCTCAACACCAAGTTTTGAAGAGTTACTTATCTTAAACAAGCCAATTCCAACATCGAGCAAGCCAAGCGATGCTCCAAGAATGCCATCACGTGCATAGCGACCTCCGAACGGCTCAAAGCTAGCAAAAAGCAACTCAAATACATCAGATAAAGCCCAAGGAAGAAATTACAAATGATAAAGATCGAATTCTACTTCAAATCCCAAATCCGGCCAAAAATTACATCCGGGCCCATGCCTCGAAACTCGACAAAACTCACAAAATCCGATGACCCATTTAATTATGAGTCCAACCATTCTAGTTTCACTCAAATCCGACCACAAATTGGTGCTCAAAACTGAAAAAATTCGTATTATGAAACTTTAGGCCAAAACCCCCAATTTTCCTCTTTAGAATTCATCAACTAAAAGCTAATATCGAAGATAGATTCATGGAATACAACCAAAACCGAGTAGAGAACACTTACCCCAATTCATATGGTGAAAAATGCTTCAAGAATCGCCTCAATCCGAGCTCCATAGCTCCCAAAATGCAAAAATGGCTGAAACGCTTGAAATAGAGTACTTTATAATCACTAGGCGAATCAAAGAATCGCGATCGCGGAAGCAACCTCGCGATCGCAAAGAAGGAAATGCACTGCCCCCTAAAAATGCACTACGCAATCGCATACAAAGGACTGCAAACGCGAAAAAAGCGGACACTGCGTAGCTCAGCCAAACACTCTACGCGAATGTGTCTGAAGGCTTACGCGAACACGATGCTCAAATTGCAGCAGCCTACGCGAATGCGTCTGAAGACTCGCGAACGTGATGAAAAATTTCTCCCAGCCTTCAAAATAACTCTACGCGATCGCGGCCCATACCTCGCAATCGCGATTAAGGAAACCAGATACTCAGTTTCTGCAGAACCAACAATGCATAATGAAGGAAAAATAGTTTGAAATCCATCCGAAACTCACCCGAGCCCCTCGGGACCACATCCAAACATACCAACAAGTCCCAAAATATAATATGAACCTACCCGAGGCCTTAAAACACACATAACAATATCGAAACGACGAATCACACCTCAATTTGAAATCATTAAACTTTGAAACTTCAGCTTCCACAACCGATGTCAGAACCTATCAAATCACGTCCGATTGACCTCAAATTTTACACACAAGTCACATTTGACATTACGAACCTGTTCTAACTTCCGGAATTGAAATCCCACTCCGATATCCAAAAGTCCACTCTCGGTCAAACTTCCCAAAATTTCAACTTTCGCCATTTCAAGTCAAATTCTACTACGGACCTCCAAATCACAATCCATACACGCTCCTAATTCCAAAATCATCCATCGGAGCTAACGGAACCATCAGAAATCCAATCCGAGGTCAAATTCTAAAAAAGTCAAACTTGGTCAAACCTTTCAAATTTAAAGCTTCTAGCTGAGAATCATTCTTTCAAATCAATTCCGAATAACCTGAAAATCAAAACTCACGATCCACATGAGTCATAATACATCGTACGGATCTACACATGCCCTTAAACAACCGAGCGAAGTGCAAATTCTCAAAACGACCGATCAGGTCGTTACCAAAATAGTTGTGCTTTTGATTCATTGTAATAAACACAATCCCATCTGAATTGTTCCTTAAAGGTACTTGATATGTGCTTACCATCTCAACCTTTTTGTTAAGAAGACTATCAGATTAAACAAAATTCGTTGGAAATGTCACGACCCAATTTCCCCTCCGTTGGGTTTCGTGATGGCACCTAGTCTTAAGGACTAGGTAAGCCTAATAATTTGCGGAAAAATAACAATAAATACTAGCATCTAAAATTCTTCTGAAATAAATCCTTTATTCAATGAGCATCTTCCCAAAATCCGGTGGTACAAGTCATAAGTTCTACAGAGTTTCGCTACCATTTCTAAACACAACCGTAGGGAAATAAGTACAACAATGAGCATATAAAATAGGAAGGTGACTCTGAAGCCTGCGAACGCAGTAGCATGGCTACCTTGAGTCTCCTCGGTAAGAATCCGCACAGCTACTAGCGAATAATACCTGGATCTGCACAAAAAAAATGTGCAGAAGTGTAGTATGAGCACACCACAGCGGTGCCCAGTAAGTATCAAGACTAACCTCAATGGGGTAGTGACGAGGAACAGTCAAGACACCTACTGGTCAAATAAAATGAATAGGATATGATAATATAATATCGAGATAAAGATAACAAGGTAATATCAACAGCGGAGAGAAATCAAATTACAAATAGTAGGAACAATAAAGGGAGAACACGGGTAGTAACGAACGACACCAAGTAAATGCGATAACCAATTAAATCTACACTGACATAACAGGAACAAAGACAAGTAAGAATGTATCCAAATAAAGAAGGCAATGCCAACTCAATCATCTCACATCATGCCTAATACACAATCCCGACCATCTCAAATCCTTGGTTTCTCATATCATAATCTCAACTTCCGAACCTTCAACACACATGGCACCTTGTGCTCCCATATTTTTTCATCTCACTCTTAACAAGAGAAATCCACATGCTATACAATACATAATATCCGTACAAATGCACTCAAGATGTTTAAGAAGTCTCATTCACCTAATATAAGTAAATTACAAATTCTAAACTAATTAGGAAAGCCAGCGAGAAAAGATGAAGTTATTTTTAGAAGTCATTTGAATAAATAAAGTACCATTTTTAATTAGAATACAACATCGAATGAATTATTACCTTTACCATGGGATTTAATAATTTATAACTTAGTAGAAGTTCCTTTTAAGTAGAATACAACTTCAGACGATTTAAGGAAAAATTTTAGTTGAGAAACTAATTGAGTCAAAAATGTAGAAATTACTGAAGTTTGAAGTATTGAAATTTATATATATATATATATATATATATATATATATATATATATATATATATATATATATACGGCGAGGTATTGACAACACTATGGGTTCCAACACAAAGAATCACAACAGTAAGGGAATCTAACCCGTTAAAACACTTGAATTGATGACAACAAATATGCACAGCAAACAGAAAGTGTGCGGCATCACCCTTCGTGCTTTTACAGTCACAAAATATCGACAGAGGATCTCCCGGGATCCCCTCCCGTAGTCCCAAACGTAAGTACTTGGGGGATCTCTTGGTATCCCGAGGATCTCTTGGTATCCTCAATATATGTGCTGGGGATCTCATGGTATCCCGAGGATCTCTTGGTATCCTCAATATATGTGCTGGGGATCTCTTGGTATCCCGAGGATCTCTTAGTATCCTCAATATATGTGCTGGGGATCTCTTGGTATCCCGAGGATCTCTTGGTATCCTCAATATATGTGTTGGGGATCTCTTGGTATCCCGAGGATCTCTCGGTATCCTCAATATATGTGTTGGGGATCTCTTGGTATCCCAAGCCAACAAATATGAACAATAGCATCCTGGCAAGGGAATCAACAATATGAACAAATAACACCCCGGCAAGGGAATCAACAATATAAACAATACATCCCGGCAAGGGAATCTACAAGATAAACAATACATCCCGGCAAGGGAATCAACAATATGATACATCCCGGCAAGGGAATCAACAACAATCCAACAATCCAATCACAAGGAAGTTCCACCACCAAGAGTATGATTACATAACAACAAGAGAATCTGCTGTACTTATTTCCCTACGGTTGTGTTTAGAAATGGTAGCGAAACTCTGTAGAGCTTATGACTTGTACCACCGGGTTTTGAGAAATTTATGTTTCCTTACAAATAATTGCTATTTGTGGATCAGGCCGAGCGCCTCGGTAGTAAATAAATGCATCTATGGTTTGCACCGTTCGACCCTCTGGCAGTGCACATTTTAATATTTTGTTGGACCGGGCCGTACGACCTCGGCATAATTTGCGCATGATAATTATTTGGTACCCTGCATGATTGATATTGCTTAAATGTCTTGAAATGTAATTGTTAGATGATAATACCGAATTTGGCATTTATATTTGTGAAAGAAGGACTTATATTTTCCCGTTCTTAAGCTTTCAGTATTATTCATGCGAATCCATGCTTAGTATAACGTTTTAATATATTATTGTTAGCCCTAGTGAGGGTGAAGTCGACCCCTCGTCACTACTTCTTCGAGGTTAGACTGGATACTTACTGGGTACATATTGCTTATGTACTCATACTATGCTTCTGTACTTAATTTTACAGGATCTGAGGCTGGTGTATCTAGTTACCCGCCCGGCGGACATACTTGATCTTGGATTGAGACTTCACGGTGAGCTGCCCCTTCCGAGCCGTTCAGCAGCATGCCGGAGTTTCTCTTTTTCTTGTATCTGTCTATTCTATTTCAGACAGTATGATAGTCATCTTTTGTATATTCTACTAGTTGCCCACACACTTGTGACACTAGATCTTGGCACATATTAGTAGACTTTGATTTTTGGATTGTATTTCTATAGTTATGATTTCCTTTAGTTGTTTCCGTTTTGTTTGCCTTAAAAATTTGCTATTTATCAAATGCTTTAAATTTAAATAAAGTTATGTTGGGATTTTTTAATAAAAATGGGAAATCACTAAGTTGTTCACTGTTGGCTTGTCTAGCAACCGTGTTGGACGTCATCACGGCCTGACATGGAGTGGGGTCATGATAACGTATCAGAGCACTAGGTTCACGTAGGTCTCACAAGTGATGGGCATGCCTAATAGAGTCTTGCGGATCGGTGCGGAGACGTCCATACTTATCTTCGAGAGGCTATAGGGTGTTAGGAAACTACTCTTTATTCATCTTCTATCGTGCAGTTGATGGTATACTAAGTTTCTTTCTTCTATTCTGTCATAAATGGTGAGAGACGCGTGCGGCGGATGTTCCAGACCCGGGAGGAGCTGCTCCCCCCGTTGTTGGAGGCCGAGGCAAAGGCCGAGGGAGGGCACCAGCCCGAGGTAGGGGGCCTAGAGTTGCCCCAGTAGCACCACCAGCGGACCCAGTGGAGGATTCTATCGGCAAGGAGCAGGGCTAAGTGCCCGCAGCAGAGCCAGCCCCGGTAGATTTCATGATAGCACCGGGCTTTCAGGAGGTCATGGGCCGTATGCTGTAGTTCATGGATTCTCTGACCCAGGCTGGTTTATTTCCAGCAGACCCAGCCATATCTCAGGCGGGAGGGGGAGCACAGACCCCTACTGCTCAGGCTCCCAGGCATGCAACTGTAGTGTATCAGACTCCGGGTACACTACCCGCAGACGGGGCCCAGCCAGTTGCAGCAGTGATACCTGAGCCTAGACCAGCTGCAGACGACAATCCGTAGAAGTTATTGGACATATGGAATAGGCTACACCTTACTGTTTTCTGAGGCGAGCGTCATGAGGATGCCCAGGATTTCATTGATAGGTGCAGGGACAGACTGCAAAACAACAGGATATTGGAGTCTCATGGGGTTGACTTCACTACTTTCTAGCTGGAGGGCAGGACCCGTAGATGGTGGCAGTCTTATCTTCTTGGCAGACCAGCGGGTTCTCCTTCCATGCCTCGGGGACAGTACACATAGCTTTTCTTGGATAGGTATATTCAACCCTTCGAGAGGGAAGAGTTGCGGTATCAGTTTGAGCAGCTTGAGTAGGGTCAGATGTTGGTGACCGACTATGAGGCGAGGTTTTCTGAGTTGTCTTGCCATGCACTTATGATACTTCCTACTAATGAAGAGAGAGTGTGGAGGTCTGTTGCGGGGCTGCACTCCGGTATTAGGGCCAATATGGCTCGAGAGGTTGAGATGGGGACTTCTTATCAGCTGGTAGTGGAGATTGCTCGGATGATTGAGGGCTACCTTCAGAGAGGTAGAGAGCAGATGCAGCAGGACAAGAGGGCCCGTTTCTCTGGAGAGTTTAGAGGTGCCCCGGCTAGGGGCAAAGGTCAGTTTGGGAGGGGTCAACTTAGCAGGCCCCAATATTCAGCACCACCACCTCCTCGAGGTGCTCCAGCGCTCCCCTATTTCAGCGCCATGCCGAAGAGTTCTTACCGCCCACCAGCCATCCAGGGCTCTTCCAGTGGGTACTCAGGCCACCAGGGTTCTTCCAGCTCCTATTTTAGTGCCATGCCGGAGAGTTCATACCGCCCACCGGCTATTCAGGCTTTCTCAAGTGGGTCTACAGGCTATCAGGGTCAGACATCAGGGCAGCAGATCACAGCACCAAGGAGCTATTTCTAGTGCGGAGATCTCGGTCACATGAGGAGATATTGCCCCAGGCTTCGGGTCAAGGCAGTGTAGCAGGGTTAGCAGCCCATGATTACAACACCGAGTGTCCGACCGCCCAGAGGCGGAGGTCATGCTGGCAAGGGCTGTCCTAGAGGTGGACGCCAGGCAGGGGGAGGTCATCCAGCTACTGTTCATTCAGGCGGAGGCTAGCCAACATGCGCTCCAGCCAGATTCTATGCTTTCCCGGCCAGACCAGATGCATTGGCCTCAGATGCCGTGATCACATGTATTATTTCCATCTACGGTAGGGATGCTTCATTATTATTTTATCCAGGGTCTACCTATTCATATGTATCATCTCTGTTTGCTCATTAACTGGATATTCCTCGTGAGTCTTTGGGTACTCCTGTTTATGCGTCCACTCTGTGGGTGATTCTGTGGTTGTGGATCGGATCTATCGATCCTGTGTGGTCACATTCTATGGTTACAAGACTAGAGCTGACCTCTTGTTACTTGATATGGCCGACTTTGAGGTCATACTGGGCATGGACTGGTTATCCCCATATCACGCCATCCTTGATTGCCATGCCAAGACTGTTACTTTAACGATGCCAGAGTTGCCGAGGTTGGAGTGGAAGGGTTCCTCCGTTAGTACATCTAGTCGGGCTATCTTTCTAAAGGCTCGACATATGGTTGAGAAGGGTTGTTTGGCTTATGTAGCTTATGTTCGGGACACCACCGCAGAGTCTCCGATGATTGATTCAGTGCCAGTAGTCCGGGAGTTCGCCGATGTATTTCCTTTTGACCTTCCAGGCATGCCACGGGATCATGATATTGATTTCTGTATTGATTTGGCTCTAGGTACCCAGCCTATATCTATCCCACCGTACCGTATGGCTCCGAAAGAGTTGAAGGAGTCGCTTGAGGAGTTGTTAGCAAAGGGGTTTGTGAGATGAAGTGTATCACCTTGGGGTGCACCAGTGTTATTTGTGAAGAAGAAAAATGGGACTATGCGGATGTGCCTTGATTACTACCAGTTGAACAAAGTTACCATCAAGAACAAGTACCTGTCGCTGCGCATTGATGATTTGTTTGAGCAGTTGCAGGGTGCTAGGGTGTTCTCTAAGATCGACTTGAGATCAGGGTATCATCAGCTGAAGATTCGGGACTCAGATGTCCCAAAGACTGCTTTCCGTACTAGATATGGTCATTATGAGTTTTTGGTGATGTCCTTCGGCTTGACTAATGCCCCAGCGACGTTCATGGATTTGATGAACATAGTGAGAGTGGTGCTTTAGACATTACGAGAATAGAAGCTATATGCTAAGTTCTCCAAGTGTGAGTTTTAGCTAGAGTCTGTGGCATTCTTAGGACATGTTGTATTAGGATAGGGTATTAAGGTGGATCCCAAGAAGATTGAGGCAATTCAGAGTTGGCCACGTCCCACTTCGGTGATTGAGATCAGGAGTTTCCTGGGGTTAACATGTTATTATCGGCGGTTTGTGCAGCGCTTTCCATCTAATGCAGGACCTTTGACTAGATTGACCCAGAAGGGTGCTCCGTTCCGTTGGTCTGATGATTGTGAGGCGAGCTTTCAGAAGCTCAAGACAACTTTGACTAAAACACTAGTTTTAGTGTCGCCTTCCGGTTCGGGGATGTATACGGTGTATTGCAACACTTCACGCGTTGGCTTGGGCTGTGTATTGATGCAGGAGGGGCGAGTTATTGCATATGCTTCACGTCAGCTGAATATTCATGAGAAGAATTACCCCGTGCACGACCTAGAGTTAGCCGCAATTGTTCATGCTATTAAGATATGGAGGCAATATCTGGATGGGGTTCCATATGAGGTTTATACAGATCATCACAGCTTACATATTTGCTCAAGCAAAGGGATGTCAATTTGAGGCAGAGTAGATGGCTTGAGTTGCTGAAGGATTATGACATCACCATTCTTTATCATCCGAGCAAGGCAAATGTGGTCGTGGATGCCTTAAGAAGGAAGGAAGAGAGTATGGCTAGCTTGGCATTCATTTCAGCAGAAGAGAGTCCACTAGTTTTGGACATTCAGTCCTTGGCTAACAGACTTGTGAGGTTGGATATTTCAGAGCCCAGCCGAGTTCTTGCATGTGTTGTTGCCCAGTCTTTACTATTGGGGCAAATCAAGGCTCGACAGTTTGACGATCCGCATTTGGCAGTTCTTAGAGAGACGGTACTACAGGGTAGTGGCAAGGAGGTTTTTGTTGGTAAGGATAGTGTTCTGTGACTCCAAGGTCATCTATGTGTTCCTAATGTCGATGGCTTGAGGGAGAGGGCTCTAGAGGAGGCACACAGTTCTCGGTATTCTATTCATCCAGGTGCTACGAAGATGTATCGTGACCTGAGACAGCATTATTGGTGGTGGCGGATGAAGAAAGACATAGTGGAGTATGTAGCTAGGTGTCTAAATTTCCAGCAGGTCAAGTATGAGCACTAGAGGCCAGGTGGCCTACTTCAGCAGATGACTATACCTGAGTGGAAATGGGAGCGCATCACTATGGACTTCGTAGTTGAATTGCCGCAGACCTTGCAGAAGTTTGAGGTAGTTTGGGTCATTGTCGAAAGGTTGACCAAGTGGGCACACTTCATTCCGGTTGTGAATACCTATATTTCAGAGAAGTTGGCCCAAATTTATATTCGGGAGATAGTGCGGTTGCACGGTGTGCCTGTTTCCATCATATCAGATAGAGGCCCTCAGTTCACTTCCCATTTCTTTAGAGCCGTACAGAGTAAGTTGGGGACTCGCGTAGAGCTCTGCATAGCATTTCATCCATAGACCGACTGTAACGACCCGGCCAGCCGTTCTGAGCAATTGCACTTCTCTCGGTAGTTTTCGGGCATGAGTAGCTCTGTATGATGTATTATGACTTATGTGAATCGTCGATTTTGGTTTTCAGGTTATTCGAAATTGATTTGGAAGAATGATTTCCAGCTAGAAGCTTCAAATTTGATATGTTTGACCAAGTTAGACTTTTTAGTATTTGAACTCGGATTGGATTTTTGATGGTTCCGTTGGCTCAGTTGGGTGATATTGGACATAGGAGCGCGTCCGGATTGTGATTTGGAGGTCCGTAGTAGAATTTGGCTTGAAATGGCGAAAGTTGAAATTTTGGAAAGCTTGAAATTTGACCGGGAGTGGACTTTTTGATATCGGGGTCGGATTTCGATTCCGGAAGTTAGAGCAGGTCCGTAATGTCAAATGTGACTTGTGTGTAAAATTTGAGGTTAATAGGACATGATTTTATAAGTTTCGGCATCGGTTGTGGAAGTTTGAAGTTTCAAGTTTATTAATTTCGAATTGAGGTGTGATACGTCGTTTCGATGTTGTTACGTGTTTTTTGAGGCCTCGAGTAGGTCCGTGTTATGATATGAGACTTGTTGGTATGTTCGAACAGGGTCCCGAGGGGCTCGGGTGAGTTTCAGATAGGTTTGGGTTGTGTTGTACTCGTTTTTTATGTTTCGACGTCGTTTTTTCAAGCATAAATGGTACTACATTAAGCAAATGAACATCGATTTCTATTTTTATTAAAGCATTAGAGCCGTATAGTAATTACGGAGCCATAGCAAAAAGAATCGTTAAATTTGGACATTGTATGAGGATTTTATGGTCATTTTACTAAGAATTGGGTTGCTAGATTTTTCAGATTAATTGCGAAATTGCCACTGAGTTCGTATTTAAAAATCTGCACTATTTTCATATATTGAAACCAACATATCTCCTTCAATATTTAGGAGTGATTCAAGAGCCTAACTTGAGTATAATTACGCAAGGAATCCATTGGGGGTATCAGAAGCGAGTTTGGGGATTGTTTGGCATGAGAACCGAGGCAGAATAGCTGGCAGAAAAATATATAAAATAAGGGTTTGTTCATTTGGTCAAATTTTGAGTTGGGGAGCTCGAATTTGGGTAATTTTGGAGGCGATTTTCACCATATGGATTTGGGTAATTGTTCTCTACTCGGTTTTGGTTATATTTCATGAATCTATCTTTGTTTTTGGCATTTGATTGATGATTTCAAAGTGAAATTTAGGGGTTTTTTTTCTAAAGTTTCATAAAGTAAATTTTTTAAGTTTTGAATATCGGTTGGGAGTCGGAATTGGATGAAATTAGTATGGTTGGACTCATAATTGAATGGGTTATCGGATTTTTGTGAGTTTTGTCGGGTTCCGAGATACGGGCCCGGGTTGGGCTTTTTGGCCGATTTTGGGCTTTTGATTAAAGATTCGACCTTTTTCGATTGGGATTGGTTCCTTTAGCATTGTTTGATTTATTTGAGTTGCTTTTAGTTAGTTTCGATCCGTTCGAAGGTTGGACCGCGTGAGATGGTATTTTTGGAGCATCGCTTAGCTTGCTCGGTGTTGGAATCAGCTTGTTCAAGATAAGTAACTCTTCTGAACTTAGTGCTGAGGGTATGAAACCCCAAATTGTGTGTTGTGTGTTTGGTATTGAGGTGACACACATGCTAGGTGACAGGCGTGTGGGCGTACACCCTGTGAATTGTAACTGCATTGTTTCCCTGGCACTGTTTAGTGGCCCTAGTTCGTTGATATCAGTGTTTTCACCATGTGACTAATTAATTGAGCTGTCAATCATGCTAGATATCATGTTTAGGCTTTATGCTGATATTGTTAGGACCCATAATGTTTTTTTTTGCTGTTACCTTACTGATTTCATTGCTATTTCGTACTTAGTCATATTCATGCATTCATATCATATTTGAGTATCCATCGTTATTTATTGATACATCATATCATTGTTGTCGGGCTAGTTTCATGACATTGAGAGCCCGAGAGACTGGAGAGATTGATGATTGAGTGAGGCCGAGGGCCTGATTGTGAGGATATTTATGGGATCGGGCTGCACGCCACAACATGTTTTATTGATTTATGCCACGATTGGCTTGTTATAGCGCTTGGGCTGAAGGAGCCCCTCCGGAGTTTGCACACCCCCAGTGAGCGCAAGTACCTACTGAGTGCGAATGCCGAGTGATTGGGAGGACTGAGTAACTATGAGGAATGAGTGACTGTGAGGACTGAGTGACTAGGAGGACTGAGTTAACTGATACTCTAAGGGTATGCATATGGTTTTATTACTGAGTCGCCTCGCATTTGACATGCACATGACATACATGCATAGAGATGCATTTTCCTCATGATGTACCATATCACGTCATTCATGACTTGTTTTACACACATTGATTGTGGGAACAGAGAGGTATTTCACACATGCTATCTGGAAAGAAAATGAAACATCATATTTACTGTTGAAAGGATTTTTGGGAAAACTCACAGTTTTCAAACTTACTCATATTTTTCGACGATTTCGGTAAAAGAGTTGGGTTTCACGGATATACCTGAAAGGCGGAAATATTTTTGGAAAAACTATGAAAAAGCTGAGCATTTTATCTCTGAGTTACTTCTTTATTTAATTGCCTTTTGTTGTTATGAATTGATATTGACTATTGATGTTGGACCCGACCTTTGTTCAAGCTCGTCACTACTTTTCAGTTAAGGTTAGGTTTGTTAATTTTTGAGTACATGGGGTCGGTTGTACTCACACTACACTTCCTACACATTGCGTGCAGATCTCGGATGCCGATGTTGCTGTGTTCGATGAGAGTTGGATTAGAAGATGTGCTTGCGTCCCTGTTGTAGCTGCCTCTTGTTCATGGTAGCCTTAGATTGTAAAACTCTGTTTATGTACTTTTCAAACAGAAGATGTATTTAATCCATATCGGCATTGTAAAACTAGTCCTCGGGAAATGTATAAGATTTAGATAATTCTCTTGTTTAAACTGTCTTATGGAATATTGTTAGAATTGGATAGGATAGTTGGCTTACCTAGCGGCTTGGGTTAGGTGCCATCACGACTAGTGGATTTTTGAGTCATGATAGATTGGTATCAGAGCTCTAGGTTCATAGGTTATACAAGTCCTGAGCAAGTGTCTAGTAGAGTCTTGCAGATCGGTATGATGACGTCCATACATATCTTCGAGCGGCTACAGGGCATTTAGGATATACTTGCCATCTTTCTTTCCTTATCGTGCGGCATTGATTCGGCTTGAAGCGTAATCCTTTGAATTCCATCTATGCATTCGTATTCGCACTTGAGCGCTCGGTATCAGCTGTGCATCGACGACTTGTGATTCCCTGGATGAGGTGCGAGATGTGATTTCTGTGTGTTGATGATGGGCCAGTCTGGAGGACTTGAGGCCGGGTTTTGACTGTAGCTTGAGCAGCGAGGTGTTGATTGTGTGAGCATGTGCTTTTGGATTTATATGTCCGGAAGTGTCCCTATTAGTGGTGTTTGTGGTTGGATGGCTACGTGATGAGTATGATGTGAATGGGATATGTGTTCATATGATTTGAATGTGACGAGAAGGGTTTGCTTGAGGTGTAGAAAGAACTATTTGGTGCTTGATTTCCATCTTGATTTGACGTATAGTCTCGAATTATGGTTGTGTTGAAGGATCCTTTTCATGTTGTTTAGTTGAGGAGTTGAGTAGATATTCATGTTGTGATATGAGTTCAGACTCAGGAAGATTAAGTGGTTGCGTAATAGTTATGATTGTGGAATGGTATAGAAAGATGTCAGTTTGAAGCTAAGCAGGTGGTTTATCTCCCGCGGGATGTCCTGAGGTTGTGTGATCCCTATGTTGTTTTGTTGAGAGTTCTCTTTTACCAGTGAATTATATGTAGTGCAATTTGAGTTTGGATCACTTGTGAAAGTTGGCTTGACTGTTACGAGATTTGCAAATGATTTGAGGTATTATATGGTTTGTGTTACATGAGCCTAGGAAGGATTTAGTTTAATCCTATTGCGGTGTTATGCCAGTATGGGGGTGGCTATTATAAGTTATCAGATGCTTTATTCCTTGGCTTTGAGCCAAGTGTGGGTGTCTGCTATCGACGGGTTGATTCTACGGTTATGTGATGTATTGGTTTCGGTTTGAGGTATACTAGTGAATTAGTTATGGCTTGCAGAGGTCGAGATCGGGGGTGACTCGAGTAAAGAAAATTTTGGATAAGGGTTGTATTATGCTTTATGGGTATATGAGAAACATTGGATGATTGATATGTTATTTGTAAAGGATGTAGCGTACATGGAGTAGGGATTCACTCGGTTCTTTAGAAGAGTGGATTACTTCTTACGGTGTTTGGGTGCAACTGGGGCACATGTCGTTCGGTCCATTTGGGCGGTCCTATTGAGGTTCGAGTAGAGTGGATGACTCTCGAGAATGGTTCTAATGAATTCAAGATTTATACGTAGCAATTGAGAATGTTGCAGATTTGTATATGGCTAGAAGCTGAGAGTTACATTGGATGGTATCGAGACTCGCGGTATTTCTATATCATGTGGATTCTACATTTCAGTATTAGGAAAGTAAAATGAACAACTTTAAACTCACAGAAGGTCTCTTCAGAGTGGGTATCTCGGTTGTGGTGCTTGTGGGGTGCTTAAGAGAGTGTTCAGCCGCTTATGAGCCTTAGGGTGGTGTGGTTTTATGCTTGGGTCTCGTGTGGTGAGTCTTGGTTGAGGATTGTGGTATTATGTCAAGGAGAAGTGTCAATTTGAAGGCAATTCGAAAGGAACTCGGAGAGTTAGGACCGTTTGGTAACGGGTTGGATTAGCATGGTAACAGATGCTATTGGCTCTTTTGGTCCTTATGATGTAGTGAGTTTCTACATGTGTTTTGTGGCGATACTCTTGGATTTTCACGACCTGCGTAGCTTGGTTAAGTTAGAGGGATTCAATCCTGACGGTATGGTTTTGTGCAAATGGGATTCGGATAGTTCTTGATGGTTTCTACCACGGTTAGAGATGTATATTTCCTACTGGCGTGAGAAGCATTTGATGTATAGCGATTTTCTCCTGGATGGGATCAAATGGAAGGTTCTTGGCTATCTGAGTATGTAGTTACTTGTGACTCGGAGTGAATTAAGAAGTTCTCGTATTTATCATAAGATGGCATGGTATATGCGGTGCGTTGTGTAGGATCGAGATTGGCATGTGCAAGGTCACGGTTCGGTTTTGAAAGGAAGGTCATAAATTCTTAGGCAGCATGGATGATCTCAGATGACTAGATAAATGATATTACTATTAGATATGGCTTGATGAGGGCGTAAGTTTCAGAAGGGGCAATGTGTTGTGATTCATGGATACTTATTGGTATTGCGACACTCTCCTGGTTGATCGACTGCTGATGCTCACATTTTGCTTTGTGGCACAGAAGAATTATAGAAGTATTCCTCGTGGGATGATCGTGTACTGGAGAAGTGTTAGACATTCAGGCGGTGGAGTTGAGATCGGATATGGTAATCCGTGGGTTGAATGGATTTGGAGACTGGGAGTTCTCATAAGTGGATGGTTTCGTGGTTGTGGACTGTGAAGATGTAGTTGAGGTTAGTTAGAGGGTAGTATGTGTTGTGATCCAGTCATTGTGGGCTTCCGGAGGGTTATTTATCTATCAGTGGGTGAGTGGAGCTGATTTGGGGGTCCATTCGCAGGCCCAATTAGGATGTGTATTCTGCATCGAGTCGGATTGGTTGGCTCCATACTGCTATTGTTGAGGGATGTGCCATTCGGTTGTTGCCGAGCTTATTCGTGTTCTGAAGTGATCTATGAGTTACTCTTCTATGCTACGAGGAGTTGTAATTCGTTGGTAATACGCACATATGGTGCGGTTATATTGGGGTCTTATAGCGAAATTTGAGCGAGAAGAGTATTGGGTATTGCTTGGTTGATGGAGTATTGGTTATGCTCTTTCGGGTTTTGTGTGGCATTTTGTCATTACCTTCTCCGTGATTATGGTAATGCACTTTGGGTGCTTGATGTTGAATTTTGCGTGGTTATTGATTTTGAGCAATGTAGCTCGAGGTATATAATATGGACCAGCGTTTGGATGGGTCACGCATTATAGCAGAGTTATGTTGAGACATGATCCTTTGTGTTAGATTTGTGTGTTTTGGTTCTGCGGGGTATGATGGGTTCTTAGCATTGCGTTGTGGTGGTAGCTTTTGAGCTTGCGAGACAGTTCTCTCGTCTGAGTCATTTTTCCATGATTGAGTACATTTGGAATGTTGCTTATTGGTGCATGGATTGCACGAGTTGCGGCTTTAGATTGTATTGATATGTCATGTCACTACAGTGGTCGTGTTGGATGAGATGGGGTCATTGGACCTAGAATGAATACTATCGGAATTGATTATAGCGTGGTTGGAAGAATAATATTGAAAGTCGGCTTAGAAATTTGCTATAGTCCTTGTCGAAGAAGAGGGAGCTCCATGACTTGTTGATCTGACGAATGGTTATGAGTTTCTGCGTGTTTCTTTCATCATTGGCAGTATATGAAGGTGTTAGAACGAGGGTTTGTTTGATAAGAGGTTTATTACCGGCATTGGGTTATTTTGAGCAGTTACTGTGATTAGAAATTATCGCTATGAGTATTTGAGTTTTGAGGTATATCATGTGATTACATCTTGGGTTACGGATATGGCTTGATATAGCTTGTTCAAACTTATACAGTGTGTAGATGCGAGATTCTGATCTTATAGAAAATTTCGGATGTTGGAAATTGGGTTCTAAGACTTATGGGCTAGATTGGATTAAGAAATTTCAGTCATGTTGTGTTATCGGACCTATATGGGATAGGGTGACGTGGGATCAACCCCGGGTATGTGCAGGGTAAGGTTACACGGCGATTTGATGGCTTTTGGAACAACTCTAGGCACGTTCGAGGACGAACGTATGTTCAAGTGGGAGAGGATGTAACGATCCGACCAGTCGTTCTGAGCAATTACACTTTGCTCGGTAGTTTTCGGGCATGAGTAGCTCCGTATGATGTATTATGACTTATGTGAATCGTCGATTTTGGTTTTCAGGTTATTCGGAGTTGATTTGGAAGAATGATTCTCAGCTAGAAGCTTTAAATTTGAAAGGTTTGCCAAAGTTTGACTTTTTATTATTTGAACTCGGATTGGATTTCTGATGGTTTGGTTGGGTGATTTTGGACTTAGGAGCGCGTGATTGTGATTTGGAAGTCCGTAGTACAATTTGGCTTGAAATGGCGATAGTTGAAATTTTGGAAAGCTTGACCGGTAGTGGGCTTTTTGATATCGAGGTCGGATTCCAATTCCGAAAGTTGGAGCAGGTCCGTAATGTCAAATGTGACTTGTGTGTAAAATTTGAGATTAATCGGACGTGATTTGATAGGTTTCGGCATCGGTTGTGAAAGTTTGAAGTTTCAAGTTCATTGATTTCGAATTGAGGTGTGATTCGTCGTTTCGATGTTGTTATGTGTGTTTTGAGGCCTCGAGTAGGTCCGTGTTATGATATGGGACTTGTTGGTATGTTCGAACAGGGTCCCGAGGGGCTTGGGAGAGTTTCATATAGGTTTGGGTTGTGTTGCGCTTGTTTTTGATGTTTCGACGTCGTTTCTTCAAGCATAAATGGTATCACATTAAGCAAATGAGCTCCGATTTCTATTTTTATTGAAGCATTAGACCCGCATAGTAATTACGGAGCCATATAAAGAAGAATCGTCGAATTTGAACATCGTATGAGGATTTTATGGTCATTTTACTAAGAATTGGGTTGCCAGATTTTTCAGGTTAATTACAAAATTGCCACTGAGTTCGTATTTAAAAATCTGCACTATTTTCAAATATTGAAACCAACATATCTCCTTCAAAATACGATCAAATGGAGTGATTCAAGAGCCTAACTTGAGTAAAATTTCACAAGGAATTTATTGGAGGCATCAAAAGCCAGTTTCAGGATCGTTTGGTATGAGAAGCGAGGCAGAATAGCTGGCAGAAAATGATATAAAATAAGGATTTGTTCATTTGATCATATTTTGAGTTGGGGAGGTCGAATTTGGGCGATTTTGGAGGCGATTTTCACCATATGGATTGGGGTAAGTGTTCTCAACTCGGTTTTGGTTATATTTCGTGAATCCATCTTTGTTTTTGGCATTTGATTGATGATTTTAAAGTGAAATTTGGGGGTTTATGCCTAAAGTTTCATAAAGTAAATTTTGAAGTTTTGAACATCGATTGGGAGTCGAAATTGGATGAAATTAGTATGGTTGGACTCATAATTAGATGGGTTGTCGGATTTTGTGAGTTTTGTGGGGTTGGGTTTCGAGATGCGGGCCCGGGTTGGGCGTTTTGGCCAATTTTGGGCTTTTGATTAAAGATTTGACCTTTTTCGATCGGTATTGGTTCCTTTAGCATTATTTGATTTATTTGAGTTATTTTTGGTTAGTTTAGAGCCATTCGGAGGTCGGAACGTGCGAGATGGCATTATTAGAGCATCGCTTGGCTTGCTCGGTGTTAGAATCGGCTTGTTCAAGAGAAGTAACTCTTCTGAACTTAGTGTTGAGGGTATGAAACCCCAAATTATGTGTTGTGTGTTTGGTATTGAGGTGACGCACATGCTAGGTGACGGGCGTGTGGGCGTGTACCCTGTGAATTGTGGCTTCATAGTTTTCCCTGGCACTGTTTAGTGGCCCTAGTTCGTTGATATCTCTGTTTTTACCATGTGATCAATTAATTGAGCTTTCAATCATGCTAAATATCATGTTTAGGCTTTATGCTGATATTGTTAGGACCCATAGTGCTGATTTCTTGCTGCCACCTCACTGATTTCATTGCTATTTCGTACTTAGTCATATTCATGCATTCATATCATATCTCAGTCTCCGTTGTTATTTATTGATACATCATATCATTGTTGTCGGGCTAGTTTCATGACATTGAGAGCCCGAGAGACTGGAGAGATTGATGACTGAGTGAGGCCGAGGGCTTAATTGTGAGGATATTTATGGGATCAGGCTACACACTGCAGCATGTTTTATTGATTTATGCCACGATTGGCTTGTTATAGCGCTTGGGCTGAAGGAGCCCATCCGGAGTCTACACACCCCCAGTGAGCGCAGGTACCTACTGAGTGCGAATGCCGAGTGCTGAGTGATTGGGAGGACTGAGTGACATTGATGACTGAGTGACTGTGAGGACTGAGTGACTGGGAGGACTGAGTGAATTGATACTCTGAGGGTATGCATATGGTTTTATTACTAAGTCGCATCACATTTGACATGCACATGACATACAGGCATAGAGATGCATTTTTCTCATGATGTACGATATCACGTCATTCATGACTTGTTTTACACATATTGATATATGGTCATAGAGAGGTATTTCACACATGCTATCTGGAAAGAAAATGAAACATCATATTTACTGTAGAAAGGTTTTCTGGGAAAACTCACATTTTTCAAACTTACTCGTATTTTTCGACGACTTTGGTAATAAAGTTGGGTTTCACTAATATACTTGAAAGGTTGAAATATTTTTGGAAAATCTATGAAAAAGCTGAGCATTTTATCTCTGAGTTACTTCTTTATTTAATTGTCTTATGTTGTTTTGAATTGATGTTGACTATTGATGTTGGACACGACCTTGTTCAAGCTCATCACTACTTTCAAGCTAATGTTAGGTTTGTTACTTTTTGAGTACATGTGGTAGGTTGTACTCATTCTACACTTCCTGCAACATTGCGTGTAGATCTCGGATGCTGATGTTTCTTTGTTCGATGAGAGTTGGATTGG
The DNA here is from genome assembly GCF_001879085.1 of Nicotiana attenuata. Taxonomy (NCBI): domain Eukaryota; kingdom Viridiplantae; phylum Streptophyta; class Magnoliopsida; order Solanales; family Solanaceae; genus Nicotiana; species Nicotiana attenuata. Next base: position 69,862,279 of record NC_031989.1, on the reverse strand, counting down.
AAGATGTGCCTGCGTCCCTGTTGTAGCTGCCTCTTGTTCATGGTATTAGATTTTAAAACTCTGTTTATGTAATTTCAAACAGAAGATGTATTTAATTCATATCGGCTTTGTAAATTCTATTCTTAGAAGCTCATGATTTGTACTACCTGTCCTCGGGAAATGTATAAGATTTAGATAATTCTCTTGTTTAAACTGTCTTATGGAATATTGTTGGAATTTGATAGGATAGTTGGCTTACCTAGCGGGTTGGGTTAGGTGCCATCACGACTAGTGGATTTTTGGGTCGTGACACCGACGGGCAGTCAGAGCGGATAGTTCAGATCTTGGAGGACATGCTCAGAGCATGTGTGATTGACTTTGAGGGCAGTGGGATCAGTTCTTGCCCATGGCCGAGTTTGCTTACAACAATAGTTATCGGTCCAGCATCGAGATGGCCCCATTTGAGGCTTTATATGGTCGGCGATGTCGTTCTCCCATCGGTTTGTTTGAGCCCGGCGAGGCTAGGTTATGTGGTTCTGATCCAGTGAAGGATGCCTTGTAAAAGGTAAAGTTGATTCAGGAGCGACTTCACACAGCACAGTCTAGACAAAAGGATTACGCGGATCAGAATGCGCGTGATGTATCATTTATGGAAGGCGAGAAGGTTCTCTTGAAAGTCTCACCGATGAAGGGGATTATGAGATTCGGAAAGAAGGGCAAGTTGAGCCCAAGGTTTATAGGTCCATTTGAGGTGTTGAGGCGAGTTGGAGGGTTGCTTATGAGCTTGCTTTACCTCCCAGCCTATCAGGGGTTCATCCGGTTTTTCACGTATCTATGCTTTGGAGGTGTCACGCCGACTTGTCACATGTGTTTGATTTCAGCACAATTCAGCTAGATGAGAGATTGGGTTATGAGGAGCAGCCAGTTGCCATTGTTGCTAGACAAGATCGCCAGTTCAGATCCAAGAGGATTTATGTGATGAAAGGTCCATTGGAGGGGCCAACCAGTCGAGGAGGCGACCTGGGAGTCCAAAGAGGACATGCGGAGCAAATATCCAAACTTATTCAGCACTTCAGGTTCGAGGACGAACGTTTGTTTAAGAGGTGGAGAATGTAACGATCCGACCGATCGTTTTGCTATTTAGAACCCCGTTCCCCTAAATGAGACTTCTAGTACTTGTTTTTACTAATATATGACTTGCGGGGATGGTTGGTTCGGGATTTGGAAGAGTTTGGGTTGAAATCGGAACACTTGGTTCCTTAAGGTTGTCTTAAAAGGCCAAGTTTGACTTCGGTCAATATTTTGAGTAAATAACCTCAAAATTTGGATTTGATGGTTCCAATAGGTTCGTACGATGATTTCAGGCTTGGGCGTATGTCCAGATCGGGTTTTGGGTGACCCGGGAGCGTTTCGGCGCCTAATAGTGAAAGTTGGTTCTTGAAGGTTTTTGAAGTTCTTTAAATTTGGTTTGGGGTAGGTTTTGGTGATATCGAGGTCCAAATAGAATTCCAAGATCGGGAATAGTTCAATAATATCATTTAAGACTTGCACGCGAAATTTGGTGTCAATCCGAGTATTCTAAGTATGACTCGACGCGTTCGGATCGATTTAGAAACTTGAAGTTCAAAGTTTGATTCAATTTGATTTTGGGGTGTGATTCTTGGTTTTGTTGTTGTTTTATGCATTTTGAGAGTTTGAGCAAGTTCGTATTATGTTTATAGACTTGTTAGAGTAGTTGGACGGGGTCCTGAGGGGCTCGGGTGCATTTCGGACCGCTCGGAGTTGAGTTGAAACACACTAGATTTCTGCTTCTGGTTTCCTTCTTTGCGAACGCGGTCAGACCCTCGGGTTCGCGATGAAGGATTTGGGGTATTGTGAGTTGGGGAGCTTTTGCCCTTCGCATTCGCGTGCGCAGGATTGCGTTCGCGGTCTGGGTCCTCTAGCCTTCGCGTTCGCGTGACCTGGCCCGCGTTCGCGTAGAGGAGGCTGAGCTGGGTTGCCGTTGTTCATTCTTCGCATTCGCGAAGAAGACCTTGCGTTCGCATAGGGTAGGCCAAACGACCCTCCGTGGTTGCGAGGCTCCTGTCGTGTTCGCGATGGGTAAATTTCCTGGGCCTGGTCCATTTGCCTTCGCGATCGCGAGGCCTCTTCCGCGATCGCGAAGAAGGCAGACTTGGGCAGATTTTTTTAAAAAAAAATGGGACTTAGGCTATTTTAGCTCATTTCTTCCATTGTTGGGCGATTGTTGGAGCTCTTAGAGAGGGGATTTCACTTAGCACTTTGAGGTAAGTAATTTCTACACAATGTTAGTTAAATACATAGTTTATAGGTAGATTATGACATGTGAATTAGTAAAAATCGTGGGTTTAGGTGAAAACCTAGGTTTTTGATAAAAGTGAGATTTAACCTCAAAATTTGTTACGGAATTTAGTAAAAATCATATATTTATGTTTCTAAGGTTATGCGTAACAACTTTCTTTGAAAATTTCCAGAATTCGAGCATGTGGGCCAGGGGGTGAGTTTTAGGAATCTTGCAATTTGGGTTGGGTAATCACTCTAGTAGTGGGGATATGAACTTTTAAGCATATATTGTTTAGTTTATGTGATGTTTGCCTAGTTTCGAGTCGTTTGGCGTCAAATTTGGAGGTTTGAGCGCATTCTTGAATTGGGAAGTAGGCTTTGAGACGAGGTAAGTCTCTTTTCTAACCTTGTAAGAGGGGATTAACCCCATAGGTGAATCAAATAAATGTGTGTACCTATTTGTGGGGGCTACATACGTATGAGGTGACGAGAGTCCGTACGTAGCTACTATTATACTATTGTCCGGGTAGTTTAGGCCGGCATAGTTTGGTCAAGCAGCCCGAGTTGCTCTGTCACCCTCGACCTAATAATATTGGTCGAGCTACCTGGATCCACAAGTACATGTTTAATTTGAAATGTACTCGCAGGAAAAGGAGTTACCAGTGCGTCGCTACGGGGCCAGGATAGAGCCTTGAGTTCGCTTCTCCCTGGTGAGGGATGTTTTTGTTTCTCCCGATCGAGGGTTCCTACAGGACACCGACACCTTAGAAGATCGTATGGATGACATGCTGCGGTTCATCTGCTTCGTTCTTTTTGGTCGCCTCTCTTTCCCGGAACTGATTTTTGGTTCGGTCGCTGAGGAATTCCCGGAGGTGACCTTTGCTGAGTAGTCGGGCCACTTCTTCCCGGAGTTGTTGGCAATCTTCGGTCCTGTGACCGTGCGTGTTGTGAAATTCACACACCAAGTTATGATTTCTTTGCGAAGGGTCTGATTGCACAGGCCTTGGCCACCTAGTGTCTCTAATTTTACTGATGGCGAATATGATGTCCGAAACATCAACATTGAAGTTGTATTCCGACAAGCGGGGTGCCTCCGCCGGCCCTGTGCGCCTATCGAAACCGGCTCTACTGACGAGTCCCCGAGGGTTCTGCCCTCGGCCTGTTCTTTGATCATTCTGGGGTATGTCGCGCCTCGGGGCGTTTCTCCTGTCTTCAGTGTATGGCTGGTACCTTTCTTTGTTTGGCTTCGGCTCCTTCGCTAGAAGCCTGCTTGGATATACCGAGCCCGAGGGGGCTCATAGTTGGTCATCTTAGACTCTGATCTTTGATTGGTATCGGTTGTGGACGTTCGACCAAGTTACGATCGGGTATTCGACTAGGTTCTGTTTCAGCTATTTCGAAGCCACTGAGCTTCGTTCATTCAGACCTTGAGTGAAGGCCTGCACTGCCCAGTCGCCGGAGACCCGTGGTAGTTCCATCTGTTTCATTTGAAAGCAAGATACGAACTCTCGCAGCATTTCATTTTTGCTTTGCTTGATCTTGAAGACGTCAGATTTCCTTGTTGCTACTTTGATGGCACCAGCATGTGCCTTTATGAAAGAATCCGCCAGCATGGCAAATGAATCTATCGAGTTTGGGGCCGGGTTGTGATACCACATCATTGCCCCCTTAGAAAGCGCTTCTTCGAACTTCTTTAGTAGGACGGACTCGATCTCGTCGTCCTTTAGGTCGTTGCCCTTCACTGCACAAGTGTAAGCAGTAACATGCTTGCTGGGGTCTGAGGTTCCGTTGTACTTCGGAAGGTCTGGAATTCTGAACTTCATCGGAATGGGTTTCGGAGCCGTTTCCTGTGGGAACGGCTTTTGCACGAACTCTTTTGAATCCACACCTTTCAGGATCGGGGGTGCGCCCGAAATCTGGTCGACCCTGGAATTGTAGGTCTCAACCTTTTTGTCGTTGCCTTCAATCTTCTTCTCGCCCGACTCGATCCTCTTCGTGAGGTCCTCGAGCATCTTTACGATGGCGGGGTCGACTGCCGACCCGTTGTTGCTTGACCTCTCTGGTACCTGCTTGGCTAGGGGAACCGTCTCCGATGCTACCGTGCAGGGAGTTTTCTGGTGACTTTGCAGCTGAGCGTTCGCGAGCTGTTGTGCCTGTAACATTTCAAAAATAACGTGAAGTCTAACCTCTTGTTCTCCCCTAGCTGGGGTTTTTTGAGCTTTTTGTTGATCTTCTTGGTGTATGCTCCTGTTGGTGTGGGAGCTTATTTTGACGTGTTGAGTGTTGCGCGAGACCACGTCCACGGGAATTGATTCTGGTGCATTCTCAGGGTTTTGTGGTGGCACACCAATACCTGGGGCGTCAACACCATTTTCCCCATGGTCTTCAAGGTCGATGTTTGGGCGTCAACACCATTTTCCCCATGGTCTTCAAGGTCGATGTTTTCACGTGCGTTTACTGAGTTAGACATTTTGACCTGAAATCAAAGATCTTGGACAAGAAAAAGTGTGAAAGATAACTTGCGTTACATAGTTAAACCAGCAAGAAAATAATCACTATTATTTTTAGCCCCATGGTGGGAGCCAAACTGTTTACCGTGAAAATGGTAATTACAATTAAATTTGATTTTGTGGTTCTAAAAATACGTGATCTATTTTATGCTAGTTGTTAAGCAATGGATGCTAAGTAAAAGATTAGAAATCAAGATTGCACCTTAGAGACGGTATGATAATCGAACCAAATAGTTGGAGATCGGGGCCTCGAGCTTGCTTATTCGGGGCCTCGAGATCGAATTAGACGACCGACTTAGAGCGATCGAAGGAGGGTTAACACTTTACGAGGGCTATGATGATGGCTCTTTATGATCAATGATAAGCAATAAATGAAGAACAATAAATAGAACACAATGAATGCAAGCAATAAATGGAAGTAAAGAGCTTGAGAGAATATGTTAGAGAGCAGAGAGAATGTTCTTATGTATTTAGTATTGAGCAACAGATGTCTACAAAATGACAAGGATCCCCTTTATATATGAGGGGGAACATAGTACAAATGCATTCATTACAAAGATATGGGGCTGACACAACCATTTAATGCCCTGATACGGGTCAGAGCTAGCTTACTAGACTTTGTCAGCTCTAGTCGTGCGCCTAGGGAACTTCACATTGATCCACCGAGACCACTAAGTTGCATTGCCTCGAGGCCGGCCGTTATTTGCACTACCTCGAAGTCGATCACCGAGAACCCTCGAGATGTCTTGATGATCGTAGAAATCGAACCGTCGATTTCTACCGTATACACCTGTCTAATTTGTAATCCGGACAAATGCTGTATTTTATTTTACTCCTTCGTTGATGCTCATGCACTTGTGACACCGGGTTTTGGGGGCACTTATGAGTTGTTCAGGATAGTAGTGGTGAAAACATTATCATTTATTATGTAAATTTTATCTCTTACTATTTAACTGAAAGGGATTATGATTTCAAAAATATTAAAATAGGCAATGAAGTTAATTAGTTATTGTTTGATTGTCTGACAGCGATGTTAGGCGCCATCACGACCGGTAATAAATTTTGGATCGTGACAGATGCCCTTGCTCCGTATACGGCTTAGCCACAGAAAAAAGAAAAGAAAAAAGAGAACACATCAATTTCTAATTCAATCTGAAAGTTCCAGAAGACGGGTTCTTCAGTGTTTTTTTACCCAATTGTTGCTCCTTACGTTTTCATTTAGTTGTCTGGATAATGTTGTACATGCTCATTAAAAAAGTACTAATAACAAAATTAATTTGACTAATTTATTCTTTATTAATTTTTTAATTTTTATCTATTTACGTGCCTTTTAATTTTAAAACAGTTATTGTTAAATGTAAAAATTTAAAAAAATGAATTTTCTCTTGATTGTTTAAAATGATAACTAAAAGCACTTTTTTCCTTAAAGCGTTTGGCCAAGCGTTTTTGGAGGAAAAAAGTTCTTTTGGGAAGAAGCAGAAACAGAAAAAGTAACTTCTTCCCGAAAGCAGAAGCAAAAGCAGTTTTGATTTTTCTTCTTACCAAAACCTTAACAAAATATAGTAGTATATACCAAAATAATCGTTAAACTTAATACTTAGGATATTAATGTATAAGTATTTCTTCTTATTTTTGGGATAGCTTCTAATATATAGTGACTTTAGGGGCGAATGCTTTTATATTTGCTGAATGATTCTTACTATATTTAAATAATATTAAAATAATTAAGTACTTTTTAATTTAATTTTCATATTTTACTTAAATAAAATGAAAAGATTTAGTTATTGCCTGTAATAACAAATTTTTGAGATTATTTATTTATTTATAATATTAACAATTAAGTAAATCTATTTATGTCCTTATTCGTAATTTGATACTTTAAAAGTACTTTTTGAAAAGCTTGGTCAATCACAAATTATTGCTTAAAAATGCTTTACTGAGTATTTAGTCAAATACAAACTGCTTCTCTCTAAAAATATTTTTAAAAAAATTAATTTTCAAAATAAATTTATTTTTTCAGCTTGCCGAACATGGAATAAGGTTTCAAACTTCTGGTGTTACTTGCCCCCTAGAAAAAGACAAAAGCAACAGATGTCTTGTCTCATTATATCAATTAGTTAACCTTTTTTTTTTTTGGGTCAAATAACTGCAATGTCACGGTCAATTTGCGGGCAACTTAGCTAATTTCACGAAACAATTATTACATGTATCAGCATGAGTATCGGTTAATTTTATTTACCAATGCTTGAGCACATAAAAGAAAATTACCTGTGGTTTTGCCCCCACTAGAATTGAAACTACACTTCAATATGTTTATTGAAAAATATAATATAACAATAATAATATATCTAGTGCGATCATAAATAAGGTTTTGGGATGATAATGTGTACGCAAATCTTATCCCTACCTTTATTATGGTAGAGAGGTTATTTTCGATATACACTCAGCTCAAAAGTGCATGTAAAGAAAAGAATCTATTAAAGGGAACCGGTAACCACAACGGAAAAATAAAGTAACCCAAGTAAAATAAACCGAAGCGAATAAAATAACAAGTAGTAATAAAGATCTAAGAATAGGAAATACGAGAATACACTAGTACTTCAGGTATAGAAAAACAATATTCACTAACCTTCTACCCTAATTCTCGACCTCTATCCCCTCATATTAAGGGTTTTTTATGCCTTCGGCAAGCTGAAGATGTGTCATGCGTTGCCTAATCACCTCTTTCCAATATTTTTTTGGCCTACCTCTACCCCTTCCTTGGCCCCACCATAGCCAACCTCTCACACCTTCTCAACGGTGCATTTGTGCATCTCCTTTTCACATCGCCTGAACTATCTCAACCTCCTTGCTCGCATATTGTCCACCACGGGGGCAGTCCTAACTTATCCCGAATATCTTTATTCCTAATCATATCTTTCATAGTATGCGTACACTTCCATCTCAGCATGCTCATCTCCGTTGCTTTCATCTTCTCAACATGAGAGTTATTGACTGGCCAATCTACCTCACACAATATAGCCGGTCTAATAACCAGTCTGCACAATATCGAAAAACGTAATCTTATGAATAAATTAATTAATAAAAAAGTACTACAATTTTCTCAAAAAATACAAAAAAATAAAATAAAATAAAATAAAATAAAAGTGAACTACATTACTTGAAATTTATTTTAATAAAAGAGAGGAAATTTCAACAAAACAAGTACAGCAATTTTTTTTAAAGACAAGTATAATATACTTCGAAAAATTTTAAGGCGAAAAATGGTCAATTGTCGCCTTTGTGCGAGCAATTTGNNGGGGGGGGGGGAAGGCGGGGGTTGATATATGTGATCATAGTAACTCATATGAGTAGTTCTTGGCTTTGCAAGTATAATTATGATGTTAGCTTTTTCACTAACAATAAGTAGGAAGCTTTAATACTTATGGAGATATGACTTTGATAAAGATTTTTTTTTTGAGCAAACAGGAAATATATATATATATATATATATATATATATATATATATATTAAATATTTAGTACATCACATTCATACCTCATGTCACTAAGGACACATTGATTATCTAGGTTTGCTAATACATTGCAAGCATCATAAGTCAGGTACTTAACAAAAACATATTGTTCTTTTTGTTTATCCCTTACAAAAGATTCAACATAAGATAGAGGTTGTGCAAAATATTTCTTCCCCTTTGTTTGAGCATTAGTCTCCTTTATCAATTGATGTGCTACATTATTCCCTTGCCGGAAGACGTGCTGGAGGACCACTTCCTTCTTCTGGTGCATTAACAATATCATCATATAGTCTGTTGCCTTCTTTTATAGAGTGAATTACCTCCGTGGAGTCTGTTTCTATATCAAGTGGGAACATTCCCCATTCTTGCGCTGTCTGAAGCCCCTCTAGGAGTGCCTTGATTTCTGCTTCTTGTCACGACCCGAAATTTTCACCAACGGGAGCGTGATGGTGCCTAACATCACACTCGCTAGGCAAGCCAATGTTAGAGTTTTAATAACCATTTTCCTTTACATTTCATAGATTAAAAATTTATAAGCTAAATCAAGTCGAAGTAAATGCGAAAATACATAAATAACCTATTATCTATATACTATTAACAATATCATAACTGTTACTACCCAGAAATTGGTGTTACAATCCACGAACATACTATGAATTACTACAATATCGGTTTGAAAGAAATTACATCTATTTGAAACGAAGGAAAAACAGAAATGTAGTAATGTAGAAGGGGACGCCAGGGCCTGCAGACACCAACATGACTACCTTAGGTCTCCTAACTGTGAACCTGCAGCCAATCTCTCAATCAGCCACTGCCTGCTCTGAAATCTGCAGAGAAAGTGCAGAGTGCAGTATCAGTACAACCGACCCCATGTACTGCTAAGTTCCGAGCCTAACCTTAACGAGGTAGTGACGAGGCTACGGCGGGGCGGTTACAATATAATCTGCATACAGTGCATGATAAAACAGAATGAAGAATGTAATAAATAAATAGTAACTTGCAAAGAAAGAATACTTAACTCTGGTATCTCATCAATAACCAGCTATAACCAATCCTTAAATGTAAAGCCAAATTACAGAATAACTTGCACAGTAGGAGAAAGGTACATAAACACATAAACTGATGCGGCGCGCATCCCGATCCCACCATATAATCAATATCAATATGAATATTCACCCTTATTACTCCATTTCAATCCCCCCTTATTCTTCCTATTGCGGCATGCAACCCGATCCCACCGTACAATAGTAATTCACCCTTATTTCTCCTCAACATACCACCCTTATTACTCCTATTGCGGCGTGCAACCCAATCCCACCAGACAATAGCATTTCACTCTTATTCCTCCTCAATATATGTTACAACCCATATTCACATACGTTAGTTCATTCCATAAGGTCTTCGATGTAAATCCATGAAGAGATTATCTTTGAGATGATAAGAGATTAATCCTATTGGTCTTAAATGATACAAAGGTGTATAAGGGTGGTTAACAAGTATTAGAAGTTAAACGAATCAAGGATGTTGTCAGCCGTATTTTTGGGTAAACCTAGGGGTGCTTAATACTCTCAAGAGGTCGTATTTTAAGGTATATGAATCATAAAATATTTGTATCATAGTCTTGAAGTCAAACGAGTTATGAAACAAAAGTCGACAAGAGTTGTTGCAACTTAAGTTCATAGTTTTACTTAAACTTTAGGTCAAATGTTATTAAGCTTTTCTCCCAATATACTTGGAATTACGGGGTGATCTACCCACCAAATTGAAGATCTATGAGTCTAGTTTCCAACGCATTAAACCTTTTATCAATACGATATTGGAGTAGAGAGATATTTGCGTTTTCGCGAGACTGCGCCAAGCACCTCTCTATGGGACCCACTTAGGCGGTTTAAGACATTTGGATCTATATAGGACGCCTCCAACCCGTTTTAAGTCATTTATTTTCACTATTTTCAGACCTTAGAACCCTATGAACACCCTCTCAAGGTTCTCTCAAGATTCAAGACCCAAACAAAGGGCAAACAACACAAATCAAGTGTCGGGAATCCCGTGGCGCTAGTAAGTCTCCTGTTCTTCTTGTTGTTGCTCATTTTTGTGTTGTTCCAGCTCTTGTGGGAGGTTGTTTTAAAGGGTTTATGTTCTGTAAATACTCCCTCAAGTTCTTAATATCAACCCTAGGTGATTTCAAGCCTTCTAAACTGATTCTAGTGCCAAAAAGAAACACTAATTGATTGCTAGTTTCGCTTCCTTGTTGTTGTGGCAGAATTGGAGGGATATTTCGTGGAGAATTAAGGTCAAATTGGAGTTGTTCTTTCTGTATAAAGGTAAGGAACCTCTTAATCTATATGTATTTAAGATTATCCAAGTTACGGCTAAGTCATTGAAGCTAGAACTTGTGAAATATATATCGAAAGGCTTGGTAGTAATGTTATCGGTTGGTGGACTGTTTTGGGATGCTCAATATGATTATTATTGATGTTGTTGGGCTGTTTGGTGATTTTTTGGAATTGTGTGAAGTCATATATATAGGGGAGGTGCTGTCCGTTTCATCGTAAAATAGGTTGTGGTCGATACATAATAGTTATGACGCTTGAATGGTAACTATAGTACCGTTTCTCTTATTGTAGACTAAGGAGTCGTGAAAATTGCATAGCTTGAGATTGGGGCAGTATATACAAGGTATGTGAGGCTATCCCTTTCCTTCTTTTGCACGACTCCGATTGTACATAATGTAATGAACGAGCTTCCAAAGATACTCTACTCTTAGAAGCTAGCAGTACTTACATTGTTTCCCCTCTTATGGAACGATTGATGTTGATGTTGCTTCTCTTATTCTTATGTTGTCAATGTTATTGGTACTTCCTGATTCTTATAAGGTTCATGGTGAAGAGTTAGTCCTAATAACGTGTACAGAGGATACCGACCTTACGTCACTCCGAAAGGTTTAGAACGTGAGTTCATGAGTCGAGCATGCATTATATATATGTATCTATTTTACTCTACCGAGCCGCGCTATAGTCGGCCGGGTATGGCACCTATTGTGCAACCACTGATCAGTTGGGTTTTACCGAGCTCCACGTGGCCGGGTACGTTTTTACCGAGCCTATTACGGCCGGGTATGATATGATGATGATGATGCCCACAGAGGCGTATGTTTTAAAAGTTTATGTATATATACATATGTATTACGCATTTCATGTCAGTAGCCTTAGAGGTACCCAGATGTTACAGGTTGTTTATTCTCTATCCCTGCTTACATTACTGTTCGTACTTATGGTTCCCTGCCTTACATACTCAGTACTTTATTCGTACTGACGTCCTTTTATTTGTGGACGCTGCATGTCGTGCTGCAGGTCCTGATAGACAGGCAGGCGCAGCTCCCCCACCATAGTAGGCTGTCCAGTTCAGCGGTGATTGGCGAGATCCCTTCTTCGGACTTGCCTTGGTCTTGGTATGCATTTTTGTTATAGATATTATGGGTATGTCGGGGCCCTGTTCCGGCTATGTTGCAACACTTATGTTCCTTTAGAGGCTCATAGACAGGTGTCGACTCATGTATAGTTTGGTAGGCCTTGTCGGCTGGCTTTTGTTGTATAGTCTTTCATGGTAGTGTGGTAGCTTGTACCTTATATATAGTTTCTTGATTGTCTAGTCATCCCATGTTATGTATGTTCATGCCATCATATTTTATTGTTGGTTGTCCATGACCCATGTCTACCATCTATATTGATCTCGTCAACCCTTAAAGATAATAAAGAAGGTTAGATAAAATGTATGTTGGTACTCGGTAAGTATGGCCGGGTGCTAGTCATGGCCCTCCAGTTTGGGTCGTGACAATATATCACCCTTATTCCTCCTGTTGCAGCGTGCAACCTGATCCCACCATATCAGTACCAATCACACAATAAGAACAGAAATTTCACAATTTAGCTCAAAACCCTCCACAATATTTAAGCCTCAAACCAAAGCAAATAGAAGGTTATACAAATATGAAACTTCACTCAATTAGCGAGACAAACCAAAATGTACCATGAAACAGCGATAAGACAGCTTAAACCAATAGTATGATACAATAAAACTACGGAATAGCTAATACCTACAATAATGAAAGACAATGTCTACCAAGTAGAAATTAAACATGGAAGTACCAATAAGCATGTAGCAGCTAAGACATGAAAAATAATATATTATGAACGGGGAAAGGAACAGGCAAAACAGATAATTTAGCGGCGCATAGGTACTCGTCACCTCACCTATACGCCACTCACATGGATTTTTCACATAGCAATTAAGTCAGGGATCCCTAATCCCTCGAGTCAAAGTTAGACACAACACTTACCTCGGTCCACAGGCCACTCACTGCTCAACTACCACTTTTCCTCTAGTTTCCACCTTCGAACCACTCGTATCTAGTCATAATTAACTTAATAGCATCAATTATCGCTAAAAAAATCAATTCCAATACATAATTATAAGTTTCCCAATATTTCCCCCATAAAGTCAAAAATCGATCCCGGGCCCGCTTGGCCAAAACTCGAGGTTTGGACCAAAACCCATTCACCCCCGAGCCCAAATATGTAATTAGTTCCGGAATTCGACCCCAAATCGAGGTCTAAATCCCCAAATTTGCAAAATCCCCAATTTTCCCAAAATCCCTAATTTTCTACCCTTAAGAACAAGATTTAGGACTAAAAATTCAATGAGTGATGATGGAAATCAAAGAAAACGAGAAAGAACACAAACCTATGATTTGGTGTTGAATTCCCTCTTCAAAAATCGCCTTAGGTCGAGTTCTAGTGAAGAAATATGAAATTTGGGAAGAAGTCCCGTTTTTGAAGTTTGTTTTAAAATACTGGGCAGGTTTTCATCGCGTTCGCGAGAGACCTATCGCGATCGCGATGCACAACGGCCAGAAAGGCCTTCGCGTTCACGAAGAGTTGCACGCGTTCGTGATGGTCTGTCCCCCCTGACCTTCGCGTTCGCAATCCTAGGATCACGTTCGCGTAGAACAACTCGATGAGTCCCAGCCCACCTCCATTTCACTACGCGTTCGCGTCAAGCCGGTCGCGTTCGCGAAGAGAAAACTCCCCAGTACTCCGCGTTCGCGACCAAGGCCTTGTGTTCGCGTAGAATAAATCCATCCCTAGCCCAGCTTACACTTCACGATCGCGAGAGTGGCTTCGCGATCGCGAAGCACAAAATACCTGTACACCAGAAACAGTAACTTGTACCAGATTTTCTAAGTGTAAATCATCCCGTAGCCTATCCGAAACTCACCCGAGCTCTCGGGACTCCAAACCATACATGCACACAAGTCTAAAAACATCATACGAACTTGCTCATGCGATCAAATCGCCAAAATAACACCTAGAACTATGAATTTAGCACCAAATTGCATGAAATTTTCAAGAAAGTTTTAAAACTTTTATTTTTTCAACCAAAGGTCCGAATCACATCAAATCAGTCCCGTTTCTCATCAAATTTCACAGATAAGGTATAAATATCATAACGGACCTGTAACGGGCTCCGGAACGAAAATACAGATCTGATACCAACAAGATCAAATATTAACCAAATGCTTAAAACCATTATAATTTCAGTCTTTCAATTTTAATCAAAAATTCATTTCTTGGGCTAGGGACGTCGGAATTCGATTCCGAGCATACGCCCAGGCCCCATATTTTACTACAGACCTAGCGGGACTGTCAGAACACGGGTCCAGTTCCATTTACCCAAAACGTTGACCGAAGTTAACAAAAATCAACTTTTTAGGTCAAAAATTATTATTTCATCAATTTTCCACATAAAGGCTTTCAGGAAACACGCCCGGACTGCACATGCATATCGAGGAGAGATAAAATGAGGTTTTGAAGGCCTCGGGACACAGAATCGAGTTCTAAAATATAAGATGACCTTTCGGGTCATCACGTTCTCCACCTCTAAAATAACTATTCATCCTCAAACGGACATAGAAAAGTACCCGAGCTGGTGAAAGATGGGGGTATCTACTCTACATATCGGACTCGGACTACCAGGTAGCTGCCTCAACAGGCTGGCCTCTCCACTGCACTCGAACCGAAGGATAACTCTTGATCTCAACTGACGAACCTCCCAGTCTAAAATGGCTACCGGCTCCTCCTCGTAGGTCAAATCCTTGTCCAACTGAATAGTGCTGAAAAATAACACGTGGGATGGATCGCCGTGATACTTCCGAAGCATGGACATTTAAAAGACTGGATGTACCACTAATACCCCTGGGGGCAACGCAAGTCTGTAGGCCACCTCTCCCACTTGATCAAGAATCTCAAAAGGCCCGATGAACCTAGGGCTTAATTTGCCCTTCTTCCCAAACCGCATTACACCCTTCGTGGGTGACACCCGAAGCAACACTCTCTCTCCGACCATGAATGCCACATCACGAACCTTACGGTTGGCATAACTCCTCTGCCTGGACTGAGCTGTACGAAGTCTATCCTGAATGATCTTAACCTTATCCAAGGCATCCTGCACTAAATCTATACCCAATAAACGAGCCTCTCCCGGCTCAAACCATCCAACCGGCAAACTGGATGCTCGACTGATAACTGTTGGATTAGGCAAACTCCACTAACGGCAAGAACTGATCCCAAGAACCTCCAAAGTCAATAACACAGGCGCGGAGCATATCCTCCAGAATCTGAATAGTACGCTCGGACTGTCCGTCCGTCTGAGGATGAAATGATGTGCTCAACTCAACCCGCGTACCCGACTCCCGCTGAACTGCCCTCCAGAAATGTGAGGTAAACTGCTTACCTCAATCAGAAATAATAGACGCGGGCACACCATGAAGATGAACGATCTCACGGATATAAATCTCTGCCAACCACTCCGAAGAATAAGAAACTGCCACAGGAATGAAATGCGCTGACTTGGTCAGTCTATCCACAATAACCCAAACTGCATCGAACTTCCTCTGAGTCCGTGGGAGTCCAACAACGAAATCCATAGTGATACGCTCCCACTTCCACTCAGGAATCTCTATCTTCTGAAGCAAACCACCAGGTCTCTGGTGCTCGTACTTTACTTGCTGACAATTTAGACACCGAGCTACATATGCAACTGTGTCCTTCTTCATCCTCCTCCACCAATAATGCTGCCGCAAGTCCTGATACATCTTAGCGGAGCAAGGATGAATAGAATACCGGGAACTGTAGGCCTCCTCTAGAATCAACTCACAAAGTCCATCCACATTAGGCACACAAACACGACCCTGCATCCTCAAAACTCCATCCTCTCCAACCGTAACCTGCTTGGCATCACCGTGCCACACTATGTCCCTAAGACAAGCAAATGAGGGTCATCATACTGCCGCTCCCTGATATGCTCAAACAAGAAAGATCGAGCGACTGTATAAGCTAAAACACGACTGGGCTCAGAAACATCCAACCTCACGAACTGATTGGCCAAAGTCTGAACATCTAAAGCAAGCGGTCTCTCACCAACCGGAATATATGCGAGGCTACCCATACTAGCTGACTTCCTACTCAAAACATCGGCCACCACATTAGCCTTCCCGGGATGATATAAGATGGTAATATCATAGTCTTTCAATAGCTCCAGCCACCTTCTCCGCCTCAAATTAAGATCCTTTTGCTTGAACAAGTACTGCAAACTCTTATGATCGGTGAACACCTCACACGACACGCCATATAGATATTGTCTCCAAATCTTCAGCGCGTGAACAATGGGTGCCAACTCTAAGTCATGAACTGGATAATTCTTCTCGTAAACCTTCAGCTGCCGCGAAGCATATGCAATAACCTTGCCACCCTGCATCAATACCGCACCAAGTCCAATACGAGATGCGTCACAATATACTGTATAGGGCACTGAACCTATGGGCAACACCAACACCGGTGCCGTAGTCAAAGCTATCTTGAGCTTCTGAAAGCTCGCCTCACACTCGTCCGACCATCTCAACGTGGCACCCTTCTGAGTCAACCTGGTTAACGGGGCTACTATAGATGAAAACCCCTCCACAAATCGACGCTAATAACTCGCCAATCCCAAGAAACTACGGATCTCTGTAGCTGAAGTAGGTCTAGGCCAATTCTGAATGGCCTCAATCTTCTTAGAATCCATCTGAATACCCTCTGCTGATACAATGTGACCCAAGAAAGCAACTAAACTCAACCAAA
Source organism: Nicotiana attenuata (assembly GCF_001879085.1). Classification (NCBI taxonomy): domain Eukaryota; kingdom Viridiplantae; phylum Streptophyta; class Magnoliopsida; order Solanales; family Solanaceae; genus Nicotiana; species Nicotiana attenuata. Next base: position 69,845,794 of record NC_031989.1, on the reverse strand, counting down.
ACTCAAATTTCGAAAACTTAGCGTATAACTGGCTGTCTCTCAGAGTCTAAAGTACGATCCGAAGATGCTGCTCATGCTCTTCTCGGCTGCGGGAGTAGATCAAGATATCATCAATAAAAACACTCACAAAGGAATCGAGATAGGGCTTGAACACCCGGTTCATCAAATCTATTGTTGGCCCAAGAACAAGTGAAGTTTTGAAGACTGACAAAAGAACTTAGACATGGACCAGGTCCATCTTGTGAAGCAACAGTCATGATCGACCCAAACATGTGAGATGCACGTGAAAGAGATAAATATAACTTATCAGAAGTAATATCTCCTGATCTGATCGAAAAGGTTGCATATTGGATAAGGAGAGAAAGACTCCTTACATGAAGAGAACACAATTTAAGAAGAGGATAGTGTTAGAGTATGAGATCAACTAGAACTCTTCTACGATAGAATAGTAGCGTCTGTATTCCAGTTAATCTCTAATTACTAACCCATTAAGTATCAGTGTTGTTCTCTTTTACAGGCAATGCACATAAGCAGAAGTTAAACTTAAATTGAGAGCAAAAGAGTAGGGCGATTTTGCAAGCAATTTATGTGTGATTCAAGCGTGCAATCCTGAAGCTACTTGAACAAGATAGAAGAACCAGCTCCAAATGTCTATCTTTTATTCTAGTTCAATTGTGGTAGGTGATTTTACATTGTACATTTCAGCTTTTATAGAAGCAATTTTATTAGGTACCTAGAGTGTTCAAGTTAGAGTTAACTTGAAGTTGTCGCAACAGTTGAGGCTGTGTGCCACAACGGTATTAGAGTTAATCCTTAGGTTTACAAAAAGTTTTGTAAATGCTAATTTGGCTCAATGTTTTTAGTGGAAGTTTGGGAAAATCCTACTGAGTAGTAGGTCGTGGTTTTTTCACCTTTTGAGCCAGGTGTTTTCCACGTAAAAATCTCTGTGTTCTTTATTTTCTTTACTTCTTATTCCGCAAACGGTAGTAGTTGGAACACATAGAAGAACCAGGTCCTTCTATAGTTCAGTTAAGCGAAAATAGGGTACCACACAAATCACCCCCCTCTTGTGTGGTATTGAAGTATATAACATCAATTGGTATCAGAGCGAGTTATCCTTGAAGAGACTAACACCTTAGGAAATGATCAAGATGAGTGCATCACCTGGAAACTGGGAAGGGCAATCCACTGGTAGGCCCCCACTCTTTAATGGTCAGTACTATTCTTGGTGGAAGAACAGGATGAGAGATCACATCATAGGAGAAGACTATGAACTCTGGGACATAGTCACTGATGGTCCCCTGGCTACTACAAAGAAGAATGCTGAAGGAGTGGACGTGCCAAAGACAAGAGCTGACTGCATTGCTGAAGATTTGAAGAAATGGGAAAAGAATGCCAAGGCCAAGAAATGGGTTGTGTGTGGACTAGGTCCAGACGAGTACAACAAGATTCAAAGCTGCACCACTGCTAAGGAGATATGGGACACTTTACAAGTGGCTCATGAAGGAACTCCTCAAGTAAAGAAATCAAGAGGAATACTGCTATATTCTCAATATGAGAATTTCACCATGAAGGAAGGAGAAACCATCCAGGAGATGTACACAAGGTTCACAACACTAAGAAATGAACTTAAATCTCTTGGGAGAATTATCCTTGAAGAAGACAAGGTTGAGAAAATCTTGATAAGGGTCTTACCAGTAACTTGGGAAAGCAAAATCGCTGCTATTCAGGAATCAAAGAACATTGCTACTCTCAAGTTAGATGAACTAATTGGTAATCTTACTGCCTATGAACTGAGAAGGCAAACCATGAAAATGGATGCACCCAAGAAGGAAAGGAGTCTGGCTCTCAGAATAGCTGAAGGTGAAGATCTAGAGGATGATGAAGTGTCCATGATCACAAGGGATTTTAAAAAGTACCTGATGAGAGGAAAGGGTTCTTCAAGAGGTACAACCTTCAACAAACCAAGAGCTCCGGAGAAACAAACCCATGAGGGTTGCTACAAATGTGGCAAGACTGATCATATGATCAAGAATTGTCCCAGTGGGAAATTGAATGGAAGAAGGAAAGGGCTGAACGAAGGAACAGGAAGAAGGAACAGGTTCAACCCAAAAGGAACAAAGGATCAACATAGGCTATGGTTGCTGCTTGGGAAGAGACATCAGATGAAGATTTAGAAGATGAAGCTGGAGATGAACACGCACTTATGGCCATTGGAGAATCAGATGATGAACAAGAGGTAAGTGTGACTCATCTCAAAGACAAGATTAAACTTCTATCTAAAGAAAGGTTATCTGAACTATTGCTAGACTTCATCGATGAGTCTGAGATAATTAACAATGAGAAGGAACAACTGTCTAGGAAGTGTTTGATCTTAAAAGCCAAGTGCAAAAACCTAGAATCTAGGGCTAATGAGAGTGACAGTAAAAATGCTGAGTTGAAGAACCAGGTTCTTGAACTTGACACCAGCGTCTTAGAACTTAGGTTTGAAAATGAAATTAGGAACAGGTAAGAAGAAAGCTGATCACACACATCTCACCTTAGAAGAAAATCTACGAAAGATGAAGGATGAGTTATACAAAAAGGATGAGTAGATAAGAATCTTAAAAGAAGATCTAGGGAAGGTAAAGCATGAACTAGACAGAACTTGCAAATGGAATAAGGCTTCTGATGCACTATCCTGGCTACAAGAACACCACAGTAGCAACAAGAGAGGACTTGGCTGTGGGACACAAGCACCTAAGTGGGACCCCCAAAAGCAAGTATATCACTCTCCCTAAAAATAAAATCTGCACACACTGTGGCAAGACTGGTCATTACAAAAATGAATGTGATGTAAAAGAAAAGGCCAGTCAAAAGAACAAAACCTTTGTTCAAGGGAAAGGTAGGCTGCCTGGGTGGGCCAAAAGGAATTTAATTTACCCATTTGCCTATAGAAAGGGACCCAAACTAGTTTGGGTTCCTAAGACTAACCCCTGATTTCTTTTTGCAGGCCCAAGTGAAGGGAAGTAGCCAAATATGGTACATGGATAGTGGTTGTTCAAAACATATGACTGGAAGCAAGAACCAGTTCCTTTCACTTGAGGACTTAAAAGGAGGTAATGTCTCCTTTGGAAATGGGAAGAAAGGTGAGATTATTGGGGTTGGAAAGGTAGGTAAGACAGACTCACATTCCATTGAGAATGTCTACTTGATAGATGGCTTGAAATGTAGCCTAATAAGTGTATCACAACTATGTGATAGAGGTAACCTTGTAGCATTTACCTCTACCAAATGCTTTGTGATTAATCTTACCACTGACAAGATTGTTTTGCGGGGAAAAAGAGTTAACAATATTTACATTGTAGATTTCTCCACTCTTTCTGAAAATGAACTCACTTGCTCGAGTGTGATGGACAATGATCCCCTCCTGTGGCACAAAAGACTTGGTCGTGCAAGTCTGAATCAACTCAACAAATTAGTCTCCAAGGACCTGGTGATAGGGTTACCTAACATCAAGTTCAAGGAAGACAAAGTTTGTGAGGCCTGTGCAAGGGGGAAGCAGGTAAGATCATCCTTTAAAAGCAAGAAAATAGTAAGCACAACCAGGACGATGGAACTGGTTCATATGGATCTCTGTGGTCCAACGAGAACGTTGAGCAGAGGTGGTAAGAAATATGTGATGGTACTTGTTGATGATTATTCTAGGTTTACCTGGGTATCATTTTTAACATCTAAGGATGAAGCATTTGACATGTTTAATGACTTTGTTAGAAAAACTCAGAAACAACTAGGTAATTAACTTGCATCAATCAGGTCTGATCATGGAACTGAATTTGAAAATGCTAAGTTTGCTGAATTTTGTGATGAGCATGGTATGGATCATAATTTTTCTGCCCCTAGGACTCCTCAACAAAATGAAGTAGTTGAAAGAAAGAATAGGACTCTTGAAGATATGGCTAGGACTATGCTTCTTTCTAGTAAACTGCCCCATAGCTTCTGGGCAGAGGCTGCAATACTGCATGTTATATAATTAATAGATGCATGACTAGACCTCTTGTGGAGAAGACTCCCTATGAGTTACTTAAAGGGAGAAAACCAAATATATCCCATCTTAGGGCATTTGGATGCAAGTGCTTTGTGCACAATAATGGAAAGGACTCCCTAGGTAAGTTTGATCCCAGAAGTGATGAGTGAGTATTCCTGGGATATTCTTCACATAGCAAGTCTTATAAAGTGTTCAATAAAGAACTTTGTGTGTAGAAGAAAGTGTGCATGTAGTTTTTGATGAAACTAACGTTCTTTCTGAGAGACAGGAACATGAAGATGAAGCTATTGGGCTGGTAAAAGATTTGAGTGAAGTCTCAGCTCATGCTAAAGTTGCACCAAAAGAAGGAACATGTGATGGAACAGGTTCTTCCATCCAGGGCAACCTGACAGTGGGAACTGAACAAAGAGGAACTGAAACCAATCCCCTAAAAGAACCTGTTCATGACCCTGTTCCTCAGCAACAGAACATGGGAGAAACATCAAGCAGAAATCAGTTGGTTGTTAAACCTCACAAGTATAGGTTTCACAAGTATCAAAGTTCTTATCCCATTGAGAACATAATCACTGATCCAACCTCTGGAGTTAAAACTAGATCACAATTAAAGAATCTGTATGCTTTTGATGCTTTCCTATCTCTTATTGAATCTAAAAATGTTATTGAGGCTTTGCAGGATGCAGATTGGGTAAATGCAATGCAAGATGAACTCAATCAGTTTGAGAGAAGTCAAGTTTGGCACCTAGTTCCAAGACCCAAGGACATATCAGTAATTGGCACTAAATGGGTCTTCAGAAACAAGCTTGATGAAGATGGAACAGTTACAAGGAACAAGGCAAGACTGGTGGTCCAAGGTTATAGCCAAGAGGAGGGTATAGACTATGATGAGACCTTTGCTCCAGTTGCAAGAATGGAGGCTATAAGACTCCTCATAGCCTTTGCAGCACACATGGAATTCACTCTTCATCAGATGGATGTCAAAGTGCTTTCCTGAATGGCTATCTAAAAGAATAAGTGTTTGTTAAACAACCTCCAAGGTTTGAGAGCAAGGAATGTCATGAACATGCGTACAAATTAGACAAGACTCTCGATGGACTCAAGCAGGCTCCTAGAGCATGGTATGAACGATTGTCCAAATTCCTGCTTGAAAATGGCTACAAAGAGGTAGATTGACAGTACTCTATTCCTGAGGGAAAAAGGTAAGGATATTCTTGTGGTGCAAATATATGTTGATGATATAATTTTTGGGGCAACCACTGACAAACTAAGTAAAGATTTTGCCAAATTAATGGGGAGTGAGTTTGAAATGAGTATGACGGGTGAGATTAACTTTTTCTTGGGCTTACAGATAAAAAAAAACCCAAATGGAACCATGATCCATCAGCAGAAATATGCAAAAGAGTTGATCAAAAAGTTTAAAATGGATGAATCAAAGGAAATAGACACCCCATTGCAACTTCCACTAAATTAGACATAGATGAACCTGGTTCATCTGTTGATCAGAAGTTGTATAGGGGTATGATTGGTTCACTTTTGTATCTTACTGCCAGCAGACCTGACATAGTTTTCAGTGTAGGGCTTTGTGCTCATTTTCAGGCTAATCCAAAGGAATCTCACTTGACTGCTGTCAAAATGATACTGAGATATTTGAAAGGCACTACTAATCTGTGTCTTTGGTACCCTAAAGGTAGTAATTTCAATCTAGTAGGGTATGCTGATGCTGATTATGTAGGTTTCCTTGTGGATAGGAAGAGCACCTCAGGTATGGCTCATTTTCTTGGTTCATGTCTTGTATCATGGGCCACTAAAAAGTAGAATTCAGTCGCCTTATCCATCGCTGAGGCTAAATATGTTGCTGCTGCCTCTTGTTGTGCTCAACTGCCATGGATCAAACAGCAGCTGATAGGTTTTGGCACTGAAGTTGGTTGCATTCCTGTCTTCTATGATAACAGTAGTGCTATAAGTATGACAAAGAACCCTGTTCATCATAAGAGGACTAAGCACATAGATGTTAGACGTCACTTCTTAAGAGATAACTATGAGAAAGGATTGATCACCATAGAATTTTGTGCTACTGATAAATAAATTGATGACATCTTTACTAAAGCACTGAGTAGAGAAAACTTTGAAAGGAACATGTTGGAATTAGGGATGATTAAAATCACCTAATAGGACCAGCTCAAGATCCACAATGAAAAAAAATTGATAAAATAAATAAATAAATTTTTTGGCTAGGAAATTTGAACTTGTGTAAATATCTAGATTAATTTTTACTCAGCTTCATACTGTAATTAGTATACTCCTGTGACATGTGTTAATATGACTCACTGATATCTTACAAAATTTTCTCTATTATGATAAATTGAGGCATGGTCAAGAGAATTCTAAATGAAGAACTTGGTTCATCAGTATTAGTTCATCTGAATGCTAAGGTTTGCTCTCTATACTCTGCACAATGAGAAATATAAATATTTAAATCATGAGCAGAAGTCCTACAATTGTTCAACTCCTTAGAAAATTCTATCCACTTGTTTTTGAACCAGTTCCGTCCGCACTAGAACTCTAAACCACAAAATTTGCCTAAAATCTAGAGAAGCTTAACCGTTCATTCAAACCTGAAATTTCAGGTTGATTAGACCTCTAATTGACCACTGCTAAAGCTGCCTTTATACATTAAATGTGTATTTCTCTTTAAATACGCCTCATTACCTCCTATCATCTTCATAATACTAAACCGTCAAAAACCCTTCTTCACTTTCAATTGCTTTCCTCTCCAAAGTTCTAACTCACCAATTCTCTCAAGAAATCAGCGATAAGGACAAACCCACAAGACAACCCTGTAACTCCTCCACAGCCCACTCCCTCTGATTCATCTACCCCTCCTCCACCTAGCACAACTCCCAAACCCAGGCTAAGAAGGATAAAAATGCTTGCTCGAAAAATAGTAGCTTTTAGGGCTCTTTCAAAGAAATTGAATGAGAAGTTGAAGGCAAGCCAGGTCCAAGACTCTGAGTCGTACAAGTCTGCTAGTGAGGGGGAATGATCTGGGTCTTCTGACTTTGGGAAGGCTCAAGAATCCCATTTTAAGGTAAGTTATTCTTTGACTGAGAATTTAGAAACTAGGTTTGTTCTGGTTAGGCCTATCAGGGATGTGGAATTACCTGAGGTAAGAAGGAGTGGAGGTAAAAAGAAATCTGAAAAAGAAAAAGAGAGAGAGGGTGACTGTGGTGAAGAGAGGGGAAAAGGGAAAGGAGTGGTTGATCATTCACTGCTGATTTGTCTGTACCTACTATTTGTGGAGTGGTACAAGAAAATGTTGAAGAGAGTGGCAAGAAGTCAGGGGGAAGTGGTTCTGGTGAAGCTGCTGAAGGGTTAGTTAATCTAAGTTCACAGGGAGATAAACCTGGTTCATCAGTTGAAGAGACCCTAGCAGAACTTTTGAAAAAGGTAGGTGCCAGCTACGATCCAAAGAAAAGGAGAACATCCACACCAAAAGCTCCCAGTGCTCCTACACCTTCCAAGAAAAGAAACACTTCCTCTCCAACACCTACTGAAACTTCCTTGCCAAAGGGAAGAGCCACAAGAAGCAGGGTGAAACAGAGTGAGGTTGATCTACAAAAGGCCTTAGCTGAAAGTAAGAAGAAAAGGATGGATAAAGGAAAAGGGAAGTTTGCAGAGTCCTCAGAAGCTGTTGTAGTTGAGGAGATGGAACATGTCTATCAGGAGAAAGCTACAACAGTGGAGGTCCAGACCCCCAATCCCAAAAAGCCCAAGACTTCTTCCAAGAAGTCTTCCTCTCTATCTGAGGTTGCTGAACCTTCATTTGCCAAGAGGACAAGGTCTACAGTGAAAAGTAAACAAGTTCGAATTTCTGAAGATGAGGAATGGAGTGGTGAAGAAGAAGAAGATGAGTCTGATGGTGAACAAGACAAGCTTGCCATGTTTGACAAAAGAAAAATTTTGAAGGGAAGATTGCTGAAAGACTTGATGGAACCAGGGATGGTTCGTTTGGTTGACACATTGGCTGTTCAGGGCTGGAAGGACATGGTCCTTCAGATGGATGGGAGATTGGCTAGAAATGAAATCATTGAATTCATGGCAAATGCTGAAGTCAAAGATGGCAGGGTTACTAGCAAAGTCAAAGGAGTTCAAGTGACATTTGATGCAGAGAAACTGGGAGAAATTCTAGACATCCCTGCTGAGGGATATGATGATTACACCAGACAGAGATGGCCAAGTCTGGATTCTCTTCCATCTGCCCTTACAATCACTAGGAACTTCTGCGATATTGAAGGAGTGAATGAGGCCAAGTTTTTGCACAAGAGTGGAATGAAGCCACAACACAAAGTCCTTTTTGAGTTTGTCAACAAGTGCCTACTGCCAAGTAAGGAGAGAAGGCATATTGCAAATTATATGGACTTAGTTCTGATGGAGTGCCTTGAAAGTGGAAGGCAAATCAATTGGCCTGCATTCATCATCAATCTACTGGACAGGGTCATCAATGGCACCAAGGCTCATGCTACCCCCTATGGCTTTATTCTGACTACGGTTCTGGATAGGTGCAATGTGCCTCTGAAGAAATGGGAGATGGCCTCAAGAAAGGACTACTTTGGCATTAACACTCTGCTTGCTTGTGACTACTTAGTCGATGCCATCCCAAATGAACCTGGTTCATCCAAGAAGACTCCTATTAACAGTAAAGTCAGGGCTCTTGTTTAGGAAAGTGAAGCCAAGGATGCTGAGATACTAGGCTAAAGGCTCGTGTGGCAGAGGTGGAATCTGAGATGGATGCTCTCAGGACTGAGCTTGCTAAGGAAAAGGAGAAGAATGATGGAATTCTTCACAATATGCTGAATCTTCTCCAAGCCCAGAACCAACCCTCTAGCTCCTCCAAGCCTTAGGAATTCTAGCCTTTATCTCCTGAACCTGTCTAGTACCTTCAGTGACCCGGATTAGGGATTTTTCTTTCTTTTTGCTCATGTTTTGAATATTTTTGTTTTCTAGTTGTGGATTGTGCTAGCAACATATCTTCTATCAATGATATCTACTGTATTTGCTCTTGATTATTGTTAATCTTTCCCTGATAGTTTAAATATGTTTGCTTGATTACTGATGATTAATCCATGATTGCACTTGCAGTTGCCCCAGTGGCGATGAGTACTTATTAAAATCTGGGACTCACACTTTGTATGCAACTTTTCGATGATGCTAAAAGGGGGAAGAGATTGTGCTTTGCATATTCTGAATAAGTGATATTTATAACCTAATTAACCTGGTCCTTGATGATAAGGAATTTTCTAAAACTTTGTATTGGTGGTTAAGCTGAGTTCTTACATGATCCAAGTAAGTAAAAGCACAGAGTTTGTCATCATCAAAAAGGGGGAATTTGTTGGCCCAAGAACAGGTGAAGTTTTGAAGACTGACAAAAGAACTCAGACATGGACCAGGTGCATCTTGTGAAACACAGTCATGATCGACCCAAACATGTGAGATGCACGTGAAGGAGATAAATCTAACTTATCAGAAGTAATATCTCCTGATCTGATCGAAAATTTTGCATATTGGATAAGGAGAGAAAGACTCCTTACATGAAGAGAACACAGTTTAAGAAGAGGATAGTGTAAGAGTATGAGATCAACTAGAACTCTTCTACGATAGAAGAGTAGCGCCTGTATCTAGTTAATCTCTAATTACTAACCCATTAAATATCAGTGTTGTTCTCTTTTACAGGTAATGCACATAAGCAGAAGTTAAACTTAAATTGAGAGCAAAAAGAGCAGGACGATTTTGCAAGCAATTTATGTGTGATTCAAGCGTGCAATCCTGAAGCTACTTGAACAAGATAGAAGAACCAGTTCCAAGTGTCTATCTTTTATTCTAGTTCAATTGTAGTAGGTGATTTTACATTGTACCTTTAAGCTTTTATAGAAGCAATTGTATTAGGTACCTAGAGTGTTCAAGTTAGAGTTAACTTGAAGTTGTCGCAACAGTTGAGGCTGTGTGCCACAACGTGATTAGAGTTAATCCTTAGGTTTACAAAGAGTTCTGTAAATGCTGTTTTGGCTCAGTGTTTTTAGTGGAAGTTTGGGAAAATCCTACTGAGTAGTAGGTCCTGATTTTTTCACCTTTTGAGCCAGGTGTTTTCCACGTAAAAATCTCAGTGTTCTTTATTATCTTTACTTCTTATTCCGCAAACAGTAGTAGTTGGAACACATAGAAGAACCAGGTCCTTCTATAGTTCAGTTAGGCAAAAATTGGGTACCACACAAATCACCCCCCCTCTTGTGTGGTATTGAAGTATAAAACATCATCTATAAATGCTGCTGGGGCATTTGTCAGCCCAAATGACATCACTAGAAACTCATAATGCCTATATCGAGTCCGAAAAGCTGTCTTAGGGACATCGGATGTCCTAATCCTCAACTGATGGTAGTCAGACCTCAAATCGATCTTTGAAAACACCTTGGCACCCTGAAGCTGATCAAATAAGTCATCAATCCTCGGCAATGGATACTTGTTCTTGATGGTGACTTTGTTCAACTGCCGATAGTCTATGCACATCCTCATCGATCCATCCTTCTTCTTTACAAACAACATCGGCACACCCCAGGGCGAGACACTAGGTCTAATAAAGCCCTTATCAAGCAAGTCTTAAAACTGCTCCTTCAATTCTTTCAACTCTAGCGGGGCCATGCGATACGACAGAATAGAAATGGGATGAGTGCCCGGAACCAAATCAATATCCCTGTTGGGTGGCATCCTCGCCAGGTCTGTAAGAAATACCTCAGGAAACTCTTAAACAACTGGTACAGAAGCCATGGAAGGAACCTCTGCCCTAGAATTACGAACATAATCCAAATAAGCCAAACACCCCTTCTCGACCATAAGACGAGCCTTTATATAAGAGATAACGCTGCTGGTAGAATGACCAGGAGTCCCTCTCCACTCTAATTGAGGCAGCCTCGGCAATGCTAAGGTCACGGTCATGGCGTGACAGTCCGATATAGCATGATAAGGTGACAACCAATCCATCCCCAAAATAACATCTAAATCAACCATATCGAGAAGTAGGAGATCTACGCTTGTCTCAAGACCCCCAATAATAACCACACATGAACAATAGACACGATCTACAACAATAAAATCCCCCACCGGTGTGGACCCATACACGGAAGCACTCAAAGAATCATGAGGCACAACAAAATATGAAGCAAAATAAAATGACACATAGGAGTATGTAGACCCTGGATCAAATAGAACTGAAGCATCTCTACTGCAAACCAAAATAGTACCTGTGATAACAACATCGGATGACTCAACCTCAGGCCTGGCCGGGAAAGCATAACATCGGGGTTGGGCTCCACGACTCTGAACCCTATCCCTAGGACGGCCTCCTGCTGGCTGGCCTCTACTCTAGCGGCCTGGCCTCCACCTCTAATGGCCTGACCTCCACCTCTAGCGGGATGACCTCTACCTCCGGCTCCCTGACCCCTACCTCTAGCTGGCTGAGCGGGCAGTGCCGGGATCATGGCACGAGAGCCCTGCTGCTGTGACTGAACACCCACTAATCTCGGACAGGTCCTCCAGATATGCCTATACTCACCACACTTGAAACATCCATCCTGATACTGCGGTTGAGGAAACTGAGACGGGCTGACTAACCGCGATAATAACTCTGAAAAGGAGGTGCTCTGATAGGAGCTAGCGATGCACTATAAGATGGCTGCCCTGAAGGAGGTACATAAGGACCACAACTCCCTAAAGCTCCATAGAATGTCTGAAGTGCAGAATGAAACGGCTTGAGAGGATGGTCCCTACCAAAAGTACCTCAACCTCCAGATGAGGCCCCACTAAAACCACCAAAGTGACGCGGCCTCTTGTCAGACCCCTGACCACTCCCATGAGCTAGAACCATCTCAACTCGTCTGGCCACATTGGCTGCATCCTGGAAAGAAATCTCACTCCCTGTCTCCTTAGCCATCTGCAATCTGATAGGCTGAGCAAGTCCCTCAATAAACCTCCTCACCCCCTCTCTCTCGGTAGGAAGTATAAGAAGAGCATGACGGTCCAAATCAATAAATCTAGTCTCGTACTGAGTGACAGTCATAGAACCCTGCTGAAGGCGCTCGAACTGCCTCCGATAGTCCTCTCTTTGAGTGATAGGAAGATACTTCTCCAGAAATAGCTGAGAGAACTGGTCCCAAGTAAGAGCTGTCGACCCAGCTGGTCTAGCCAAATAAAAATCCCTCCGCCATTTCTTGGCGGAACCTGATAGACGAAGGGCAGCAAAGTCGACCCCATTGGTCTCCACTATCCCCATGTTCTGTAATACCTCGTGACATCTGTCCAGATAGTCCTGGGGATCCTCTGAAGGTGTACCGCCATAGGTAGTGGTAAAAAGCTTAGTAAACCTATCCAATCTCCACAAAGCCTCAAAAGACAGAGCTAATCCATCGCCGGTCTGTGCTGCAAGACCCGGCGGAACCACCCCAACTGGCTGAGCTACTGGAGTCTGAAACTGGGGAGCCATCTGCTCCGTATTGTGAGTAGCGGGAGTCTGGGCTCCTCCCCCAGCCTAAGAGACGGCTGGTGCTACAAGAAATGTACTGGCCTGTGCAACACTCTCCATAAGGCCCATTAGATAGACCAATGCATCCTGAAGTACCGGGGTAGCGATGAACCCCTCTGGAACCCGAGCTGTCCCTGCTGGAACGGTCTGGGCTGGAGCCTCCTCATAAAACTCTACCTGAGGCTCCGCCGTTGGTGCTGCTGCTCTCTGCCCCTGCCTCGACCTCGTCCTCTACCCCTCGTAGGAGCTGCCACTGGGGACTCTGGCTGCTGCTTAGCTGAAGAAGCAGTACGTGTTCTCGCCATCTACGAAGGAACAAGAGTAGAGAGTTCAATTAGCATTGAGAGATCAAATCCCACGACAGAGAAGAATAAAAGTGAAATTGTTCCTAAACTCTGTAGCCTCTGGGGGATAAGCACAGACGTCTACGTACTGATCCCTCAGACTCTACCTAGCTTGTTCGTCAATTGTGAGACCTAGGCAACCTAGTACTCTGATACCAATTTGTCACGATCCGGAATTCCCACCAACGGGACCGTGATGGCGCCTAACATCACACTCGCTAGGCAAGCCAATGTTAGAGTTTTAATAACCATTTTCCTTTACCTTTCATAGATTAAAAATTAATAAGCTAAATTAGGTCGAAGTAAATGCGGGAATACATAAATAACCCGTTATCCAGATACTATTAACAATACCATAACTGTTACTACCCAGAAACTGGTGTCACAATCCACGAACATACTATGAATTACTACAAATATCGGTCTAAAAGAATTTAGATCTATTTAAAACAAAGGAAAAATAGAAATGTAGTAATGTAGAAGGGGACGCCAGGGCCTGCTGACGCCAACAGGACTACCTTGGGTCTCCAAACTGTGAACCTGCAGCCAATCTCTCAATCAGCCACTGCCTGCTCCGAAATCTGCAGAGAAAGTGCAGGTGCAGTACCAGTACAACCGACCCCATGCACTGGTAATTGCCGAGCCTAACCTCGACGAAGCAGTGACGAGGCTACAACGGGGAAGTTACAATATAACCTGCATACAATGCATAATAAAACAGAAAGAAGAACGGAACAAATAAATAGTAACTTGCAATGAAAGAATACTGAACTTTGATATCTCATCAATAACCAGCTATAACCAATCCTTAAATGTAAAGCCAAATTACAGAATAAATTGCACAGTAGGAGAAAGGTACATAAACACATAAACTGATGCGGCGCGCATCCCGATCCCACCATATAATCAATATCAATATGGATATTCACCCTTATTACTCCTTTTCAATCCACCCTTATTCCTCCTGTTGTGGCGTGCAACCCGCTCCCACCGTACAATAGTAATTCACCCTTATTTCTCCTCAACATACCACCCTTATTACTCCTGTTGCGGCGTGAAACTCGATCCTAACAGACAATAGCATTTCACCCTTATTCCTCCTCAATATATCACCCTTATTCCTCCTGTTGCGGCGCGCAACCCGATCCCACCATATCAATACCAATCATACAATAAGAACAAAAATTTCACAATTTAGCTCAAAACCCTCCACAATATTTAAGCCTCAAACCAAAGCAAACAAAAGGCTATACAATTATGAAACTTCACTCAATTAATATTACACAGCGAGACCAACCAAAATGTACCATGAAATACCGATAAGCCAGCTTAAACCAATAGTATGATACAATGAAACTACAGAATAGCTAATACGTTCAATAATGAAAGACAATGTCTACCAAGTAGCAATTAAATATGGAAGTACCAATAAGCATGTAGCAGCTAAGACAGAAAAAATAATATATTATGAACGAGGAAAGGAATAGGCAAAACAGATAATTTTGCAGCTCATAAGTACTCGTCACCTCACCTTTACGCCTCTCATGTTGATTTTTCACATAGAAATTAAGTCGGTGATCTCTTATCCCTCGAGTCAAAGTTAGACACAACACTTACCTCGATCCGTAGGCCACTCACTGCTCAATACCGCTTTTTCTCTAGTTTCCACCTCCGAACCACTCGTATCTAGTCATAATTAACTTAATAACATCAATTATCGCTAAAGAAATAAATTCCAATACATAATTATAAGTTTTCCAACAATGTCCCCAAAAAGTCAAAAACCGACCCCGGGCCCTCTTGGTCAAAACTTGAGGTTCGGACCAAAATCCATTCACCCCCGAGCCCAAATATGTAATTAGTTCCAAAATTCGACCCCAAATCGAGGTCTAAATCCCCAAATTTGCAAAATCCCTAATTTTCTACCCTTAAGAACAAGATTTAGGACTAGAAATTTAATGGATGATGATGGAAATCGAAGAAAACGAGTTAAAGAACACAAACCTATGATTTGGTGTTGAATTCCCTCTTCAAAAATCGCCCTAGGTCGAGTTCTAGTGAAGAAATATGAAATTTGGGAAGAAGTCCCGTTTTTGAAGTCTGTTTTAAAACACTGGACAGGTCTTCATCGCGTTCGCGAGAGACCTGTCGCGATCGCGATGCACAACAGCCAGAAAGGCCTTTGTGTTCGCGAAGAGTTGCATGCGTTCGCGATGGTCTGTCCCCCCCGACCTTCGCGTTCGCGAGCCTAGGATCGCGTTCGCGTAGAACAACTCGATGATTCCTAGCCCACCTCTATTTCACTACGCGTTCGCGTCAAGGCCGTCGTGTTCGCGAAGAGCAAACCCCCCAGTGCTCCGTGTTTGTGACCAAGGCCTCGCGTTCGCATAGAATAAATCCATCCCCAGCCCAGCTCACACTTCACGATCGTGAGATTGGCTTCACAATCGCGAAGCACAAAATACCTGTACACCAGAAGCAATAACTTATACCAGATTTTCTAAGTGTAAATCATCCCGTAGCCTATCCGAAACTCACCCGAGCCCTCGGGGTTCCAAAACATACATGCACACAAGTCTAAAAATATCGTACGAACTTGCTCGTGCTATCAAATCGCCAAAATAACACCTAGAACTACGAATTTAGCACCAAATTGCATGAAATTTTCAAGAAAAATTTAAAACTTCTATTTTCTCAACCAAAGGTTCGAATCACGTCAAATGAGTCCCGTTTTTCACTGAATTTTACAGATAAGGTATAAATATCATAACAGACCTGTACGGGGCTCGGAAACCAAAATACGGACCCGATACCAACAAGATCAAATATTGACCAATTCTTAAAACCATTATAATTCAGTCTTTCAATTTAAATCAAAAATTCATTTCTTGGGTTAGGGACCTTGAAATTTGATTCCGAGCATACGCCCAGGCCCCATATTTTACTACGGAACCACCGTGACCGTCAGAACACGGGTTCGGGTCCATTTACCCAAAATATTGATCGAAGTCAACAAAAATCACATTTTTAGGCCAAAAATTATTATTTCATCAATTTTTCACATAAAGGCTTTCAGGAAACACGCCCGGACTGTGCACACAAATCGAGGAGAGATAAAATAAGGTTTTGAAGTCCTCGAAATACGGAATCGAGTTCTAAAATATAAGATGACCTTTTGGGACATCACACTTCTAGTGACCCATTTGCATGAGTAGATTTTGCAAAACCTACCACCTAACTTCCTTTTGTATTTTGGAATACACCTCCCAGGCCACTTTTTGGTTGTTGTTCTTAAAGCTTGCATCTATATTTAATTTGAATCATCTTTTTTGGTGGTTTGTGCCATCTTACTTTGATGGGGATCTTCTTTAGAGGGCTGTGGCCCTTTTCTGGAAGAAGTTTGGATCCGGTTGCCTTTTGATTTATTATGTCTATGTTAATAGGGGTATCAGTGTTGTCTTGGTTATTGCTATTCCTATTTAACTAGATATACCTGATGACAAATGGAAAGAAAGACTTCCAATTAATATACTTGTGCTTTAATAGGCAGTCAAAATCTTTTAATTGAAGAAGCCAGTGGTTGCCCTTTGGTTTATATAAGTTTTGCCATCCTAAACTTTCCCAAAAGTGATTGGTGGTTTTGCAATTAAAGAAAATGTGGGTGATGGATTCTTCTTCATTTCTTTTGCAAATAGGGCATATTGCGTCTATGTTAATACCAATATTAGCTAGTATTTTCTGCATGGTATCCTATTGTGTAGGCATTGCCATAAGAAGAATTTTATCTTATTAGGACAACTTAGATCCTAAAGCCATTTATAATCTAGTTGGTTATTTGACGGGGGGTCAATTAGGTTGTAGCAAGTTTTTGTAGTGAAAAAACCTATTGTTGTTAATGACCATATAGGAATATCACTTGCTAATCCCTTTGAATAAATTCTAACTTAGAAATGTTTTCTTTGACGTAGTTTGGGATGTTAATACATAATTTAGTGAAATCGCAGTTTTGTCACTATAGATGTCCCAATTTTCAGGGAGTAATCACTAATTGAGAGGGGGCATTCAATAGTATTTCTAAGGCTTTTTATATTGGGAATCCAATTAGAATGCCATATGTTCATATTAGTTTGATAGTGGGGTGACCATGTAATACGTTTTGAACATAACTCCCACCCCTTTAGAATGCTTTTCCAAATGAAGGAATGTTTGAACTTAGAAGCACTAATACCATATGAGGTGATAATAAGTCTTGCCCAGGGAGTTGTAGCATTTGTAAGTAGTCTCCATACTAGGCTAGCTAAGGTGCACATATTTTTTGCATTAGCATTGTGAATACCTAGGGCTCCATTAGACTTTTGTTGGCAAACATTTGACTATTTTATTAGGTGAATTTTTTTCTTTTATGTGGTAGTAACCCATATAAAATCCCTTTGTATCAATGTTTCTAAGGGTCTTTTTCGGTAGTAGGGTATATTGCATGTAGTTATTTGATATTGAATTTAGGCACGAGTGGGCTAAAGTAGTTCTTTGCGCTATATTAATAAATTTCATTTTCCAGGCAGCTAGTTTTGGGAATCCTAGGTAGGTACCACCGGCCTTGGGTTTTTAATTACTATTGGGAATCCTAGGTAGGTACCAAAAGTCACACTCTTCTTTATACCTAGACTATTCGTAATATCGTTAATCGTGTGAGGCAAAAAATTTATTGAAAAAATAATTTTTGATTTTGAAGCATTTATGCTTTGTCCTAACAAATTACGAAAATAGTCTAGACCATTTTTAATAGCTTGGCATGATTTGTTATTTGCTTTAGCCATAAATGTCAGGTCATCTGCAAAAAATAAGTGAGAAAAGTTTGAGCTTTTCCTTCCTATAGTGATAGGATCCCATTTACGAATATCAACTTGATGATTAATATATCTAGATAACATCTCCAAACATAAGATGAAAATATAAGGTGATATAGGATCACCTTGCCTTATCCCTCGACTAAGCTCAAAGAACTTTGTGATGGAGCCATTAACTAAATTACTATAGAGCTGATTGAAATACAATTTAATAATAGTTTGGAGAATTTTGGAGGAAAATTAAAGTATCTAAGTGTGTGATATACAAAAAACTATTGTAAATGATCAAAAGCCTTTACAAGATCAATTTTTAGGATCACGTGTCCTTGTTTACCTTTTAGTCTTTTTAGATTGGAAACTAATTCCTGAATGATGATTGCATTATCAGAGGCTCTTCTATTTTTCGTGAAGCTAGCTTGAAAAAGACTAATAATTTGCTCTAGGTATGGTTTGAGGCAATTTATAAGAATTTTAGTAATTGTTTTGTAAATAGTATTGCAAAGGCCAATTGGTCTAAAGTTCCTGATGTTATTGGCATTAGGTATTTTTGATATAAGGCAAAGATTGGTTCTATTTATGTCCCTAGGGATTTCTTGATTTTTGAAAATATCATGACAAAGATTCATTACAGAATGTCCTATGATGTTCCAATATTTTTGAAAGAAAAAAGGGTGAAGGCCATCTGGCCCTGAGGCTTTGAAAGGCTTAAATGAGAAAATTGCCCTCTTGATTTCAATATCTAGTAGATGATTGTCTAGTGTAGTAAGGTCTAATTTATGAGGAGTAGGATGGCTTTTCACTAAACTATTCCAGTTTGTAGAAGAATTAGAGGTGGTGAAAGTATTAGTAAAATAATTAAGAACATGTGACATGATCAAGTGGTGTTCATCAAGCCAATTTCCAGCATCATCTTTAAAGTAGTTTATTTTATTTCTTCTTCTCCTATTTGATGTTGATATGTGAAAAAATCTTGTGTTAGCATCTCCTTCATTAAGCTACATTATCCTAGATCTCATTTTCCAGTAATCCTCCTCTATTCTAAGGATGTCATTGTAGTCCTTTTTTAAATTATATTCTAATGTCTGAAGGAAATCACTATGGGTATATTTACCTAATTTTTGGATTCCTTGGAGCCTTGCAAGAATTTTTCTTTTGTTTCCCATTATATCACCAAAGGTTTTGTCTTTCCAAGGCTTAATACCATCCACAAAGTTTTTGCTGGCACTGCAGTAGTCTACTCTATACCAATTATTTTTAACAAGTGTTTGGAATTCAGGATGTTTACACCAAAAAGTTTCTAGTCGAAAAGGTTATTTATGGCCTTGTCTATTTCTAGGAATTAATTCTACTAAAATAGGATTGTGATCAGAATAAGTCTTAGGCAGGTGAATTATTGAGCAATTAGGAAATGATTCTATCCACTCTTCATTTCCTAAAATTTTATCTAATCTTTCCATAACGAGGCCCTTACTTTTTTGTCTATGGTTTGACCACGTATATTTGCACTCTTTATAGCCAAGATCCATTAGATTACAATTATCAATCTTTGACCATAGGTAGTTAGCTCTACTATTGTTAATAGGTCTTCCTCCAAAATTTTCATTTGATCCCATAATATCATTAAAATCTCCTCCTACCATCCACGGGCCTTTATAATTTTTACAAATGTTCTCTAGGTTTTCCTACATAGTATTCCTATTATACTTATTAGTACTAGCATATATTGAAGAGAATAGCCAAGTTTTACGAATAGGTAGTACCTCTATTATTGCATGAATTTCTTGGTTCATACGGATGAAGTTGTGAACAGTAACAACTTCATGGATCCACATAAGGACCATGCCACCTGCTTGTCCTTCTGCTGGCACTTATATCATCTACGAGAAACTAAAGTCATGAAGCATTTGAGCATGGTTTACCATCCTAGTCTCCAATAATGTCACCATGCAAGGCCTGTGTGTGTCTACCATCTCCCTAAAGTTCATCCTAAAGTTGTCATTATTCCCCCCTTATATTCCAGATAATGAAGTTAGTTGGACGATTCACGGATAGATATAGGTTCATGTTTGCTGGATCCCCATTCTCCCTCACTTCCTCCAGAAGGACACTGTTCCTTCTTAGTGACGAAACTAGGATCATGGCTCTGTTGCCCACCGTTGGATCCTGGGATGGTCTGATGTCCATCGAGCACTTGTACAGTGCTAGTGGGCAGTTGAGCACATGCCTCTTCTCTTGTATCTCCGTGAAGAGATACACTTTTACCCCGTTTAGGTTTGAGAATTCTAGAACCTGCTTCAAGCCTAGGTTGCGAGGTTCTCCCATATCCTTCATGCCTGCTTCTTCGTGTTTTGATTCCTGCATTGCCTGGTGGTGTGGTGGTGATGGCTATTGATATATTGGAGTTGCTGGTTGCTCCTGGGCTTGTTGTGTGTTCTCCCATGGCATGAATATAGGGTTCAGTTGAGATAACATTTCTGGTAGAAAGAAGGGCATGTCCAGGAGGACATTTTGGGGTTGGATTGGGTTGAAATGTGGTGGCATGTTCCACTGGTTTCTCATTGCATGCACCAAGTGTGGGTTCAGTGATGGTGCTAATGGGTGTAGGATATTGTTTAGCCAAACCTGATTTAAGTAGTTGCTCATTGCAAGCGTCATCCCCTCTATTACCAATTGAGCTAGGTATTGAGTGTTTTGGAGAATAACTATCGTCTCCTGGCCATTGATTTGGAGGTTTAACGAGGCTCCATGTCCCATTAGGCTCATTTTCATCCACGAGACATGCTGGTAATCCTGAGCCTGTGGAGGTTGGACATAAACATTTTGTGGATTCTCTGCTTGTGGATGGAAGGGATGTAGGTTTTCCATGGTTTGAGCTCTGTGTTGTCTTAGTATTTGGATGAGTATGTGCCTTCTCCTTAGAGTTGAAGGGATTCTTGGCATTTTTTTTAGGTTGTTTTATATTTAAAAGGTCACTGGTAGGCGTGGTATTTGAGCTACCAGTGGTGATGGGGAGATTGGTGGCTAGGGTAATGATTGGAGCTTCCATTTGCATGTCTTTTGAGTGGCCAAGGTTTTGTTTTATAGCTAGATCTTCCATGGATATAGTATCCATTCCGTGTTCTAGGGGGAAGGCCATTTTTTCTTCACTAGACTCTTTAGAGGACATTTGGATGACATGCTTTGGGGGGATAATGTTTTCGAATCTATTAGGCAGATTTTGTTTACTTGACTTGGTTATAGATGGATTACTTTTAGCCTTTTGGTTTAATTGGTTGATAGGCAGTGTAGAGTTATGATTAGTATTAGAATTAATTATCTTTTGAGGGGAAATTAGTTGTATGTCACTATTTTTGTTAGTACTAAAAGTTAACACGTTAGTGTTCAACATGTCTATGTCCTCCGTTTGAGTGAACATGTGTCCATCTGTGTAACGACCTGACTGGTCGTTTTTCTTTCTATAACCCCGTTCCCCTAAATAAGACTTCCCGTACATGCTTTTACTAATTTATGACTTGCGCGGATGGTTGGTTCGGTATTTGGAAGAGTTTGGGTTAAAATCGGAACACTTGGTTCCTTATGGTTGGCTTAAAAGGCCAAGTTTGACTTCGGTCAACATTTTGAGTAAACAACCTCGGAATCGGGATTTGACGGTTCTAATAGGTTCGTATTATGATTTCAGACTTAGGCATATGTTCGGATCATATTTTGGATGACCCGGGAGCGTTTCGACGCCTAATTGTGAAAATTGGTTCTTGAAGGTTTCAAAAGTTCTTTAAATTTTCTTTGCAGCGGGGTTTGGTGGTATCGAGGTCCAAACGGAATTCCAAAACCGGGAATAGTTACATAATGTCATTTAAGACTTGCACACAAAATTTAGCGTCATTCCGAGGTTGATTTGATAGGGATCTGACGCGCGGAAGTACTTTTAGAAGTTTCTGAGTTCATGAGTTAATTCATGCATTTTGGCATCCGATTCGTGGTTTTTGATGTTAATTCGGTATTCCAATCGCACGAGCAAGTTTGTATGACGTTGTTAGATTGGTGTGAGTGTTTGGTTTGGAGCCCCGAGGGCTCGGTTGAGTTTCGGACGTGTGGAAGGAGTTGAAAACACTCCATTTTTCTGTGTTCTTGGCAGTTGCGGCAGGTCTCGAAAATGCGAGAATATGTTTGCATTTGCGAGAAAGGCTTTGCATTTGCGGTGAAGCTTGGTCTGGGTCTAGCTCGCAATTGCGAGAGAAACAATCGTATTTGCGACCCTGCATTGATGGCATTTGCGATTCCCTTGTCGTATTTGCGACCTGGACAGGGGGAAGACCAAGTTCACATTTGCGATGACATTGTCGCATTTGTGAACTAGGTGTCGCAAATGCAACATCTGAGACCTGTGCATAGCTCATTTATTGCGGGACTTAGGCCATTTATTTTATTCCACTTCATCTCTTGGGCGATTTTTGGAGCTTTTGGAAGAGTGTTTTCACCTAGCACTTTGAGGTAAGTAACTCCTACACAACATGAGTTAAATACATAGATTATGGGTAGATTAACATGTAAAAATTAGTGAAAATCAAGGGTTTAGATGAAAACCTAGGTTTTTGATAAAAATGAGATTTGACCACGAAATTGGTTACGGAACTTAGTAAAAATCATATATTTATGTTCCTAAGGTTATGGGTAACAACTTTCTTTGAAAATTTTCGTAATCCGGGTCCATGGGCCCGTGGGTGAATTTTAGGAATCTCTCCTTTTGGGTTGGGTAATCACTTTAATAATTAGAATACGAACTTTTGAACATATATTGAATTGTTTTTACACTATTTGAATAGTTTTGGATTGTTCGGCTCCGATTTGAGGGTTTGAGCGCATACTTGAGTTTGGAAGTAGGCTTTGATATGAGGTAAGTCTCTTTTCTAACTTTGTAAGAGGGAATTTACCCCATAGGTGAACTTAATTAATATGTGTGATTATCTGTGGGGGGCTACGTACGCACGAAGTGACGAGAGTCCGTACGTATCTACTATTCTTGTTTATGTCCGGGTAGTTTTAGGTTTACACCATGCTGTCGGATACCGTTATTTGATTATACTTGTTGATTTTATCAAACAGAACTAAGTTGAGGATTTTAAGAGTTTAAAAGCTTCAAGTTGAATTGTCAACATTTTGAAAGGAAATCAAGGAAGGGTTATGTTTTATTGATAAATTTGTATTTGACCGTGTCGCAAGTATATTTCGCGAGCGGGGTAATTCTTTTTTCTATTCTCATGGGAGCGTGTCATTCGCCTCGACAGGTTTAATAGATGCATCTATGGTTCGCGCCGTTCGACCCTCGCAGTGCACAATTTACTTTTATGTTGGATTGGGCCGAACTTCCTCGGTGGTATTCACGTGTGATAATAGAACTAGACGTTCCTTTTATAATTTGTATAAATTCGTTCTTGTGTGATCATATGTTTTAAAGGAAGGAAGTGATTTAAGTCTTATATATGGTGAATACTTGTTCAGTTATTTCAGTTTTAAATCTTATTGTTGTATATCATGCTTAAGTAGAAATTTCATAATATCATGTTATAGGCCCTAGTAAGTGTCGGAGTCTACCCCTCGTCACTACTTCTTCGAGGTTAGCCTAGATACTTACTGGGTACATATTATATATGTACTTACGCTACACTTGTGTACTTAGTTGTACAAGATCTGAGGCAGGTGCATCTGGTTACCAGTCTGGTGCGTAGATTGATCCCCATCTCGAGACTTCATGGTGAGCTGCCTTCCGAGCCGTTCCATAGCAGCTGGAGTCTCTCTTATGTTTCATTTTCTATCTATTTCTATCCAGACAGTAGGCTACTATTCTCTTGTATATTCTACTAGATTGCCCATATACTCGTGACACCAGGTCTTGGCACACACACTAGTAGACTTTTGATTTTGGTATTGTTATATGATTATGGTTTGTTCTCGTTGCTTCCGTTTGGTTCTTGTTCCATGGTAAATTTCTGAATCTTTTGGTGAATGAAGAATTTTTATCCACATAGTAATTTATTTAAACGAGAAATCACTAGTTCGATCAGTGTTGGCTTGCCTAACAACGACGTTGGGCGCCATCATGGCCTATTATGGAATTGGGTCGTGACAACATGGTATCAGAGCACTAGGTTCACGTAGGTCTCACATGTTATGGGCACGCCTAGTTGAATCTTGAGGATCGGTGCAGAGACGTACGTACTTATCTTCGAGAGGCTAGTTAGGAAACTACTCTTTATTCATCTCCTATCGTGCTGTTGTTGGTATACTAAGTTTCCTTCTTCTATTATCTCACAGATGGTGAGGACACATACATCGGACGTTCCAAACCCGGGAGGAGCTGCTCCCCCCGTTGCTAGAGGCCGAGGCAGAGGCCGGGGAGGGCATCGGCCCGAGGTAGGGGACGAGGGCGTCCCAGAGCTGCCCAGTAGCACCGCCAGCGGATCCAGTGGAGGATAACATCATTGAAGAGTAGGGCAAGGTGCCTGCTGCAGAGCCAGTCCCAGTAGATTTCATGTCAGCACCGGGTTTTCTGGAGGTCATGGGTTGTATGTTGCGGTTCATGGACACTATGACTCAGGCTAGTTTATTTCCAGCAGACCCAGCCGTATCTCAGGCTGGAGGGGGAGCACAAACCCTACTGCTCAGGCTCCTGGGCATGCAACTGTAGTATATCAGACTCCGGGTACACTACCTGTGGGCGGAGCCCAACCAGTTGCCGCAGCTGCACCGGAGCCTAGACCAGCTGCGAACGATGATCCGCGGAATCTATTGGACAGATGAAATAGTCTACACCCTCCTATCTTTGGGGGTGAGTGGCATGAGGATCCCCAGGACTTCATTGATCGGTGTAGGGACAGATTGCACAACATGAGGATATAGGACTCCCATGGAGTGGATTTCACTACTTCCAGCTGGAGGGCAGGGCCCGTAGATGGTGGCAGTCTTATCTTCTTGGCAGACCAGCGGGTTCTCCTCACATGACTTTGGACCAGTTTACACATCTTCTCTTGGAAAAGTATATTCCACCCTCTCAGAGGGAAGAGTTGCGAGGTCAGTTCGAGTAGCTCGAGAAGGGTCAGATGTCAGTGACCGACTATGAGGCGAGATTCTCAGAGTTGTCTCACCATGCACTCATGATACTTTCTACAGAAGCAGAGAGAGTGCGAAGATTTGTTGGGGGTTGCACCCTGGTATTCGGGCTAGTATGGCTTGAGAGGTTGAGATCGGTACTGATTATCAGCTAGTACTAGAGATTGCCCGGAGGATTGAGGGCTACCGCCAGAGGGGTAGAGAGCAGATGCAGCAGGACAAGAGGACCCATTTCTCCGGAGAGTTTAGAGGTGCCTCGGCTAGGGGCAGAGGCCAGTTTTGGAGGGGTCAGCCTAGCAGGCCCACATATCCAGCACCACCACCTCCTCGGGGTGCTCCAGCGCGACCCTGCTTTAGTGCTATGACAGAGAGTTTTTACTGCCCACCAGCTCATCAGGGTTCCTCTAGTGCCTACTTCAGTGCCATGCCAGAGAGTTCATACCGCCCACCAGCCATCCAGGGTTCTTCTAGTGGGTATTCAGGCCATCAGGGTCAGACTTTGGGACAGCAGTCTATGGTATCGAGAGGTTGTTATGAGTGTGGAGATCCGGGTCACATGAAGAGATTTTGTCCCAGACTTTGTGGCAAGGCAGTACAGTAGGGTCCTCGGCCCATAATTTTAGCACCAGCCGTCCGACACACCTAGAGGTAGGGGACAAATGGGTAGGGGCCATCCTAAAGGTGGAGGCCAGTTAGGGGGAGGTCAGCCAGCTATTGTTCATCCAGGTGGAGGCCAGCCAACCGGCGCTCCAGATAGATTCTATGCTTTTCCGCCAGACCAGATGCACCGGCCTCAGATGCCGTGATCACATGTACTATTTGTGTCTGCGGTAGGGATGCTTTGGTATTATTTGATCCAGGGTCTACCTATTCATATGTATTATCTCTATTTGCTCACTTCCTGGATATTCCTCGTGAGTCCTTGGGTACTCCTGTTTATGTGTCCACTCCTGTGGGTGATTCTGTGGTTGTGGATTGGATCTATCGGTCCTGTGTGGTCACATTCTATGGTTTTGAGACTAGAGCGGACCTTCTGTTACTTGATATGACCAATTTTGAGGTCATCCTGGGCATGGACTGGTTATCACTATATCACGCCATCCTTTATTTTCATTGGAAGGCTGTTACTTTAGCGATGCCATAGTTGTCGAGATTACAGTTGAAGGGTTCCTCTGTTAGTACAGCTAGTCGGGTTATCTATTTTCTGAAGACTCGACATATGGTCAAGAAGGGTTGTTTGGCTTATCTAGCCTTTGTTCGGGATACCACCGCAGAGTCTCCGACGATTGATTTAGTGCCATTAGTCCGGGAGTTTGCCGATGTGTTTCCTTCTGACCTTCCAGGCATGCCACCGGATCACGATATTGATTTCTATATTGATTTGGCTCCAGGTACCTAGCCTATATCTATCTAACCGTACAGTATGGATCCAGAAGAGCTGAAGGAGTTGAAGAAACAACTGGAGGAATTGTTAGCAAAGGAGTTTGTCAGACCAAGTGTATCACCTTGGGGTGCACCAGTGTTATTTGTGAAGAAGAAAGATGGAACTATGCGGATGTGCGTTAATTACCGCCAGTTGAACAAAGTTACCATCAAGAACAAGTACCTATTTTCGCATATGATGATTTGTTTGACCAGTTGCAGGGTGCTACGATGTTCTCTAAGACCAACTTGAGGTCAGGGTACCATCAGCTGAAGATTTGGGACTCAGATGTTCCGAAGACCGCTTTCCGTACTAGGTATGGCCATTATGAGTTTCTGGTGATGTCCTTCGCCTTGACTAATGCCCCGACGGCAGTTATGGATTTGATGAACATGGTGTTCATGCCTTATATTAATTCCTGTGTTATTGTCTTTATTGATGACATCTTGATTTACTTACATAGCCTGTGAGCCCACGAGCAGCAGTTGAGAGTGGTGCTTCAGACATTACGAGAACAGAAGCTGTATGCTAAGTTCTCCAAATATGAGTTTTGGCTAGAGTCTGTGGCATTCTTGGGGCATGTTGTATCAGGAGAGGGTATTCAGGTAGATCCCAAGAAGATTGAGTCAGTTCAGAGTTGGCCTCGTCCCACTTCAGTGACTGAGATTAGGAGTTTCCTGGGGTTAGCAGGTTATTATTGCCGGTTTGTGCAGGGTTTTTCATCCATTGTAGCACCTTTGACTATATTGACCCAGAAGGGTGCTCCGTTCTGTTGGTCCGATGATTGTGAGGCGAGATTTTCAGAAGCTCAAGACAACTTTGACTACAACACCGATTCTAGTGTTGCCTTTCGAATCGGGGATATATACGGTGTATTACGATGCTTCACGTGTTGGCTTGGGTTATGTATTGATGCAAGGGGGCGAGTTATTGCATATTCGCATCAGCTGAAGATTCATGAGAAGAATTACCCTGTGCACGACCTAGAGTTAGCCGCGATTGTTCATGCTCTTAAGATATGAAGGCATTATCTGTATGGGGTATCAAGTGAGGTTTATACTGATCATCGCAGCTTACAACATTTGTTCAAGAAAAGGGATCTCAATTTGAGGCAGCATAGATGCTTGAGTTACTGAAGGATTATGATATCACCATTCTTTATCATCCGAGCAAGGCAAATGTGGTCACAGATGCTTTAAGCAGGAAAGCAGAGAGTATGGGTAGCTTGGCATTCATTTCACTAGAGAAGAGGCCACTAGCTTTGGACATTCAGTCCTTGGCTAACAAACTTGTGAGGTTGGACATTTCACAGCCCAGCGAGTTCTTGCATGTGTGGTTGACCAGTCTTCACTAATGGAGCAGATCAAGGCTCGACAATTTGATGATCCGCACTTGGCAGTCCTCAGAGAGACGGTACTACAGGGTGGTGCCAAGGAGGTTTCTATTGGCGAGGATGGTGTTCTGCGACTCTAGGGTTGTCTATATGTTCCTAATATCGATGGCTTGAGGGAGAGGATTCTAGCAGAGGCACATAGTTCTTGGTATTCCATTCACCCAGGTGCTACGAAGATGTATCGTGACCTGAGACAACATTATTGGTGGCGGCGGATGAAGAAAGACATAGTTGAGTTTGTGGCTAGGTGCCTAAATTGCCAGCAGGTTAAGTATGAGCACCAGAGGCCAGGTGGCTTACTTCAGCAGATGACTATACCTGAGTGGAAATGAGAGCGCATTACTATGGACTTCGTAGTTGGGTTGCCCGGACCTTGCGGAAGTTCGATGAAGTTTGGGTCATTGTTGACAGGTTGACCAAGTCAGCACACTTCATTCCAGTTACAACTACTTATACTTCGAAGAGGTTGGCCCAGATTTATATTCGGGAGATAGTTCGGTTGCACGGTGTGCCTATTTCCATCATATCAGATATAGGCCCTCAGTTCACTTCGCATTTCTAGAGAGCCGTACGGAGTGAGTTGGGGACCCGTGTGGAGCTCAACACGACATTTTATCCACAGACCGACGGGCAGTCAGAGAGGACAGTTCAGATCTTGGAGGACATGCTCAGAGCATGTGTAATTGAGTTTGGAGGGCAGTGTGATTAGTTCTTGACTTTGGCCGAGTTTTCTTACAACAATAGTTATCAGTCCAGCATTGAGATGGCTCTATTTGAGGCTTTATATGGTCGGCGATGTCGTTCTCCCATCGGGTGGTTTGAGCCCGGCGAGGCTAAGTTATATGGTACTGATTTGGTAAAGGATGCCTTGGAAAAGGTAAGTTGATTCAGGAGCGATTTCGCACAGCACATTCCAGATAGAAGAGTTACGCGGATCAGAAGGCGCGTGATGTATCATTTATGCTCGGCGAGAAGGTCCTCCTGAAAGTCTCGCCTATGAAGGGTATTATGAGATTCGTAAAAAGGGCAAGTTGAGCCCAAGGTTTATAGGCACATTTGAGGTGTTGAGGCGAGTTGGGGAGGTTGCTTATGAGCTTGCTTTACCTCCCAGCCTATCAGGGGTTCATCTAGTTTTTCACGTGTCTATGCTTCGGAGATACCACGCCGTCTTGTCACATGTGTTAGACTTCAGCACTATTCAGTTGGATGAGAGCTTAGGTTATGAGGACGAGCCAATTGCTATTATTGCTAGATAGGATCGCCACTTGAGATCCAAGAGGATTTTCGCGGTAAAGGTTCAGTGGAGGGGCCAACCAATCGAGGAGGCAACCTGGGAGTCCGAGGAGGACATGCAGAGTAGATATCCACACTTATTCAGCACTTCAGTTATGAATCTAAACCCGTTCGAGGACGAACGTTTGTTTAAGAGGTGGAGAATATAACGACCCGACCGGTCGTTTTTCTTTCTAGCCCGTTCCCCTAAATAAGACTTCTCGTACTTACTTTTACTAATTTATGTCTTTCGGGGATGGTTGGTTCGAGATTTGGAAGAGTTTGGGTTGAAATCGAAACACTTGGTTCCTTAAGGTTGACTTAAAAGGCCAAGTTTGACTTCGGTCAACATTTTGAGTGAACCACCTCGGAATTGAGATTTGACGGTTCCAATAGGTTCTTATCGTGATTTCGAACTTGGGCCTATGTTCAGATCGGGTGTTGGATGAACTGGGAGCGTTTCGGCGCTTAATAGTGAAAGTTGGTTCTTGAAGGTTTTAAAAGTCTTTAAATTTGGTTTGAAGCGGGTTTTGATGATATCGAGGTCCAAACGGAATTCCAAGATCGGGAATAGTTCTGTAATTCATTTAAGACTTGCACGCAAAAGTTGGCGTCATTCTGAGTTGATTTGATAGCGATCTGATGCGCGGAAGTGTTTTTAGAAGTTTTTGAGTTCACGAGTTAATTCATGCGTTTGGCATCCGATTCATGGCTTTTTATGTTATTTCAGTGTTCTGATGGCGCGAACAAGTTTGTATGACGTTGTTAGACTGGTGTGAGTGTTTGGTTTGGACCCCGAGGGCTCGGGTGAATTTCGGACGTGTGGAAGGAGTTGAAAACACTCCAGTTTTCTGGTGTTCTTGGCAGCTATTGCAGTCACGCAAATGCGAGAATATTTTCGCATTTGCGAATCTCACATTTGAGAGAAAGGCTTCGCACTTGCGAAGAAGCCTGGTCTGGGTCTAGCTCGCAATTGTGAGAGAAACAGTCGCATTTGCGACCCTGCGTTGATCGCATTTGTGATTCCCTTGTCGCATTTGCGACCTGGATAGGGGGAAGGCCCAATTCGCATTTGCGATGACTTTGTCGCATTTGCGACAATCGCATTTGAGAACCTGGTGTCACAAATGCGACATCTGAGACCTGTGCACAAATCTTTATTGCAGAACTTAGGCCATTTATTTCATTCCACTTCATCTCTTGGGCGATTTTTGGAGCTTTTGGAAGAGGGTTTCCACCAAGCACTTTGAGGTAAGTAATTCCTACACAACATGAGTTAAATACATAGATTATGGGTAGATTAACATGTAAAAATTAGTGAAAATCAAGGGTTTAGAGGAAAACATAGGTTTTTGATAAAAATGAGATTGACCACGAAATTGGTTATGGAACTTAGTAAAAATCATATATTTATGTTCCTATGGTTATGAGTAACAACTTTCTTCGAAAATTTTTGGAATCCGGGACTATGGGCCCGTGGGTGAATTTTAGGAATCTTGCCTTTTGGGTTGGGTAATCACTTTAATAGTTAGAATATGAACTTTTGAACATATATTGATTAGTTTTTATGCTAGTTAAATAGTTTTGGATTTTTCGGCTCCGATTTGAGGGTTTGAGCGCATACTTGAGTTTGGAAGTAGGCTTTGAGACGAGGTAAGTCTCTTTTCTAACCTTGTAAGAGAGAATTTACCCCATAGGTGAACTTAATTAATATGTGTGGTTATTTGTGGGGGGCTACGTACGCACGAAGTGTTGAGAGTCCGTATAGCTACTATTCTTGTTTATGTCCGGGTAGTTTTAGGTTTACACCATGCTTTCAGATACCGTTATTTGATTATACTTATTGATTTTATCAAACAGAACTAAGTTGAGGATTTTAAGAGTGTAAAAGCTTCAAGTTGAATTGTCATTATTTGAAAGGAAATCAAGGAAGGGTTATGTTTTATTGATAAATTTTTATTTGACCATGTCGAAAGTGTATTCCGTGAGCGGGGTAATTCTTTTTTCTATTCTCATGGGAGCGTGCCATTCACCTCGGCAAGTTTAATAGATGCATCTATGGTTCGCGCCGTTCGACCCTCGCTGTGCACTGTTTACTTTAATGTTGGATCGGGCCGAACATCCTCGGTGGTATTCACGTGAGATAATAGAACTGGAAGTTCCTTTTATAATTGGTAAAAATGCATTGTTGTGTGATCATATGTTTTAAAGGAAGGAAGTGATTTAAGCTCTTATAAATGGTGAATACTTGTTCAGTTATATTAGTTTTGAATCTCATTATTGTATATCATGCTTAAGTAGAAATTTCATAATATCATGTTATTGGCCCTAGTAAGTGTCGGAGTCAACCCCTCGTCACTACTTCTTCGAGGTTAGACTAGATACTTACTGGGTACATATTATTTATGTACTCACGCTACACTCTGTACTTAATTGTACAAGATCTGAGGTAGGTGCATCCGGTTACCAGTCTGGTGCATAGATTGATCCCCATCTCGAGACTTCACGGTGAGCTGCTTTCCTAGCCGTTCCGTAGCAGTTGGAGTCTCTCTTATGTTTTATTTTCTATCTATTTCCATTTAGACAGTAGTCTAGTATTCTTTTGTATATTCTACTAAATTTCCCATATACTCGTGACACCAGGTCTGCACATACACTAGTGGACTTTTGATTTTGGTATTGTTATATGATTATGATTTGTACTCGTTGCTTCCGTTTGATTCTTGTTCCATGGTAAATTTCTGAATCTTTTAACGAATGAAGAATTTTTATCCACATAGTAATTTATTTAAACGGGAAATCACTAGTTTGTTCAGTGTTGGCTTGCCTAACAACGGCGTTGGGCGCCATCATGGCCTATTATGGAATTGGGTCGTGACAGTCTGCATGGTTAATTTTCATATTAGTTTGTTTTTCATTATTAGCGGTTCTGCTTAAAACCATTTTCTTGCTATCAAGGAGTGAGAAGTTGTTTTAGATTGGGATGGTGGTATTCCCCATAGCCAAGTTAGCAGGAATATTTCCACCATTATTTTCTAAGTTTTTTGTTGGATCTTTAGATTTATATTGCAAGATTTGAGTGTCCATGTACTTACCCATATTTTCATTGAACAATTTAACCGTGATACCTGGGCCACTGTGATTCTCCATTGGACTGTTGATGCTTTTCAGATTGTTTCTTGAACTTTGCCTCTTACCTTTGTTGAATGAAACTATTTTCCATTCCCCTTTTGGATCTTCCGTCTTTGTAATTGATTGTTCTTTGTCTGGGTATTAACTTTCCTTAATATCCTTTTAATTATAAATACATTGGCCTATTGTGTGGCCAAGTCTTCCATAATTTTTGTGAAGAAAGTTTTTACCTTCATAGTGAATGTATTACTTGTGACGACCAACATATATACAAGGTTGAACTGGAATTTCCAATGGATGTTCCACACAAAGTCTGGCATAACGACCTCGCACTGTGGTGGATGTACATACATCAATTTTTAGTAGGCGTCCAATGGCATTTCCGATTTTTTGAAGAATTTTTCAATCATAATATTCCGTTGGTAGTTGTGATAGTCTAATCCATACTGCTGAAACAGTTAATTTCTCTTTTGTGGCTACAAAGTTTGGCTTCCACTTTGTAATAGAAAGATAATTGCCATTAATGAACCACAGACCTTGATGAAGGGCCTTCTCCATATTTTCTTTTTTCTTGAATTTGATTATGTAATAGTCTTCCCCTAGGTCAATTAATGTAAAATCCACCTTTGGACGTCATAGCTCTTGAATCTTCTTTTTTAAGTAATGATGTAGTATACGTTTTCCGACGAGCTTTACAATGATAGAACACTTCCAGGGCTCATAAATTCTCTGTCTATATTTCTCTCTTATATTTCACCAGTAATTCTGTGAGTTAAATTTTATTGGTCTAAGTTTGGTTCATAGTCTAGAAGACACCAAACCTATTACTTTTGGAACATGCAAATCCAGCAAGTCAATTCTTCCATTCCTTTATTGTTATCCTATAAATTTTGAAAATATGTGGGGAATATGGGAGTATTTTCAAAATTTTAATAGCCATGAGTCTTTTTATTTTACAAGTGTCCTATCTATTTCCAAGTGGCTTCTTGCATAAAGCTTTATGGCCAAATACTTTTAGATAATTGGTACATGACAAAAGTTTTTACATGTTTGACAAATGGCCTTGCTAAGCCAAGTGTCATTTTGCATGAGATGTGTTGTCATCTTGCATAAAAGAAAATTGACAAGTAAGTAAGACACTTGTCATGAAACTAAACTCATTTTCATGCTATAAATAGGATGGTCATTAGCCATCATATTAACTCAATTCTTAACCAAGAATTTTTCTTTAGCTAATCATTACTTTCTTCCTACAATTATTACCTACTATTATTATTATTATTATTATTATTATTATTATTATTATTATTATTATTATTATTATTATTATTATTATTATTATTATTATTATTATTTATTCTCTTCAATTTTCTGAACCTGCTGGATTTATTATTTAATTTTGTTGATTCCTGTATCCTCTGAATAAATAGAGATGTGCTTGTTTAATCCCAGGAAAATATTTCACATTGCTGAAATAGATTCTTAGGACAGTGCCTAGCACGACTCAAGCCAATTCGTGTATCTGCTTACAAATAATGTTATTGTAGTACTATTATCGTTATTTTCCCGTGTCATTTTCCTACAATCTAAGAATATAATTAGTGTGTGCTTTCTCAGGTGCTCTTAAAATAAAAATTATTAAACCCTAACTTAACAATGTTATCACGCTGTAAAATAAAGATTATTCCCACATTTGCCAATAGATTTTGCCAATGCTTTTTCAAATTATTATTGGAAAAACATGTTTGTTTATAGATTTTATCCATGTTTTAGAAAATTTTTAAAATTTTCAAATCCCAAAACTAGCTCTATACCTGTTTTTGGCCCAAAATATCAGAATTTAATTTTTTAACAATTTAAAAAATTATCCCAAACTTTTGTATTTTATAAAAAAACACCATCTATTGTGACCCAACTAACCGCCGGCTAATAACTATCATTTTCTTTTGGACTGATGATCTTGTAATAATATTACAATTTGACGAATTATAATGGCTAGTAACTGTGTTATTAGCAATTGATATTAAAATATCAAGTCATGATTTTAGGATATTGTATTATGTAGTTTATTATAAAAATGATAATTTCGTGCCAAATTTATCTACGTTCAAGGCTATGGTTTGTGATACTGATAATGAATGACATCGATGAAGGTTCTGCATATACATGTTATCAAGTTTGTTTGTTTGGTATTGTTGGGTATTTTTGATTGTTTTTAAAACTTATGAGTATAAGTCACATTTCATGTTTTTTCAAAAACTAAAAGTGAAATATGTTTTGGAAAATTATGTCCAAACAAATTTTTTATGTAACGACCTGACCGGTCATTTTGAGTTCTAGTGCGTTGTTCAGCGATTTGAGGCCATGAGCAGCTTCACTTCAGGTATTATGACTTGTACGCGTGGTCAGAATTGAATTCTGGAAAGTTCGGAGTTGATTTGGAAAGAAAATTCTCATTTCGAAAGCTTTAAGTTGGAAGAATTGACTAAGATTGAATTTTTGAGTAAACGGCCTCGGAATCGGGATTTGAAGGTTCCAGCAGGTATGTATGATTCTTTTGGACTTGGGCGTATGTCCAGATCGGGTTTTGGATGACCCGGTTGCGTTTCGGCGCCTATTGTGGAAGTTAGCATTTTTGGAAGAATCACATAAATTTCGGTTGAGGTGCATTTCAGTGTTATCAATGTCCGTTTGGGATTCCGAGCCTGGGAATGGCTCCGTAGGGTGATTCTGGTATTGGGGGCACGTCCGGAAGTGGATTCGGAGGCCCGTAGGACATTTCGGAGTCATTTTGCTAAAGTTAGATATTTGAAGGTTTTTTAGAAGTTTGACCGGAAGTGGAATTTTTGATATTGGTGTCGGATTCTGATTTCGGAAGTTGGAGCAGGCCCGTAATGTCGAATGTGACTTGTGTGCAAAATTTAAGGTCAATCGGACGTTATTTGATAGGTTTCGGCATCGAATGAAGAAGTTTGAAGTTCAAAAGTTCATTAAGCTTGAATTGGAGTGCGGTTCGTGGTTTTGGCATTGTTGGATGTGATTTGAAGGCTCAACTAAGTTCATAATGTGATTTCGGATGTGTTGGTATAATTGGTTGAGGTCCCGAGGGCCTCGGGTTGAATCCGGAT
This sequence comes from Nicotiana attenuata, assembly GCF_001879085.1. NCBI lineage: Eukaryota > Viridiplantae > Streptophyta > Magnoliopsida > Solanales > Solanaceae > Nicotiana > Nicotiana attenuata. Next base: position 69,810,555 of record NC_031989.1, on the reverse strand, counting down.
GGTTAATGGATCAAATTTGGAAGTTGAAGAAGAATTGAGGCTGCTGTCTTCTAGTGTAACCGCACTTGCGAGGTTGGGGCCGTAGGTGTGGAGCCGCAGAAGCGGCCATGAGGGTTACAGAAGCAGCTTAGGCCGGAGAATACTGGGACCGCAGATGCGGCCGAGTTCCGCAGAAGCGAGACCGCACCTGCAAGCGGGGAGCCGCAGAAGCGAAGGCGCAGAAGCGGATGGCGACCACAGATGCGGGATGAAGGGGTCTGATGGAGGACCGATGAATCGGTGTTTGGTCCGCACCTGTGGAACCGCAGAAGCGGTAAAGTGACCGTAAGTGCGAAGAATCGCTAGGCAGTGAGTTGTTTTAAGAACAGGATTTGGCCCATTATCCTTTATTTTCTCTTGGTTTGGGTGATTCTTGGAAGGTTTCCAGAGGGGGTTTTCATCATCAATGGAAAGGTAAGCCATCCCCACCTATTATGAGTTAAATACATTTATTATGTATAGATTTTAACAAAAAAATTAGTGGAAACTGTGGGTTTTTGGTAGAAGACCTAGAAATTTATATTTCTGGATTTTGACCACGAAATTTGACATGGAATTGGGAATAAAATATATATTTGAGTTCGTAATGTTATGAGTAATCTTTATCTTTGAAAAATTTCGGAATCCGGGCATGTGGACCCGAGGGCCATTTTGTTAACTTTTCAAGCGGAGTTGGGAATTTATTTAAATTGAATTGTTGTGAGTATTAGAGCATACATTTATGGATTTTCTCATTTATTGACTAGTCTTGGGAGCGTTGAGCATTGATTTGAGTTGATTGAATGGCTTGGGAGCCGGTTATGGAACTTTGGAGCGAGGTAAGTCTTATTTCTAACCTTGTAAGAGAAAATTTTACCCATAGGTGAAATAATTGAATATGTGCTTCTATTTGTGGGGGCTACGCACGCACGAGGTGACAAGAGCCCGTGCGTAGCTACTATTATGCTTAAGTTCGGTTACTCTAGAACCCAAAAGCATGCTTTACTTGCCATACTCTTATCTTTATTGACAATTTAAAAGGCTTAAATCATATCGAACTTGATAAATAAATTTAAAAAGGGCTAAACATCACTTTCTTGACTGTTAAAAGAGAAGTTGTCATTTCCTGGGTAATTGCTTCCTTGATGAAGTCTTGGTTGACTGTTTGAGTGTGTGTATCTATGTGTACCAGCGTCACATGTATGATTCGCGAGCGGGGCAATTGTTTTATTTATATTTGACCGCGTCGCATGTATGATTTGCGAGCAGAGTAATAGATGCATCTATGGTTCGCGCCATTCGACCCTCTAGCAGTGCACAATTTAAATATTATGTTGGATCGGGCCGTACGACCTCGACATGATTTTCGTATGACTTGCTAGATTGTTTTTAGAATTATTGATAATTGATGTGGCCTCATTGGCTAGGGATATAAATTGTTAAAAGGATGAAAAATAAGTTTGAATGTTTTCTATTACAAAAGAAATATTTACCGCTTCTTGATTATTTGAGTTTGCAGTCGCCTTATAAAATCCATGATTTTCACATTATTCGTATTATAATATTGGACCACTAGTAAGTGTCGAAATCGACCTCTCGTTACTACTTCTTCGAGGTTAGACTGGAAACTTACTGGGTACGCGTTGTTTTTGTACTCATACTACACTTGTTGTGCATTTTTGTTGAACATGTACATGTATGACTAGTGGCCTAGTTGGGCGCAGCGCATGGTTGACACGGAGACTTAGGTGAGCTGCATCTCGCGAGACGACCCGCAGCCGGAAGAGTCCCCTTCCGAGTATTATATTCCCTTTTCTGTCCAAATTGTATTCCGGACAGATGTTGTATTTCTTGTATATTTTTTAGTTGATGCTCATGCACTTCTGACACTGGATTCTAGGATGACTATGGGATTATTCGGTATTTAAATTTGTTAAAAACATCATTATTTACTCAGTGAAGTTCATTATTTAATGTTTAATGTAAGGAAATGATTTCAAAAATACTAAAGTAAGGATTTAATTTACTTCTTGGTGATGGCTTGCCTGACAGTGGTGTCCAGGCCATCACGACCTTTATTGGATTTTGGGTCGTGACAACATGGTATCTGAGCACTAGGTTCCCTTAGGTCTGAGGAGTCATGAGCAAGTCTAGTAGGGTCTTGCGGATCGGTACGGAGACATCTGTACTTATCTTCGAGAGGCTACAGGGCTATTAGGAGCACTTCCCTTCTTGATTCCTCATCGTGCGATTTGATTCCTTTGAGGCTTATGCCTTCGTTTCCTTTCAATTTAATCTTACGCGACGTGAAGCGCTTATCATAAGTCGGGAATTGAGGAATTGTAACGGTACTACAGATGTGGTGCGGGATGTTTCTCCCTGCGTAGTTGTTTGGGCTATTGTCGTTGCCTTGCGGAAGGATATTCTATCATTTCAGCTCAGTAGCTGTACTTCTAAGAGCTTTGAGGCTATGCACTGGTTGCTATGATGCTTATGAACGGTTATCATGCAGTATTGATGTGATTGTAGGATGCTTGCCTATGTGTCGGGGCAATGAATGACTTGCAAAGAGGTCTACTCAATGCATGATTCAGAGATTCGGTATTTTATTTCCGGTGGGGGAAAGGCAATCGAACTATAAATGTTCAGGCTTGGGTTGATAGAGTAACGAGACTTGGTGTTTTCGAGCGTGGTGGAATTTCATCTACGATGTGCTGTCGTCGTCCTCGATTGAATGTGTTAAGTTCGTCGGTGTTATGATCTTCTACAATTTGCCTTTGGGGTAGGATATTGTGAGATAGTATTAGAGAAGCGGCTATCAAAGATCGCGGGATGCGGTGATTCAGGATTGAATGGGTATTTCTAATGCTGACGGCTCGAGAAGAAAGATCTTCGGAAAGGGTTGAAGTTAGTAGCGATCTATCGGTTCAAGTGCTACAGAGATAGATATTGATCTAAGGCAACAACTGGGCGGCAAAGGATGAGGAAGGACATGTAGGAAGTGTCAGGAGGTGGTTAAATTTGTAGAAGGCCAGGTGTCAGAAGCGAAAGTCGAGTAGTTGCTTAAAGGAGTGAGTTTGACCAAGTGGGAGAGTGTCAGAGTAGCATATGAGTTCAGTGGCAGGATAACTACACATCTTTGTTGATACTCAATTTTTCCCTGTATATTTTTATATGCAAAATACCTTCCAAATAGCATATATATGCATATATAAGTATGTCCAAGGGTTTTCCTATTTTTTCTTAATTTTTTAAAGATTTTTAAATCAATTTTATTGCCCTATTTAATCAAGAAAAACCCAATAAGTATTCCCCAAATTGTCATTTTGGCAATTCACTTATTGGATTCTGATATTTATACTAAAATATAGCTAACATAATTTTTGCATATTTTTATAAATTTATTTAGTACTTTTAAAGCTAAATTGCATATAATTGCAATATTAGCCTATTTTAAGATTTAATCGTGTTTGTAATTGTAAAATTGACTCCAGTAATTTTATTTTCTTAATTATATATTTCTAGTCATTTTAGTACCTTTAATTCATTTCCAAGAATCATTTCACTATTTTTTATAAAATAAATAAGGGAAAAGTGGCTATCTAAATACAAGCCCCATTTATTTCAATTGTAGCCTTAAATCAACCCCCAATTGAACCCAATTTCAATTTCAATTATCCAGCCCAATTCCTAAAATTACCCGACCCATGACCCTTTAAAATAACCCACCCGGTCCCCCTTTTAATCCCAGCCGTTGATCTAACAGATCAACGGCTCACTCTTCCTTTCCTTTTTAATTTCACAATACCCCCCAAACCCTACTCATTTCTCATCGGTAGCCGCCCTTGGATTCCTCCTCTCCCAAATTCTCTCTCAGAAACCCTAGCCGCCTCCCTCTATTTCCACCCTAATACCACCGAAATCTATGGCTTCCGAGGCCATTGAAGTCTTATACCGACCTCCTATGACTCCTACACGCCTGGTTTTGAAGATTCAAGGCCTGACCACGAAAAAGCTTGGTTCAGGCTTCGTTTTATTCGAGTTCTATGGCTGTCTCCGGCCTTGCTCCGGCATGCTATGGCTGTTCGAGCCTGATTTCGACTTCCCCTTCTTAGATCAACGACTTTCCAAGCCTTTCTCACCATTTGGGTTCCTCTGAAACCTTAGCTCTTGAGGTTCTTCTGATTTCTTTAGATCCGTGTTTTCCCTGAGCTTTTAAACAGTTTCTCGAGATTTTTCTCAAAAAACTATGCTTTCGAAACCTTTGTTCTGATTTAGGGTTTTTTGAGTTACTTAGATGTTCTCTGATTTTTTCTTTTTCTCTTATGTGTTTCTTCTACTATGTTTCTTATTAGTTTCTTCTACCGTGTTTCTTTATATGTTTCTTCTACCATGTTCTTATTAGTTTCTTTTACTGTATTTTTATATGTTTCTCCTACTATGTTCTTATTAGTTTCCTTTACTAGGTTTCTTTGTTTGTTTCCTCTACTGTGTTCTTACTAGTTCTTCTACTGTGTTTCGCATATTGTTCTTTTACTATGTTTCTCATGAGTTTCTACTACTGAAAGAGCATGTTAAAGGTCTCAGTTCTTTTCTAAGACCTCTGAACTTGTTTCGTTAGTATCTTCTTCCTTGATTACTTGTCTTTGCATCTCTGCACTCGATTGATGGTAGGGATCCTAAATTTGGGGATTCATTCGAGTTTTGAGACCATTGGCTATGTGGTTTGCTTGTTCTTCATCTCTGAACTTGTTTGATTTCAAAAAACCTCATTGGACCTATTTCGAGTTTCTGAAATCTACTACTTAATTAGGCTTCAAAATCTTTGTTTCGACATTTGTTTCTCTGTATGGTTCTGATTCCCTGCTAAACTCTTCTAAAATCTTTCTACTGGACCCTTTGTATGCTATTTGATACTCTCTCTCTTCTACATTGCTGACCTATGAGACTACCATGATCCTATAGTCTACTACCTACTAATTTTGCACTTGCATGACGTCTTTCTTTGTCCTAAATTTAGCCTAGCATACTTGTGTGCTCTTTATATCTGCTGAACTTCCCTCTAAAATGGCTTTCAAATTTTGATTAATTTCAGACTCCCTTTATGTAGGTCTGATTCATTTCTTTCCTTGTTTGCTGATTTTCCTGTTACTTGGTTTGAGTCAAAAACTTTCTTACCGTATTTTGTTTTGACCGTGTATTTCAAAACTCTTCCCCTAAATAAACTCCTATGTATTTACCCCCAATTGCCTACTTTGCACAAGGTGCTTATTTGATCTCTTTCCTTAAATAATTTTGCTCATTACCGTTTAAGTCTGAATTCCCTAATTAAAGGAAGTCTTGTACTAATTGTTTTAATTGATACCCAGTTCCATAATTATTTTTCTTACCTTATTTCTGCCTGTTTTTCACACTATAAATACACGACTCTTTCATTAACACAAAGACATCCATCACTCGTAGTCTTTCTGAACTCACACTTACAGTCAAAAGTATTCTCTCTTGTTACTTGTACTGTGGCCTGTTTACAAGAACTGTTGCTTGCTTTCTCTCTATTTGCTTCTTTGAAACTGGTATGTCCCGATTTAAGGTTTTTTAGCACCACAACAATGTGTTTATTTACTGCTTTTGTATCCCTGTCTGCTTACTGCTTCTGTATAGTTCATCACTTACTCTAGCATACTGATCTCTTTCTGCCTGTTCTATTATGAATTCCAAACCCCTGCCCCCCTAATATGTTTAAGCTATGGTTTGGGGCATGGCAATACTGCAAGTTATTGTCCATGAATCAAACTTCATCCCCTGGGATCCTAGCCTCTAATATATATGTTCTGGCAGGCTTATAGGTGTGCTAGCACTCTGCATTGTTGGGCATGCCTAAAGTTTTCCCTTGCCTAAGCAATAGGCTCTTTACAACCTCCCTATTCCCCTGAACCCCTTATGTGTGCTTAATTGTAGTTGTTTCCCTCTCATTTTCCCCTTTTAACATTCTGTTCTACACTTGCACACTTTCTTAGTCTTTAAGTTCTGCCCCCCCTCTTGTGAGCCTTGCCTTGGGACCCTTTGAGTTCCCTCTGAACCTGGACACTTGAGGGCTGGCCCTTCCACACTGCACTTCTCCCTGTTTTAACAATACATTTGGGTGTGAGCATTGCCCGGAGTCCCATTGAGGCTCTTAGGGAACTTTGACACACTCTAATGGGAGAAAGGCTTTGGATCATGATCTCTTGGAGCTGGTTTACCTCATATTTCAGACATGAAGTCTGAATCAGGCTCTCGTTGGTGGTTCTTTTATTTATTTGTTTTCTGATGTATTTTTACCTTATTCTGGGCTGTAATAATTTATAATAAACTCTTGGGGATGGTTTGTGAAAAAGGGCGGGTAACTATGTATGCAAAAAAGGGTAGATACCATGTCTATAGGTATTTTGAATGCTGCATATGCATATAGAAATCATGCCTATATGTCCTTCTGAATTTTGTATATCCATTTTCATATAGAAATCATGATCACAAGACTACTATATTCATATAGAAATGATGCCTACAGGAATCTCCAGATCTGCACATTCAATTGCACCTAGATATCATGTTCATAGGTCTTAAACATTCAATTGCACCTAGATATCATGTTCATAGGTCTTAAACAAATTCAGCATCTAGATATCATGCTCATAGATCTTCAACTAATTCTGCATCTAGATATCATGTTCGTAGGTTTAAAAACGAGTCTTCTGCATTTTATACCATGTCTGCAAAGGCTTAAATCAACAACGCCTAGAAAATATGCCTATGGGAACTCCTAATCGAATCTGAATCGCTTCATTCGCGTATAGAGCTAAAATCAGTAATGATGGGTACTATCAGTTGCAGAACTTATAACCTTCATTAAAACATGCCTTTCTTTGACATGACTACCCTTTTTAACCAGTACGTATTCAGTTTATTTTAGACCTTGTTATTGCTTTCTGAATTAAATAGATACCATGCCTATAGGATCCTTGTCCAACACTTAGGCAAGCCTTAGGGTAAAGTTATAAACTGAATCTGTTCTATTAACTACAACCAGCTGGTAGGCCTGATTTGGGCCTCTTATCTGAATTATGTAATAAATCGGTCTGCCTCAACCTTTAAGTTCTTTCATGTTTAGTAGTTAATAACACCCTAAACAGTATATGTAAGGCATGCTAATTACGTGCTTCTTTGTTTAAAGGGGTATATCTGAGCCTTTGCTTGTTATGTGCTTTCCCTAACTTGCAATACATGTTTTTTATGTCGCCTTAGAGTTTTTTCCTTTGAAACTACAAATAAGCCCAATATCCCTTCCCTTTTGGGATTAGTAGTCCTAAGTGCCTCTGGGATTAATAGGATTGGGACGGGTAATAGCATGCAATAAGTAACCGAGACCATTCCGCGCTTTAATACCTTGACGGGGTGGGAAGGGTAGATATGGATATGATGACCACGCGATAATATCACATGTAGCCCCTCATTGATGAGTGATTACCGGACATTGTGTGGGGTGATTCATATTATAAATAAACCTAGGACCCCCCTTTCCCTTTATTTCTTTGTCCTAAAATTTCAAATTCTTCCTTCTAAGTTCTTTCCAAACTTCGTTTATTTGTAAACCATTATGTGAAAATCCCTTCTTATTTGAAGTTTTTATTTTCCTACATGTTATTTGCACCTAAATTCACAACAGTCTGGCTGGGAATCACAATAGTGGATTTTGAGGGGTGCCTAACACCTTCCCCTTAGAACAATTTCAAGCCCTTACCCAATCTCTGGTTACTCAAATCAAATCTCCTTGGTGTCCTAATGCACCCTAATCATTAGGTGGCGACTCTTCAAATCAAACCCAATTCCCAAAGGGAATGAGTTGTCCTCCAAATGTCATAAACCCGATTTCGCGAGAAAAAGGGGGGGCGACACCTATTTCTTCTTGCGTATGTTTACACCATTATGAAGTTGAGACGTCTTTTTCATTAAGTGTCATATATAAAAAGGCCCTCTTTTATAATTCATGTTTGATTAAAAAATCCATGAATTTAATTAAGCATTTCTAAAGTGCAATCACAATCAAAAGGGTAAAAACCCACATATTAAAATAAAAGTAAGACCTTGGACTTATAAAGAAACAAGGCAAATTTTTAAAAGAGTATAAAAGAAACTCAAAAGAATTAAGTTAAAGCAAAAACTTTATAATATTAAGTTAAAACTAAGTATGAATTTAGTTTTAAGCTGATTGTCATTTTAAATCCCTGAAAAGACTTAGGGACATATTGTTACCAAAAACAATACCCCCAAAATGGGACCAGGGGTAAAACCACCACACATTCCACTAAAAAGAAAAAAAGGAGTCAAACTTCACAAATAAACTTTCACTGTGGAGCAAGTTCAGAAGAAGAGTTCAAGACGGCATCATCAGCAACAGAAGGCTCAATTTGGTTTGAAGGAACTGGGGCATCCACCGCACCGGGATTATCTTCAACGTTCTCGGGAGTATCTGCCATGAGTGAAGAGAAACTTTGGCCTTGCTGAGTTTTCTCAATGGTCTCTTTAATCTTTGCTAACTCGGCATCCAAGTAAAAACCTTTTTGGCTAACCTCCATAAGGGTATCATGGCGCGTATTCAAAATGGCCCAACTTACTTCAACAGCAGCCTTGTCCTCAAGAGCCTCGTAGTCACTTTCCCAATGATCAATTTCACTCTTGAGCTCTTCCTTCTCAACCAAAGCAGCATCGTAAGATGATTGTAAAGGGGCAAGTGAACTCTCCAAAAACTTGACCTCATCTGAAGACACACGGAGATCTTCTTGGGTTTGGGTGAGTGTTTGAACAAGCTCACCTGCATAAACCTCTTTCTCGTTCAACAAGGCCTTCAGACCTCTGATCTCTTCAGTAGCTTTGGAGAGTTGTTCAACAAAAGATGACTCGAGGAGGTTTTTATCCTTGCCCGCCTGGTTCGAAGAAGCTTTTTCAACTGCTAGCTCCGATGCCATGATTCTTAGTTGCTGCTCTAAGGTACATTTTCTTTCTTCTAGAACTTCCATCTCAAGCTGAAGACTTTCATACTGCTCTTTCCAATTATCTGCCTCAGTCTGGTAATCAAGCATTTATTGTTTTTCTGGGAAACCCTTTTCATCATCTCCGTGCCGACGAGATTGATCTAAAAAAAAAGGGAATACATAAGAATCTTAGTAAAAGGAAAATGGTATATCATATGAAAAGAAATTTATACTTTCAATGATGATTGCACGATGTCATTCATCCAAGTCAAAGAACTATGACTTTCTAGCTTGGATTTTTCAACTGGACCAATCAGGGGTTTCAACCATACGTCAGCATGTCCTGACTTCTTCAGAAGATTACCTTCGGTAGGGACCTCAATGGTAATTTGTTTCATCACTCTACTTCCACTTGAAGAACCAACTTCGGTTCGAGAAATATTAGTAGCGGGGACTATAGAGGAAGTCATAATGGCTTGAGGCGGAGCAGAAACAGTAGCAGTAAAAATGGGCAAAGAGTGTTCCATTGAGACAAACACGGGAAAAGAGGCAAGTGGTACCTCATCAGACACCAAATCGAAACCTTCATTATCAAACCCACGAGAAAAAAGGTGTTCATCAGAGTCACGATCTGCTATAGGAGTATCTTCGTCAGAATTCACTAAAGTAGCTTCAGCAGGCTCGGTCATGGGAACATAACGGGGAGGAGTAACTTCATCATCTGAGATAACACGCCTTCTAGCCCGCATCCTTTTAACCAATGAACTTCCATCCCGTTCCTCTTCCTCTGCAGAATCCTGTGGATTTTCAGCTTACCTTTTTGATGAAGAACTCAAAATTATCTCCTGAGCTCTTGCCAAAGAAAGTCTAGAAGCTGTAATCGGTTCAGTACTTACACCACGAATAGGAAACCCTGATAAAAAGAAGGGTTAAAAATATTCTAATGAAAGAATGGGATGAAAATAGGATGGAAAAATTCTTACCGTGGGCTTTAAACTTCCAACAAAACCTATTCGAGAGGTACTTCCAAGATCTAACTTCCATTTGTGCAATGGTCAATAACTTTTCTACCCAACCACGGAAATTGAAAATCTCTTCAACAGTTCCCATAGTTGATGGAATAAAATAAAATAAAAAAGCAAAACAGTCACGGGAAGTACAAACTCTTTTTAAATAAAAAAAGAGAAAGTTATAAAAAAACTTATGTGCAAAATTTCACTTTTCAGGGAATGGCATATTTTCTTCACCTACTAGCCCTACCGTGGGAGCAGCAACAAATTGGACGTACTAGCCACTATTTTTTCATCCTTAGGGCTGAATAAAACCCTCTTACTCCTCGCCACTAAAGTAAAAATTCCACGACGGAATAGCTTAGGGGAATAAAGATGGATTAGATGAAAAAAGGTGAAGGGCAGTTGAGCCAAATTAGCCAAGTATCTTAAACATGGAACAACCCTCCATACAATAGGGCCAATTTGTCCTAAACACACATTGAAAAAATGACAGAATTCGATAATAATAGGATCAATGGGGGGTCTAAAATCCAGTGTAAAGGGATATGTATACACGAAAGAAACGCCAACCTTGAAGGACGTGATCCTTTAATTTGCATTAGGAATTATAATTTGGAAATCAAATTTCCAATAGCAATCTCTACAGACAATAGAGATCAAACCTTCAGTAATTTCAAAAGGGTAAACATCAGCACGATCAAAAGAGGAGATAGAAGAAACCTGATTCTTAATTGATTCTCTGTCAGTATAAAAGGAAAGTTTAGAGGGGAAAATTTCGTCTACTGTTGGTTTAGGGACTAGTTCATTAGAGTCCCTACTTCTGGCAAAAGATCTATGTGGAAGAGAACTCCTAGTTCTAGAAGAAGAAGGAGGAGTAGAACTAGGTAAAGATGAAGGCGAACCTCTAATGGACGTTGATCCTAAACTGCGTAACCTACCTCCTCTCCTGCTACTAGTTGGAGCAAGAGGAAGTTCATCTACAATAAGAACTTTACGAGGATCAGGGTTTGAAGAAAACATAGCTATACGGAGAAGGAATGAAGATTGAATAGTCAAAGGTGGAAAACTTTTTTATGAAAAAAAAAAAGACAAAGGATATATTTATACTCTGAAGCAACCGTCAAACGAAAAAGGAAATGATGGGAACGTCATAATAAAAATGTTACTTCGTGATTGATGTAGCTGCAAAAAAGCCCTAAAAGATGTTGAAGGGTTGCAGACCCAATCAAAAGACGTCGTGTGTCACGAGCATTAAATGGAAGTGACATGCGAAGAGTCAGTTCTAGAGAAGGTATAATGGCGGCAAAAATTCCCGCTTTAATGATATCCACTTTCAAAATATTCAATTGTTTAATAAATGGCAAGTGGGGGAACAATCTGTATTGGGAAAAATCAAGTTAACGTTTGATTTTACTTATATGCTAACATGTCAAGACACGTGTATTAATCAAAGTATGACAATAGGCAGAAAGTATTTAAAGAGCTGTGAGCCTTGACAGTTACGGGCAAGAGTACCATAAAATAAACAAGAGACAATTACTCGTATCTTTTGGTAATTTGAAGAGACACCGGAAGAATGAACCTAGTTAGCAAAAGAGTACAGATATATATTATCTGCAATTAATGAGCATCAATGAGAGGAAGCGTTATAGAATCTTCATGAAACAGTTACGATTGTTAGTTATAACGTTATATTTATATCATTAATTGCTCATAATGGCTCTATTATGGGGAGAAAGAAACGTAGTACTTAGAAATAGCTATAAAAGGAGAGAAATAACATTTGTATGTGACATGCTGATTATTGTTGAAATATACTTATTTACATTGCATAAAATCCGCTTATACTGTTATTCTCTCAATCTTAATTTTTCTTTTCTTGTTACACAATCATTTCTTTATTCGATTATCAGTAATCCGAGTTCTTCTAAAAATTACGCTTTGACCGAAATTCCTATTTTCTGGTTAAATACTTGACTTTAAAGAGTGCTAAATCACCTCTTCTAAGACCAACTTTACATAGATTGATACATAGATATAGATTATAGCACTCGTAGCAAAAGTGAAATGTGTTTCATCTACTAGGCATCATGCAACAGGAGGAGAATTTATTTTCTATAGATACTACTCTCGACTCACATATTATTAGTGATTGCTGTTTTCTTGTTGACGTTATGGGATAGCCACATATTCAATGAGGAAAATATTCTGGTTACCAAGCTTTCTGGTTACGGAAGAAGCTCTTACTGTGAAAGAAGACAATACCGTGTTCTGAAAAACACCTCCGTTTTTCATTTTAGATGCTTCAACAAATATATATCTTTTTGGAACGGTTACTATGGAGAAGTTTTATTTTGTGTCTCACACAACTTACATTAGTTGTTTGAGGCTCCTTTTTGTCTCATAAATTTGTGGACCCCTATCTTATACTTTTGGGTCCACAAAAATCTGGGTTCACAAAACTGTGAGACAAAAAAGATGTCTCATACAATTAGTGTCAGTTGTATACCACTAGTGTCAGTTGTATGAGACACAAAATAAATGTGATTCCTGTCTGTAAAATGGCTAAACTTTTCTTTTCCACTAATGCTTTACCTTTTCGTTTCCCAAGGGGGGAAAAAGAAAAAACAGGAGGGGAGAACCTAGAACAATAAGTTGTCAGCACTTACTTTTCTCATATTAATTAGACTTCATTAATGTCTCTTCTGAAACGATTGAGTGAAAGAAAAGACAATCAATTCATTTGAGCATATGATATTTTTTGACAATAAAAATCAATGAAATTTTTCTTCATCTATAACATGCGTTACACATCTAAATTCATTTACTTGGCCTTTATTTCTACCTTCAACCTTCTATTCGGGAACGGTCAGTTCAAATCAAACATTTTATTGTTGGCGCTATCCAAAGAAACGGGTAAGAATATTTTTTTTTTGTTATAAATAGAATTTTATTTATGGTGAATGTCTATATTTAGGGAGATTCTAGGGTTTATTACTTGGTGGCTAAGTCACTCTCTCCCTATAAATAGAGGGTTCTATTCAATTGTAATTCATCCCAAAATTCAATAAGAATTCCCTCTCTCTCTTTCTCTGCAATATTGTTCTTCTGCTTTTATTCTTTCATAACACATTATCAGCACGAGACTCTAACCAATTGAGTAGAAGCTTTGGGATTGAGCATAATGATTGTCAAGTATTCCATGAACTTCCTTCATGATTAAATTCTGGATTTAAGGTAAGTATTTTACCGATATTTTCTCTTTTATTCTATACTTTGATTTTAAATACAAGCAAAGACAACAAAGTTTGATTATAACTCTAATGGAGTTTGTAAGAAATTATAACCACCTGAAGTGGTAAAATTTCTATGCCTCGCCATGATCAAATTCATGTATGATTGTGGGTAAAGAATTGAAAACCCGTCCCATTGAATTTGCTCCATTCTCATTCCTTTAAGACAATGTGATAGCAGTATGTGATAAGTCTGAAAGAAGACAAAATTATTACTATGAATGTATCAATGGATATGGACGTGGCAATAGAAGAAATTATAATCGTCATCATTTGTGGTAATGAGAACAATAAGGATTCTCAAAATAATCTTTCACTCTGTGAAAAATATTTGTCATCGATTTGACATGAGATTTTATAAAGCACATATAGATGATTATGGTCCATTCATGATGTGAATGTGACAACATCTTATTTATGAATATATATTCATTCTTGGAAGAATATGAACGTGCTAGTGGTAGTGAATATACTACACTCACCTCTAGAAGGAGGTTTGAGATGATATAAGAAAATAATGTCATTATTATGGCATGAATGGTCATTGGTCACGTACTTATTGTATGCCAAAATATTCTGGCATTGTGATTATTAAAAGACAACAATAATGCAAGAAACAGATCTTGCATGTAATTTTGACCATAACCATAATGGTATAACTTTCTCTTTAAAAGAGATATTCACCATATGGATGTTAGTGAATATGTGGTAGTACCAAATTAATTGAGAGCTCTGGAAGAGCCAATTATTACTATTTTGGAGAAACACAATTGATTACCAATAAGGTATTGTGTTGTAGTCTCAAAGAAACTTAGTCAGTTTCCAAAGTATACGCGAAAGCGGTTGATTATATTGAGACTATAAGTAAAGGAAAGATTTAATATCTTTTATTACTGCAACTTGTAGCGGGATAATATGTATGTGAAAAACCACCCGCTTTATTCTCCGGTTTGTACTACACAAATAAACGAATACCACACTAAAGTGGATGTTTATTGATATAAAAACCCATATCATAATAAACTTGGAGTTTATNTCCTAAGATAGTAAACCTAGTCTGATGAACTTTCTCCTAGGATCTAAATCTTAGTCTGATGAATTTTTCTCCTAAGATAGAAAACCTAGTCTGATGAATTTGCTAGTCAAATGTCCTTGGTTTTACTCACAGGATCGTGCATTCCAGTCAAGTCTTTAGTTCTACTCTCATCATTGCATCAATAGCTTAGGTGATTTACATTTTGCTAACAACTCACAATTCTTCCTAGTGCAAACTGGGGTAGAAAATTTTCTTTGTTTGTCTATTTTGTTGAAGTCAGGCGCCCACCTGGAGAACAAGAGAATATATTTCAAGATCAGCAATCAGGCGCCCACCTGGAAAACAAGGGAATATATTTCAAGTTCAGAAGTCAGGCGCTCACCTGGAGAACAAGGGAAGTACAATTCAAATTTTAGCTTTCAAATTTTTAGTAATATTTGGTGACATGATGCGCCCAGCCGCCTAAATTGGGGCAGGAAAAATTTCTTTGTTTGTCTATTTTGTTGAAGTCAGGCACCCACCTGGAGAACGAGGGAATACATTTCAAGTTCAACAGTCAGGCGCCCACCTGGAGAACAAGGGAATACATTTCAAGTTGAAGTCAGGCGCCCACCTGCAGAACAAGGGAATGCATTTCAAGATCAGCAATCAGGCGCCCACCTGGAGAACGAGGGAATACATTGCAATTTCAACAGTCAGGCGCCCACTTGGAGAACAAGGGAAGCACAATTCAAATTTTTAGTTGTATTTGATAACATGATGTGCCCAGCCACCAAACTGGGGCAGAAAACTTTCTTTGTTGAAATCAGGAGCCCACCTGGAGAACAAGGGAATACATTTCAAGTTTCAGCAGTCAGGAGCCCACCTGGAGAACAAGGGAATACATTTCAAGTTTCAGCAGTCAGGAGCATGCCTGGAGAATAGAGGCATATATTTCAAGTTCTAGCAGAAGTCAGGAGTCCACCTGGAGAACAAGGGAATATCTTTCAGAGTGTTAGCAGTCAGGAGCCCGCCTGGATAACGGAGGCATATATCTCAAATTTCAGCAGTCAAGCATCACTCGGAAGAATGGCGAAACATCTCCGATCACAATTCAAGGCAATAACATAAGAATTCCATCGGAAGGATACAAGTTCGAGACAACAAGAACCGCAAGATGAAGACATAGATAGGACTTTTGTACTTCATAGATCATAGCGTAGGATAGCCTCTTTTATTTTGACATGGTGTAATAAGGGAGGTCAGCAAGCAGTAGCAGCAACAACGGCAGTGAAATCACAGCTTTATGGTAGTCCCAGCTACCAGACATTCCTAAACTACACTGACCTGATTCCTTTTTAGCCAAGGATATGTAGGCAACCTCAGAAGCAGGGTGCGGTCAAATCTTTCAAAAAATGCTTCACACGGAGCATTCGAACGGGCAAAAATCGCTCAAATCCGCTCACTTATCTTTGCACGGAAACTCTTCGTGCTCCCGAGCAAAGAGGGGCAGCTGTGAGCACGTGATTTTTGCCCTATATGAATTACTCCCAGAAATTCAAACATGTTATAAATAGAATTTTCCCTGCAATACTTTTTTTCTTCTTTTATTGTTTCATAACACATTATCAGCACGAGACTCTAACCAATTGAGTAGAAGCTTTGGGATTGAGCATAATGATTGTCAATTATTCCATGAATTTCCTTCATGATTAAATTCTGGATTTAAGGTAAGTAAGTTACCGTATTTTTCTCTTTTATTCTATACTTTGATTTTAAATACAAGCAAAGACAACAAAGTTTGATTATAACTCTAATGGAGTTTGTAAGAAATCATAACCACCTGAAGTGGTAAAATTTTTATGCCTTGCCATGATCAAATTCATGTATGATTGTGGGCAAAGAGGTGGAAACCCGTCCCATTGAATTTGCTTCATTCTCATTCCCTTAAGAGAATGTGATAGCAGTATGTGATAAGCCTGAAAGAAGACAAATTATCACTATGAATATATCAATGGATGTGGACGTGGCAATAGACGAAATTATAATCGTCATCATTGTGATAATGAGAATAATAAGGATTCTCAAAATAAACCTTCACTCTGTGAAAGTAATATTTGTCATCGATTTGACATGAGATTTTATTAAGCACATATAGATGATTATGGTCCATTCATGATGTGAATGTGACAACATCTGATTTATGAATATATATTCATTCTTCAAAGAATATGAACGTGCTAGTGGTAGTGAATATACCACACTCACCTCTAAAAGAAGGTTTGAGATGATATAAGAAAATAATGTCATTATGATGGCATGAATGGTCATTGGTCACGTACCTATTGTACGCCAAAATATTTTGGCATTGTGATTGTTAAAAGACAACGGTAATGCAAGAAACAGATCTTGCATATAATTTTGACCATGACGATAATGGTATAACTTTCTCCTTGAAAGAGATATATGACTATATGGATGTTGATAAATTTGTGATAGTACAAAATTAATTGAGAACTCTGCAAGAGCCAATTATACTATTTTGGAGAAACACAATTGATTACCAATAAGGTATTGTGTTGTAGTCTCAAAGAAACTTAGTCAATTTCCAAAGTATACGCGAAAGCGGTTGATTATATTGAGACTATAAGTAAAGGAAAGATTTAATATCTTTTATTACTGCAACTTGTAGCGGGATAATATGTATGTGAAAAGCCACCCGCTTTATTCTCCGGTTTGTACTACACAAATAAAAGAATACCACACTAAAGTGGATGTTTATCGATATAAAAACCCATATCATAATAAACTTGGAGTTTATTGATAATTGCACACGTCATGGTGTAAACTTGAAGTTTATCAATATTGATAATTTATTCAGTTGGCATAATTGGTTTAGCCATATCAATTCATGTATGATGTGCAAAAATAATAGAGAATTCACATGGGTAAATATTAAAGAACTAGAAAGTTCTTTACGAATTCTCTTACATTACTTGTTCTCATTAATTAATAGACCAATTAAAATTGGGATTGAATCCCATGAATGCTGGAAATATCAAAGGTGAATATGGGCCCATTCACCTGCCATGTATACCACATAAGATGCATCTATGAGATGGTTACATGTGCGATTATTATTAACTCACAACATGATGTTTGCGAGGTAACTTGCTCAATAATTTAATTTCGAGCATAATTTCCAGATTTTCTATTCAAGAAGTTCATCTTGATAAGTTGGTTTACATCACAGTTGGTTTAGCAAAATAATTTATTGAGTGCCTCCACTTAATAGCTAAACTATTGCTTATGAGAACAAAGTTATCTATATCAGTTTGATATACGTTATATACGAAAGTATATTATTTTCTCCCCTCACAAGTGGTTCAGGATCAGGAATCAAATAATTCCATCTTATTATTGATGTGCGGTGTATATTTTGATTAACACCATAACGCACAAAGATGGGTTCTCAAAGTTGAGGAAACAAGTTAGTTTTTCTAACATGAGGGGGAGACATGATAAACAATTGAGAAAAAGTTACGTGGAATGAATTATCATTTGTACAGCTAGATCCTCGAATAAGATAATATGAACTTGAAGTTCATAAAGGATAATTCATCTGCAATATATTGCAAAGCATGCCGGACGCATTTGCTGACCCAAAGAAAGTAACTGTATTCTCATTGCAAATGCTCATATTAGTTCTATAAGGACAAAGTCTATGGTACGCTTATAGCATACAGACAAATCGGTTTCAAATAAACTTCTTGATAAAGAAGATGAGCAAATGATCAAAATGATCATAATAAAGGAGGCAAGTGATCTAGAAGATCACGTGACATAACACTTCATAAAATCTCAAGAGAGATTCAGGTACCTGAATATATGAATGAAGAGATCTCTATGTTATGTCTTTATGAAAAAAATTATTGAAACTGATATAAAATGTTTGTCGACGACATCTATGATAGCGCTAAATATATATATGAGGATCTTAAGTCTGGAGAAACAATTCAAGTAGAATTTGGTTTCCTATGAAAGACATGTAGTTTTGAACATGTAGTTCAAACACTTGAAAGTATAAAGTCAATGGTATGTGCAATCAGTTTTCGATATCTTATTTGTCTAGCATGACATGAAAACTTGATATGTATCTAATTAAAGTCTATTATATGACTTATATGACTTAACTTATATGACAATCCTTGAAGGATTTAAATCGCTTAAAGCATATACAATTCTTGGTCCTGAAGTACCATATTCTAAATGCAATTTGTGCACATATGTATCTTGCTATAACTATAAGCATGATAATACGATAGCGAGAATCTCTATGGAGATATTGAAAAGTCATTCCAGGACATTATATGAAGACATTACATCTCTATCAAGAATGATGATTTCAAGGTGCAATATATTCATTCAAGTTAATATGGCTGATTTGTTCATCAAATCCCTACCAAAGATCTTTTGAAGATGGTGCACAAGATTGGAATGAAAATGCTCAAGGATGTGAATTGATGCTCTCATCAGGGGGAGTTAATACCCGTTGTACTCTTTTTCCCTTACAAAGTTTTGTCCCACTGGGTTTTCCTTGCAAGGTTTTTAACGAGGCAACCAAAAAGCGTATTGTTAGATATGTGTACTCTTTTTCCTTCTCTAGAATTTTTTTCCCACTGGATTTTATTTTAGTTAAGGTTTTAACGAGGCACATTATCTGTTGAATAGACATTCAAGGGGGAGTGTTATAAATAGAATTTTATTTATGGTGAATGTCTATATTTAGGGAGATTCTAGGGTTTATTACGTGGTGGCTAAGTCACCCTCTCCCTATAAATAGAGGGGTCCTATTCCATTGTAATTCATCCCAAATTCAATAAGAATTCTCTCTCTCTACTTTTCTCTGCAATACTCTTCTTCTTCATTTATTGTTTTATAACAAAACAAAATAATTTCTTTCATTATTTTGCAATTTTGTGGATTTTTGCGACATTTCATGTTAATTGTTTGCATTTTATTGCGCATTTTAATTCATATAAAAAATATAAAAAAATAATACACTCGACATTTGCATTTAGGATTTAATTTTATATTTTAGGATTAATTAGTAGTTAAGTTGTTTTTAAAACAAAATATAAAGAAAATGTCAAAAATGGTTCTTTTTCGCATTTATAGTTAATTTGTCTTAGTTTGCATTTAAATTAGGAGTTAGTGTAATTGGAGATTAAGAAATATAATTTTAGGGTCAATTTGGTTTTTGGTTTTTAATTTAGCATTTAATAAAAATCAGAAAATAAATACAAATGAAACAAAAAGAAAAAATGAAAATGAAAAGAAAACCATTAAGGAAGGGGCTGTTTTGACTCGAATTGGGCTATTTCAATTAATTCCGCCTGGCCCAAGCCGAAAATCACCCCCAGTCCATGGCCCAATTCCCCCTACCCGGTCCGTCTCCTAGTGTGACCAAAACGACCCCGTTTCATCAGGAGAAGATCTTGGCCGTCGAGGTTGATCAGATCAACGGCCAGGAAATGGGGAGTCATTAATATTTAATGGTTGGATTACCCCTACCCCCCGTGTTGTCTCTCTCATTTCACCCCAAAACAAAATCCGTAACGCCGTCGTGCTCCGCCGCCAGAAATCGCCTCACGGCGGCGGCCGGCCTCCATTTCTGTCCAAAGTTACACCCTTATTCCTTTTCTCCTCCCCGTTACAAATCCACAATCCGTTTCCCTCGAATCCCATCCCAGCCCGTCGAATATCGGATCAAAGAATTCTGGCCAAGACCCGAAGTTCTCCAAACTCAACCAAATTTACACCATGGAACCGCCTTGATCTCCTCTATCAAATCCCCCAAACCCCGTCCCTCAAATCTCACTAGAATTGTTCGAATATTAAATCGAATTTCGGACCAAAACCCTAGTTTTCCCAAATTTTGCCAAATTGACACCACGTGACCCCCTCGCTTCCCTCGTGGTGAATTCATCGTCGTTTGCACTC
>NC_031989.1:69776150-69786240 GCF_001879085.1 Nicotiana attenuata | reverse complement strand
GGAAGGCCGTTTTTGCAAGAACAGCTACCCTGAGTCATGGTTTGCGGGCACAGCCTTAAAATCTCCCTTTCGGAAGTGCTGAAAAGCTGTATTTGCAGAACCGAGTCTTTGTTTTCTTAAATAACAATTTTGAAAAATAGCCACTTTTCCTTTTAAGTCAAAGTGAGTCATTAAATAGCTAGCTTTCTTTAAATGGTCCCAACTTTTCCTTAAATCCCTTTAAATAAACATCCAGGATGACTGCAGTTGACATTGAAACCTTCTCAGTCTTGCGTGTAGGCCCGCGGCGATGCCGAATGATGCCCCGCGGGCCCCAGGATGTGAAGCTTTGATGTACTCTTGATCTAGTTTTTAATCATCGAGTCTGTATTTTGTTATTTTGAGTCTGCTTTTGTAGTTTCCTTTTCAAGAAAAACAAGTAATCTAGTAGCTTTGTAATCGAAATTTTATTAATGAAAATTTGAAAAATCCCAAAATTTATTTCCTTATTTTTGCGTTTAGTTGCAAGAACTACGCTTGGTCTGATTTATGCGGGGTCATGATATGTAGGCAATCTCCATAGGATTCGACCGTAACCAAAAAATAAAAAGGGCAAATAAGAGGAAATAAAAAGAGAGCAAGAGAAAAAGAAAGAAAAGAGCGGAAAATAATTTTGAGGCAGGGAGAGAATAGGAACAAGAAAAATCGAGGCAAAAGAAAAGAAGGAAAAGAAAGGAGAGGAAAATGAGAGGAAAGCAAAGAAAAGAGGGAAAGGCAAGAAACAAACAATGGAAAACACGATGGAAGAATGAGAGGAAAGGCATGGCAAATAAAGAAAAATGAAAGCCGGGATGACGCATGCAACCAAGCGAAGTCATAATAGAAATGGTTAACTGCTTAGGTGCATTCATTCCCCAAATGTGCGGTTATCTGTCTGTTAACGCTCTAACTGCTAACAAAGTCGTTGATGATAAGTCCAGGCAATTGGTTAAGTTGACTGGCATTCTGGCAACCCATCCCTACAACACTCACTCTAAGGATAAGTCAAACATGGTCAACCAGGAGTTAGAAGCAAGCATTGTCGACTCGTCTAGGGAGGAGGAAGTAGTGGACGTTAATGCAATGAAGGAGGAGATGTATAAACTGAAGCAACAAATGGCCAAGATGTACCAGGCCTGGTCAAAGGGACATCCACTACCAGCCTATCCTGCTAACCCTGCCTACATCCCACCACTAGCTCAGCCTCAAGATCCTCCCACAGAGAACTCGTCTCCGGCTTTCCCTACTTACCAGCAGTACTACGGAACCACCTCTCAAACGCCACCACCTCCACCACCCAAACAAATCCCATGCCCTCCACCACCAGCTACTCCTGTGTTTGTGGCTCCTCCACCCACTGCATTACTCAGATCCTCTAGTGAACCTCTGGTCCAAACCCATGAAAACCACTATTACCCACCCGAACCCACCTTCAAACCCCCAGAACCATGCTCTTACGCTTCCCGTTTTGATCTCTCGGCTGAAGAAGAGAAGCCTCCCAAAAACCCTGAGCAAGAGGAGATGATACGAAAGGTCAAGAGCTTAGAGCAATCATTCAGAAATATGTAGGGTCTCGGAGGTCAAGTGAGCGTGGCCTACAAAGATTTGTGCTTGTTTCCCGACGTCCAGTTACCTGCGGGATTCAAGTTACCCAAGTTTGATATGTATGACGGACACAGTGATCCGATGGCACATCTAAGGGGATTCTGCAGCAAAATGAGAGGAGCTAGGGGAAGGGACGAGTTATTAATGGCATACTTCAGTCAAAGTCTAAGTGGTGCGGCCTTGGAATGGTACATCGACAGGATCATGCTCGATGGTACACTTGGGATGGTTTGGCCCAGGCGTTTGCATGCCACTTTCAGTATAATCTCGAAATTGTCCCGGACCGTCTGTCACTGACTAAAATTGAGAAAAAGCCCGGGGAAAGCTTCAGAGAGTACGGTTTCCGGTGGAGAGAGCAAGCGGCAAAAGTCGATCCTCCAATGAAATAAAGTAAGATGGTTGATTACTTCTTGCAGGCTTTGGAGCCCACCTACTATGGTCACTTGGTGTCAGCAGTAGGAAAATCCTTCAACGAGGTAGTAAAAATGGGAAGTATGGTGGAGGAGGGGCTTAAATCCGACAAAATCATAAGCTATTCAGCAATCAAGGCTATCCAGAGCGGCATTGGAGGGGTATTGGGAAAGAAAAAGAAAAAGATGTTACAGTAGTTGAATCAAGAGCTTGGTCTAGTGGCCCATCACCATATTACAACCAACCTCGACCCCAACCCCAAACCTATCCCCGAGCTCCACATAATCCACCTCAGTATTATCCTCCGAACAATGTCCCGTCATGTGTCCAACCATCAGGTCACTCCCTATGGCGAGCACCAGCGCCGCATAATGCCTCCTTGCCTTCACAACATTTTCGAGCACCCAACAACCCTCTAAAATAGGGGTTGGGAAGAGAACAGAGGAAAGGAAATAGTTTCACGCCAATTGGGGAGTCCTACACGAGCTTGTTTGAAAAGTTAAGGCATTCTGGCCTGATTGAGCCGCTCCTCGGCTATACTCCAGACCCACATGCAAAAGGCTTTGATCCTACTGTACGATGCATGTACCACTCTAATGTCCAAGGGCATAGCATTGAAGATTGTCGTTCTTTGAAAAGGGAAATAGAAAAAATGATTCAAGAAGGGGTAATTGTGATCAATGACATTGACAGGGAGCATGCGAATCCTCTTGGGAACTTGCTGAATGAAGTTAATGATAATGAAGTTGTTAATATTGATGTGGAACCCAGTGGCTAAGATGCCGTGCTTGGTAATTGGAAAGATGCTCCATTTCTTGGCTAGCTGAAGAGGAGTCTTGGTGGCTTAGTTTGGTGTCATTTTTGTTGTCCGGGTTATTTCAGGGTTGTAATCCGGATATTGTCTTGTGACTCAAACCCTTCTATCCTTTCATTATGTCTACTTCCTTTACTCATTCAGTGTTATCTAGGTTTGTTTTAGGATTGGACCCCAGTTTATGCTTGCTTGTTCTGTTGTTTAAACCCTTTCACCGTCAGTCTAATGCAATTCTCTGTTTCCTGCCATTCCTAGTCATTTTGTTTAGTTTTCTTCTCCTTTTACAATTCTTTTCATGCTGGTTCTGGTGACATGACATGCACGCATAATTCTCAGCCTGGTTTTTAAAAGTCAGTTTAGTAATGAAGCAATGAAACAATGTTGAAGATGTAAGGACATTCGAGGGCAATACGTAAGGGCATTTTGAGATCACTTCGAGCCCAAATTGTGTGAAACTGGGGCAGACGGAACATAAAGAAATACTGTTAAAATGCATCATGCCATACCGGTTTGAAGCCAAAGGCAAGTTTGCCCCAAGTCTACAGGGGCCGTTCGTGGTACCGAGATTGTTGTCCAATGGTGCTGGGTAATTGACAAATGTAGAAGGCAAATGTGCGGATATGGTTAGTAATTCTGGCGCAATCAAAAGATGTTACGTATGTTTTCCTCAGTTTGTTTAATTGTGTAGTTTGTACTTGGCATGTTTTGGAGATTGGAATGACGAAGGCATTTTGTTCTGCTATCCAAACACTTTATCATTTGTCACCCCTTTGAGCCTCGGTTATTTTCTTGCATACTCCTCTTTCGGAATCAATAATAAAACTCGTAAGCCCGAGCGGGGAAAGAAAGTGGAGAAACAAGAGAAAACAGTGAAAAGAAAAAAGAAGAGAAAAGAAAAAAGAAAAGAAAAGAAAAGAAAAAACAAGAGAAAAGAAAAGGAAAAGAAAAGAAAAGAAGAAGAGAAAAGAAAAAGACAAGAAAAGAAAAGAGAAGGAAAAGGAAAGAAATAAAAAGAAAGAAAAGGAAAAGTGGAAGAAAAGGAAAGATCATAACAACGAAGTAATTCTATGACCTGAACTACGTTTGACTTGATCCCGAAAGGGTACGTAGGCAGCCTCTCTCTGAGGTTCAGTCACACCGAAATAAAAGTCCAAAGTCCCCAAGGAAGAAACTGGGGCAGAGGTGGTGATTGTTGTGAGAAATCTGATTCCGAAAGTTGTAATTTTGAACCCATGTTGAATTGTTTTGAGCCTTTGATACCCTTTCTCTCTAACCCTATCCAAAATCCCACATTATGGTCCAAAGGAAGACCTTTTGATCAGTTTTCTAGAGATGCCAAGTCAAGCGAGTAGAGGTGAATCATATCAGGGGCAACACTCCGGTCTAAACGAAGGAAATGAAGAATGAGAGTGTCTTGTTGATGAGAACCCTCACGGGTATCCCAAGGCGACGAAAGCTGAGAGAAATCAAAAATGAGAGAGTCTTATTGGTGAAAACCTTCACGGGCACCATAAGGCAATGGTGAGGTGAGAGAAAAGACCAAAATGAGAGAGGCTTGATGGTGAAAACCTACGGGCACCACAAGTCGAATAAGGACTGCGAATCAGATTGGGTAAGCGGAGCATTAAAGCCCAGTTTCGCGGCGAAAAGGTACAAAAAGAGCTGAACAATCGGATTTGCTGAACGGAACAGGCTGCAGGTGCATGTCAAGGTCATTAGAGTCGGTATCCACATCCGATAGGTTTCTACTTTGTAGTTTTCTTGTTAGGAACCATCTCTTTCATTGTCCTCCTAATATGTTCCTTTTGTCCTGTTTATTTCCTCCTCTTGAGTCTGTGTGGTCAAAACAAGTGAGAAATGACTTAAAAATCTGCCACCAAGCTTTCCAATTGAACAAAACGGGATCTGGTGAACATATCAAAGCGTTAAGTCAGGAATGAACAACAAACGCACTGAGCTGTTAGCAGTCAACATGCTTTGGGATTCGTTTAAAATACGAAGGCTTGGTATGTATCAATTCATGGACGATGCAACAGAATGAGGGCTAGGGTTAACGGATCAAAGGTATTTTCTGTGAAAAGATTGACAAAAAGGGTGGTAAACCAGTGACAAGCGAGGTATTCCAAGCAGAAATCAAAGTTATTGTTGGAATATGGCAAGTGAAGGAGCAATAGACCTCAAGGCCAAGGCCAGTGGTTTAAGTCAAGAAAGAACAATATACGCACTGAGTGGGTGGCAATTGACGCGTTTTGGGATTCATGTGAAACGAAAGGTTTGGTAAATGTCAGTTCAGGAGCAATGCAACAGATAAAGGGTATTGGGGCTGGACGGAGAAGAGGTATTTTCTGTGATAAGGGTGACAGAGAAATTGGTTAATCAATAAGCAAGCAATGTCTTTCAGAGTGAAATCAAAGTTATCATGGCACGTGGAGGAGCGATCGTACTCAAAGCCAAGGCCACAAACCAACCACCATGTTTAAACTAACAAGTTTTCTTTGTCTGAAACAGGGATGAAAGCTGTGTTTATATCAAAGCTGGGAAGCTTGAAATTTTTAGGTGTAATGCGCCAATTCTGCTTACGCAAAGGCTATTTAGAGGATCACACATCACCCCTAGGAGACTCACTTCCTAGTTTGAATCATTGACGTTTCACCCCTAGGAGACGCACTTCCTAGTTTGGGTAGGTTATATTTTTTGTTGTAGGAGACGCACTTCCTAAACTGAGGTTTTACCCTAGGAGACGCACTTCCTAGTCTAAGTTTTTCAAGTTATATTTTTGTTGTAGGAGACACACTTCCTATATTGAGTTTTACCCCTAGGAGACGCACTTCCTAGTTTGGGTAGGTTATATTTTTGTTGTAGGAGACGCACNAATGATTAAACAAAGTAGAGTCATGCATAAATTCATACAGATGGCTAAACGGACCTACGCGATGAGATAAATATTCGTGAATTCAACAAAGTACCGAGCGAAGAACTTCAATATACTCATAGATGCCCAAAGGGACATCTTATCAAGCTCTACATATGAAGCCTAGGGATTGAGCACATTTACAAGGTCAAAATTGTACAGGCTGCATGATGAAAGGTAGCAACAGTTATGAGATTGGAAGGATTCCGACTATAAGTTGTGGTGTGAGAAGGAGGCCTAAGGGGAGAATGCCCTGGACTTTGGACTCATTCACAGAATAGTCGCCTAGATGGCAAGGGAAGTTTTAAAGTATTCGGAAGATATAAGTTATGAATATGATAAGTGCACCAGTCAACATTCGAGGACGAATGTTCCAAAGGAGGGAATAATGTTATGCCCCGCAGTATTATGTCGATATTATGCTCTACAGTAATATATTACGATACCCTCTGCAGTATTACATTACGGTGATGTCACATTTCGCAGTATTAAGTTACGACGATGTCCCTGAAGTATTGAACGTTAAATTTGTCGTAAGGTAATTGACATCAGTCCAAGTAAAAGATTGTTTGGAGATTATAAGGATTATACTATTTCACAAGCGATTAGTAGATTCATGAAGGTGAAAGGGGGAGCAAGTCAAAGAAAATGAATTTTCATCCAAGTTTGGCATATTGGGATAAAATACGGTCCGAGCTAAAATATCCGGTATTTATGGACTAGTGACATGCAAGGTACTACGTACCCATGCTAATAAGATGTATAAGGAATGTGAAAAGTGAGTAATATTTTAAGTAAGTGGGAATAATTCTTAATTATACGGGACATTACCTAATTAATTGGGGATATATTTGGATAAGATTAAACCCCACCCCCACCCCACGTGGTAGCAAATGAAGGGATACTTAAGTGACTTGTCTTTAGACATGACAACTAGTGGACACATGGACAACAAATATTACAGATTTTTACACGTAAGAAGTGATCATCTTAAGCCATCTCTATCTTATCTTTTAAGACTATCCAATTCATTTTATAACATGAGATATTCCAAAGGTGGCCATCAAATAACTAGAGATAGGTGAAAATAACATGAGAGAGCAATACAGTGATAGATTTTGATTAGTGTTTGCTAAAGCTTCTCTCGGAAAATCATAAAACTTGTTCTTTTTGGGTTCCGCGATCCTTATTTTCTTGACTTTGTCGAGAAGAGAAATAAGGTTCTGCAAGGTTGTTCTTTAACATCTTGGCTTGTGTACTGAGTACATTTATTCTTGCAAATTGATGGTCCACAAATTAAGCTTACTTTCAAGACAATTGGTAGCTTTGGAAATGAAGTACTTTGTACCAACTTCCAGTTTCATACATGTTATTCTAGGAATTCTTTCCTTTAAAAAAATTCATTTTATAACAAGGAAATATATTGAAAGGAACGACAAGGAACAAAGTAAGGAAAATTCAAGAGTCCATTTCATTTCATTAGGCTTAGAACGTTGCTCTGCCCTTGAAAACAAAGTGTCATTTCTTGCCAAATTAGCTTGAAATCAAAAACTTGGAACAACAGAAAACATTTTCGTCCAGACAAATCAACTACTTAGCCAAAGAATTTCGTTCAACATATTTCACGGAAGCAGAGGCTTCATTCCGTTCAAATAATTCTAAGAATAGGTATGTTAAGCCTATCCCTTCTTTCTTTTGGAATGATCTAATGTGAAATGAATACGCTATTTCATAATGAATCCACTCCTAGCAACTAAGGTTGTCCATGTTGTTCTATCCATACAAATTTATTCTAAGAAAGTATGTATGATCCTTGAGTCCTAGTAAAGTTCGTATTGATGGTATGCTGTCCATAATGTTAACCGAAGGTGCAACGACCTTACGTCACTCTGAAAGGTTTAGAACATGATTCCATGAGACGAGCATGCATTATATATATGTATCTATTTAACTCTACCGAGCCGCGCAATAGTCGGTCGGGTACGGCACTGTGAGCACATGATTTTTACCCTATATGAATTACTCCCATAAATTCAAAACCAAATAACTTCTTTTCATTATTTGCAATTTTATGGATTTTGTGGATCTTTGTTGATTGTTTGCATTTTTATCTGTGCATTTTAGTCGTCAAAATTCATAAAAATACAAAAATATCTTGCATTTAGGGTTTTAATTTCACATTTTTAGGATTGATTAGAAATTAATTGTTTCACAAAATAGAAAATCACAAAATACGGTGTAATTTGCACTTTTAATTTTAGTTTTGATTTTTGAGCAGTTTTGTGTTAATTTGTTTTAACTAATTGTGTTAATTGTTATTTTGGGTTTAATTAGTTTTTTTTTAGTTAGTTAATTCAGTTGTAGGAATTAATTTAGATTTATGTTTAATTTTAAAATGAAAAGAAATTAAAAAAAAAAGAGGAAGAAAAGACAAAATGAAAAGATTTTGGAAAACAAATGAAAGTTGGGCCAAATTTGCTCAGCCCAAAGGAATCCGCCCAAATTACTGTGGTCCAGGCCCAAAACTCACCACTACCCGGTCCAGTTCCTCGTCCCCAAAACGACGTCGTCTCGTATCGTCAAATCTGGGCCATCCGTCCACTCTAATCCAACGGTCCAGTCCCATTCTCTGATCTTAAATAAAACTGTCCGAATATTTGCAAAAACCTGAAGACCACTTCTCCTTCCTCATACCCCTGTAACGCCGCCACACTCCGCCGTAAGCCGCCGGCCGGAAATCGCCTCCGCCGGCGGAGATGCTCCAAATCACCCAAAATTTACGCCCCATGCTCCTCTCTTCCTCCCCTTTCCATATCCACGGCCATCTTCCCTCAAAGATCAAGCAAACCCTTCGAATCTTAGATCGAAATCTCGGCCAAAAACTCTACCTCTTCCAAATCCGACCAAAATTGTACCTTACAGTCTCCTGGACCTCCTCATTCCGAAACCCAAGCCAAAACATTTCAAATCTAAGTAAAGCTTCACAAATTTCGGATCTAGGGTTGCTGTCAAAGTTATTGGAATTTCTAGGGTTGGCCAGTGCTTGCATGGTTTTGAAATTGTATTATGTGTTTGTTCTTACCAAGAACAAACACATAATATTATTCGAAGACCACGTGTGAACTCAGTCGAGTTGAAGACTCAAATCAATGAGTTTTGTTCTTCTCCCTTCTTCTTTGTTTAATTTTTTCTTTTTCTACGATTGCTTCTGTCCTCATAATTTTTGATTTCTAGTTTAATTTTCGTCTAGGATGATTTGCCTACATAGTTTCTGATTTTAGTTGATTCTATGATTCATATTTGATTTCATGAATAATTTCTGACTTGAATTACACTTTAGTTCCCATTTTTCTACTGATTAGTTCTTAGAATTTCAACTGGATTTCTATTCTGTTCTTCGTGTCATTTGGATGTTGCTTAATCTGATTTGGTTTGAATCTTAACTTTCATTGAGTTGATAATTGGAAGTTGATGCTACCATTTTAATTGTGACCTTAGTTTAAATTTAGCCTTAGGGTTTGAATGATAATTAGGAGTTAATTTCAGTAGGATTAGTTAGTTCACTTGTTAGGTAATGTTGGGTTAGTATTTAGATAATATTGACTCACCATGGTAAGCTGAAACTAAGGGGTTGGGTTTAATTGATATGGATCATTAATTTCAGACTAGTAAAAGGGTAGTTTAGGGAATTCCATTTAGGCAATCTGGCAATAACTGATTTAGAACTCCCTAGAAGTTTCTAGGTGGGGTTCAAAGTGAAAGTTCAGGAAAATTGGTAAGATAACTTGAAACACAAGTCAGCCTTTAGGGAAATTTAAGCAAAAGCGAAAATTAAAAAAGGACTACAATGGAAAAACTGAAAATCTGAAATTTCCTTAGCTTTGCCTATAAAAGGCAGTCACTAGTGCCTTCATTCACAAGTTTTGGCGATCTGAAATTTTCCAAATCACCCCAAATTTACGCCCCAAAGTGTCCTGCAAGTTTCAAATCTGAAAATTTGAATTTCAAATTCCAAATCTTCAAAAATCAAAAAAAAAGTAGAAACAACACAAAAACTCCAAAATATACTGTTACATTGAGATTTTTAGATTCGATTGCAAGTTCAGTTGTTAATCCGAGTTCCTAGTGTCCCTGAATTCAACTTCAAGTAGTTTTTGGGTTTATTCAAGCTATTTTTGGGTGTTTCTAGTTGCTGAAGTTTCCGAAGTAGTCCTGGTTTTAATGTCAAGTTTACTGAGTTCTATTGAGTCTATTTTGCGCATTTCGTTGGTGTTGCTTCTTCTTCCTTCACTTCTGGGTTGTTGAGGCTGTTTAGATTCGAATCTGAGCCT
>NC_031989.1:69745918-69775192 GCF_001879085.1 Nicotiana attenuata | reverse complement strand
GGCCTCAGTGACTTAACGAGTGGCCCAGGCTCAGATCAAATTTCAGTGTTCGTTTGGGCCTGGGCGAAGGTCTGTGATTGGCCAATTATTGGTGTAGACCTGGGTGCAATTTTCCTTTGTTGGGCTATCTCGGAGCCCAATGGTTGGCTTTGGCGCAGAATTATCACTTGGTTTGCTCTGATCCAATAACAAATTAATTAGGACCTTTTCTTTTATTATTAGAGACAAATCGAATAGAAATTCGTAGTTGCTTTAGGTTTAACCTTTTAAATAATAAAATGAGATGAGCCTCGCTAAATGAAACACATGAATTGCGGGGCCCTCGATAAATATCTATATTAAAATACTTTGAATCTGGGATGGGCCGTTTAGCGAATTTCACGGCCTTCCCCAAAGATGATAACGCGTTAGTTGCTCTTAGGCACGACATTTAATAACATTACCTTCTTAAATTTGGGTGTGCATTTATGTGACCCAAATCCAAATTCCAACGAAGTCGAAATGCGCCGAAAACTACGGGTGCATTTATGTGACGTGGTTCGAGACATATTTTCACGACGTTGCAATTCTCTTTAAAATAATAAAAAGCGGTTAAAAGTTAAAATTTACACATAGGTTCATAATTGTTCAAAATCAGATAATTAAGCCATATATGACAGTTGAGCGACCGTGCTAGAACCACGGAACCCGGGAATGCCTAACACCTTCTCCCGGGTTAACAGAATTCCTTACTCGGATTTCTGGTCGCGGACTGTTAAACAGAGTCATTCTTTTCCTCGATTCGGGATTTTAAACCGGTGACTTGGGACACCATAAATCTCCCAAGTGGAGACTCTGAATCTTTAATAATAATCCCGTTTTGATTGTCACTTCAAGTTGGAAATAACTCCCTTTATTATACCCCTTTCGGGGGTGTGGTAGAAAAAGGAGGTGTGACAGCTCTGGCGACTCCGCTGGGGAGACAAACCCAGAACTTCGGTTCAAGGTTTAAGAATTCGAGCTTAGATATATTATTGTATTTGGCTTTATCTGATTTTCCCACATGTTTCATGCTAAGTGTGCAAAATGTTGCTTTTTACCGCTTTGATATTATCTGAATTGTATATAAACTGTGGCGAAACCCTTCTCTTCTCACCTCTGGGGATGTGCTCACTGGTGGAGACTCCCTATTCTGTTAGTGTCATACCTTAAAATAAGAAAGAGGCCGGACAAGTTACTAAGCCGGATGGCCTTTTGGTTCCCGGTACGTAGCCCCCTCCTCGACTCGAGTTGTCCGCTCGGGTGCACAGTCTAGAACATATACCCAGGTTTTGAACCTAGAATTACTTGACCTCATGCCGGATCCCTAGTAGGGACGCTTATTCGCATCACGTGCATATGACTTAGGGGACTCAACACAGGGGTTGGGTCCGTCTAGGACAGGTGTACCCAGAATAATGGACCATCCTGATGCATCCTACTTGTGCATTTATCTGTTTTGGACTCGCATGCTAA
Organism: Nicotiana attenuata; assembly: GCF_001879085.1. Lineage (NCBI taxonomy): Eukaryota > Viridiplantae > Streptophyta > Magnoliopsida > Solanales > Solanaceae > Nicotiana > Nicotiana attenuata. The sequence goes on along the minus strand of NC_031989.1, from coordinate 69,773,698 downwards.
CCGGCTTTGAATATCTGGAAAAATTGAAAAACAAAAAAGAGGACAAGAGAAATAGCAGTGTAGAGAGTTAATTACCTATATTAGACAAACCAATGTCCAAGTAGTGCCGAAATTCTGCCGGATTTTTGAGGAAAATGAAAGAAAAAAAAAAGAAAAGTATTTTTTTAGTTTGTTTTGTTTGCCAATGGAAAAGAAAAACAAAAAGAGTTTTATTTTCAAATTAGTTTGTCTTGCTTTCAGAAATAGTGTATTTGCCAAAAAAAAAAAAAGAGAGTTTTGTTTTCGAAAATAGTTAGTTTTATTTGCCCGAACTACGCTGGTTTGATTCTCACCGGATGTGAGATACGTAGGCAACCCTCATCGGGTCCAACCACCCTTTTTCAAAAATAGCCAAAAATACCAAGACTTTAACTTTTTGTCAAAATAAGTCGGGTGCCGCCATTCTTGTTTAAAATAAGCCGAATGTCCCCAAAAAGGGCTCCGAAAGGCTATTTTTGCAAGAACAGCCACCCTGAGTCATTTTTAAATAGTTTGCAGGCACAACATTAAAATCTCCCTCCCGGAAGTGCTGAGAGGTCGTATTTGCAAAACCAAGTCTTTGCTTTCTTAAATAAAACTTTTGAAAAATAGCCACTTTTCTTTTAAGTCACAATAAGTCACCTTTCTTTAAATAGTCACGCTTTTCCTTAGAACTCCTTGTCTAGGATGACCCAGTTGACATTGAAACCTTCTCAGTCTTGCGCAGGCCCGTGGCGATGCCGAGTGATGCCCCGCGGGCCCCATGGTTTGAAGCTTTGATGTATTCCTAGTTAATCGAGTCGGTATTTTTGTTTTTGAGTCTGTTTTTGTAACTCCCCTTTTTGAGAAAAAGAAAAACAAATAGTCTGGTAGCTTTTGTAATCGCAGTTGTTATTAATGAAAAATTGAAAAATTCCCCAAAAATTGTTTCCTTATTTTCGCATTTGTTTGCAAGAACTACGCTCGGTCTGATTCACGCGGGGTCGTGATACGTGGACAATCTCCATAGGATTCGACCGTAACTAAATGAAAAAAAAGGAAAAACAAGAAACGAATGAAAGAAAAGAGGTGAAAAACAAGAAAGGAAAGAAAAACAAAAGAGGGAAAAACAAAAACAAAAAGAAAATAAGAAACCAAACGAAAGAAACAAAAGCAAACAAGAGAAAATAAAAAGAGAGCAAGAGAAAAGGAAAGAAAAGAGCGGAAAAACAATTTTGAGGAAAGGAGAGAATAGGAACAAAGAAAAAAAAAGAAGAAAAACCGAGGCAAAAGAGAAGAAGGAAAACAAAAAAGGGGGAAAAATAAGAGAGAAAAGCAAAAGAAAAGAGGGAAAGGCAAGAAACAAACAATGGAAAACACGAGGGAAGAATGAGAGGAAAGGCATGGCAAATAAAGAAAAATGAAAGCCGGGATGACGCATGCAACAAAGCGAAGTCATAATAGAAATGGTTAACTTCTTAGGTGCATTCATTCCCCAAATGTGCGGTTGTCTATCTGTTAACGCTCTAACCGCTAACAAAGTCGTTGATGATGAGTCCAGGCAGGTGGTTAAGTTGACTGGCATTCTGGCAATCTATTCCTACAATACCCACTCTAAGGATAAGTCAAACATGGTCAACCGGGAGTTAGAAGCAAGCATCGTCGACCCGTCTAGGGAGGAGGAAGTAGTGGACGTTAATGCAATGAAGGAGGAGATGTATAAACTGAAGCAGCAAATGGCCGAGATGTACCAGGCCTGGTCAAAGGGACACCCACCACCAGCCTATCCTGCTAACCCTGCCTACATCCCACCATTAGCTCAGCCACAAGATCCTCCCATAGTGAACTCATCCCCGGCCTTCCCTACTTACCAGCAGTACTACGGAACCACTTCCCAAACACCACCAGCTCCACCACCCAAACAAGTCCCATGCCCTCCACCACCAACTACTCCTGTGTTTGTGGCCCCTCCACCCGCCGCATTACACAGATCCTCTAGTGAACCTTTGTTCCAAACCCATGAAAACCACTATTACCCACCCGAACCCACCTTCAAACCCCCAGAATCATGCTCTCACACTCCCCGTTTTGATATCTCAGCTGAAGAAGAGAAGCCTCCCAAAAACCCTAAGCAAGAGGAGATGATACGAAAGGTCAAGAGCTTAGAGCAGTCATTCAGAAATATGCAGGGTCTCGGAGGTCAAGTGAGTGTGGCCTACAAGGACTTGTGCTTGTTTCCCGATGTCCAGTTGCCAGCAGGATTCAAGGTACCCAAGTTTGACTTATATGATGGACACGGTGATCCGGTGGCACATCTAAGGGGATTCTGCAGCAAAATGAGAGGAGCTGGGGGGAAGGGACGAGTTATTAATGGCATACTTCAGTCAAAGTCTAAGTGGTGCGGCCTTGGAATGTACACTCGACAGGATCATGCTCGATGGTACACTTGGGATGATTTGGCCCAGGCGTTTGCATGCCACTTTTAGTATAATCTCGAAATCGTCCCGGACCATCTGTCACTGGTTAAAATTGAGAAAAAGCCCGGGGAAAGCTTCAGAGAGTACGATTTCCGGTGGAGAGAACAAGCGGCAATAGTCGATCCTCCAATGAAAGAAAGCGAGATGGTTGATTACTTCTTACAGGCTCTGGAACCCATCTACTATGGTCACTTGGTGTCAGCAGTGGGAAAATCCTTTAACGAGGTAGTAAAAATGGGAAGTATGGTGGAAGAGGGGCTTAAATCCAACAAAATTATAAGCTATTCGGCAATCAAGGCAACTACTCAGGCTATCCAGAGCGGCACTGGAGGGGTATTGGGAAAGAAAAAGAAAGAAGATGTGGCAGTAGTTGCAACACTATCCCCACTTCTCTGTCCACCATGTCCAAACATACCCCCAACATCCTACCCATGCGCAATGGCATGCACCCACCCCACAAAATGCCTACCCAACTCAAAACACCTACCCACCCCCAAGAGCCTACAAGAATCCCCCTGGAGCAGGTTTGCGAGCCAGCCAAAATTTCAAGCAAGAGAGGGCACAGAAGCAGGAAACTTTCACCCCCTTGGGAGAGTCATATGCAAACTTGTTTGAGAAACTAAAGCAATATAACCTGATTGCACCCATTCCTCCGAATCATGTGGACAAGCGTGCAAAAAGCTTTGACCCTTCAAAAAGGTGTGAATACCATTCCAATGTCCAGGGGCACGATGTCGAAAGTTGCCGGGATTTGAAAAGAGAGATAGAAAGAATGATTAAGGAAGGGATAAGTGCGGTCTAGGACAGTGCCACCCAGAACATTGCACAGAAGCCTTTACCTGCACATAATGACGCACATTTTGTGGGGAAGATCCATGGTGACAGGGAGTATGAGAACCCTCTCAGAAACTTGTTGAATGAAGTCAATAATGTTGAAATTGGTGAAGGTTCCAGCAACATTGATGCGAAACGCAGTGGTTAAGATGTCATGCTTGGTAATTGGGAAGACGCTCCATTTCTTGGTCAGGCCGGCAGTGGAGTTTTTGGTGGTTTATTTTGTTGTCATTTCTGTTGTCCGGGTTATTTCAGGGTCGTAATCCGGATATTGTCTTGTGACTCAAACCCTTCTATCTTTTCACTTTGCCTTGTTTGTTTAGACGTAATAGCTTGTTTAGTGCTGTCTACGTTTGCTTGCTTGTTCTGTTATTTAAACCCTTTCACCGTCAGTCTAATGCAATTCTCCGTTTCCTGCCATTTCTAGTCATTTTGTTTAGTTTTCTTCTCCTTTTACAAATTCTTTGCATGCTGATTCTGGTGACATGACATGCACGCATAATTCTCGGCCTGGTTTTAAAAGTCAGTTTAGTAATGAAGCGATGAAACAATGTTAAAGATGTAAGGACATTCGAGGGCAATACGTAAGGGCATTTTGAGATCACTTCGAGCCCAAATTGTGTGAAACTGGGGCAGACGGAACATAAAGAAATACTGTTGAAATGTATCATGCCACACCAGTTTGAAGCCAAAGGCAAGTTTGCCCCAAGTCTACAGGGGCCGTTCGTGGTACCGAGATTGTTGTCCAATGGTGTTGGGTAATTGACAAATGTAGAAGGCAAATGTGTGGATATGGTTATTAATTCTGGCGCAATCAAAAGATGTTACGTATTTTTTCCTCAGTTTGTTTAATTGTGTAGTTTGTATTTGGCATGTTTTGGAGATTGGAATGACGAAGGCATTTTCTTCTGCTATCCAAACACTTTATCCTTTGTTACCCCTTTGAGCCTCGGTTATTTTCTTGCATACCCCTCTTTCGGAATCAATAATAAAATCCGTAAGCCCGAGCGGGGAAAGTAAGTGGAGAAACAAGAGAAAAACAATGAAAAGAAAGAAAAAAGAAGAGAAAAGAAAAAGAAAAGAAAAGAAAAGAGAAGGAAAAGAAAAGAAATGAAAAGAAAGAAAAGAAAAGTGGAAGAAAGGGAAAGATCGCAACAACGAAGTAATTCTATGACCTGAACTACGTTTGACTTGATCCCGAAAGGGTACGTAGGCAGCCTCTCTTTGAGGTTCAGTCACACCGAAATAAAAATCCAAAAGTCCCCAAAAAAGAAACTGGGGCAGAAGTTGTGGTTGTTGTGAGAAATCTGATTCCGAAAGTTGTAATTTTGAGCCCATGTTGAATTGTTTTGAGCCTTTGATACCCTTTCTTCCTAACCCTGTCCAAAAACTTGCATTACGGTCCAAAGAAAGACATTCTGATTAATCTTCGAGAGATGTCGAGTCAAGCGAGTAGAGGTGAACCATATCAGGGGCAACACTCCGGTCCAAACAAGGGAAATGAAAAATGAGAGAGTCTTGATGATAAATGCCCTCACGGGTACCGCAAGGCGATGAAAGCTGAGAGAAAACAAAATGAGAGAGTCTTATTGGTGAAAACCTTCACGGGCACCATAAGGCGACGGTGAGATGAGAGAAAGACCCAAAATGAGAGAGGCTTGATGGTGAAAACCCTTCGGGCACTACAAGTCGAAAACAGATTGTGATTCAAATCGGATAAGCGGAGCATTGAAGCCCAGTTGCACGGCGAAAAGGTACAACAAGAGCTGAACATCAGATTTTCTTAACACAATAGGCTGCAGGTACATGTCAAGGTCATCAGAGTCGGTATCCACATCCGATAGGTTTCTACATTGTAGTTTTCTTGTTAAGAATCATTTCTTTCCATTATCCTTTACTCTGTTCCTTTTGTCTTATTTACTCCATCTTCCTGAGTCTGTTTGGTCATAACAAGTGAGAAATGACTTCAAAATCTGCCACCAGCTTTTCAATTGAACAAAACGGTATCTGGCCAGCATATCAAATCGTCATAAGTCAGGAAAAAACAGCAGGCACACTGAGTTGGCAACAATCTACATGCCTTGGGATCCTTGTGAAATGCAAGGGCTTGGTATTTGTCAATTCATGAACAACGTAACAAACGAAGTGTTTAGGGTGAACGGATCAAAGGTATTTTCGGTAAAACACGAAAGGTTTGGTACATATCAGATGGAGGGTGTTTGGTGAACGGATCAGAGGTATTTTCTGCGTTAAGGGTAACAAAGAAAATGGTTAGCAAGGTCTCCAAGTGAGAATCGGTTATCAAGGCAAGTGAAGGAACAATACAACTTCAAGGCCGAGGCCAGTTATTAAGTCAAGAAAGAACATCATGTACACGAAGTGGGAGCAATAGACGTGCTTTGGGATTCATATGAGACATAAGGGTTGGGGGATGCCAGTTCATGCAATGCAACAAGTAGAGGATATCGGAAACAGGCAAGGTCTTCGAGTGGAAATCAGTCATCTTGGCAAATGCAGAAGCAGCCGGCCTCAAAGTTCAAGGCCACAAACTAACCACCACATTTTAAACTCACAAGTTCTCTTTGTTTGAAACAGGAACAAAGCAGTGCAAGAAAGTTGGTTCAACAATAAGAAAAAAAAAGAAAGAAAGAAAAAGAAAAGGAAGAAGAGGAGAGCCGACAAAAGGGAAGTTTCTCAAATCTTCGCCCTTGCCTGTCTTGTTAGCGTGCATAAAATGCTGCCATTGCTTTTCACATTTTTTCCTCCTAGGATGAAAAGTCCTAGTCTGATGGATTTTTTTCCAAATAGAAATCTTAGTCTGATGAACTTTTCTCCTAAGATAACAAAAAGGGACCTAGTTTGATGAATTTTCTCCTAGGATCTAAATCTTAGTCTAATGAATCTTTCTCCTAAGATAGAAAACCTAGTCTGATGAAATTTCTCCTAGGATCTAAATCTTAGTCTGATGAATTGTTCTCCTAAGATAGACAACCTAGTCTGATGAAATTTCTCCTAGGATCTAAATCTTAGTCTGATGAATTGTTCTCCTAAGATAGACGACCTAGTCTGATGAATTGTTCTCCCAGGATCAAAATCTTAGTATGATGAATCTTTCTCCTAAGATAGAAAATCTTAGTCTGATGAATTGTTCTCCTAAGAAAGAAGACCTAGTCTGTTGAATTTTCTCCTAGGATCTAAATCTTAGTTTGATGAATCTTTCTCCTAAGATGGACAACCTAGTCTAATGAACCTTCTCCCAGGATCAAAATCTTAGCCTGATGAAGCTTTCTCCTAAGATAATAAAAATGGACCTAGTCTAATAAATTTTCTCCTAAGATAGACGACCTAGTCTGATGAACCTTCTCCTAGGATCAAAATCTTAGTCTGATGAAGCTTTCTCCTAAGATAATAAAAATGGACCTAGTCTGATGAATCTTCTCCTAAGGATCAAAATCTTAGTCTGATGAATCTTTCTCCTAAGATAGACGACCTAGTCTGATGAACCTTCTCCTAGGATCAGCAACTTAGTCCGATGAATCTGTCTCCTAACATAGAAGACCTAGTCTGATGAATTTGCTAGTCAAATGTCCTTGCTATTACTCACAGTCACGTCTTTAGTTTTACTCTCATCATTGCATCAGTAGCTTAGGTGATCTACATTCTGCTAACAAACTCACAAATCTTCCTAGTGCAAAACTGGGGCAGAGAATTTTCTTTGTTTTGTCTATTTTGTTGAAGTCAGGAGCCCACCTGGAGAACAAGGAAATACTTTTCAAGTTCAGCAATCAGGAGCCCACCTGGAGAACAAGGGAATACATTTCAAGTTTCAACAATCAGGCGCCCACCTGGAGAAAAAGGGAAGTACAATCCAAATTTTAGATTTCAATTTTTAATATTTGATAACATTGTGCCCAGCCCCAAACTGGGGCAGAAAATTTTCTTTGTTTGTCCATTTTGTTGAAATCAGGCACCCACCTGGATAACAAGGGAACACATTTCAAGTGACACCAATCAGGAGCCCACCTGGAGAATAAGGGAATACATTTCAAGTGTTAGCAGTCAGGAGCCCACCTGGAGAATAGAGGCACATATTTCAAATTTCAGCAGTCATGCATCACTCGGAGAAATGGCAAAACATCTCTGATCACAGTTCAAGGCAACAGCAAAGAAATTCCACTGGAGGAGAACATAGATAGGACTTTTGTAATTCATAGATCATAGCTTAGGCTAGCTTCTTTTTTATTTCGACACGGTGTAATAAGGAGGTCAGTAAGCAGTAGCAGCAGCAACAACAGTGAAATCCCAGCTCCTGGTAGTCCCAGCTACCAAACCTTCCAGAACTACACTGACCTGATTCCTTTACAGCCAAGGATATGTAGGCAACCTTTGAAGCAGGGTTCGGTCAGACGGTTTTCAAAAATGCTTCACACGGAGTATTCAAACGGGCAAAAAAATCGCTCGTATCCGCTCACTTATCTTTTCCTGAAAACTCTTCTTGTTTCCGAGCAAAGAGGGGCAGCTGTGAGCACGTGATTTTTGCCCTATATGAATTACTCCCATAAATTCAAAACAAAATAACTTCTTTTCATTATTTGCAATTTTATGGATTTTGTGGATNGAACTTATATGGTTCGGTATTGTCCCTATTTAGTGGGAGTGACGGCTGGTTAGCTACGTGATGAGTATGTTAGTACTGCGGGATGTATCTATGTAACTTGGAAGTGACGAGGAAGGTCTGTGGGATGATAGATGAACTATTAAGTGTATGATTTCCATTGTGATTGGATGTGTAGCTTCGAGTTATGGGCGCGTGAAGAATCTTTTCGTGTCTCCTAGTTGGGAGTGAAGTAAATTTTATGTTGCGGTATGAGTTCAGACTCAGGAAGACTTAGTGGCTGTGTAATGTGTATGACAGTGGAAGGTATACGGAAATGTTATATTGAGGCGAAGCAGGTGGGTTATCTCCTGCGGAGTGTGCTGAAGTGGTGTGATCCTTATGTGTATGTTAAAAGATCTCATGTGTAATTGAAGGGTACGTGTTGAAAATTTGAAATTTCGGGTCGCTTAAGAAAGTGGGCTTAACTGTTGCGGGGATGAATGCGAGATTTATAGAAGATTTACTGTACAAGATGATCTGTGTTTTCACAAACTTATAAATGATTTGAGTTTAATCTCGCTATGGTATTGTGGCACCAATAGAGTAAAAGTGTTATGAGTTATTGAGCGTATCTTGATCTATGGCTTCGAGCCAAGTGGGGGAGTCTGCTGTGAGCAGTTGATTGCACGGTTAGGTGCTATGTTGGTTCAAGTTTGGGGCATGCGAGTGAATTAGCTATGGCTAGAGTAAAGGAAAATTTTGACAAAGGTTATATTATGCTTCACAGGGTATGAGGATCATGGAATGCCTAGAGTGTTGTTGGTAAAGAATGCTCGGCGCATAGAGCAGGAAGTTGCTTGGTTGTATTGGGATGAGGATTTCATTTTGCGGTATCGGAGTGCCCATGAGGCATGGGTGGTTCTGTTCGTTAGGTCAGGTAATTTGTAGTTTGAATAAGAGTGAATGACTTTCGAGAATGGTTCTAATGTGTTCAAGATTCTGCAGGAAACAATCGGGTATTTTAAAGTTGCATGTGTGGTTAGAAACTGTGTTCTCATCGGAAGAGGTTCAGATTTGTGGTACTTCTATGTTAATTATGGGGTCCTATGTATCAGTACCTGGAAGGTAAAGGTAACAAATTCAGATTCGCAGGAAGTTCTTCAGAGTAAAGTATTCTAGAATGTGGTGTTTCTGGGAATATTTGAGAGAGTATTCAGCGGCTTATGGGTCTTAGACAGTGTGGTCTTGTGCTTGGGTCTCGGGTAGTGAGCCTGGGTTGAGAGATTGTGGTACTACAGCAAGAGGGAGCATCAAGTTGAAAATGAATCAGAAAGGAATTTAGATAGATGGAGTAGCTTGATAGTAGACTGGATCGGTATGGTAAGGATATGATTAAATCTTTGTGTGTGTTCAAGGTAATGAGTTCGTACAGGCATTTCGCAGCAATGCTCTTGGGTTTTGGACGTCTTGTTTAGCTTGGTCTAGATAGAGGGATTCAGTCCTGGTGGTTTAGTTTGTGCAAAGGGAATTCGGAGAGTTCTTGATGGTTTTTACCGCGGTTTGGAGATGTATATCTTCTATGGGCGTGCGGAGCATGGGAATTTTAGAATATCTTTCGTGGAATGACTAGGTACCTGAGGTATGATATGTATTCGGATGGCGAAATTTGGGGTCAGGTATGGTGATATGTGTGCTACATGGAATTGGAGACCGGAAGTTCTCATGTTCAGGCTATGTTAGGATCCTAGATCGTATGTATCAATACTGTTTAGTGACTGCCGAGATTTGGAGGCCCGAGGGAATCTTTCTTTGCTTGGTATGTTAGATTGCGGATATGATATTGGGGTGTAGACCGGTTGTTTCCGTGTTGTGTTATTCTGGACTATTGCGATAGGATGGCGCGGATGGCTATGTCGGGAAATGCCACGGATTGAGTGGCGATGTTCGCCGGATTATGTCCTAGTGGGAATTTTTATATTTCGAAGACCTAGCGGACGGCTGGGAAGGATTGACTTTCTCATTTGGGGTCTTGTGAGTGAGTGTTCTATCTTGAGTCGGCTTGGTTGGCTCCGAATGGCATTGTTGAGGGAGGTATTGATTCGACCGTTGTTGAGCTTATCAGTGATCTGGGGAGATCTATGAGTTACCTTTCTGTGTTGCGAGATGCTAGGATTTGTTGGTTATAGGCACATATGGTGCGGTTCAATTAGGGTCTCTTAGTGGAATTCGAGTGGGAAGAGTAATTGAGCGATGCTTAGTGAACGGCGTTTCGGCTGTGTCCCATCGGATTGTGTGGCATATGTTATTTGTTTCACCGTGGGTGTAATGATTTTCTTAGGTTTCAGACATCAAATTGTGCGTGGCTGTCGATTTTGAGCATGGCGACTTGAGGTGCTTCATGTGTAATAGTGTTTGGATGGGATCGCGCATTGTAGCGAGGCTACGTGGAAATATGACCTTTCGGGGTAGATTCATGTGTTCTATTTCTATGATGTGAGATGGGGTCTCAGCTTCGTGTTGTGATGGTACTGATGAGCTTGAGATACAGCTCTTTCGTCTGGGGTCATTTTCATGATTTGAGGATATTCAGACCGTTTCTTTTGGTGCGCGAATTATGTATGTTGTGGCTTAGTCCTGTATTGATGTGTCATGTCACCAGAGAGGTGTATTGGATTCGAGGTGATCATTGGGGTCATTAATGAATACGAACGGATTTGATTTCAGCTTGTTGGAAGGATAATATCGAGGTTCAGCTCGGAAATCTGCTGTGGTATTAGCCAACAGGAAGTGACTTCATGAATGGTTGACCTGAGACATGGTTATGGTTTATTGCATGTTTCATGTATCATTAGCAGTATATAGAAGAGTTGGAATAAGACCCTGGTTGATAAGAGGTTTTCTACCGGTATTCGGGTGTTGTGTGCAGCTGCTATGAATAGAAGTTATCGTTTCGAGTGTTTGAGTTATGTGGTATATCATATAATTGCACCTGAGGTTATAGGTATGGGTTATTACAGCTGGTTCGGGCTTATTCTGAATATAGATGTAAGGTTCTGATCTTGTGTATGATTTCAGAAAGTGCAATGTGGTCCTATGATTTATGGGCAAGGCTGGATTGTGTGATTTCAGTTAAAATGTGTTATCGGACCTATATGAGATAGGGTGACGTGGGATCACCCCCGGATATGCATGGTAAAGTTATTCAGTTACTGGTTGGCTTCTAGAACAACTCTGGGTACGTTCGAGGACGAACGTGTGTTTAAGTGGGGGAGGATGTAACGACCCGACCGGTCGTTTTGAGCTTTTGCACTTCGATCACCAGTTCTCGGGCATGACTTGCCCCGTGTTATGTATTGTGACTAATGTAGATCGTTGGTTTTGGTTTTCAGGAAAATTTGGAATGAATTTGAAAGAACAGTTTCAGTTGAAAGCTTGGAATTTGAAAGGTTTGACCAAGAGTTGACTTATTTGAATACGAGCTCGGATCGGAGTTTTTATTATTTGGTTAGCTTCGTTGGGTGATTTATGACTTAGGAGCGTGATCGGAAGTGATTTTGGAGGTCCGGTGTAGAATTTGGCTTGAATTGGCGAAGTTAGTATTTTGGCGATTTCCGGTCGATAGGTGAGATTTTGATCCGAGGGTCGGAATGGAATTCCGAGAGTCGCTGTAGCTTCATTATGTGATTTGGGATGTGTGTGCAAAATTTCAGGTCATTCGGAGGTGTTTTGGTTGGGTTTTTGATCAAATGCGTGTTTCGGAAGTTTTAGAAGAACTTAGGCTTGAATTCGGTGAGAATTGATGGGTTTGGTGTTGTTTGAGGTGTTTTGAGGATTGGAACAAGTTTGAATAATGTTTTAGGATGTGTTGGTGCTTTTGGTTGAGGTCCCAGGGGCCTCGGGGTGATTCCGGATGGATATCGGGAAGTTTTGAACTTGGATGAAAATGCAGAAAATGTAGCAGCAGGTGCAGGCCTATTTTGGCCTTCGCGTTCGCGAGCCTGGGGCCGCGTTCGCGAAGGAGGAAGTTGGGGTCCCTGAGATTTGTGCTTCGCGTTCGCATTTGGTCTCCCGCGTTCGCGGAAGGTTCATTTGGTTGTGCTCCGCATTCGCGTTTCAGGTGTCGCGTTCGCGTAGGTTCAGGAGGTTAAAGCTTCGCGTTCGCGGGTCTTCTAATGCATTCGCGAAGGGTAATTTTGGGCGAAGAGTTGTTTGTGCATCGCGAACGCGGGAAGGCCCTCGCGTTCGCGTAGAAGGGGTCCCAGAAGCTGGGCAGAAAGTTTAAAAATACATCATCCGCGATTTTGGGTCATTTTTCCTCCATGGTTGATCATTTTGAGAGCATNTCACTGATTTTACCTCTAGACTGGCTGATTCTGTTTTCTGGGCTATTGTTACTCGTCTATCGATTGCTGCTTGCTCATTATTGTCTTAGCTGACCTCTTCTCCTCCATTTCTATTCTATTTCCAGGTATTTTCTCATGCTCAAGTGATGCTGAAGATTACCTTCACTTGTAGACAACAAATTTGAAGTATAAATGATAAAGAAATGCATGCTTACACCTGAACTCTTACCGTTATTGCTTAGTTAAGAAATTTCGTGTCGATTGATTCATTTGAACCAGAATTTCAGTTGTATTAATGAGACTATAGACTGTATAACTGGACTGTTTGGGACTGTTTTTAACTTGTGGCCTGTTGAACTAACTCAGTGTACTCTTGAGCATGTGAATTCTGCAGTTAGTAGTTTTAATTTGGTTTAGTTTGTGTTACTAGTGTAGTGTAGTTTGAATTCATGTAATGACTGTTTATTAAACTTGAAGCCAGAGTTGAAATCAGAATGTGGGCCATGTCAGTGTTTAACTTTAGTGTTGGCCCTAATGAGTTGAATTTGAAATTAGGCATTTTTCATAGTACTGTATCCCTGGGTTAAGACCTCAACATAAGTGTAAATTGCTCTGTTAATTTGTGGAACCATAGGTATTTGTAGTAGTTAGATAGCCTAAACACTGTTTGAATATGAAACTGGATTCCAGCCACTAATAATTCGTTAATCTGAGTAGGTTGTATATTGTTCCTGTCATTACAAAAATTAGACCATTTTGAAATAATTTTAACCGCAGTAAGTTTAGATTGAAATTCCGTTTGGTACAAGGCTTGCTGGTAAACTCAAGGCTCAACATTCTTGTTTTTGTTGATTTGGGCCTCAGTGACTTAACGAGTGGCCCAGGCTCAGATCAGATTTCAGCGTTCGTTTGGGCCTGGGCCAAGGTCTGTGATTGGCCAATTTTTGGTGTAGACCTGGGTGCAATTTTCCTTTGTTGGGCTATCTCGGAGCCCAATGGTTGGCTTTGGCGCAGAATTATCACTTGGTTTGCTCTGATCCAATAACAAATTAATTAGGACCTTTTCTTTTATTATTAGAGACAAATCGAATAGAAAATCGTAGTTGCTTTAGGTTTACCCTTTTAAGTAATAAAATGAGATGAGCCTCGCTAAACGAAACACATGAATTGCGGGGCCCTCGGTAAATATCTATATTAAAATACTTAGAATCTGGGATGGGCCGTTTAGCGAATTTCACGGCCTTCCCCAAAGATGATAACGCGTTAGTTGCTCTTAGGCACGGCATTTAATAACATTACCTTCTTAAATTCGGGTGTGCATTTATGTGACCCAAATCCAAATCCCAACGAAGTCGAAATGCATCGAAAACTACGGGTGCATTTATGTGACGTGGTTCGAGACATGTTTTCACGACATTGCAATTCTCTTTAAAATAATAAAAAGCGGTTAAAAGTTAAAATTTACATATAGGTTCATAATTGTTCAAAAATAGATAATTAAGCCAAATATGACAGTTGAGCAACCGTGCTAGAACCACGGAACCCGGGAATGCCTAACACCTTTTCCCGGGTTAACAGAATTCCTTACTCGGATTTCTGGTCGCGGACTGTTAAACAGAGTCATTCTTTTCCTCGATTCGGGATTTTAAACCGGTGACTTGGGACACCATAAATCTCCCAAGAGGCGACTCAGAATCTTTAATAATAATCCCGTTTTGATTGTCATTTCAAGTTGGAAATAACTCCCTTTATTATACCCCTTCCGGGGGTGTGGTAGAAAAAGGAGGTGTGACAGGAACCTATTGTGAAACCACTGATCAGTTGGGTTTACCGAGCTCCACGTGGCCGGGTATGATTTTACCGAGTCCTCTTTAAGGCTGGGTACGATATGATGATGATGATGCCCACAGAGGCAAATGTTTTTAAAAGTTTATGTATATATATGTATTATGCATTTCATGTCAGTAGTCCCCAGAGGCACTCAGAAGTTACAGGTTGTAGCTCCTCTATCTCTCTTTACATTACTGTTCTTATTTATGCTTTCCTGCCTTACATACTCAGTACTTTATTCGTACTGACGTCCCTTTTGCCTGGGGACGCTGCGTTTCATGCCCGCAGGTCCCGATTGATAGGTCGACAGTCCTCCTTTTAGGCTATCACCTCAGCGAAGGTGTTGGCGCACTCCACTTGCTCCGGAGTTGCCTATTTGGTCAGTATGCTTTGGATATGAATTGATTGGTGTGGCGGGGCCCTGTCCCGACCTTTACGATTTTATGTACTCTTATAGGCTTGTAGACAGATGCCAGGTGTAAGGATACTTGTATGTCCTTGTTTGCCTATGTTTTGAGTTTACAAATGGTCATGTCGGCCTTATAGGCCCGTATGTCATATGTATAAGTTTGTATATCATGTTGGGTCGTCATATGTTGAGTATTCCCTTATGTGTTATTCTTGTTATCTCATGACGGGTTTTCTGGCTCATTTACTCATGATAGTATGATAAGAAAAATATGTTACGTTGGTACTCAGTTGCGTAAGGCACCGGGTGCCCGTCATGGCCCTTCGGTTTGGGTCGTGACAGCTTCTTGGTGGAGATTAAAGAGGGATTCAAGGGGAATCGATTGGAGGTAAGAATTTTGAACTTAAAACTCGTTTTTATTGTGAAATCCACCTAGAAATTCATGGAAATTTAGCAAAAAATTGAAGAACTAGGGCTTGAGATTTTGAAATTTGATTTGGGGATTTGAGGGACCATTTGAGGTCGGATTTGAGTACTTTTGGTATGTATGAACTCGTGAGGGGATGAGGAACCTATTGATGTGAAAATTTTTGAGTTTCGAGAAGTGGGCACGGGGCTCGGGTTTTGCTAATTTCGAGATTTTTGATATTTTTCGATTGTTTTCGATTGGGTATTGTTCCCTTAACCTATTGTGATGTATTCGCTCTGGTTTTGGATAGATTCGACGCGCGTGGAGGCCGATTTGAGAGGCAAAGGCGTTGCGAGCTAGAGATTTCGCCGGTTCGAGGTGAGTAATGATTGTAAATGATATCCTGAGGGTTTGAAACCCCGGATTTGCACACGGTAGTGCTATATTGAGGTGACTTGCACGCCGGATAGCGAGCGTGGGGTAGAGCACCGTTGGGGGATTGTGACTTGGTCCGTCCCGATTAATATTCTTACCGCGTATTTGATTGAAATGTATTTGTTATCAACATGATTTGGGCGTAGTGCCATATTTTGGACTTCATGCCGACTACTTGAATCCTTCGTGGATTTTTATCACTGTTTCCTCACTATTTTGATATACTACTTGAACTCAGTCCTGTTGATTATACTGTTTTACAAAGTCAGCTGCTTTAATTGAACTTTGAGACTTAAATGATATTTCCACTGTTGTTTGGGCCGAGCACTACTATTTTATTGATGCTTGAGGGGCTTATGATGTTTTCTGGACTGAGTGAGGCCGAGGTCCATATGTGAGGAGGCTTTCAGGCCTCGAGTGTTATGTGAGGAGGCTTTCAGGCCTCGAGTGTTATGTGAGGAGGCTTTCAGGCCTCGAGTGTTATGTGAGGAGGCTTTCAGGCCTCGAGTGTGATGTGAGAAGGCTTTCAGGCCTTATGTTATATGCCACGAGGTGGCTTGATATTGCGCTTGGGCCGTAAGGGGCCCCTCCCGGAGTCTGCACACCCCTAGTGAGCATCGTCGACGATATATGGATCGGGCTGCACGCCGCAGCGAGTTGTGGATCGGGCTGCACGCCGCAGCGGTTACTATGTGATACTGTTCTGAGAGTGACCTGAGAGAGAGAGCCCGAGGGCTGAGAGTGTTTCTGAGAGTGAGCCCGAGGGGCTGGTACTGTTTTGAGATATTGCCCGAGGGGCAAACTTTTAGGTGCTCATCTTGCATATTTACTTGCCTTTTTACCTGTTATACTGTGATATTTGTGCCCGAGGGGCGGTTTTTTCTGTGCTTATCGACACTAACTGTTTTGAAATCATTTCGTAACTGTTGGAAAGATCATTTTAAAAAGAGATTTAAACTGAGCCAAGAGATTTTCCAAAGATTTCACAGCTTCACTGTTTTTCTCAAAGGATTGTACCCTGCTCCTATACAGCATGTTGGTTGCTTTACGTAATTTCTTACTGCTCAGTTGTTATTTACCTTTATTACTCACTGAGTTGGAGTACTCACTTTACTCCCTGCACATCGTGTGCAGATGCAGGTATCTATTCACCCGGTAGCGGGTTTTGGGCCAATCAGAGGCAGAGTTATATGAGTTAAGGAGGTGACTGTCAGCGTTCGCAGCACCATGTCTCTCTCTTTTGTTCATTATTCCGGTTTTGTACATTTTAGACCCTGTAGTGGATTTACATTCTGATAGTTGCTCGTGACTTGTGACGCCCCGATTAGGGCTGTGTTGTGTTGTAATTCCGCTAATTAATACTATTAAGTTATATTTAAGCTGTTTAGTTACGTTTAACTACTTTTGAAAAGACGAGTTGGGTTAGTTGGCTGGCCTCGTCCTCACGCGAGGCGCCATCACGACCAGTGCGGGGTTTGTGTCGTGACACATATCATACAATTGATTCTTACATGACAATGGTAAAGGACAATGCTTTCATAATGTTTACTTGCTTACTCTTTTCAGAAGTAAATGAAGGACATATCATACAATTGATTCTTACATGACTTCACCTTGGGATCACTCAAAGCTTCTTTGGTTCTCTGTCTGATCTTTTCACGAGTTTCTGCAAGGTACTGTAGAGTAGTTAAACTACACAAATATATGTAATAGAAACTAACATATCATCCTTCATATAAAACCGACCTGGATTGTGTTTTCTGCCTTTGTTCCATGACACTTTTCCTCAGTTCGCCTTTTTTTTTCTGGGTTTCTGCAATAAACCTTTGCAACAGGTGATACTAGACTATGACTATACTTTCACAACACCTCATTGCGGAAGTGAAACTGTTGAAAAAACAATCGAGGATTCTACTTTTTGCCTTTACAATAAAACTTCTATTACATTGAGAAGGATTTGTCTTTCGAACTTCTGTTTTTGTAGATTTGCTAAGCCAATTGGTATTTATTTTTCATGTGTTTATCTTAGCAGGTTGTCTTATCAAAGTTAGGTTTCTATTAATTATTCTTTTTACTGCTTTCATAGGGTTGCACACAAGTTGCCGATACACTACTGCTTTCCTCAAGAGGTTCAAATACATTATTTTTTATGTGTATCTCAAATAAAAAACTATCACTCTGCTGTCTTAGCTATTTATCTGCATTTTCTTGATTCTTACAATGCACTGTGCTCCTTGCCCCAACTGCGGATGCAACCTTACAAAATCAGGTAATTAGTCTAAATATCTTTTTTTAAAATATAATAGGTTCTCGCAAAATGTGCAGTCATAAAGTTAAAATTCAGGTTCTGTCCCTTCCGTACCTAAGGCGAATCTTGCTCGCAATATGTCAAGATGGTTGGTGGCAGTAATGCAACTGCTTATTCAATGGAACATTGTGCTGATCAATAACATTTTTCCCCTACAAAATGGCGACGGCCATATAATAAAGCAAACCTATTATCCGTATTATTGCCTTTTCGCCGTTATCTAAGTCAGAGGCAGATGGTTACTAGCCTCACTTGATAGCATCTGGCAAGGTTATAGACGGCTAATTGAAGGGGCCTTAAATTAATTTAAAGCACCACCTGAAGCCTCTCTTGATGGTGTAAGTAAATTTTCAAAAATTATATTTGGACAAGTACTTAATGCTTCTTATCGATGCTAACTCTATATGCAACTAACCTTTGAAACTACGTATCATGTTCACTTTGTGTTGTAGGAAATAGTGATGAAATCATTTGGGGAATGTTAGTTAATGGTGACTCAAGCAGCTGGGTTGAATTCTAATTTTCTTATCTCCCCTCCCATAACCCCTCTCCCTATCCTATTATTTCTAAATGTATTGGTGGAGCAGAAGTGTGACGACCCAAAGGGTCATCACTTGCTTTTAATTGAATTCTGTGTCTCCGAGGCGTTGAAAACCTCATTTAGAGTCGCCTCAATTTGCGTGCGCAGTCCGAGCGCTTAGCCGGAAAGCTTAAATATGAAAATTTGTGAAAAATGATAAGTTTTGATTATAATATGAATTAATTTGACTTCGGTCAATGTTTTGGGTAAACGGACCCGGACCCGTGATTTGACGGTCTCGGAGGGTCCGTAGGAAAATATGGGACTTGGACGAATGCCCAGAATCGAATTCCGAGGTCCCGAGCCCGAGAAATGAATTTTTAAAGGAAATTGTTTTCTGAAATTGTTTAAGGAAATTTGAAATGAAATTTGATTAGAACGTGTTGGTATCGGGCCCGTATTTTGGTTTCGGCGCCCGGTACATGTCTTATATATGATTTAATATGTTTCTGTAAAATTTGGTGAAAAACGGACGTCGTTTGACGTGATTCAGACCAAAATTTGATACTTGATGAAGTTTGAGAAGAATGCTTTGATTTTGAGGTTTAATTTGTTGATAATGATGTTATTTTGGCGATTTGATCGCACGAATAAGTCCGTAGGATGTTTTTGAGGTTGTGTGTATAATTGGTTTGGAGCCCCGAGGGCTCGGGTGAGTTTTAGATAGGTGTCAGGGTGTTTTAGACTTGGAAAAATCTGGTTTTTCTGCAACTATTGGTGTCCAGTGATTTGTACTATGCGATCGCATAAGTAGGCTCACGATCGCATAGAGTAATCTTCAGGGGTCCTGTTTTGTTATACGCGATCGCATAAGTCCCTCCGCGATCGCGAAGAGTAAATTCTGGAAGTTCATAATCCGTTCTATGCGATCGCATTCTCCCTTCCGCGATCGCAATGTGTAAAGTCCCAGCCTTCATCTTTCTTCTATGCGATCGCGTGGTATTGTCCGTGATCGTAGTGCTCAGCAAATTTTACCCTATGCGATCGCAACCCATTGTCTGCGATCGCGTAGACCATTTCTGCCCAGTTATTTTAAAACCCCAAAAACAGAACACTTACGGGATTTTATAAAAATTTCACAAACCTCTTCTTCTCCAAAGCTCTTAGGCGATTTTTGAAGCAATTCTTCACCATAATCTCTTGGGTATGTAATCCTTAACTCATTTTATTCATTTTCCATCAACACCCACTAGATTTCTAGGCCTAAAACATGTGATTAAGGGTAGAAAAGTAGGGATTTGGGTAGAACTAGGGCTTTTTGATTAATTGTGATTTAGACCTCGTTTTGGGGTCGAATTCTGGAGATAATTATATATTTGGGCTCGTGGGTGAATGGGTGATTTGATTTTGGTCCGAACCTCGTGTTTTGACCAAGCGGGCCCGGGGTCGATTTTTGGGTTTTTGGGAAGAATGATTAGAAAGCTATAATTAAGCATTGGAATTGGTTTGTTTAGCATTTATTGATGTTGTTAAATCGATTATGCATAGATACGATTGTGTTGGAGCCAAATTCGAAAGGAAAGGCGGTTTTTGAGGATTGAGTTGGCCGTGGAAGTTTGAGGTAAGTGTTTGGTCTAACCTTAGCTTGAGGGATTAGGAGTCGAGTCCTATTTGCTACGTGATTATTGTTGAGTACGATGTATAGGCATGGTGACGAGTATCTATACGTTGGTGTCTAGCATGATCGTCGGTCTTATAACGTGATTTTCATGATTTCGTTGAATAATCTATGCTTTAAAAGTGATTTCTATTTGTTGTGAAAAGTCAAGGAAGGAATTGTTACTGTTGAACATCGAGGAGCAATGGCTCGAGTTATATTATGAATTGTGAAAGCAAATGAGATGATTGAACCCTTTGGAGCATTGGCTCAAGTGGTAAAGCGAGTGTGAGGTAAAAGTGAAAAGAGAAAGAGTTATTAAAGTGTTCCTTTGCCGGGATATTATTGCTTTATTGGTTATCTCCCTTGCCGGGATGTTGATATCGTTGATGCTGTTCCCTTGCCGGGATTTATTTGTTTAACTGGTTCTCCCTTGCCGGGATTTCTATTATAATCTTGTTATTCCCTCGCCCCATTGTTGGTGATTGTTGTTTGGGTGAGGAAGAGTGATAAAGCACGAAGGGTGATGCCGTGCATTGTTGTTTTGTGAGGAAAGAGTATAAAGCACGAAGGGTGATGCCTTGTATGATTGTGAGGAAAGAGTGTAAAGCACGAAGGGTGATGCCGTGCCGCACGATGTACCATTCCGTGCCGATTCTATTGATTATATGGTGAGAAAAGAGAGTAAAAGCACGAAGGGTGATGCCGTGCACGTTTTGATTATATATGCTTTGGTGAGGACGAGAGTAAAAGCACGAAGGGTGATGCCGTGCATTTATTGCTTCTGATTCC
The DNA here is from genome assembly GCF_001879085.1 of Nicotiana attenuata. Classification (NCBI taxonomy): domain Eukaryota; kingdom Viridiplantae; phylum Streptophyta; class Magnoliopsida; order Solanales; family Solanaceae; genus Nicotiana; species Nicotiana attenuata. The sequence continues at coordinate 69,753,090 of NC_031989.1, read as the reverse complement.
TTATTGGTATCCGAGTTATGTTATTTCTTTCGCTATTTGATGTCTTTTTACTTGGAAATTGTTATCTCCCCCCCTGCATGCTCCCCCTCCCATATTGACTGGATATCGCTGTATTTCTTTTCCGTTGTATATATATTTGAACTGCACAGGTTTATTTGGTAGTCTGGTCCTAGCCTCGTCACTACTTCGCCGAGGTTAGGCTGGACACTTACCAGCACATGGGGTCGGTTATGCTGATACTACACTCTGCATTGTGTGCAGATCCCGGAGCAGCTTTCGGACAGTAGTTGGAGGGTTTCCTTCAGTCCACCCGAAGACCAAAGGTAGACTTGCAGGCGTCCGCGGGCCCTGGCGTCTCCCTCTATCTCTATTTCCTGTTTCCTTCTCTTTTATTCAGAAACAGTGTACTGTTATTCTTCAGACCTTGTATGTAGTAATCTTAGATAGTCTGTGACACTGTGACACCAGATTTTGGGTATTTGAGGTTTTAGAAGTTGTAATAGACGTTGACTCCAGATATTTTATTGTTACCTTCCTCTTAATTACTTAAAATTCCGCTGTTATCATATTATCGCCTGGTATTTGTTAAAAAGAAAAAATATGAAAGTGTAGCAAGTAGTTGAGGTTGGCTTGCCTAGCTCCCATTAGTAGGCGCCATCACGACTCCCGAGGGTAGGAAATCCGGGTCGTGACAAGAAGCTGGAGTGGTTTCCTATTTTGCAATCTATAATAGCTGCAACAGCTCATTCTGCTTTTTACAGCTTTACGCGTCTTCACGAAAAAAATTATATTATTTTACAGACGCGTCATAAAGTCGATCCACTTGTGACGTTGGAATAATAGCTTCTGCGACTACAATAAGTTCAGAAATCAGGTCCAGATAGTAATAAATTTATACATATAGGTATTTTTATTCAATTCTGAATATCTGCTATTGTGATTTCTATAGCTTTGTGTCCTAATTAAAAAAATCATAATCTCCGCAGACACATTGAAACCCCGATCCGTTCGTGTCGTTGGAAAGAGGAATTTTGAAATATGATATTTCAAGCATCAGGTCCATATTATTTGTATATTAATAGAGATATTCTTTGAACACCATTCTAAATTTCTATCATTCTATTCTTCACATCTTTGCGCGCCCGAACTAAAAAATTTATATTTCTCTGTAGGAATGTTAAGACCACGATCCGCTTGAACCTTTCAAAAGAGGACCTATGAAACTACAATAAATACAAAAAACAGGTCCGGATTCTTTGTATATTTATATAGATATTATTTTTCCCTCAACTTTGAATTTATTTCAATATGCTTTTCACAGCTTTGTGCGTTGTGACAAGAAATTTATATTTGGTAGCTACATTGTTTGTTTTTGGCAACGTAGTATTTTATTTAAACACTCCCATTTTCTTTTTGCTCGCAGTTCTGGAGTGTTGCATCTTAATTTTGATTTCAAGCTACCATGGTGCACTTCAAACATCAAGAACTTCCATATCTTGTGATTACGGATGATAGAAATGATTCAAATGCCAAATTTCTTCAAATGAAAATCAATTCTCCGGTGATTCCAGTTTTTCAGCTAATAACAAATCCTTTGACTTCGCTTCACCTTTTAGAAATGTCAATGAAGGAGGCATTTGGCGTTCTCGAAATTATCTCGTGCAAGGCTACCAACATGAAGGTTGTTCTGCTGAAATCGACTCGTGATAAGATATTTGCGTCTGCTAGCCCCAAAGTGAAGATCAACCCCATGAAGTCAAGTATTTTGTGAATATCAACATTTTTCGATTTTGGAGGTATAAAATAAATCATCAAAACAGTCACAATAAATGAGGTTCATATGAAATGAATAATTTTGATTCACTTCAATTAAACTATTTTACTATTGTTGGTTTTTTACTTAAGTTCTAAAACTTACACCTTACGAAGTAAGATTTTCGCATTTTGAATGATTATTGTTATTGTGCTGACCTTGACATAAATATTTCATTGAAACAATGTGGACATTAAATATTTTATGTAGTTATTTTAGGTTAGTTTTGAAAATATTATGACAATACTTATTGGTTGGTGCTAACCTTCTTTAAAGTTAAGTTCATTACTAATTCATCTTGTTTTATACTATCAGTTCTCAAGGATTGCCTCCAACCTCATCCAAAACCTCAAGTTTCCTTCGGAACAAGAAGCAATATAACTATTGCTGGTATGAGGTTTTTTAACTGTCTTTTTACTGGTTCTATAATGTATAGGATGCAGAAATTATATTGTCCAAAGTTTTCAAAGTCGATGTATGAATGCATTTTTTCAATGTTTCTACCCTTTTGCCTTGCATTTCAGCTTCACCGATGGAGACATTATCACCTAAGAAATTGAACATTTTGGGATTTTTTGGCTTTCCGAACAGTTCTACCGTAAACTTCAATGCAAATTAGCGTTTGATGATCAAAATGTGCTAACTTCTTGGGGTGAATTATACTTGCTCTAGCCGTTCCTATATTGTTTGTCAAGTCATAATTTGACTAAAAGTTTAGCTAAAATCATAAAAACTACTAGAACTTCAAAAAAATAACGATGAACGACTAAGGACCAAGCATTTTGCAAGCAGTAAATATGATATATAGCAACTACAATGTGGTTATTTTAACATAAATATTTTTCAATAACAATTACTTTTTCCTAAGTGTCATATTTAATCTACGTCCTTTTCTCACCATATGCTTTCTAATAGATAAGTCTATTTCCTCATGACTTAAATGTATGAATATTCATTACATTTATATGTTCATAAAAATAATAGCATTGTAATGCTCCTTTGTATCTACCAAATTTTTTATATAATATTCTTTTTGAAATGTTATATTTCATATAAACCGCGCAACGCGCGGCTACGTATACTAGTATAGCATTAATGAAAAACAAGACATTTAGCCCTAAACCATCAAATTCGTAAAGTTTGAAATCAAACCAATAAGCAAAGCATAGACAAAAGAGGACCCAGATAGAGAAATAGAGCAAAGATCTTCTCACATGTAGGCTCGTCGCCGGAGAAAGTCGCCGAGGGTACCTATTCACGAGGAGAAGGAGCGTCTCTGCGTCTGTCGTTTGAGAGAATGAGAGATGACCCGTTTTAAGTCTGAGTCAAATTGGGAGTATTTGGGACTAGGCGTTTTAAATATTATTTAGCCTTTTAAAATTAAATCCCCACCCGCGACCCGCCCCGCCTCGCATTTTTTTTTAAAATTTTAATATTGAACCCGCCCCGCCCCACAACCGCAAAATCTCAAACCCGCACCGCCCCGCTAACATTCAAATCCGCCCCGTACCCGCACCACCCCATTGCCATCCCTATCCCTGAGACAGTAGTGGTGCTTCTTGGCCATAATATTAGATTGCTTTCTTATATCTAGAAACCCAAATGTGAGGTGATATGACGTAGACAATTCTCATGGTTAATAGCATATAATTAACCATTATTTTTTTAAGGTTCTTGGTACTATAATATTCATTAGTGCTGTTGTAGCTGGAATTTCAAATGTTTGGTGGTTTAGGGTTGCGGACAGTTCCAGTAGTTAATAATTTGATACTTCTTAACCGTGAATCATATTCTGATTACTTCATTGTGTAGCAATCTGGAATTTAAATTGTGAGGTGGTTTACCATAGTACATAAGTTAATAATGTGTCCCAATCTTATTTTGGGATAGATTTGATCATGTTATTATATTCTTTCACGTTATTGCAGCTGAAATCCCAGATGTGATATTGTTGCAGCAAATCATTCACATGGGAACAATGCTTGTGAAGAGCATAAGATGGTGGATGTGCTTTATGTAATAATAGAAGTTTTACTCCATCCAGTTTGTTGTACATCTGTAGTGTGGTTTGTTTTCATAGAAACAACGTGACTTGACTATGTTAATGTTTTGGTTTCTTTTTAATTTTAAGCTCTATTTCAGCTCCCAATTCTGCCGTCTTCCACATTTTTCAAACAAGCTAATTCTATGCCCTTTGGTTGTTTGAAGTCGGCTTTGTAATTATATTTGTTGGTGCTGAGAAAAGTTCAACTCTTTCCATCCTCAAAGATTCCCGTCACATGAATTTGAGCTTTCAACTGAAAGATAGTCTAAAATAGATGGAGCTTACTTGTACAAATGTTAGAAGACGTATTTAGTTTTTGAAGTCGACTTTGTGCATTTATAACTAAAGTGATTGTACAAAAAATATCTTTTGTATATGTTGGGATAGTGCAATGATACTTGGAATAACAAAGTTGTTACCAACCCTTTACTGAAAGACTTATGATAAACTAGAAAACAAAAATAATCATGTTGTGCCCGGGCATTGCACGTGCATACCTTGCTAGTATATATATTCGAGTCCGGAATTAAAATGTGGTTCTTTTGGACTCAAAGTACACAAATAGGTGGTAAAAAAAAAGTTACATTTTTATATATAATTCCACAATACCTGGCGCTATACATTAACGGTAACTGCACCGTTAATGTATAGCGCCATTTATCGTGGCGTTATACTGCAAAAGATGACACGGCCTAGGTATAGCGCCACAATAACTGGCGCTATACCCCTTTGTTACTTTTGCCAATTCCGATGCCATTAAAGTGGTCTCTTTCTTTCCTTCAGTCTCTCTTTTCATTTTTTTTTTATTTTTTTTTCCCGATGCCAGTACAANGCTCCTGACTGCTGAAACTTGAAATGTATGCCTCTGTTCTCCAGGCCGGCTCCTAACTGCTGAAACTTGAAACGTATGCCTCTGTTCTCCAGGCGGGCTCCTGACTGCTGAAACTTGAAACGTATGCCTCTGTTCTCCAGGCGGGCTCCTGACTGCTGAAACTTGAATCGTATGCCTCTGTTCTCCAGGCGGGCTCCTGACTGCTGAAACTTGAAATGTGTGCCTCTGTTCTCCAGGTGGGCTCCTGATAGCTGAAGCTTGAAGAGTATTCCCTTGTTCTCCAGGTGGGCTCCTGACTGCAACAAAATAAACAAAGAAAATTTTCTGTCCCAGTTTGGTAACTGGGTACAGTATGTTATCAAATATAAAAAATTAAAAGCTAAAATTGAATTGCACTTCCCTTGTTCTCCAGGTGGGCGCCTGACTGCTGAAACTTGAAAAGTATTCCCTTGTTCTCCAGGTGGGCTCCAGATTGCTGAACTTGAAAAGTATTCCCTTGTTCTCCAGGTGGGCTCCTGACTACAACAAAAATAGACAAAAACAAAGAAAATTTTCTGGCCCAGTTTGGTAGCTGGGTACATGGGTAAGTGTTAAACTGAATTATTCTACCAACTATTATAAGAATTTGAAAGCTAAGTCCTATTATCCAGGGAGGTCCTGACAACTTCTAATAATTATGAACCTAAGTTATATCCTCTAGAGGTATTACCCCCACTACATTTGTTGTCTAAAAGGTCTTAAACTACTCCCCATTATCCAGGTGGGTCCTGACAACTTCTAGTTAAAGGATAGTTTTAACCTAAGTTATATCTACTGAAGGTACGACTCCCACTATATCTTGTTATCTAAACAAACTTTTAAGCTACATCCCATTATCCAGGAGGGTCCTGAAAACTCCTAATTGAATCCTATCTTAAACGTGCAAACTTTGAAACCAACTTATATTCATATTTATGCTAAATTATGCTACTCATGATTGTTTTGAAATTTAAACTAAGTCCCATTTTCCAGGAGGGTCCTGAGAGTTTCCCGTCATACCTGTTTTGGTCCTTGCTTTTTCCCTATGGAGGGTTTCTCCGAAACCAACGAAAACTTTCTGCCCCTGTTTCAATCAAAGAAAAATCTTGTCAGTTTAAAAATGTGGTGGTTGGTTTGTGACCTTGAACTTTGAGGGTGATTGCGCCTTTTCTTCCCATGATCGCTGATTCCATTTGAAGACCTTGCTTGTTTGGGGACTAACCACTTTCCTCTGTCACCTTTACCATTGAAAATACCTTTTCTCCATTCAGACCCAACACCCTCTATCTGTTGCATTGCTCATGAACTGGCATCTACCCAACCTTTGTGTCTCGCATGAATCCCAAAGCACGTCCATTACCCCCACTCTGTGTATACGCTGTTCTTTCTTGACTTAACCACTGGCTTCGGCCTTGAGGTCTGTTGCTCCTTCATTTTGGTTTCCATTCGACGACCTTACTCATTCCTTGACTAACCACTTCCTTTGTAAGCCTTGACCCAGAAAACACCTCTTCTCGTTCAGGCCCACTACCCTTTATCTGTTGCACCGCTCATACTGACATTTACCGAACTTTTGTGTTTCACCTGGACTCCCAAGCATATTAATTGTTACCAACTCAGCGCGCATGTTGTTCGTTCCTGATTTGAATCAATGGCCTTGGCCCCAAGATCTATTGCTTCTTCACTTGCCATACTCCAACAATAACTTTGATCTCTGCTCGGAATACCTCGTTTGTCACTGGTTCACCAATCTTTTCACAGAAAATATCTTTGATCTGTTCACCAAGCACCCTCCATCTTGTTTCATTGTTCATGAATTGATATGTACCAAATCCTTGTATTTTACACGAATCCCAAGGCATGTCGACTGTTATTAGCTCAATGCACTTGTTGATTTTTTCTGACTTATGACATTTTGATGTGTTAGCCAGACCCCGTTTTGTGTAATTGGAAAGCTGGTGGCAAATTTTGAAGTCATTTCTTACTTGTTCTGACCAGACATACTCAAGAAGAGGAAGTAAACAAAACAAAAGAACAGAGTAGAGGACAATGGGAAGAGATGATTCCTAACAAGAAAACTACAAAGTAGAAACCTATCGGATGTGGACAACGACTCTGATGACCTTGACATGCACCTGCAGCCTATTCTGTTTAGCAAATCTGATGTTCTTCTCTTGTTGTACCTTTTCACCGTGAAACTGGGCTTCAATGCTCCACTTGCCCGATCTGAATTACAATCCTTTTTCGACTTGTGGTGCCCGTGGGTTTTCACCATCAAGCCTCTCTCAGTTTCGGTCTTTTTCTCAACTCACCATCGCCTTATGGTGCCCGTGAAGGTTTTCACCAATAAGACTCTCTCATTTTTTATTCTCTCAGCTTTCGTCGCCTTGCGGTACCCGTGAGGGTTTTTTCATTGATAGGGCTCTCTCATTTGTCAATTTCCCTCGTTTGACCGGAGTGTTGCC
>NC_031989.1:69727484-69744632 GCF_001879085.1 Nicotiana attenuata | reverse complement strand
AGAACCAGCATGAAAAGAATTGCAAAAGGAGAAAGGAACTAGATAAAATGACTAGAAATGGCAGGAAACAGAGAATTGCATTAGACTGACGGTGAAAGGGTTTAAACAACGAAACAAGCAAACTAGACTAGAGTTACAACCCTTGAACAAACCTAAACAGCACTACACAAGCTACTACGACGAGACAAACAAGACAAAGTGAAAGGATAGAAGGGTTTGAGTCACAAGACAATATCCGGACTACAACCCTGAAATAACCCGGACAACAGAAATGACAACAAAATAAACCACCAAAACTCCAAGAGATGGAGCGTCTTTCCAATTACCAAGCATGACGTCTTAGCCACTAAATTTCACACCAAGATTGCTGGAATTTTCACAAGACTTCATCACGTTGTTCTGAGCAAATTACTTCTGGGTTTCTTCTGCCGGCTCATTCTCACAATCAATCATACCCACCATATCCGTCTCATTGTGCACAGGAGATGGATCTTGGCCAGTGTTTGTTGCATCTGGATTTTGCACGACGATGTCGCCTGCATCAATAAGCTTTTGAATTGCATTATTCAGATTCCAACATTTCTCTATGTCGTGCCCCAGGGCACCTGAGCAGTACGGGCACTGTTGAGAAGGGTCGAACTTCTTTGGAGGAGGGTTCGGCACTTTTATCTGAATCGGCTTCAACATGTCCAATGTCCTTAGCCTCTGGAACAGACTGGCATATGATTCTCCCAATGGAGTGAAGGTCTCCTTCTTCCGTAACCTCTCATTCTTAAACGCTGGATTGGGCCGAAAACCTGATCCGGGGTGTTTTTGGTAAGCTTGCGGGGGTAGATGGGCATTTTGAGGAGCTGGGTACTGAGAATATGATGTGCGACTTTGGGATTTCTGTGGAGAGAAGTAGCGTCGGGGAAGGTCATCTAATGCACAAGGATAACCACGGGGACGATGTCGAGGATGGAAGTGTTGATCGAGAAAACCTATCGGATCGTCTTTTTCGTTCCTCTTTCTTCCAACCAAGCTTACTGGTACGTTCTGAATGGCTTTCGAACAACTCACGATTTTGCCTGACTTGATTCCTTCTTCCACTAGCTCCCCTATTTTTAACACATCATTGAAAGGCTTTCCCAGGGCCGGGATCAAAAGACTATAGTAGGTGGGTCCCTGGGCCTGTAGAAAAAGCTTAACCATTTCTTCTTCGCTGATCGGGGGACTGACTCGAGCAGCTTGCTCCCTCCATCTGAGCCCAAACTCATTAAAGCTTTCCTCCGGCCTCTTTTCCATCTTAGATAGCGAGGTGCGGTCTGGGGTAACACTTGATTTGCATTGGAAGTATCGGACAAAGTCTTGAGCCATATCACCCAATGTAAGCCACTCATCGACATTTTGACGACCATGCCAGTCCAAAGCTGCCCCAGTTAGGCTTTTACTGAAATATGCCATCATCACGTCATCGATCTCTCCGCCCATCATACAAGTTGAAGTTTGGTACTTTGAATCCTGCGGGCAGGCGGGTGTCATGTGGCACAATCAGTCCCTTGCAAGTCATGCTACCCTGACCTCCCACTCTTCGCTTGTCCCTTAAGGGCTGTTCTGTGCTTGTCAACTTCCTGGGTACCTCATCTCGCCCTGCTCTTCCCGTAACCCTTTCATTTCTACCATGAATCTGCTCATCCCGGGAGCTCTTCTTGTATGGATCAAGGACCCTGTGGGCAACCTCTGGAGGGTGAAATCGGGCATTACGCGCTTTGGGTGGGTATTCATTGTCCAGGGTAATGGATATGACAGGAGGGCAATATTGGGGAGAAGTGACTGCAGGATGAGCAATGGAGCTACTAGGGTAGTTGGGACGAGTGTGATAAGCGGGTGTATTCGGAGAATATGGAGGATCATCTGGTATTATGTTGGGAGTTTGGGTAAGGGTAGTGTCCGGGAAAATTGGTGGTGGCGGGGGTGGCGCCTTTCCAATCATCCAGGCTTGATACATGTTTGTTATTTGTTGTCTCAGCATCCGCACCTCTTCAACCAACCCATTATCCCGTTCCACCAACTGTTGTCGAACACCGGTATCAACCAACTCAGTTTTCTTGTTGTTTGCCATTGCCTCTCGTCCTTGTGTTGTGAAGCAGAGTTACCACTTTCAAACCACAAACCAACCACCTTTTCTGGAATGACATGACAAAATGAAACCATCACGTTAGAGTTAGGGCATTTAACATATTGGTACCCGCACATTTGGGGAGTGAATGCACCTAGGAAGTTAACAGTTCCTATTATGCTTTTGATCAGTCGCATGCGTCATCCCGGCATTTTCATTTTTCTTTATTTGCCATGCCTTTCCTCTCATTCTTCCCTCGTGTTTTCCATTGTTTGTTTCTTGCCTTTCCCTCTTTTCTTTGCTTTCCTCTTATTTTCCTCTCTTTTCCCTTCCTTCTTTTCTTTTGCCTTGGTTTTTCTTGTTCCTATTCTCTCCTTTCCTCAAAATTGTTTTTCCGCTCGTTTCTTTCTTTTCTCTTGCTCTCTTTTTATTTTCTCTTATTTGCCCTTTTTATTTTTTGTTTTTGGTTACGGTCGAATCCTATGGAGATTGCCTACGTATCATGACCCCGCATGAATCAGACCAAGCGTAGTTCTTGCAAATAAATGCGAAACTAAGGAAGCAATTTTTTGGGGAATTTTTCTCAATTTTTCATTAATAACAACTGCGATTACAAAAGCTACCAGACTATTTGTTTTTCTTTTTCTCAAAAAGGGAAGTTACAAAAACAGACTCAAAAACAACAATACAGACTCGATTAACTAGGAATACATTAAAGCTTCAAACCTGGGGCCCGCGGGGCATCTCTCGGCATCGCCACAAGCCTGCGCAAGACTGAGAAGGTTTTAATGTCAACTGGGTCATCCTGGACAAGGAGTTCTAAGGAAAAGTGTGATTAATTAAAGGAAGCTGACTTATTGTGACTTAAAAGAAAAGTGGCTAATTTTTTTTCAAAAATTTTATTTAAGAAAGCAAAGACTTGGTTTTGCAAATACGGCCTCTCAGCACTTCCGGGAAGGAGATTTTAAGGTTGTGCCCGCAAACCATCTAAAAATGACTCAGGGTGGCTTTTCTTGCAAACATAGCCTTCCGGCGCTCTTTTGGGGACATTCGGCTTATTTTAAACAAGAATGGCGGCACCCGACTTATTTTGACAAAAAGTTAAAGTCTTGGTATTTTTGGCTATTTTTGAAAAAGGGTGGTTGGACCCGATGAGGGTTGCCTATGTATCTCACATCCGGTGAGAATCAAACCAGCGTAGTTCGGGAAAATAAACCTAACTATTTTTTGAAAATAGGACTCTTTTGTTTTTGTTGGGAAATATACTATTTCTGAAAGCAAAATTCATTTTTGTGCTTTCTTGTTTAGTGGCAAATAAAAAAACTAATTTGAAAATAAAACCCTCTTTTTGTTTTTATTTTCCACAACAAACTAAAGAGAACTACTTTCCTTCTTTTCTTTCCTTTTTTTTTGAAAATCCGGCAGCATTTCGGCACTACTTGGATACTGGTTTTTCAAAACTAGCGGTTACCCTCACGTAGTCCCAACACTGCTTACTTTCATAATTCACTCATTTAGACAAGCCGGTCAACATGCGAAGCCGAGCAAATAAATGCGCAAGTAGTACGTAAGATGCATCAGGATGGTCCATTATTTCGAGTACACCTGTCCTAGACGGACCCAACCCCTGTTTGAGTCCCCTAAGTCACCGGTTTGAATCCCGAATCGAGGAAAGGGTTTGACTCTGTTTAACAGTCGCGAACCAGAAATCCGGGTAAGCAATTCTGTTAACTCGGGAGAAGTAGTTAGGCACTCCCGAGTTCCGTGGTTCTAGCACGGTCGCTCAACTGCTATATTTGGCTAAAAACTGATTTTATACATTTTAGACCTATTGCAATTTTAGAATTGTTTAACCGCTTTAATTAGTTTTTATGAAAGTGAACGTCATTTAAGAGTGTAGTTTTGGATCACGTCACATGAAATGCACCCGGATCCTCGACACCTCTTATTCAACGTTTTGGGATTTGGATTTGGGTCGCATGAAATGCACACCCGTATTTAGGAAGGTAAAATTATTAAAAGCGCGCCTAAAGTGGCTAGCGTCTTATTAACTTTGCGGGAAGCCATGAAAATTCGCTAAATGGCATGTCCCGAATTTCTAAAATATTTTTAATAAAGCATTTAATGAGGGCCCCGCAATTTATGCATTTTTATTTGGCGAGGCTCGTCCCACTATTCTAACTAAAGCACTTCCAAACTAATTCACGAGGGCCATAACTATTCAATACTTCAATAACAGCCAAAGACTAGTACCAGAAGTATTTCACAACTATTAGGCCTTAGGCAAGAGGGCGTTTAAGAAGGTACAGAAATAAAACTCAAAATTTAAACAATGAACTGGCAATCGGGAGCTTGAAATTTTGAACGTTTCTTCAATTTTCTACAGGTCCTTAGGTTTTTACACACCTAACTACACAAAGTTGATACCACAAACGGATACAGTACATACCTTATAAACTTAACGCCAATTCTTTTCCTGTTTCAGTCAATCTTGTCCACAGGACATTCATAACCATCTGACACTCAGAGAATTTTTTGTAGCCTGAGCTACCTCAATCAGTGCAGTACCATAGGGCTTTGGAGTAAGCAGAAACCAATTAGGACACAGTTAAACATTGATACTGCAAACAATCCTTATTCTTTCACTATTACAAGGTCTAGAGAAAGCACAAATACCACAGAACTAAACAGAGATCAAGGAATGCTAGTGAGTTATAAAGTAAACATACTAATACGCGCAAACAGGTGAGTATCACACCAAAACAAACTGGAAATTAAGGAATGAACCTCGAATTGAAATCTTTAACGCTGATCACATTGGAATGCACAGTTTAAGAACTGTTCGGGCTGTTTTCGGACAGAAAAGAGGGACTGGTTTTGAATGGTAAAACTAAAGCTTTTAGTGGCTCTTTGGACTGGTTTCACGAGTGATTTGCGGCTGACTTCATGAAAAAAAAACAGCGGCAGCTCCCCAGAAACTCATTTAAACCATTTCTTAACTGAATCTCTCTAATCCCACTTTTAACTAAAAGGAACACAACGCAATGCAGGTGACACTGATTCTTACAATCGCCATTAACACATCAACAGAGATTACACCAAGAAAGGATCCAAAACAGATGACTTGCAGAGAACTAATCTAAGCAGATTGATGAAGCATCATAGGAAAAATTATTTCAAACTCGAACTTGACAAAACCAAGCCAACATAGTCATGAAAAGCACAAATGAGCAGATTATCGACTCGCCATTCGTTTAACGGTCATGCAACAAGTTAAATTCCAATCGTGAATTATCAAAAAAAACCAAACAGGTCTCACTTTCAAGAACAAATTTGGTTAACAAATTGATAGACAAACAAATGGTCTCAAATCTCATAAACGAAGACACTAAATCGACTCCTAACAAACATATCGGAGCAGAGGTGAAACACTAATCGTGATCTTAATATAGCAGCCATTTCAACCTTCCTAGGATCATGTGATTTAAACTTTGATAACAGCAGAATCCAAGCACAAAATGCTATGCTCGTTTAGAAGAAGAGAACAGAATGATTTAGGCATCGATGAGCAGGCATACGACCCTAATCAGATAACCAGAAATCATTCGTACTAGAGAGTCAGATAACCAAGTGAAGAACCATGAGAATATACATTACTGATGCAGATTCATTTGACAATCATGAGGCAGAGCAGAACCGAACAATGAGTGTAGGATTCAAACAACAAACGACATGTCAAATAGCATTTCCAAACGTGAACTGAAACTGAAAGCTAACCTCAAATTCAACCTCTAATGGAATTAATCAAAGAATTACTTCTATAAATGGATTCCCATGGCTTTTATCGTATTTTTCAATCAACATCCAAACAGACATAAGAAAAGAGAAAGAGATTGAACTTAATTGCGCGAAGCTTTGATTAATTTCGTTTGTCCTCCAATACGAACGAATCCGGCCTTGGAATTGGGAGTGACAATAGCCGAAATTTCAAACTCCTTTTAATAGCTATATACTCGACAATACACCTTTTGATTCCGAATCCTATCGAGGTTCAATAGCGAAGCAGCATAACAACAATAGAAACAGAGTCGACGAAATCGAGCCTCATGAACATTTAGCAGACCTCAGTTCACTTCCCCTCGAGTTCAAACCCTCAAACTCATCAGTGAAGAACGAATTTTTTGAATTTCCAAATACAGAGAACAAAGAGAATCAGATCAAATACCAAAAACGAAAATCAGATTTTTTTTCTTCTTATAGTAACTGAAATTAAACTAAGATGAACAACAGAGAAGAAGAAAGATTTTTTAGAACCCTCATTTTTCCTCTCCAACTTTCCAGAGTCTGAAAAATTTTCTCTCCAAAATTTTTCCCGAAAAGATCTCCCTCACAAAATCGAATAAGGCTTCTTTTGAAGACCAATCCTTGATGAATGTGGGGCTCGGATTGAGTGAAATCAATCCAACGCCTCACACTCATCCAGCAAATCATCCCCAGAAGCTTCCAATCGTGAGATACAACTCAATTTCGAGCGAGTGAGAGGAGAGGGGAATATTGGCGTCAGAATCCGTTAGCAACGGCAAGATGAGAGAAGAAGGGACGCGTGGGTTAGTGATTGGGGGATCACTCGCCATGGATTTGGCCTGAAATGGGACTGGATTCGAGTGAAGAAGGCGATTGAAAAGTTCGTTTGGGATCTAGGGCTCTGGGGGTCTCCGTAGGATTGTATTTGCTTGTGTATATGCGAACGGGTCGGGTCTTGTTTGGTTTGGGGCATGGGTCTGGGCGTCTTTGGGCTGGGGAGACTAATTTGAGGGAGAGAGGACTTGGGCCTAGGGTTGACAATTTAAAAGGAGCCCAAAATTTCTGATCTCCCTACTCTTTTTATGTTCCTATTTCAAATGAATTTTCAACAATTCTTTTTTCCTCTTTTTTCTCAAAACTAAATCAGAATCTAAACTAAATCCTAAAACCTATAATTAAACCTAACTGATAATTATCACAACTAATTAAAGTAAAACTACTAAAATCGAACATTAACTCAAAAAGTACAAATTGAACCATTTTTTTTTTGTGATTTTTCTTTTATAAAATAACTATTGTTAATTAATCCTAAAATGCAAAGTTAAATCCTAAATGCAAAAATGCAAGATATTTTTTGTATTTTTCATTAATAAAAATGCACAAACAAAATGCGAACAATTAAATAAAATGCCACGAAAATCCACAAAATTGCAAATAATGAAAAGAAAATTATTTTGTTTGAAATTATGGGAGTAATTCATATAGGGCAAAAATCACGTGCTCACAGTGGGTATCTCGATTGCGGCATTATAGGGTGCGTCAGAGGAAATACAACAGTTTATAGGCTTCCGGATGACGTGGTTCGTGCTAGGATCTCCTATAACGAGCTTGGTTTAGGATCATTGTGTGAGGAGAAGTGTTGACCTGAAGACAAGTCAAGGAGGATTCGAAGAAATGGTTCAGCTAGGTGATATTGGGCCAGCACGACAATTGTAAAGTTGAGGTTTGGAGAGTTGAGAAGTTTGATCGAGAATTGACTTTGTTGTTACTGGACTCGGATTTTGGTTCTGGAAGTTGGAATAGGTCCGTTGTGTAATTTATGACTTGTGTGCAAAATTTGAGGTTAATCGGAGTTGGTTTGGTATGTTTCGGTATTAGTTTTGGGATTTAGAAGTTCATAAGTTCATTAGGCTTAAATCGATGCGCGATTCATGGTGTGTTGCGGATGCAGGGTCTGATTTGTGTGCCCAATGTTGATGGGCTACGTGAGTTGATTCTTGAGGAGACCCACCATTTGCGGTATTCCATTCATCCGGGTGCCGCAAAGATGTACGAGGACTTGAGGCATCACTATTGGTAGAGAAGGATGATGAAAGATATAATGGGGTTTGTAGCTCGATGCTTAAATTATCAGTAGGTGAAGTACGAGCATTAGAGGCAGGGCGGATTGCTTCAGAGGCTTATAATTCCGGAGTGAAAATGGGACCGTATCACCATGGACTTCGTAGTTGGGCTCCCACAGACTTTCAGGATGTTTGATGCTATATGGGTGATTGTGTAATTGGTTCTTTTGGTGTGGTAATGCTTTACTAGTGTTTTTCCGCAGTACTCTTTGGTTTGCCAGCTTGCGTGACTGGATTGAGTTGGGAAAAATCAATTTTGATGGTTTGGTTATATGTAGACGGGTCTCAAAGAGTTCTTGATGGTGTTTTGACTTGTAGATGCTTGATTGGTACTACGGTAATCACCTGGTTGATCGACCGCTGATGTTCAGATTTTTCTATATGGAACGAAAGAATTATAGAAATATTTCTAATGGGAGGATCGTGTATGTGTAATGTGTCAGTCATTTGAGTTGTGTAGCTAGGATCGCATATGAATATTCTGGTATTCTAAGGATTTGAAGACTAAGAGGGTTCTCAAAGGTAGATTGTTCTACGATTGTGAACGGTGAAGGCATGCTAAGAGGTTGGCGACTAATGGTATGTGCTATAGATATGTTATTGTGGGATTTTTGGAGGCAATCTACCTATTTTGGAAGGAACAAAATTGATTTGGAGGCCACTGGTAGGCCTAATGAAAATGTGTATTCTACATCAGGTCGATTTTGTTTACTCGGCATAGCTGATGTTAATAGTGGTGTCATAGATTAGAGTTGACCTTATTCGTGTTCTGATGTGTTCCATGTGTTACTCTCCTATGCTACAGTGAGTTGTGAGACTGCTGACAATTTGCACACCTAATGCGGTACTGTTTGGGCCTTGTGGCAATATTCGAGCGAGGTAGCTCTTGGGCTGTTGCATGGTTGACTGTGCCTTGATTATGGTCCACTATTTGTGATATATAGTGATATTCGTTTCTCCATGGTTATGGTCTTGCACTTTACGTGTTTGTTGTTGATATGTATACGTATGTTGATTGTGAGCCTCATAACTCAATGCATTCCATGTGGATCGGTGTCCGGATTTGGTCATGCATCGCAGCGGGGTTATGTTGGGATATGATCCTTGAGCATATCCAGTATGTTTATTTCTCCTTGTGTGATGGGTTCGTAGCATTGCACCTGGTAATGGTATCTGTTGAGCTGGCAGGAAGTTCTTTCATTTCATTCTCTTTCCATCATTGGGTATATCTGAGCTATTATTCATTGGTGCACAAATTGCATGGTCTGTGACTCTAAATAGGATTGGTGTTCCATGTTGGTAGAGAAGCTTATACTGGATGGGGTGAGGTTATTTGACCTGGAATGAGTGTTATTGGCCTGATTAAGTATGTTGGAAAGATAATATCACCAGTTAGCTTAGATTTCGGCTAAGGTTGTCGAGTAAGAGAGCTCCATGACTTGTTGATGTATGTTTACCGTGAAAATGGTGATAACAATTAAATTTGTTGATGAGACTCTAAAAATACGTGATCTATATTTATGCTAGTTGTTAGGTAGTTGATGCTATGTATATGAAGTTTAAGGACGAAATGCGAGCTAAAATAGAGTTATAATCGAACCGATGCGCTAGCTTTTCAGGGCCGCGAGATAGTCGGTTTTGGGCCTCGAGGTCGATTCCCGGGCTCGGGCTCGGGCTCGGGCTCGAGCTATTAGGGGCAGCCGGGAAAGGGCTAACAGTCGTGATATAATCAAAGGAGGCTCTTTATGGCCAACGATAAGCAATAAATGAAGAACAAGTATGAAGATAGTAAATAAGAGCAACAATATCGAGAGAATATGTTAGAGAGAAAAGAGAGAGAGTTATCATATATTTCGTGTAGAATAGTTGAAGCAACATCAGTCCTGCTAAAAAATAGTAAAAATCCCCTTTATATAGAGAGGGGATGTAACGATCCGACCGGTCGTTTTGAGCTTTTGCACTTCGATCGCCAGTTCTCGGGCATGACTTTCCCCGTGTTATGTATTGTGACTAATGTAGATCGTTGGTTTTGGTTTTCAGGAAAATTTGGAATGAATTTGAAAGAATAGTTTCAGTTGAAAGCTTGGAATTTGAAAGGTTTGACCAAGAGTTGACTTATTTGAATACGAGCTCGGATCGGAGTTTTTATGATTTGCTTAGCTTCGTTGGGTGATTTATGACTTAGGAGCGTGATCGGAAGTGATTTTGGAGGTCCGGTGTAGAATTTGGCTTGAATTGGCGAAGTTAGTATTTTGGCGATTTCCGGTCAATAGGCGAGATTTTGATCCGAGGGTCGGAATGGAATTCCGAGAGTTGTTGTAGCTTCGTTATGTGATTTGGGATGTGTGTGCAAAATTTCAGGTCATTCGGAGGTGTTTTGGTTGGGTTTTTGATCAAATGCGTGTTTCGGAAGTTTTAGAAGAACTTAGGCTTGAATTCGGTGAGAATTGATGGGTTTGGTGTTGTTTGAGGTGTTTTGAGGATTGGAACAAGTTTGAATAATGTTTTAGGATGAGTTGGTGCTTTTGGTTGAGGTCCCGGGGTCCTCGGGGTGATTCCGGATGGATATCGGGAAGTTCTGAACTTGGATGAAAATGCAGGAAATGCAGCAGCAGGTGCAGGCCTATTTTGGCCTTCGCGTTCGCGAGCCTGGGGCCGCGTTCGCGAAGGAGGAAGTTGGGGTCCCTGAGATTTGTGTTTCACGTTCGCGTTTGGTCTCCCGCGTTCGCGGAAGGTTCGTTTGGTTGTACTCCGCGTTCGCGTTTCAGGTGTCGCGTTCGCGTAGGTTCAGGAGGTTAAAGCTTCGCGTTCGCGGGTCTTCTGACGCGTTCGCGAAGGGTTATTTTGGGCGAAGAGTTGTTTGTGCATCGCGAACGCGGGAAGGCCCTCGCGTTCGCGTAGAAGGGGTCCCAGAAGCTGGGCAGAAGGTTTAAAAATACATCATCCGCGATTTTGGGTCATTTTTTCTCCATGGTTGATCATTTTGAGAGCTTCTGTTATGCCCCGCAGTATTACATCGATGTTATGCTCTACAGTAATATATTGCGATACCCTCTGTAGTATTACATAACGGTGATGTCACATTTCGCAGTATTAAGTTACGACGATGTCCCTGAAGTATTGAACGTTAAATTTGTCGTAAGGTAATTGACATCAGTCCAAGTAAAAGATTGTTTGGAGATTATAAGGATTATACTATTTCACAAGCGATTAGTAGATTCATGAAGGTGAAAGGGGGAGCAAGTCAAAGAAAATAAATTTTCGTCCAAGTTTGGCATATTGGGATAAAATACGGTCCGAGCTAAAATATCCGGTATTTATGGACTAGTGACATGCAAGGTACTACGTACCCATGCTAATAAGATGTATAAGGAATGTGAAAAGTGAGTAATATTTTAAGTAAGTGGGAATAATTCTTAATTATACGGGACATTACCTAATTAATTGGGGATATATTTGGATAAGATTAAACCCCACCCCCACCCCACGTGGTAGCAAATGAAGGGATACTTAAGTGACTTGTCTTTAGACATGACAACTAGTGGACACATGGACAACAAATATTACAGATTTTTACACGTAAGAAGTGATCATCTTAAGCCATCTCTATCTTATCTTTTAAGACTATCCAATTCATTTTATAACATGAGATATTCCAAAGGTGGCCATCAAATAACTAGAGATAGGTGAAAATAACATGAGAGAGCAATACAGTGATAGATTTTGATTAGTGTTTGCTAAAGCTTCTCTCGGAAAATCATAAAACTTGTTCTTTTTGGGTTCCGCGATCCTTATTTTCTTGACTTTGTCGAGAAGAGAAATAAGGTTCTGCAAGGTTGTTCTTTAACATCTTGGCTTGTGTACTGAGTACATTTATTCTTGCAAATTGATGGTCCACAAATTAAGCTTACTTTCAAGAGAATTGGTAGCTTTGGAAATGAAGTACTTTGTACCAACTTTCAATTTCATACATGTTATTCTAGGAAATCTTTCCTTTAAAAAATTCATTTTATAACAAGGAAATATAATGAAAGGAACGACAAGGAACAAAGTAAGGAAAATTCAAGAGTCCATTTCATTTCATTAGGCTTAGAACGTTGCTCTGCCCTTGAAAACAAAGTGTCATTTCTTGCCAAATTAGCTTGAAATCAAAAACTTGGAACAACAGAAAACATTTTCGTCCAGACAAATCAACTACTTAGCCAAAGAATTTCGTTCAACATATTTCACGGAAGCAGAGGCTTCATTCCGTTCAAATAATTCCAAGAACACGTATGTTAAGGCTATCCCCTCTTTCTTTTGGCATGATCTAATGTGAAATGAATACGCTATTTCATAATGAATCCACTCCTAGCAACTAAGATTGTCCATGTTGTTCTTTCCATACAAATTTATTCTAAGAAAGTATGTATGATCCTTGAGTCCTAGTAAAGTTCATATTGATGGTATGCCGTCCATAATGTTAGTCGAAGGTGCAACGACCTTACGTCACTCTGAAAGGTTTAGAACATGATTNAGACATAGATAGGACTTTTTGTAATTCATAGATCATAGCTTAGTCTAGCTTCTTTTATTTTGACCTGGTGTAATAAGGAGTTCAGCAAGCGGTAGCAGCAGCAACAGCAGTGAAATCACAGCTCCTGGTAGTCCCAGCTACCAAACCTTCCCGAACTACACTGACCTGATTCCTTTTTTGCCAAGGATATGTAGGCAGCCTCCGAAGCAGGGTGCGGTCAAATGTTTCAAAGATGCTTCACACGGAGTATTCGAACGGGCAAAAATCGCTCGAATCCGCTCACTTATCTTTGTACGGAAACTCTTCGTGTTCCCGAGCAAAGAGGGGCAGCTGTGAGCACGTGATTTTTGCCCTATATGAATTACTCCCATAAATTCAAAACAAAATAACTTCTTTTCATTATTTGCAATTTTATGGATTTTGTGGATCTTTGTTGATTGTTTGCATTTTTATCTGTGCATTTTAGTCGTCATAATTCATAAAAATACAAAAATATCTTGCATTTAGGGTTTTAATTTCACATTTTTAGGATTGATTAGAAATTAATTATTTCACAAAATAGAAAATCACAAAATACGGTGTAATTTGCACTTTTAATTTTAGTTTTGATTTTTGAGCAGTTTTGTGTTAATTTGTTTTAACTAATTGTGTTAATTGTTATTTTGGGTTTAATTAGTTTTTTTTTAGTTAGTTAATTCAGTTGTAGGAATTAATTTAGATTTATGTTTAATTTTAAAATGAAAAGAAATTAAAAAAAAAAGAGGAAGAAAAGACAAAATGAAAAGATTTTGGAAAACAAATGAAAGTTGGGCCAAATTTGCTCAGCCCAAACGAATCCGCCCAAATTACTGTGGTCCAGGCCCAAAACTCACCACTACCCGGTCCAGTTCCTCGTCCCCAAAACGACGTCGTCTCGTGTCGTCAAATCTGGGCCATCCATCCACTCTAATCCAACGGTCCAGTCCCATTCTCTGATCTTAAATAAAACTGTCCGAATATTTGCAAAAAACCTAAAGACCACTTCTCCTTCCTCGTACCCCTGTTACGCCACCGCACTCCGCCGTAAGCCGCCGGCCGAAAATCGCCTCCGCCGGCGGCGATGCTCTAAATCATCCCGAATTTATACCCCATGCTCCTCTCCTCTTCCCCTTTCCATAACCATGTCCATTTTTCCTCAAATATCGCCCGAACTCTTCGAATCATAAATCTAAGATTCCGTCAAGAACCCTACCTCCTCCAAATCCGCCCAAAATCACACCACGTACTCCCCTCACCTCCCTCTTCCTAAACCCTCAACCAGTTTCCCTCGAATCTCACCAGGCCTTCACGAATCTTGGATCTAGGGTTCTGCGGTTGGGGGCTATTCGAATTTCCGGGGTCAGCCAAAGCTAGATTGGTTTTCAAATCATGTTATGTGTTTGTTCTTGATAAGAACAAACACATAACAGTATTTGAAGACCAAAATTCGAGATTAGGCAAATTCAAAATCTCAAAATCAGTAAGGTCTTTTCCTTTTTTTTTTTATTATTTCTTCTGTTTGTTTTGATTTTTGTTGTGATAATTGTTAGTCAGTGAGATTTGGTTTAAATTCTCCTTGTTTTTGTTCTGTAGATTTTTCGTAGGCATTAATTTCCTGAGTTTGTTTGTTCTCGTTCACCTCAGTATTTCGTCCCTTTTAAGATTAATTTAGGGCATTAATTTGATTTGATTTTGTCTTGTTCTTGATTTGGTTTGATTTCTGATTTGAATTTAGGAGTAAATCAGTGAGTTATTTTGTTTTGTTTATAATATAATTTCTGATTGGATTTGATTTTCGTTCTTGAATTAAAATTAGGGTTTTTAGGATTTGGTTTCAGTGAGTTGTTCTTGTCAATTTGATTTTTAGTATCTTAGGGTTATAATTTCAATTTGTTATTGAATAATCTGTGTTTGCTGATAATTTTCCTTTAGTTCTTTATGTTATAGTTCATTTGCTGGTTTGTTCATTATTACCAGCCTTAGAACATAGTTCAATTAGAATTAATTTCAGCTCTAATTAGAATTAGTTAGTTATATTGATTAATCCATTTTTAGGAAGTGTTTGGTTATAGCTGAAGGGTTTTTAGATTTTGTTGATTAATCATGAAGGGTTGGGTTAGTTTGTTAGGCTCAGTAATTTTAGAATAAAGACAAGGGTAGTATAGGCACTCCCAAATAAGAATAATGTTGTAGATAAAGCTAGGACACTCTAGACTCTTCTAGAAGAGGGCCTTAGTTTAAAATTCAGTAGTTTTAGTACAGTAGCTTGAAAAACAAGTCAAAACTTTAGGACTAATGAGTAAATAAAAGAGGGGGAAAAAGTGTGAGCGAAATCTAGAAGCTTCCCCCTGAAATTTGCTTATAAAAGGCAGCCCCCTTGCCTTCATTTACAAGTTTCAGCCTCTAAATTCCCCCAAAAAATCCATTCTCTGCAGATCTGAGTTTCCAAGTTTGATCCAAATTCTAGATCTAGTTCTTCAAAAAAACCAAAAAACAACAAAAAATCTTGAAAAAATCAAAAAAACACTGTTCCATTGAAAAGCTTTAGGTTAATTTCGATTTCTAGTTAATCAATCCACATCTTATAGTTCACAATCTGATGGCTGAGGTTTCAGAGGCTTACAAGACTGATTTCGAGTGATTTTGAGTCCAATTTAGCTAGTTTGAGTTGAATTTTTGTCTGCTGGAAGTTTCAGAGGTGTTCTGTGTTCATTTTCAAGTTTATTTGGGTTATTTTGGTGCTGTTCTGGGTGATATATCAGTCCTGCTTGATTTTAAACATTTCTGGAATCACTGATTTACTTCTGGACTAGCTGATTCTATTTTCTGGGCTATTGTTACTCGTCAGTCGATTGCTGCTGCTCATTATTGTCTTAGCTGACCGCTTCTCCTCCATTTCTATTCTATTTTCAGGTATTTTCTCATGCTCAAGTGATGCTGAAGATTACCTTCACCTGTAGACAATAAATTTGAAGTATAAATGATAAAGAAATGCATGCTTACACCTGAACTCTTACCGTTATTGCTTAGTTAAGAAATTTCGTGTAATTGATCCATTTGAACCAGAATTTCAGTTGTATTAATGAGACTATAGACTGTATAACTGGACTGTTTGGGACTGTTTTTAACTTGTGGCCTGCTGAACTAACTCAATGTACTCCTATGAGCATGTGAATTCTGCAGTTAGTTTAATTTGGTTTAGTTTGTGTTACTAGTGTAGTGTAGTTTGAATTCATGTAATGACTGTTTATTAAACTTGAAGCCAGAGTTGAAATCAGAATGTGGGCCATGTCAGTGTTTAACTTTAGTGTTGGCCCTAATGAGTTGAATTTGAAATTAGGCATTTTTCATAGTACTGTATCCCTGGGTTAAGACCTCAACATAAGTGTAAATTGCTCTGTTAATTTGTGGAACCATAGGTATTTGTAGTAGTTAGATAGCCTAAACACTGTTTGAATATGAAACTGGATTCCAGCCACTAATAATTCGTTAATCTGAGTAGGTTGTATATTGTTCCTGTCATTACAAAAATCAGACCATTTTGAAATAATTTTAACCGAAGTAAGTTTAGATTGAAATTCCGTTTGGTACAAGGCTTGCTGGTAAACTCAAGGCTCAACAGCCTTGTTTTTGTTGATTTGGGCCTCAGTGACTTAACGAGTGGCCCAGGCTCAGATCAGATTTCAGCGTTCGTTTGGGCCTGGGCCAAGGTCTGTGATTGGCCAATTTTTGGTGTAGACCTGGGTGCAATTTTCCTTTGTTGGGCTATCTCGGAGCCCAATGGTTGGCTTTGGCGCAGAATTATCACTTGGTTTGCTCTGATCCAATAACAAATTAATTAGGACCTTTTCTTTTATTATTAGAGACAAATCGAATAGAAAATCGTAGTTGCTTTAGGTTTACCCTTTTAAGTAATAAAATGAGATGAGCCTCGCTAAATGAAACACATGAATTGCGGGGCCCTCGATAAATATCTATATTAAAATACTTTGAATCTGGGATGGGCCGTTTAGCGAATTTCACGGCCTTCCCCAAAGATGATAACGCGTTAGTTGCTCTTAGGCACGACATTTAATAACATTACCTTCTTAAATTTGGGTGTGCATTTATGTGACCCAAATCCAAATTCCAACGAAGTCGAAATGCGCCGAAAACTACGGGTGCATTTATGTGACGTGGTTCGAGACATATTTTCACGACGTTGCAATTCTCTTTAAAATAATAAAAAGCGGTTAAAAGTTAAAATTTACACATAGGTTCATAATTGTTCAAAATCAGATAATTAAGCCATATATGACAGTTGAGCGACCGTGCTAGAACCACGGAACCCGGGAATGCCTAACACCTTCTCCCGGGTTAACAGAATTCCTTACTCGGATTTCTGGTCGCGGACTGTTAAACAGAGTCATTCTTTTCCTCGATTCGGGATTTTAAACCGGTGACTTGGGACACCATAAATCTCCCAAGTGGAGACTCTGAATCTTTAATAATAATCCCGTTTTGATTGTCACTTCAAGTTGGAAATAACTCCCTTTATTATACCCCTTTCGGGGGTGTGGTAGAAAAACGGAGGTGTGACAGCTCTGGCG